>NW_028277111.1:1867500-2490000 GCF_059951505.1 Python bivittatus | reverse complement strand
CTCCTTCCAGGTGTGTGGAAAGCTGTCCTCCTGGCTTGGTGAAGGTGGCTCAGGAAGGGAAGCCCATCTGCTGCTACGACTGTCTTCCCTGCGCAGAAGGAACCATCTCCACCCAGGAAGGTGGGTGGCACCAGAAGAAAGGGGCAGACTTTGGGAAGACCATATATCCCAACAAATGCTTCGCTTTTAAAACATTCCTTCCTTATAATGTACAGTATACAATATTTCCTAGTGAGGGATAAGAAACTAACTTAAAGGTTAAACTGAGGAAAGATACAGCTTTAAGCATTCAAAGCTGAGCATTATAAGGAATATGGCATTTATTACTCTTCATTCTCAACTTAAACCTTTTTATGTTTCAGTTTGTGATTCACTCCCTTCTTCCAGGTCATAATGACATTGGATGTGTCTTTGGAAAAGTATTGATCAGGACTTCCTCCAGTTAACCACATCTAGCTGGAATCCCATTTCTATGGGGAGCCTAAGTTCATGGTTTTTAATAGGGGTGATACACCGAATGGCCTGCATGGCTCTTCCAACTTCTTGATTCTCTCTGTAATGGGGAGTGAGAAGAAAGAAATCATCAGTGAGGACTTAGCCGCACTTCCTTCTTGCCCTGGTGGGAAGATGGCCCTCAAACAGTTTGTTGAGAGCATTAATTCATGATGACGTCCTCAGCTCAACTGACCCTGAAGGTCACCTACACCTAACCTCAGTGGTGAAGTGACAGAACTTTCTTTCTTTTTCAGTGAAATTGGAAAGAGACCTGTCAGTTTTCCCTTACGACACAAGCAAAAATAAAAATACTTAAACTATTATCTTTCTCCCTCCCTCCCTCCCTTCTTTCCTGGAATACGTAAAATGGACAGTTCTGGCAGTTTCTTCCCCTCAAGTTAGAATTGAAAGAAGACACATTTTCTTTCATTTTCATCTCTGGTAGATTCCCTATTTCACAGCAATTAGTGAACAATATAGAACTTGATAGTCGTCGTCATCATCATCATCATCATCATCATCATCATCATCATCATCCCACTCAGGCAAAAGTTAACAAGTAATTGAGGACTCTCTCATCTTTTTCTGTCTTTTCCTGCATAAATATGAATATTAGCTTCCTATACAACTCTGTGGGTATCAAGTATGGGACATCATGTTTGATTTCACTACATTCATATAAACCACAAATATATTCTTTGTATTTGGTTCCCATCTGGGAATTTATCAGTGACACAATCAATGATGATGTTCACACATAACATTAAGCCAGGATGTGTAAGCCATTGTTCACAGAACAAAAAATAATAACAAAGGATGGGATCTTGCTCTCCAGCGACCAAAGGAACCAAATTAAAGCATTTGTAAAAGATGGCCCTGCAGGGTCCACTTGAGCCATGGAGCGGAGCCCCCATCTCCCCACATCCTCATTTTTTCTGTATCCTGACTTCCTTCACATGGAATCATTCTCACCATCTCCAATTTCACCCAAACTATGCCCTTGATTGAAGCACATACCTCATGAGAGATCTTCCTCTTCCTCTTTTTCAGATGCAGAAAAATGCACCAGATGTCCAGAAGATCAGCATCCAAACAGCAATCAAGATCACTGTATACCTAAGATAAAAACCTTCCTATCCTATCAAGAAAATCTGGGGAAGATCCTGGCTTCCATCGCCTTCCTCCTCTCTTTCATTACAAGCTCTGTTTTAGGAATCTTCATTAAATTCCAAGAGACGCCAATCGTCAAAGCCAACAACAGGGACCTCTCCTACGTTCTCCTGGTCTCCCTCCTGCTTTCCTTATGGACCAACTTCCTGTTTATTGGCCAGCCAAGGAGAGCCACCTGCCTTCTCCGACAAACAGCCTTCAGCTTTATCTTCTCAGCTGCCATTTCTTCTGTCTTGGCCAAAACGATCACAGTGGTGTTGGTCTTCCTGGCCACAAAACCAGGGAATCAAGTACAACGATTGCTGGGGAAGACCTTAGCTAACTCCATCGTCCTTTCTTGCTCTTGTGTCCAAATGGTGATATGTGGCATCTGGTTGGCAACTTCTCCCCCATTTCCTGATGCTGACCTGCATTCCCAGCCTGGAGAGATCATCCTGCAATGCAATGAAGGCTCTGCTGCCATGTTTTACAGTGCCCTTGGCTACATGGGTTTCTTGGCTACCGTCTGCTTCATGGTGGCTTTCATGGCCAGGAACCTCCCTGGGGCCTTCAACGAAGCCAAGCTGATCACCTTCAGCATGCTGGTCTTCTGCAGTGTCTGGGTCTCCTTTGTGCCCGCCTATCTGAGCACCAAGGGGAAGTACATGGTGGCCGTGCAGGTCTTCTCCATCTTGGCTTCCAGCGCTGGCCTGCTGGGCTTCATCTTCTTCCCCAAATGCTACATTATTTTCCTAAGACCAGATCTGAATACCAAAGAACATTTGAAGTCCAAATAAAATAGTAAAGTGAGGTTGGAGGCGGTTTGGGGGATTTGTGGTAGAACTGGACAAATCCCTTTCCTTATCAGCATAGAAATCAGTTTGAAAGAATTTTATTAAGTTTCAGTAAAAAATATAAGCTATAAAGGAATCAAAAAGAAAAAATACAGAAAAAATACAGAAAAGGAAAAGCAAATTCTGAATTTATTTGGTGTAAGTATAGATATAAAATACATTCACCTCTTACTCTTCTATGAAAATAATTACATATTAGATCTACTCCTTACTCTAATATCTAAGAAAAATTACAAATTACAGATGAGTCTATATCAACAAAAAGTATTAAAACAATCAATACAAAGTGTTTCTATAGTTATAGAATAATTCAGTCATCAAGTCCCAAGAACAAATTTTCATTTTTTTGAGTCCCAAGTAAAAAGTTCAAGAGTGGTTTCCAAACAGAAGAGTGGTTTCCAAAAGCCTGACCCTTTAAAGCTTTTCTTTAATCAAAGTAGTCAGTTTCGCCATCATTGCCAGTTCCATTTGTTTCAATATCCATTCTTCAGCTGTTGGTGTTTGTAAATATTTCAAATTTTGCGCATATAAAATCTCACTGCAGCTATCAGATAAAGGAACAAATTGTCGGAGTAGCGCTATATGCCAGGCTATGAGTGGTGCCAGAAGAAAACAACTTGGACTCTGATTTTGTACTATCCACAGGTTATACTATGTACCATTATATTTGTTGTTGTTGTTGTTTAGTTGTTAAGTCGTGTCCGACTCTTCGTGACCCCATGAACCATATTGCGCCAGGCCTTCCTGTCCTTCACTGCCTCCCTGAGTTTGCTCAGTTTCATGCTCATTGCTTCAGTGATGCAATCTAACCCTCTCATCCTCTGCCACCCTCTTCTCCTTTTGCCTTCAATCTTTCCCAGCATCAGGGTCTTCTCCAAGACCTCCTCTCTTCGCATTAGGTGACCAAAGTATCTGAGCTTGAGCTTCATTATCAATCCTTCCAATGAGCAGTCAGGGTTGATTTCCTTTAAGATTGACTGGTTTGACCTCCTAGCAGTCCAGGGGACTCTCAAGAGTCTTCTCCAGCACCACAGTTCAAAGACATCAATTCTTCGGCGCTCGGCCTTTTTTATGGTCCAGCTCTCACAGCCATACATTACTACTGGAAAAACCATAGCTTTGACTATGCGGATCTTTGTCGGCAAGGTGACGTCTCTGCTTTTTAATATGCTATCTAGGCTTGCCATAGCTTTCCTCCCAAGGAGCAAGCGTCTTTTAATTTCATGGCTGCAGTCTCCGTCTGCGGTGATCTTGGAGCCCAAATAAATGAAGTCTGTTACTGCTTCCATTTCTACCCCTTCTATTTGCCAGGAATTGATGGGTCCAGATGCCATGATCTTAGTTTTTTTAATGTTGAGTTTCAAGCCAGCTTTTGCACTCTCCTCTTTCACCGTCATCAAGAGGCTCTTTAGTTCTTCTTCACTTTCTGCCATTAGGGTGGTATCATCTGCATATCTGAGGTTGTTGATGATTCTCCCTGCAATCTTAATTCCGGGTTGTGATTCTTCCAGCCTGGCATTTCTCATGATGTACTCTGCATATAGGTTAAATAAGCAGGGTGACAGTATACAGCCTTGTCGTACACCTTTCCCTATTTTGAACCAATCGGTTGTTCCATGACCGGTTCTAACGGTTGCTTCTTGGCCCGCATACAGATTTCTCAGGAGACAGGTAAGGTGGTCTGGTACTCCCATCTCTTTAAGAACTTGCCACAGTCTGTTGTGATCCACACAATCAAAGGCTTTTGCATAGTCAATGAAGCAGAAGTAGATATTTTTCTGGAACTCTCGTGCTTTCTCCATGATCTAGCGAATGTTGGCGATTTGATCTCTAGTTCCTCTGCCTCTTCGAAACCCAGCTTGTACATCCGGTAGCTCTCGGTTCATGTATTGCTGAAGCCTAGCTTGTAGGATTTTGAGCATAACCTTGCTAGCATGTGAAATGAGTGCAATTGTGCGATAGTTTGAGCATTCTTTGGTGTTGCCCTTCTTTGGAATTGGAACATAAACTGTCCTTTTCCAATCCCGTGGCCACTGTTGTGTTTTCCAAACTTGCTGGCATATTGAGTGCAGCACTTTAACAGCATCATCTTTTAGTATTTTAAATAACTCAGCTGGAATACTGTCATCTCCACTAGCTTTGTTGTTAGCAATGCTTCCTAAGGCCCACTTGACCTCACTCTCTAAGATGTCTGGCTCAAGGTCAGTGACCACACCAGCGTGGACATCAGGGACATTAAGATCTTTCTTGTATAGTTCTTCTGTGTATTCTTGCCACCGCTTCTTAATCTCTTCTGCTTCTGTTAGGTCCCTGCCTTTTTTGTCCTTTATCATGCCCATCTTTGCACTAAACGTTCCTTTCATATCTCCAATTTTCTTGTAGAGATCTCTAGTCTTCCCCATTCTATTGTTTTTCTCAATTTCTTTGCATTGTTCATTTAAGAAGGCCTTCTTATCTCTCCTTGCTATTCTCTGGAAATCTGCATTCAGTTGCTTATATCTTTCCCTTTCACCCTTGCTCTTCGCATTCCTTCTTTCCACAGCTATTTGTAAAGCCTCATCAGACAGCCATTTTGCTTTCTTGCATTTCTTTTTCCTTGGGATGGTTTTAGTTGCTGCCTCCTGTACAATGTTACGGATCTCCATCCATAGTTCTTCAGGCACTCTGTCTACCAAATCTAATCCCGTAAATCTATTCATCACCTTCACTGTGTATTCCTCACAAGGAATATGATCTAAGTCATACCTGAGTGGTCTAGTGGTTTTCCCTACATTCTTCAATTTAAGCCTAAATTTTGCAGTAAGAAGCTCATGATCTGAGCCACAGTCAGCTCCTGGTCTTGTTTTTGCTGTCTGTATAGAGCTTCTCCATCTTTGGCTGCAAAGTATGTAATCAGTCTGGTTTTGATATTGACCATCTGGTGATGTCCATGTGTAGAGTCGTCTCTTGTGTTGTTGGAAACGAGTGTTTGCTATGACTAGCTTGTTCTCTTGACAGAACTCTATTAGCCTTTGCCCTGCTTCATTTTGTACTCCAAGGCCAAACTTGCCTGTTATTCCAATTATTCCTTGACTTCCTACTTTAGCATTCCAATCCCCTATGATGAAAAGGACATCTTTTTTTGGTGCTAGTTCTAGAAGGTGTTGTAGGTCTTCATAGAAGCGGTCAACTTCAGCTTCTTCAGCATCAGTGGTTGGGGCATAGACTTGGATTACTGTGATGTTGAATGGTTTGCCTTGGATTCGCACTGAGATCGTTCTGTTGTTTTTGAGGTTGTACCCCATTACTGCCTTTCCCACTCTCTTATTGACTATGAGTGCAACTCCATTTCTTCTAAGAGTTTCTTGCCCACAGTAGTAGATATAATGGTCACCCGAATTAAATTCACCCATTCCCGTCCATTTCAGTTCGCTGATTCCCAAGATGTCGATGTTCAATCTTGTCATCTCATGTTTGACCACATCCAGCTTGCCTTGGTTCATAGTTCTTACATTCCAGGTACCTATTCAATATTGTTCTTTACAGCATCGGACCTTCTTTTCGCTTCCAGATACATCCACAGCTGAATGCCCTTTCAGCTTTGGCCCAGCCGCTTCACTCTTTCTGGAGCTACTTGGAAATGCCCTCCGCTCCTCCCCAGTAGCATATTGGACACCTTCCGACCTGAGGGGCTCATCTTCCGGCGTCATATCTTTTAGCCTTTTAACATTGTCCATGGGGTTTTCTTGGCAAGGATACCAGAGTGGGTTGCCATTTCCTTCTCCAGTGGACCACATTTTGTCAGAACTCTCTGTCATGACCTGTCCGTCTTGGGTGGCCCTGCACAGTATAGCTCATGGCTTCACTGAGTTACGCAAGCCCCTTCACCATGACAAGGCAGTGATCCATGAAGGGGTGTACCATTATATACACAAGCTAATTCTTACAGGCGAAAACAGAAATTCCTATATATACAACAACATACCTAACTTACCTACTAACCAACAATACTCCACAACACTCAGAAACACTCAGCAGGTGTATGTTCCACCCATGCTGCTTATGTTCCTTCCATTGTGCTGATTCATTCCTAGTCAGTTGCTACCAATTAGCTCATTAGCCATGAGCAATGGCTATGTGGTTTGCTTTGTCACTCTCTGTGTTATTCACACAGCAAAATTCCTTTACTTATGAGTATACCCTAACACAAATGTCCATGAAAAGTCTCTGGTTTTCAATTGTACCTCCATTTTCAAAATGTTTTGAATCAAAATATATATTATATCCCAATATTTCTTCGCTTTCTCACAACTCCGCCATAAATGGTAGAAGATACCTTCATGCTGGTTACATTTCAACCTACACTTGAAACTCCTTTATACATCTTAGACAATTTAGCTGGCGTCCAACACCAACGGTATCTCATTTTATAGAAATGTTCTTTTAAATTGTAGTTAAGAGTAAACTTCAAGCCGTTATTCCACATATTCTCCCATTGATCCAACTTTATGTTGTATCCAAAAATTTTTGCCTACTTAAACATGCAATCTTTACCATAGTCTTCTTCCATGTTCATCTTCAACAAAAGTGTATACATTTTGGTGATAACTTGTTCGCCATTAGTAAACAAAGCGTATTCGAAGTCCGTTTTTTCAGAGGTAAATTCGTAACTTTTCTTATCTAGTTTAAATCTTTCGAACAACTCTGCATAAGTAAACCACTGACAAATATGACCTTCCAGTTCTAATTCTTTCCTCTTCTTCAAGTTGGGTTCTCCTTCAGAAAACAGTAGTAAATTTGCATACATCAACCATGCTTGTTTCAGTATGATTTCTCTTCTGTAAAAAGTTTCTTGGGAGGACGACCCCAGAGGAATTTCTGGAGACAATCTTGCTTTATATCTGTTCCAAACTCTCAGTATGGCACATCTAATAAATTGATTTTTCAAATCACTATTAACTTATGGATGATCTCTGTCGGGGGCGGGGTAGGTGAGTTTTGGGTAGGTGGTTCCCAGAAATGCCAGTTAGTAATTGTAACAAATAGTATTTTACACTTTAGTGCTCTCAAAAAAAAAAATAACACCAACCTCTGTTTTTTCAACTTTATCATTTTAATTCTATCATTTCCTCAAATGATAGAAATGGATTATCCCTTTTTTTACTATGTGGGGGTGTAGTGGGTTTGTATTTGCAGCTTTATTTCTATAAGCCAACTGGAGTTAACTTGAGTGAGTTAGGCAGCCAGATAAATTGTTTTAATAATTAAATTAATATATTTGATATCCCCATTTCTCTTTACTGTTGAATGTGCTGTATAGGAAAATATGTGGCTGTTCGTGTATCCTTTGGATGAGTGTAGAATTTGCTGAAAGGTACATTTGACCTGGAGACCAGGACAGAATTACCTTGAAGCACCTCTTGATTGTCCTGGTGAAAAGGACAGGCCTAAAGAGGGGAATGGATGTCATAGTCACTTGCAGTGAGGAATTGCGAACTCACTTTCCATGGATTGTGGCAGACATTATGGCCAAAAATGCAGCTGGATACCGGATCCAGACTGCTGAAATTTCTCTCCAGGTCAAAAAAGAGATCTGGAGATTATCCATGTATACTCTGGACAGCTGGGTTTTTTTGGGGGGGGGGAGTAGACGGCAGAAACTGATGCTTTCTGGGTCTCTTGCAATCAGCTGGGAGTCATGGGTTTCATCCTGCTCTGGGTTGTTAATGTAGCCTTTTATGGACTCAAAGTTCAACCAAACCTCACCTTTTTAATCACTCTGGGGTTTATTTTTTCTTACTGTTTGTTAAGATTACCAGTAAAATGGTAATTATAGTGCTGATTTCAGAAAGTTTTGAAATAGATTAAGGGTACAGATGAATTTGAATTGAACAAAGATTTTGACATTAATTAGAAAGATCTTCTATTATGGGGAAAGTTCTTTTGTTTATATTTTGACTTGATAACAAGACATTGAAGATTGGACAGTCAAGGGTACCAAATGGCTACTGGAAAGGAAATCTTTGATCTTTAATGGATTAATTTGTAATACTTGCATTGTTGTTTTTGATATATAAATAATGGGTTACCATTTGTGATAATGTTTAATGGCTTTTTTGATAGGGACTGG
The DNA here is from genome assembly GCF_059951505.1 of Python bivittatus. Lineage (NCBI taxonomy): Eukaryota > Metazoa > Chordata > Lepidosauria > Squamata > Pythonidae > Python > Python bivittatus. The sequence continues at coordinate 2,481,393 of NW_028277111.1, read as the reverse complement.
ATGAGGATGGTTATTCTTGGAAATGTTTAATTGTTAACTGGGATTTGGCTTGATTATTTGAAGAGGGGGATCAGGGGGAATTTGTTGAAATGGAAATGGAGATTATATATTTAAATGGGGTGAGGTATGGAATGAAGAATTATTTGATTGTATTTGAAGAGACAGTGTTAAGTTGTTAGTTGACTGTACTTGCTGGGATGAAAGGGGAAGTTTCTTCTATATTTTTTTCTTTTTTCTTTTGTTTTGGTTTTTTTTCTGCACTCTTCTACTTCTTTTAAAAATACATTTATTCTTATTCTTATTTATTATTTTTATTTAATGCATTTCTGTATTAGGTTGTTGTACTTGCTTAATATAATCCTCAATAAAACTATTGGAAAAAAAAGAGGGGAATGGATGTCTACCCTTCATATTATGATACCATTGTGACTCTTCTTCTTCTCCAACCATAAGAAAAAGTCTGAATGAGTTTCTCGTCTTTCTCCTTGAGGAAAGAACGTGGCTCTTGCTAGTGTCATGAAGGTTTGCCACTTGCACGGCAGTTGGACCTTGCGTACCTATGAGGCCAATGAATGCCGTATTGCAAACACGCATTTGATAGGGATTGCCAACACCTGCAGCTTTTTTGAGTTCTGTGCAGTTCACAAAATTTATTTGGTATCCCTTCTCACACTAGTACACCACCCAGAGCTCATAGAAAGCCATTTAGTAACTCAGGAAACTGTCTTGGATCATGATAGAAACATCAGCATGAACAGGAAGTTGGTGAACTTGGCAAACATTTAACTCTTTGAGAAGTCTGTCTGTCTGTCTATCTGTCTATCTCTCTATCTTTATCAATCTACCTATAGACTCTCTACCTCTCATCTATCTTCTCTCTAACCCCATTTTATTATTAAATTCAATATTTAATTTTTAAAAAGTGCTTCATTCTGCTCCGTCTTGGAAAACCAATGTATCAACATTGTTTTAGGTCTCTTTCAGGCAGGAGGAAATGCAGGCAACTTTTCCCAACCTGAGGGATTTCTAGGTAACATCTAAACCATGGAATGGTTACACCAGAAGAACAAGGACATGAAAAGCACTCATTCAAATCACACTTCTCCTTCAGCTTTAGGTCCACCACTTGTATCTGGCCAGATGCAAGATGACAACCTGGACAACAAAGAACAAATTATAGTGGGAACTTGGAACTAAAGCAGCATAAAGATGGGAAAGCTCTAGGAAGGAGGTCCCCTCATTCTGTTAAAGGTTTGGGCAAGGAGTCAACCATTTCCAGGGTCTATCTTATGGAACTTCTCCTCCAGGAGAGCCCAACCTCTGCTCCTGGAAAGCGTAGGGTAGCCTCAGGGGCTTCTCCAAAAGTTTCAGCCACTTTACAAAAATGAAGCTGGGGAGACCTGGCCATATTTAGATGGGAGGCCACCAGGCATCTCACAGCATTTCCAAGAAAATTCCATGTGCCCGAGGTGACCAGGAGTTGTGCTCAACTTAGAAGCAGAAGTTTTTGTATTTAATTTAATCAAAGAAACGAGTATTAGGGAATACTTAATTGTTTTTATGTGATGAAGGCTAATCCAGGTTCTGCCCTTGTTCTGAAAGCATGCTCCCTTCAGCCTGCTGTGCCAAGCCAAGTGTGGTTGTCATTCATGCCCTCCAACCCCCAATGATTGGTACTTGATTGGTGAATAAGCCAGTCACATTCATTGCTTTTATGTCCTGCCTCTTCTGTGTAGTTTAGGGCAGTATAAGGAGGAGAGACAGAGACAGAGACCTTGTTTTATTTTGTGTGAGGTAGGCAGAGCTGAGAGTGAGTGTCTGGCTCAAGGTCACCTGGTGGGATTCCATGGTTGAGGGTGGACCTGTCCTGAGCCAGGATTTCTGAAGTCCAGGTCTAAGACCTAGCCTCAGAATAAACCATCCAGGATTGCAATAGCTTTGCCCTCTTTCAGCTTCCCAAATTTCAAACAAGTTCTTTCTCAGCTGTAGCTGCATCTGGGACAGTTCGCAAGGCCATGGTAGGCTCTATCACCAGGCTATCACCCAAAAGTGAAGTGCTGAATGTTCACTGAGATTTTTCACTTCCTTTCTGCTGTCAGTGCCAGAAATCCAACTCTTTCATAGCTGAGTCAGTGCAAACAAAACAGCTTGTTTGGGTACCTGAGAAGCTTTTCCAAATAGGGCACTTTTTTCTTCTCCTAAAATTGAAGCCAGAGTTTGTTTCTATGATTGTTTAATTATTTAGTTATTTCATTTTTGTTCAAATTGTAATGCTGTTTCCTCCAACCCATCTCTGAATTTAATTTCTGGATCGATTTCCCACCTTCTTTTCAGGGGCTCAAGTCAGCATGAACAGCAGCCCCTCCTTGAGTTTCTCCCCACAAGAACCAACCTGAGAGGTGGGTAGAGCTGAAACACAGCCTCTCACCCCACATCCATCCCCCCAAATAAGCTTGTAATGGTTGGGATGGAGTCATGAACCCTGGGTCTCCCCGATCCTAGTCCAATCCATTCACTGTTATACCATGCTGCCTCCTGCTCTGTCTCAGGCTAAAAGCTTTGGGGGATGAAAAAAATAGACTTTTCAAAGTCTCTGCCCTTCTGTTTGGCTCATCCCTTCTCCAGATGCTATTCATGCTCTTCCAAATCTGAGCCTCTTTTGCTTTCTAAAGAAGTACTGTTCTTCCTCATTTCTTCTTCTTCCATTACATATATTTTCTTGCAACTTTCTGTAAAAGTAAGGCCAGGGAAGAGCAACACAGAGATGCAAAATTTTGAACAGAAGTACAAGGGGGTTGTGTACATAATTTGTTCTGGGAAGGTGTCTATGATGGTTGCCTTGACAAGAGGTAAGTTCTACTTGTCTCTACGTGAATGGAATTTGAAAGAGACGTGCAGAGGAGAATGAAAAACAAAGAGGCCACAAAACCAGGTCTGGAAATAATCCATCAAGAGCAGACACCCCAAGCTAAGAACTGCCAGGCAGAAGGTCACATAAGGTCAATGAGACACTGAGGGAACATAGGAAGGCGTAAGTGATGGACACTGCTGGCAAGAGATGCTGAAAGGGGCCTCATTTTGAGATACTACACCATGCATGCAAATTACCATCAGATTTTGGCACCTCATCTCTTCCAGAACCTTTATAAAAGGGCTAATTTGAATTTGGGAAAAGTGAAGCAGAGTTGCTTCCGGTGGGGAATGGTGGTTTGATGCTCTCCAAAGCTCTCCTATGGGAGTGTGGAGAGCCACTACAGTTTTGAAAGCTGGCTGGGAGGTGATTTATGGCTGGCTTTTATCTCCCTGGATCAAAGGGAGATCAAGAGATTAACCACGTGTGCTCGGAGATGGCGGATCCTTCTGATTCAACTGCAGAAATGGAAAAGGTTTTGCAGCTAGATCAGGAATTGAGCTGCCAGGAGCCCTGAACGTTCATCTACGCTCCTAACTGCAGCAGAGCCAGAATGGACTTTACAGCCTTGCTCTCCCAATCTCTTAATCACATTAAGGGGTAATCAATTATAGCTGAAGAGAGATTTCCTTCTGTGGCAAAGGTAAGATTTCTTGCAGTGAGTTAAACCTTCTTTCAAGACTACAAAAAAGACAAGAGAGACTTTGATTTAAAGATTCAAGACATATTGGCAAAAAGCTTAATTAAGAAAAGATCTAAGAAATTTTTAAACAGCTAAGGGGACAGTCTTTATTTCTTTACATTGCTATTTATACTTTTACTATATTACTATAAACATATGGGTTATTATTACCAGTACTCTTAATGCTTTTGCTGTGTAAGACTGATCGATGAAATTTTGTTGGGGCACTTCTGCTGCCTTCTCTACTGTCTCTTGCACTATCAATCTGCAGAGCTTGTTCTGCAGTGCAAGTGCTTGTTGTCATATTTGACGGAGCCCCTGGCTTAAGGGCATTCCTGGCTGGCATCCGCTTCATGGTAGCTTCCTTGGGCAAGAATCTGCCTGGTGCATTCAACGAAGCCAGGCTGATCGCCTTCAGCAGGCCAATCTTCTGCAGCGTCTGGGTGGCCTTTGTGCTTGCTTCCCTGACCACAAAGGGGAGGGCCCTGAAGGCCATGCTGGTTTTGCCTGTCTTCACATCTATGTCCAAGTAACAGTATTTGACAGTTGAATATTCCTTAGAAAATCCCCCAAGTCCTTTTTTTCCAAAATCATGATAGCAATGAGTTACATTTTAATTAACATGATTTCCTCCTCTACCTTTGTTCTTGAGTATCCAAAATAGGTTTCTGCATGTGCTTCTATGTGTATCTGTGAGTGTCTGCAAGGACCCTGGAGTTTAGGTCATTGTGTCAGGGGATTCCAAGTTCACTCACAATCACAGGTTGTGGGTAATAAATATCATATTTACACCCCTTTCTGCATCTCAACAGAGGGGTCATCTAATTCCCATCTTGTTTGTAACCCAGACAATCCTTAGAAATTGGTGGCCAAAGAGATTTGAGCTGATACACTCCTGGGGGATATTTTTTTGGACAATACAATAGAAATATTAATGTAGAGCAGTGTTTCTCAACCTTGGCAACTTTAAGATGAGTGGACTTCAATTCCCAGAATTCCCTAGCTAACACGGCAGCTGGGAATTCTGGGAGTTGAAGTTCACTCACCTTAAAGTTGCTAAGGTTGAGAAATACTCATGTAGAGGACATATGGAGTGGCCCTGAAGGACAGGAGGAAGAGTCAGATAAGAGGGGCTTGAGCCCAGGCCAAGAAAATAACTGGAGAAAATCTCTCAGACAAGCCCATGCCTAGTTCACACAAAGCTAAAGGGAGGGAGGGGAACAACATTTGGACTTGCAAGGTTCTGTTACTAGAGCGGTCACAATAAAAGCAATCCTGACTTCTGGATTCAATTCAAGGTGCTGACTAGAGACTATAATGCCCTACATGGACTGATGATGTTACCTAGTTGGGTCATGAAATGTTTACAACCAAACAACCAAACTCAGAGATCCCCAAAGGACTCCACAGTTCAACCCTGAGCGAGGTATATTCTTTTCTGTTGGAACTGCTTGATCCTACCGGACAGGCAGAAACAATTGGAGATAAGAGATCCCTCAGATGACCAGGCTCTATGGCAGGAAGGACTTCACAGGTGATAACCAGCACCTTGTCAGCAATGTCCAGAAACTTATAATTGAGTGGACTTGATGACCCAAATGGCCTTTCCAAACAGTACAATTTATAGATTCTAATTTAATATGGAAGAATAGGTCACGCATCCCACTCCAGTATTAAGCACTGGAGAAGGCAACTATGGGAAGAGACAGAGAGAAGGAGAAAATATTTAAAGTCAGCCTGAAAGCAGTTATACTGACAACATCAAAAAAACATCCAAAGCTAATAATAAATAAATTCCTTCAGACATAAGATGAATTTAGTATCTTAAAATGAAATATAAATTGAAAGAATCCCAGAGTTCCATTGAAATATGTGAGAGATTTGGGGAGATCTCCTACCCTTCTTAGGAGAGATGAAAAATTGCATCCAAATATATCATCAAATGCTGGGGCTTCCCGGGGAGGCTTGGCAAACTGAAAATCTCTCTCTCTGCAAAAATGGAGCTGATGACTATGGCAAAGACCAAAGAACCAGTGAGTAGACTGATTCTTCAGAACCTCTCCAAATAAGGAGAAGAATGGGGATTGCCCACATGTGCTCCGGATGGGTGATCCTCATGAGGAGACTGCAGGATGTTTTCCATGGGTTAGAGCGCCAGGAGACAAAGGGGTTAGCCATCTTTATTTATTTATTTATATAACAAATTATATGGCCACCCAACTCACACACAGTGACTCTGGGCGGATTACAAAGTAAAATCCCCAAGACAAAAAACCATCAACACCTGTTCCCTGTAGCAGCCAAAAACACCGTCAACACAGCCACTTGATCGGCTCCTTTTCAGCTTGGGGTCCCCAGGCCCGCTAGCAAAAGCACATCTTCAGGGCCTTCCAGAACAACATCAAGGTGGGGACCAATCTTTACTCAGAAGGAATAACATTGCACAGGGAGAGGGCCATCATGGAAAAGGCCCTTCTTCGTGGTCCCATCAGATGTACTTTCCTCAACAATGCACTCGGGGGTCATGTAACTTGTTCACAACCACAGTGGAGTCTTTTAAAGGACACTAAGTTTGCAAGCCTAACTTTCTAATACTTTCAGGAATTGCCTATTAGCCATCTTGAAGCTGTTACAGACCTTCAGAATGACAAATTTGAAAACTCTCTGGTTGAGTTTAATTTCAACTCTGTACAAAAGAAAAATTAACTACAAGCTTAAAGGATTTGAAATAAACAGCAAAAGCTAAATAAGATTTTGATCCCAAGAAATTACAGTAAAATTTGGAATATTGACTTTTACTATAAGATTGTGGAATTAACTGTAAAAAAAAATCAATAGCTTCTTGTGGAAACCAGAGTTATTTTGACTATCTTGGCTCATAACAAAGATAAGTGACTTTATGATTTAGAAACTGGACACTAGAGGGGACTAAAGATTCTAAGTAGAAGGAAAAAAATACAAGCCAGCTTTTGGTGTTAGTTAACTGGGACTTCTAATATGACACAAAACATCATAACACTGGAAATCTTAAAGGAGATCTTTGAAGAATGGACCTAGAAATTAGTAGCTACAATGTCAACAGCGTCAGTAATGATGCCTGCTTCTATGGAAAGATTATGTCCAAAAGATATTAATCAGGAAATGGCAAATGTGGAGCCAATTTTGTCTGACAAGATAACAATGGAGCTACAAATGACAGGCCAAGAGAATCATTTGGAAAAGAACAATTTATTTATTTATTTATTTATTTATTTATTTATTTATTTATGCAACTTATATGGCTGCCCAATGCACTCACAGTAACTCTGGGCAGCTTACAGAGACAAAGCCCCCAAATACAAAACCCAATATACCCCCGGCAACAATTGACCTGGGAAACTTTATTGGATATACAAAAGAAACTGGCTGAACTTTTAAAAATTAAAGGGGAAATAGAAATGACAAACCAAGAGAATGACCTGGAAAATGTTTTCTTACTGGATCTACAAAGAGGCTTGTTAACCTCTTGAAGAAATCTGTGTGGTGGGAAAAAGAAGCATTAAAGAGAAATCAAATCCTATGACAATATTTGAATGAAATAAAGATTAAGACTATTAGACGTAAAAGGAAGGAATATAAAGTTGGTTTATTTGATCAAGGTTAAAATAAGACATTTATTTGCAAAGTTCTGACAACCCTTTACAGACTTTTTAATGACATCAGGATTCAAAAATTGATGTTTTATGGATTTGCTTATAGATAAGGGATGGGATACGGGATGGAGAGATATCTATTTGTGTCAGGTTCAGCTCAAAGAACTCCACGAGACAATGCAAATACAGTTCTGTTGCATTTATTAGCTTCCACCTCAAGACAGAATCTCACCAGACTGAACCCAAGTTCCCAAGGCAGCCAGCCACAACACCGTGAATTCCTTAGGGAGGTGCCAGCCTCACCTTTTTAAACTTCCTACGCTCCTGCTGGGGGCTAAGAACACGCTTATCTCCCTGAGCATGACCTTCATAAGTCCATTCCATCACAGTTTGTAACCTTATAGGGGTAAAGAGTCAATTTGTCTATACTTGTAATGAAGGTTGGGAGTCACTTTATATTTTTTTTTCCTCTTTTTATCATTCTTTCCTCTTTTCTCTTTCTTTTCCTTTTTTTTTTTTTTGCAATTTTATTCTTTCTTACTATTCTTTTTTCTTTAAGTTTAGTTTGTATAGGTTTTTACTATTGTAATCAAAATCCTTAATAAAATATGTCATCAAATGCTCAAAACGTGTGAAGCTGTTCGGTTTCTCTCGCAAACTGGGACATTGCTTTTGAAATAGAATTGAATAATTTTTATTTATGTAGTTTATTGTTTTTATTATGTTTTTGCTAAAAGTTTTAGGGCTTGGGTGGATTAGAAGTATTTCTTGTAAAAATAATTTAAATAAAAAGTTCTTTTCATTTATTATGTTCTAATGCAGATAGCCCTCGCTTAATGACCACAATAGGGACCTGAAAAATTGTTGTTAAGTGGGGCGGTTGTTATGCAAGTCACATCTGATTTTATGACCTTTTTTGCAGTGGTCATGAAACAAATCACCACAGCTGTTAAGCGAATCATGCGGTTGTTAAGCGAATCACATGGTTACCCACTGATTTTGCTTGCCAGGTGTCAGGTTCAGCCCAAAGAACTCCACGAGACAGTACAGATATAGTTCTCTAGCCTTTATTAGCATTCACCTGCAAGACAGAATCTCCCCAGACTGAATCTACACTTCCGAAGCCAGCAAGCAAACACTATGAATTCCTTAGGGTGGTGCCAGTCTCATCCGCTTCACCTTCCCATGCTCATTCTGGGGGCTAAGGAAATGCTTATCTCCCTGAACGCGGCCTTCACCAAACCGTTCCATCACATCAGGAGCTGGCTGGGAAGGTCGCAAATGGCAACCACATAACCCTGGGATGCTGCAACCATTGTAAATGCAATCACGTGACTGCAGGGGTGCTGTGACAGTTGTACGTGCAAGGACTGGTTGTAAGTCCCTTTGTTCAGCATCATTGTTACTTTAAACAGTCACTAAACAGATGGTTGTTAAGTGAGGACTGCCTGTACGTGTTTCCTTTCAGTATGGAGTTGACAGAATACAGTGGTACCTTGGGATACGAACTTAATGTGTTCTGTGACTCTGGGTGTATCCTGAGTTGGTCGTTACCCCGACGCAAATTTCCCCATAGGGTTCAATGTAAATCCGGTTAATCCGTTCCGCCCTCCGAATTTGGTTGCACCCCGAAGCAAATTTTCCCATAAGGTTCAATGTAATTACCGTTAATCCATTCTGGCATCCGCGGACCACGCGTCAGGGGCGGGAGAACGGCCGGGAGCGGTGCGGCGCGGTGGGAAAACGGCCGGGCGTGGCGGGAGAATGGCTGGGCATGCGAGAACGGCCGGGCGCCACGCAGTGTGGCGCGGAGGGAGAACGGCCGGGCGCCGCGTGAGAACGGCTGGGCGTGTGAGAACGGCTGGGCGCGGCACGGCGCGGCGGGAGAACGGCTGGGCGCGGCACGGTGCGGTGCGGCACGGCAGGAGAATGGCCAGGCACGCGAGAACGGCTGGGCGCGGCGCGGCGCAGTGGGAGAACGCCCGGGCATGGCGCGGGGCGGCGTGGCGCGGCGTGGCAGGAGAACGGCCGCGGACCACGTGTCAGGGGCGGAAAAATGGCCGCGGACCACGTGTCAGGGAGGAAAAATGACTGTACCCCGAGGCGGAGTTCGCACATCAAGGTAAATTTTTGCGGCCGGAGCTGGTCGTAACCCGAAAAGTTCGTTAGTAGAGGCGTTCGTATCCCGAGGTACCACTGTACCAGAAAATGCTGTCCTTCCTTTTTAGCATTGAGGAGATAAACCAGGATTCCAATCTCTTACCCAACATCACCCTGGATTACAATATCTATGAAAATTATTTGAATGCAGAAAAGACTTCAGATGCTTTGCTGGACCTGCTTTCTGATGGGGAAGCCAATGTTCCTTATTACAGGTGTGGAAGGCAGAGAAACACAGTGGCCATTCTCAATGGGGCTGACGCTGACATCTCCATCCAGATTTCAGCCATGTTGGGCACCTACAAAATCCCTCAGGTGAGTGTTTTGTGGGGAGATAGTGTTTAGCCATGCAATTTCCAACCATTGCCAATGAAGAACAGAGTTTAATAGGGAAATAATTGTGAGGGACTGGAATGGTGGGAGGGGAGTAAAGAATGTGCTCTCATCTCCAGAGGAGTGAGGAAGAGATAAGCGGAGGAGACTGGCACCTCCCTAAGAAATTCCATCGGTGTGAACTGGCTGAGCCTGGGAACTGGTTTCATTCTGGGAAGATTATTGTTAAGGGGTTGTAGCTAATAAACCTTGCTGGATTGATTCTGCATGGTCTCCTGGAGTTCCTTGGGCTAGGCCTGACAATAATCACTGTTAAGGAAGAAGGTTCAGGCTATCCATTGGGAGGGAAGAATTAGAGCAGGCGTATCCCCTTCCACCATGGTGCACTCCAGACTGGTGGACATTCTACTTCCTGGTGATTGGAAAATTCTTCACTCCAGAAGTAAATGGGAAGGGAAGCAATGGATGAAGCAAAGGGTGAGTGGGGAAACCTTTAATGCAAGGAGTAGAACTATGCCTTCATTAGGAACAGAATTGTCATCTTAAATGTTGGATGTTATACGTGTCAAATAAATCCCATCTTCTTTCTTTTCTGTTCAGTTTTTAGTTTTCTTTTTGGTCTTGTTTCTCAGATTCTGTGTGATGAAACTCATTTTCCCTTCCTCTACCCAGTGTTCCCTGCTGAAGGAGTCCAGTATCCAGGGATGCTCAAGGTGGTCCTGCATTTTAGGTGGTCCTTGGTTGGTCTGATTGCTGCTGACCCTGAGCAGGGACAGAAGTTCAAAAGGATCTTGATTTCCATGCTGAATACTTTGATGCTTGTTCTTTGGTGTGGAGGAAAGAATGGGTGATTTTAAAAAATAAGAGGTTCTTGGAACTAGGAGGACATGATTTAAGATTTGGATGGCATGGATATCTGTGGTATGACAAACTGAAAGTTAATAGTGATTTTATTATTTTTTTTAATGTTTTTTTATTTTTACAACAAACACAAAACATACATGAACAGACAAAAACATAAAAAGGCATAAAAAAAGCATCTTCCATTTTATACCGTGTGTCAACCAGTTACCAACTCGTTGGTGCCCCTTTCATAATCTTAAATTCTCATATCATCTATTCAAAATATACTTGTATACTTATCAATTAACAATTATTAATCATTCATAGCTAATCTATAGAATCATTTATTACAAGAAATTTTAACTTTCAATAGGATTAGTAATACATTTCCATCTATCGATTATATGTGTATATATATAATAATTAATATCAAATTTCTATTATAAAATTTCCTAATCCATTACATGACTATATTTTCTCATCTAATCATTAATAAAAACAAATCCCATGTCATATAAAATTGCTTATCTTCTTACTCTAATTTCAAATCTCAATTCAACTCATCTCTGCACATTCCATAATTTTCAGTAACTTCCTCCTGCATAAGTACTTTTTAATTTTTCCAATTCTTAAAAGTTACAGTTCTAACCAGTATCAGTTACAATATCAGTTACAGTTCTAGCCAGGTTACAGTTCTAACCAGATTCTTCACTACATGTTTCAACAAAAATGTCTCTAGTTTAAAATCTATATGTTACTATATTCAACCATGTATAATTTTTAGCCTAATCTCTTAAAACATTTACAATCAAATACAATTTTTAACTATATATCTCAGATTTATACTTTATTCCAGCGCTTGCATAATTTTGAGTTCACCCTTTTCATTCAATATCCCAAAATATCTAGCTGTTTATTCCTTTTTCTATATTATTGGATAAGAGAAAGCAATAATAAATGTCCTTTCGAACATTCTGCTTTTTGAAGCTTCTGTCAGTTCCATCATTGTTGTATTCCCCTCGTTTTTTCTTTAAACATCTGAAGTAGTTTCTTTCAATATTATTTTACTTCTTCTTTTTGTGCATTCTCTTAGTACAATTTTCCATTATAATCTTGTATAATCTTTTTCTCACCCTCAGTGCCAAGAACAAATCTGTCTCTCTTCATTTATCAGTTGATTAACCCTTTTAATTCTCAGTTTATAGGTCTCACAATAATTCTGTTTAATGTTTCTGATTTCTTGTACTATTTCTTCCTTTTCCATTGATCCCGTTTTATGTTTAATTAAGTCCATTTTAGCTTTAATATCTTTTTTCTTTTTTTTTTTGCGGGAATTTCTGCAGCTCTTCTTCCAGTTTTTTATAGTCATCCTCAATAGTTTAAAGATCTTTTTCTGCATTGTGTTTCTCGTATAGTCTATTATCTTGGTAGACCTTCATTGAGTCAAAGGATTCTTTATCTTTGTTCTTGCCAAAAATAAGAGAAAAAAAGAAGCAAAAGGAGAAAAAGAAAAGAAAAAAAAAGAAAAGGAGAGGAGGGGAAAGACTAAGTCTCTTTAAAAAAAAAATCCATTGGGGGGGGAATGGAGAGCAAAGCAGAGCTTCTAGCAGAAAAAAGAGCTACTGCCACTAATCAAGGCTCTTGTGACTAGCTCAAACTTTCCATCTTGATATTTTCAAAATCGCTTTCAACTCCACTTTCTTGTTTATAGTTACGGATGGTACCTGTATAAACATGCACATCCCACTATCTTTTTAGAAAGCACAGAGTCCTTGAGCATGCATCACAATGAAAGAAAAAAAAGCACTAAGTCGAGCCTCTAGATGGCAGTGCAACTTTCTTTCATTTACTTTCTCTTAACTCCACTTTCCCCATTTCAAAATCAAAAAATATAAATTTCTTATAACAATAAAGAAATCTTAGTAAAGAAAAAGGCTTAAGATAAAGAGTTATTGAGTATTAAAAAGAAAAAGCCAATCCAGTTAAAAATATATTTTTTTAAAAGAAAAACATCTTGCCAATTCCACTAAAAAGGGAAAGTTGAAAAGAAAATTTTTCCCCCTTCTTTTTTTTTATAAGGTTCAATCTCGCCGCTTAATCCACTTTTCTTCACTTTTAAAAATCTCTTTAAGTTACTTAAGGTGTTCTCTAAGAATAGTTGAATAGTAAAAGTCCATCTCATCCAGTTGACACCCCTCTCTTCCTTCTTCCTTTGGAGCTGTCCCGGCTTTCGCAGCCATTTTTGGCTGCCTCTCCTCCGCCGGCTTCAAGAGCTTCTCCCAGGATCGATCTGGGACTTGCGGCGTCCCTGAGATCCGCGGGACGCGCCCTTTGCGATCGCCATCGCTTCGGGACAGCTTAGGTCCATCAGGACCGTCCGGGGGAGGAGATATCGGCTGCGATCCTGGGAGCCCAGGATCGCCCGCCGTATCGCCGCGACGCCAGCTCCGCCCTCGAAGTTAATAGTGATTTTAAAAACCATTTTATTAGACATGCCGTACTGAGAGTTTGGAATTGATATAAAGCAAGATTGTCTCCAAAAATTCCTCTGGGGTTGTCCTCCCAAGAAACTTTTTATAGAAGAGAAATGACACTTAAACAAGCATGGTTCATGTATGCAAATTTACTACTGTTTTCTGAAGGAGAACCCAACTTGAAGAAGAGGGAAGAATTAGAACTGGAAGGTCATATTTGTCAGTGGTTTACTTATGCAGAGTTGTTCGAAAGAAAGAAAACTGAAATTGAATATGCTTTGTGTACTAATGGTGAACATGTTATCCCCAAAATGTATATACTTTTGTTGAAGATGAACATGGAAGATGAACATGTTAAAGAGTGTATGTTTAAGTAGGCAAAATTTTTTGGATACAACATAAAGATGGATCAATGGGAGAATATGTGGAATAATGGCTTGAGGTTTACTCTTAATTACAATTTAAAAGAAAATTTCTATAAAATGACATACCGTTGGTGTTGGACACCAGATAAACTGTCTAAGATGTATAAAGGAGTTTCAAGTGTAGGTTGAAATGTAACCAGCGTGAAGGTATCTTCTACCATTTATGGTGGAGTTGTGAGAAAGCGAAGAAATATTGGGATATGATATATATTTTGATTCAAAACATTTTGAAAATGGAGGTACAATTGAAAACCAGAGACTTTTCATGGACATTTCTGTTAGGGTATACCCATAAGTAAAGGAATTTTATTGTGTGAATAACACGGAGAATGACAAAGCAAACCACGTAGCTGGAGCTCATGGCTAATGAGCTAATTGCCAGCAACTGACTACGAACAATTGAGCGCAATGGAAGGAACATAAGCAGCATGGGTGGAACACACGCCTGCTGAGTGCTTCTGAGTGTTGTGGAGTATTCTTGGTTAGTAGGTAAGTTAGGTGTGTTGTTGTATATATAGGAATTTCTGTTTTCACCTATAAGAATTAGCTTGTGTATATAATGGTACATAGTATAATCTATGGATATATAATCCACAGTCCAATATAATCAGAGTCCAAGTTGTTTTCTTCTGGGACCGCTCATAGCCTGGCATATAGCGCTACTCCGACAATTTGTTCCTTTATCTGATAGCTGCAGTGAGATTTTATATGCGCAAAATTTGAAATATTTACAAACACCAACAGCTGAAGAATGCATATTGAAATGAATGGAACTGGCAATGATGGCGAAACTGACTACTTGGATTAAAGAAAAGCTTTAAAGGGTCAGGCTTCTGGAAACCACTCTTCTGTTTGGAAACCACTCTTGAACTTTTTACTTGGGTCTCAAAAAAATGAAAATTTGTTCTTGGGACTTGATGACTGAATTATTCTATAACTATAGAAACACCTTGCATTGATTGTTTTAATACTTTTTGTTGATATAGACTCATCTGTAATTTGTAATTTTTCTTAGATATTAGAGTAAGAAGTAAATCTAATATGTAATTATTTTCATAGAAGAGTAAGAGGTGAATGTATTTTATATCTATACTTACACCAAATAAATTCAGAATTTGCTTTTCCTTTTCTGTATTTTTTCTGTATTTTTTCTTTTTGATTCCTTTATAGCTTATATTTTTTACTGAAACTTAATAAAATTCTTTCAAATTGATTTCTATGCTGATAAGGAAAGGCATTTGTCCAGTTCTATCACAAATCCCCCAAACCGCCTCCAACCTCACTTTACTATTTTATTTGGACTTCAAATGTTCTTTGGTATTCAGATCTGGTCTTAGGAAAATAATGTAGCATTTGGGGAAGAAGATGAAGCCCAGCAGGCCAGCGCTGGAGGCCAAGATGGAGAAGACCTGCACGGCCACCATGTACTTCCCCTTGGTGCTCAGATAGGCGGGCACAAAGGAGACCCAGACGCTGCAGAAGATCAGCATGCTGAAGGTGATCAGCTTGGCTTCGTTGAAGGCCCCAGGGAGGTTCCTGGCCAGGAAAGCCACCATGAAGCAGACGGCAGCCAAGAAACCCATGTAGCCAAGGGCACTGTAAAACATGGCAGCAGAGCCTTCATTGCATTGCAGGATGATCTCTCCAGGCTGGGAATGCAGGTCAGCATCAGGAAATGGGGGAGAAGTTGCCAACCAGATGCCACATATCACCATTTGGACACAAGAGCAAGAAAGGACGATGGAGTTAGCTAAGCTCTTCCCCAGCAATCGTTGTACTTGATTCCCTGGTTTTGTGGCCAGGAAGACCAACACCACTGTGATCGTTTTGGCCAAGACAGAAGAAATGGCAGCTGAGAAGATAAAGCTGAAGGCTGTTTGTCGGAGAAGGCAGGTGGCTCTCCTTGGCTGGCCAATAAACAGGAAGTTGGTCCATAAGGAAAGCAGGAGGGAGACCAGGAGAACGTAGGAGAGGTCCCTGTTGTTGGCTTTGACGATTGGCGTCTCTTGGAATTTAATGAAGATTCCTAAAACAGAGCTTGTAATGAAAGAGAGGAGGAAGGCGATGGAAGCCAGGATCTTCCCCAGATTTTCTTGATAGGATAGGAAGGTTTTTATCTTAGGTATACAGTGATCTTGATTGCTGTTTGGATGCTGATCTTCTGGACATCTGGTGCATTTTTCTGCATCTGAAAAAGAGGAAGAGGAAGATCTCTCATGAGGCATGTGCTTCAATCAAGGGCATAGTTTGGGTGAAATTGGTGAGAATGATTCCATGTGAAGGAAGTCAGGATACAGAAAAAATGAGGATGTGGGGAGATGGGGGCTCCGCTCCATGGCTCAAGTGGACCCTGCAGGGCCATCTTTTACAAATGCTTTAATTTGGTTCCTTTGGTCGCTGGAGAGCAAGATCCCATCCTTTGTTATTATTTTTTGTTCTGTGAACAATGGCTTACACATCCTGGCTTAATGTTATGTGTGAACATCATCATTGATTGTGTCACTGATAAATTCCCAGATGGGAACCAAATACAAAGAATATATTTGTGGTTTATATGAATGTAGTGAAATCAAACATGATGTCCCATACTTGATACCCACAGAGTTGTATAGGAAGCTAATATTCATATTTATGCAGGAAAAGACAGAAAAAGATGAGAGAGTCCTCAATTACTTGTTAACTTTTGCCTGAGTGGGATGATGATGATGATGATGATGATGATGACGACGACTATCAAGTTCTATATTGTTCACTAATTGCTGTGAAATAGGGAATCTACCAGAGATGAAAATGAAAGAAAATGTGTCTTCTTTCAATTCTAACTTGAGGGGGAAGAAACTGCCAGAACTGTCCATTTTACGTATTCCAGGAAAGAAGGGAGGGAGGGAGGGAGAAAGATAATAGTTTAAGTATTTTTATTTTTGCTTGTGTCGTAAGGGAAAACTGACAGGTCTCTTTCCAATTTCACTGAAAAAGAAAGAAAGTTCTGTCACTTCACCACTGAGGTTAGGTGTAGGTGACCTTCAGGGTCAGTTGAGCTGAGGACGTCATCATGAATTAATGCTCTCAACAAACTGTTTGAGGGCCATCTTCCCACCAGGGCAAGAAGGAAGTGCGGCTAAGTCCTCACTGATGATTTCTTTCTTCTCACTCCCCATTACAGAGAGAATCAAGAAGTTGGAAGAGCCATGCAGGCCATTCGGTGTATCACCCCTATTAAAAACCATGAACTTAGGCTCCCCATAGAAATGGGATTCCAGCTAGATGTGGTTAACTGGAGGAAGTCCTGATCAATACTTTTCCAAAGACACATCCAATGTCATTATGACCTGGAAGAACGGAGTGAATCACAAACTGAAACATAAAAAGTTTTAAATTGAGAATGAAGAGTAATAAATGCCACCTTCCTTATAATGCTCAGCTTTGATTGCTCAAAGCTGTATCTTTCCTCAGTTTAACCTCTAAGTTAGTTTCTTATCCCTCACTAGGAAATACTGTATATATTATAAGGAAGGAATGTTTTAAAAGCCAAGCATTTGTTGGGATATATGGTCTTCCCAAAGTCTTTCTTCTGGTGCCACCCACCTTCCTGGGTGGAGATGGTTCCTTCTGCGCAGGGAAGACAGTCGTAGCAGCAGATGGGCTTCCCTTCCTGAGCCACCTTCACCAAGCCAGGAGGACAGCTTTCCACACACCTGGAAGGAGGCAGGGGCTGAATGGAGAGAGGAAGAAGATCCAGAAAATGAAGTTCTTTCCAGAAAGGAGACAAAGGAGGAAGAGGTTGGTGACCTCCACTTCAAGGCTTAACTTTACTCAGTTTGAAGCCTATCAAGTCCTAAAGTTCATTAACCTGAACAGGTTGCATGTTGCTTCTGATGTTGACCTTCTCTTCTAACCTTTCACACATTACCATTTTTAGACTTCGATTCTAAGTTTACATACTAAATACCTCAAGAGAAGCTTGGATGGTTCCTTTGCTTTGGCCACAGGAAATCATCTTGCTCCCCTGGCTCAAATCTTTCTCCCTTTGCAGAAGAGTAATAAATACATTCCTTGAATAGTGAATTATGTATTTCTGATAGGCATCTGAACATCTAACTAAATAATGTTAGATTAAAAAGAGGTGGATCTACTTGACTCTAAGTGACTTAAGGATACATTCATAGAGTTTTCTTCGCAACTGGACAGAATATGCTTGTAGTGTCTTCCTTAGAGGCGGTTTCTGATCTTACACTCTAGTCTATAGCCTGATGTCTTTCTGGTGGCCTCCTGTTCATGAGTGAATTGGTCTCAACTTTGCTTTGGAGCCCAAGCAAGGTCAACCAAGTAAAGACTCTGCTGAGTTGTCTTCCAAACAGCAGGTCCTGAATAGAACCATATGGATAGTATGGGGAGAAGTCGAAAAGAAGATCTGCAAGCAGAAGAAACCCTGTGAAGATTACTGTACGAAGTTGTGCTTCCTTGGAGTCACGGTGTGGACTTTGTCTCAGAGTACTTTGCAGGTGGAGAGCCATAATGATAAAACACAAGATATTCTTGCAACATGGATGAAGAAACACTCAGTTAGGAAGGTAACCGGTTAAGATGGCGGGAGAATGAGAGCTGTGGAGCCTCTGTCCTTTTAATTTTATGCTTTTTGTATGTGTCTGCTGAGTCCGTGTTTGTAGTGTGGAGGATGCTCTGGACTGCCACTCACCCCTATAGAAGCTGGACTGCTCGGGGTCGTTCAGACTTCTTCGGCTGGAGGAGTGTGAACAACGGCAGCGCTTATCGTTTTGCAGCACTTGCCAAGCCTCCCGCCCTGACTGCGTTTGCTGCGTTTGTAAACTTGGCGGCTCCTTTGAATTTGGTGGAGATGTTTTTTGGGACTAGCTCAGCTGCTGCTGGAGTTGCTGTGTTTGCAGCGTTTGCTGCATTTGTGATCTTGGTGGCTTTTTTGAACATGGGAGCAGCGTTTTTGGACTGGTTTAGCTGGCTTGGCTGGAGGAGTCTGCTGCTGCTGAGGGCCTTCCTCGCACTGCTTTGGAGAACTGCCCCAGCTGTTTCCCTGGGGAGCACTGAGGAGCTCCCCAATTGTGTCTTGGAGCTCTGGGGTGCTGTAGCCTTTCACCATCTGGCTATCGTTGGGTCGGCATCTGGGCGCTGGGCTCTGGCGGCGTGGGTGGGGGTTAGGTGGGGTGGGGGGGGTTGCAGTGGAGTGGCCGACAGCCCCCTCCCCTTCAGAGGCTCTTCTGCTTCCCTCTGGTAGCCTCAAGAAGAAGAAGAAGAAGAAGAAGAAGAAGAAGGAAACACCACTACTCCCATTTAATGGTGAGGTGCCTGGGAGTTGGACTGTGGGCTTCCCGCTGGAAACTGAATGTTATTCCCCCTCTTTGCCTTTCTCTGGGTGAGAGCCAGAGGTGGGCTTGGTGGGAGGGTGGATGGCTGGAGCCTCTGCCAGCTGGTGGGAGCAGCGGGGGAGGAAGGAGGTCCTGCAGGCTGAGTGGGGTGCGTGTGAGTGGGAGTGGGTTTGAATGTGTTGATCCTCTCTCTTATTTAACATCTACATGAGGCCGCTGGGTGAGCTCATCTGTCGCCATGGGGTGAGGCACCATCAGTATGCTGATGATACCCAATTATACCTCTCTGCCCTGGCGAATTAAGCGATGCTGTGAATGTCTTATCCTGGTACCTGGAGGCTGTGAGGGGCTGGATGGGGAACAGCAGGCTTCAACTGAACCCTGGCAAGACTGAGTGGCTGTGGGTTCTGGGTCCTTCTGGTGCTAGATTTATGCCATCTTTGGTACTGAATGGGGTTTCATTGCCCCAGACAGACCCTGGGTGCAGTTGGGGGTCCTCCTGGACTTACAACTCCTGTCAAAGAGCAGGTGGCAGTCATGGCTAGGAGGGCTTTGCACTGCTTCGTGTTGTGCGCCAGTTGCACCCATTCTTAGATCAGAGGAACCTAATCACTGTCATTCATGCCCTGATCACCTCCCTTTTGGATTTCTGTAATATGCTCTACACAGGGCTGCCCTTGAAGAGTATCCAGAAGCTTCAAGTTGTTTAAAATGCAGTGGCACAGGCAGTTATGTGTGCTCTGCTTCGTGAGCTGCAGTGGTTGCCAGTTCCAATTCAAGGTGCTGGTTTGACCTTTAAAGCCCTTCATGGCATGGGGCCGGTTACCTGAGGGACCACTTCTCCCTGATTACATCTGCCTGTCCCATCAGAACTGGCAAAGAAGGCATGCTGCGGATCCCATCTGCTAGAGAATTGCATTTGGCAGGCCCCAGGAGGAGGGCCTTCTCTGCTGTGGCACCCGCCTTGTGGAATCTCCTCCCCCCGGAAGTGCAATTAGCCCCATCCCTCTTAACATTCTGCAAGTCCCTCAAGACCTGGCTCTGTGAACAGGCCTGGGGCTCCCAGGGGACCGGGGAGATATACGATGGCTCCCTCATTGGTTTTATCTCCTCCTGTTTTGTGTGTTTTTACAGTTGTTTATGTGGGGGTTTTTTTGTATTTATTTTTTAATTGTTGTATGCCGCCCAGGGTCACTTTGTCTGAGATGGGCGACTATATAGATATGATAAATAAATAAATAAATAAATAAATAAATAAATAAATAAATAAATGTGGTTCCTTTGTGAGAGAACTTAGATGATATTGAAAGGTACTCCCTGCCCCAAGAATACAATCCTCTAGGCAAGAACTTCAGAAAAAAGGAAATGAAGATTTAACCCCACCTTGTTCGGCACTTCCAACTCTACAGTAGCATTCTGGTTGATCATGAACCTGACATCCAGGGACCCCTGTCTTTCTAGTCTCCCAAACCTCACTTTCTCAAAGGATGGATTGTCGATAACCTCCCACATAAATACGTCCAGGTGTGCTGACAGGTCTCCATTCTCATCCAAATACACCCCATTTATGGAATTATTATAAAACTGAGGGTTCTGAAGAAAGGAATGAAGCTGAAATGGAAGAGAAAATGGATATGTTTAGGGTAGGGAGATGTGATGGGGAGAAAATTGGACAGGCTTTCAACCTACTGTTATCATATCCTGTAGAAATAAAGTAACATTTCAGGGACCCCTGTGGGATCTACTTCTTGACTTGGCCTAACTGCAAAGGCTGGAATCATTCTTAAAAGCCTGTCCAAGTTTCCTCCATCCCTTATATCAGTGTTTCTGAACCTCAGCAACTTTCAGATGCTGGCTGGGGAATTCTGGGGGTTGAAGTCCACACATCTTCAAGTTGCTGAGGTTGAGAAAGACTGCCTTATACTAAACAAAATCAAGGCTGGGCTATTTTGAGTTCATTTCTCACTTTTCCTTCTATCTCTGAACTGTGCAATTTCTTCTCCAAGTCTCTCCTTTATGGTGGCTCCCTGCCAACAGAGATTGCAACAGACAGGAAAGGAGTGAAGGGAGAGGAATTCTATTCATTCATTCATTCATTCATTCATTCATTCATTCATTCATTCATTCATTCATTCATTCATTTGTTGTATTCAGAATAAATAAATTTTTGAAAATATCTCCCAAATTTTTACAATGTCCAATTGATTCTCAGCTGCAGGAGAGACACAGAAGAAAAAAATACCTGCCATCCTTCCAACCTTGCAGTTTCCATATTTTTACCACCTTTCATCTTGGTCCTCTTGGATCTGGATTCATAGGCTGCATGTAAGGCCCGGGCCACAGCCCAGATGGTGTCGTAAATGAAATAGCTATTCTGAGACAGGATCCGATCCATCTCCTCCCAGGGAAGAGTCTCCAGTTCTTTTCTCTCTCTGCACCGTCTCCAGACTTTCACGGAAACGGCATCCTTGGTATAGGAGCAGGTGAAGGATACATTGGCCAACTCTTTGATCGAATTATAAAAATCCATTGTATAAGCAGACTTTGCCATTTGGTTTCCCTTCATAAGAAACGTAAAAATGCTATGAATGAATCGAAAGGGAAGGTCTGTATTTATCACATAGTTGGTTACGTCCCAGCAGAGTGTTGTGATCACGACTTTTCCTCGAACAGGTTGCTGAAAGGATTCAAGTACAAAATATAGAACTAATATTCCCGCAGAGATTAAATCACTCTCTGCACCATAAAGAAAGACATTAACTTGTCTCCAGTTGTGATATGGGCTTGCATCTGTGTTCTCTGGATACGTAGTTGTGGAAATGGTTTCTGATATGACCGGACAAATGCCATTCCTTTCCAGCATGGAAGTCAACGTCCTCAGGAATTTCTGGCCCTGGTCAGTGTCTAGAGCCATCAGACCAACCAAGGTCCACCTGAAATGGAGGAGCAGCTTCACCATCCCCAGGTATTGGAATCCTTCAGCAGGAAGCATTGGGTAGAAGAAAGGAAACCGAGTTTTGTCACTCAGGATCTGGGAAACAAAACTGTAGCTGATCTGAAAAGATTGAAAGAAGATGGAATTTTGAATTTAACATCTAAAATTTAATGCCTACCATTTCCATAAGAAAACTGTGATCTTTATTTTCAACTCAGGGCCTCTGATTGAAAGTTGCATGAGTGAAAAATGTCTCCCCAGCAACGACACACCTGAGGGATTTTGTAGGTGCCCAACATGGTGGAAATCTGGATGGAGATGTCAGCATCAGCCCCTTCGAGAACGGCCACTGTGTTTCTCGGCCTTCCACAGCTGTAGTTGGGGACGTTGGCCTCCCCTTCTGAAAGCAGGTCCAGCAGAGCATCTGAAGTCTTTCCTGCATGGTAATAATGTTCATAAATGTTGTAACCCAGAGAGATGTTGGGTAAGAGACAGGAATCCTGGTGAATATCGTGGATGGCAAAAAGGAAGGATAGGATTTTCCAATCTTCAGTCAATGTTTTCCTGCAAGTATAAATGTATTACAACATAATTAATTAAAGATTGTGTTGTTTTTTTACAAAAACAGTTCTAATACATTCAGGCACCAGAGTTTCTCTCAATGGATGACAGCATCTCTAAAAGTATTAAGATGAAGATAAATTTTAATAACCCCCCAAAAACTACATCAATAAAATATATCAGATTGCATTTCAAATGTACTATCATGGTTTGTGACATGAAAATAACATGGGGGGGGGACATTTGATCCCCTGTTTGGATGGATTGCTTCATCCCTCCTATGAATGGTGGAGGGGGGATCCCCAGAGATCTAACATATTTCAGAGGAATCTTTCTACTTATATTGTATATCAAGTCCTGAATGCATTCTTGAGGTTGTCGGTCTGTTTGCAGTTCAACTGAAATTTCATGTTGACTTTAAATATTCTCCCTCACTTCCTAGTGAAGTTCTCGAATACTTCGTATGAGTTTGCCCTATTATCCAAATTAAATATAGGGTTACCTGGAAGCTAAGGTTGGAAAGGAGCATTTAGACCATACTCCCTCGCTCTCACAACACGCAGAAAATGAACTGCTGTGACTATTAACAAATCAATAAGTTATCAGTTTCTGGACAGGTTTAGATTTTTAAGTCGAATCTCCACAATCATGTCCTGATTGGAGATTTAACTTATCACATTTGCAATGCAGGGGATAAAATAGAGCATTCCTGCTTTTTTGTGTCCCCGATGAGCCGTTGGTGGGCCAAGAGAGGGGTGGAAGGGAGGAACCAGCTTCTCTTCTCTATCCAGCACCTACATCTCCCCAGAGGAGGTCAAGGAAAGTCGGTGTTTACTGCCTCCTTCAAAGGCAAGCAGGAGACTTCATCCTTCCTGTCTGAACAGGGCAGGTATTCTGTACTCAAGAATTTAGAGGGAGGCTCCACAGCTGTGGGGTGTGAAATGGATACCCAAGTTTGAAACTGGACAGAAATAGAGGAAAACTAGGAAATCAAGGAGATAATTCCTGTAAATATAGGAGGCTGTAACTTTAGAAATCAGTCAGAAATGGAGTGTCTGAAATGAAGTGCAGGAAGGTGGACTTGCCTGTGTACTGGGCTCAAAGGAGTTGTGTTGAAGCTTAGTGGTTCAAAAAAAACCTTGGTTGCAGAGACTATGCCACCAATGAGAAGCTCCCCTGGCCTGTAATGGTTCTGTGGGTCAAACTCATCCCTCTTCAAAGTCAGGAGGCATTTGGCTTTGAGCATCCCACAGACTCCCTGGGGCCACCGAAGCAGCACAAGCAGCAACATGATGGAGACTCCAGCCCTGCGTCTGCTTCGAACAAAGAGTGAGAAGAAGAGGTGGAAGAAACCAAAGCCCCCTTCCAAGACAGACGCATCAAGGGCTTTCCTGATCTGTACAGAGACCAGCCAAGGCTTCATACCTGAAAGATAGGGCGTAAACGCAGCCCCTGCCTGCCCTAAAAGCCTCCCCAGGCTCTCTTTCTCCAGAGCCATTTATGCACCCAAGTTTTTCCAACGCCATGACATCGGCCCCCAAGGCTTTAGGGTCATATCAAGGTGAATGCATGTAATTGATATGTTTGCGCCAAACTTTCTTGAACTTTGCAGAAAGTCTCTAGAGATTTACCACCAAGACTACAAATAAATGACTGTGATTTGGGTAATGGTAAGAAGGAGTGACATCACCTCTCTGAACTCTGCATGAGTCAACAGGCAGATACCCACAGGGGAAAGTTGCAGATGGGCTACAAAGTTTCAAGATGAGCCAATTGGTCCCAAAGTTCTTGAACACCATCTTTCTAAAATCCACTATCAATGTAGGTTTTTAGCAAGGGTGTGAACAGTCTCACATCAATATGGATTTTGGTGGTCTTGATTTGTGATGGATATTAGCTTTATTTATTATATTAGCCAAGGATCTGCTGAGATGGGTGGTTGCTCCTTCTTCAATATAGATCAATATGAGAAGCAGAAAAAGATGTTCTCTTTATTGACTTCTCATTTCTTATACCTTAGCCAAAGGGGGATGTCCCAAAAGCTGGATAAAATGGCTCTGGATTTCCTATGCAGCCTCCAGATTGAAGGTGAAGGTCAATGGTCTTTTCTCATCTACTTTTTCTCTCCCTACAAAAGTACTAGCAGGGATCTCAGCTTTCTCCCTTTGATTTTAGATACTTGCTTATAACCATTACACCAGTTTATACTAGCCATGATTCCTGGCAGAATTCATGAGAATATGAAGTGGTCTTACATACAGATGATACTTCGATCATAGCTCTGATGCACTTGATTAATACAGTTGCAGGATACTCTGTTAATTTAGCCCAGTAGGCAAACATTTTTTCATCGTACATAACCATTTTACATAGGAGCTGAATTTATTAGCTGTATAGCTATTCCCATCCCAGGAGACCTTTCTCAGATAATCATGTTAAAGATGAATATAAAGAAGTTTAATGTATTGTCGAAGGCTTTCATGGCCGTAATATGATGGTTGGTGTGGGTCTTCCGGGCTGTGTGGCCGTGTTCTGGAAGTTTTGTTTCCTAACGTTTTGCCAGCCTCTGTGACTGGCATCTTCAGAGGGCAGGAGCACAGACAGGAGCAGTTCTCTCTGTGCCTAGGATGATGTGACCCTGTTGTGGGTATTTATAGAGATCAGCGAAGGTGTCTGAAGGGGGTGCGGTGGAGGTGGCGGTGGTTGGGTTAACGAGTGGCTGACACCAAAACAAGCTGGCCTAGCTTGTGTTACTGAAACCTGGTTGGGCAAAGACAGTCATCTTGCCATGTCTGAAGAGTGCCTAGAGGTTTGTACAGAGGACCTTCAAACTTCATGCCCTGGGGGCAACCCCTGATAAGGAGTTGGTGACCTCCTTGGCAACCATGGGCTTCTCTCAGGGAATCTCAGTCCAGACACATGGAGGCTGTCATACATTAGACCTCTTCTTTATCTCAGAGTAGACGTTGTGATCTGCAGACAGAGGGAATTTCCACCACCACATTGCTATGTGGATCAGAATGTTGCCACTTATTCATGAGGTGCTTACTTTGACAGGACTCTCAGGCTGGGGGTTCGTTCCTCCTTCTTGGCACCTGTGTTGGCCAAAGAGGGATCAGTGCTGGCCAAGGAGGGATCTGAAAAGGCATCAGGGTTTGATTCACTGTCTGCTGAATCTCCAGTCCACCTATGTCTTGGAGTGTGGCTCTGAGGCCATTATAAGCCTTCATATTAATGCACCCACTTTCTTATACACTCAAGAGCAAAGAGAAAAAGGGAATTCATATTTATTTATAAAAAGTGATAGTCCTTTTGTACCATGACTTGAAAGAATTGGACTAGTTGGGTGTTTTTTTGTGCTGGGAGGGGTTGCAACTTGAAAATGTCAAAAGTTGTTTGTTAGAAGAATTAACTGATACAGGGAGTCCTCACTTAGCAACCACAACTGGGACTGGCAACTCCATCACTAAGCAACACAGTTGCTAAGCAAACCCATGTGACCCTGATGGACTTATGATATCACTTCCACTGTGGTTAAGTGAATCACCCATGGTTGTTTAGAGAGACATCTCATGCACTTTGACTGCCTGGTTTTCTGTTGACTTTGCTTGTCAGAAGATGGTTGTGAAGCATGTGAATGTCAGCCATGTGACCCTGGGATGCTACAAGGTTCGTCATCCTTTTTTTTCCCCATGTGATCAAATTTATCTATGATTTGTTGAAAATATTCTGAAACAGTATATCTTGTGTAATTGCAGGTTGCTCTTGCGAGCCTCTTCTGCCCTCTCTCATCATTTTTCTACTAGTCATTTTAATCCAAAAGCAAAAGAGTGCAAGGCAGATAAAATAGAAACAGACCAGCATCCATCCTTTTAAATATATATTTTTTAAAAAATTAAAACAGTGCAGAAGAAACCAAAACAAAAGAAAAAAAGGAAAAAGGAAGAAAAAACATAGAAGAAACTTCCTCCTTCATTCCCAGCAAGTATGGTCAACTAACAGCTTATCATTGTCTCTTAAAATACAACCAAATACTTCTTCATTCCATATGTCCTTTTCCATTTCAACCAATTCCCCCAATTCCTCTCTTTAAATAATCACCAAGAATAACCATCATCATCCAGTCCCTATCAAAAAGGCCATTACACATTTCCAGAAATAGTAACCCATTATTTATATATCAAACATAACAACACAAGTATTACAAATTAATGCAGGAAAACTCAAAGGTTTCCTTTCAAGTAGCCATGTGGTACCCGCTACTGTCCAATCTCAAATGTCTTGTTATCTGCTCAAAATATAAACAAAAGAACTTTTCCCCCAAGAGAAGATCTGTGGAATGTCAGTACCCAGCTGCCTTTTTGGGCGTAACGCCTTCCGCGATCCGCGGAACATCAGTTTTCCATTCCTCGCTGGAAGTGACTACGACATCCATCCCCCTCCTTAGGCCTGTCCTTTTCACCAGGACCATCAATAGACAAATTTGAGAAAAGATGAGAAAAGACCATTGACCTTCACCTTCAATCTGGAGGCTGCATAGGAAATCCAGAGCCATTTTATCCAGCTTTTGGGACATCCCCCTTTGGCTAAGGTATAAGAAATGAGAAGTCAATAAAGAGAACATCTTTTTCTGCTTCTCATATTGATCTATATTGAAGAAGGAGCAACCACCCATCTCAGCAGATCCTTGGCTAATATAATAAATAAAGCTAATATCCATCACAAATCAAGACCACCAAAATCCATATTGATGTGAGACTGTTCACACCCTTGCTAAAAACCTACATTGATAGTGGATTTTAGAAAGATGGTGTTCAAGAACTTTGGGACCAATTGGCTCATCTTGAAACTTTGTAGCCCATCTGCAACTTTCCCCTGTGGGTATCTGCCTGTTGACTCATGCAGAGTTCAGAGAGGTGATGTCACTCCTTCTTACCATTACCCAAATCACAGTCATTTATTTGTAGTCTTGGTGGTAAATCTCTAGAGACTTTCTGCAAAGTTCAAGAAAGTTTGGCGCAAACATATCAATTACATGCATTCACCTTGATATGACCCTAAAGCCTTGGGGGCCGATGTCATGGCGTTGGAAAAACTTGGGTGCATAAATGGCTCTGGAGAAAGAGAGCCTGGGGAGGCTTTTAGGGCAGGCAGGGGCTGCGTTTACGCCCTATCTTTCAGGTATGAAGCCTTGGCTGGTCTCTGTACAGATCAGGAAAGCCCTTGATGCGTCTGTCTTGGAAGGGGGCTTTGGTTTCTTCCACCTCTTCTTCTCACTCTTTGTTCGAAGCAGACGCAGGGCTGGAGTCTCCATCATGTTGCTGCTTGTGCTGCTTCGGTGGCCCCAGGGAGTCTGTGGGATGCTCAAAGCCAAATGCCTCCTGACTTTGAAGAGGGATGAGTTTGACCCACAGAACCATTACAGGCCAGGGGAGCTTCTCATTGGTGGCATAGTCTCTGCAACCAAGGTTTTTTTTGAACCACTAAGCTTCAACACAACTCCTTTGAGCCCAGTACACAGGCAAGTCCACCTTCCTGCACTTCATTTCAGACACTCCATTTCTGACTGATTTCTAAAGTTACAGCCTCCTATATTTACAGGAATTATCTCCTTGATTTCCTAGTTTTCCTCTATTTCTGTCCAGTTTCAAACTTGGGTATCCATTTCACACCCCACAGCTGTGGAGCCTCCCTCTAAATTCTTGAGTACAGAATACCTGCCCTGTTCAGACAGGAAGGATGAAGTCTCCTGCTTGCCTTTGAAGGAGGCAGTAAACACCGACTTTCCTTGACCTCCTCTGGGGAGATGTAGGTGCTGGATAGAGAAGAGAAGCTGGTTCCTCCCTTCCACCCCTCTCTTGGCCCACCAACGGCTCATCGGGGACACAAAAAAGCAGGAATGCTCTATTTTATCCCCTGCATTGCAAATGTGATAAGTTAAATCTCCAATCAGGACATGATTGTGGAGATTCGACTTAAAAATCTAAACCTGTCCAGAAACTGATAACTTATTGATTTGTTAATAGTCACAGCAGTTCATTTTCTGCGTGTTGTGAGAGCGAGGGAGTATGGTCTAAATGCTCCTTTCCAACCTTAGCTTCCAGTTAATCCTATATTTAATTTGGATAATAGGGCAAACTCATACGAAGTATTCGAGAACTTCACTAGGAAGTGAGGGAGAATATTTAAAGTCAACATGAAATTTCAGTTGA
The DNA here is from genome assembly GCF_059951505.1 of Python bivittatus. Taxonomy (NCBI): domain Eukaryota; kingdom Metazoa; phylum Chordata; class Lepidosauria; order Squamata; family Pythonidae; genus Python; species Python bivittatus. The sequence goes on along the minus strand of NW_028277111.1, from coordinate 2,452,886 downwards.
ACTGCAAACAGACCGACAACCTCAAGAATGCATTCAGGACTTGATATACAATATAAGTAGAAAGATTCCTCTGAAATATGTTAGATCTCTGGGGATCCCCCCTCCACCATTCATAGGAGGGATGAAGCAATCCATCCAAACAGGGGATCAAATGTCCCCCCCCCATGTTATTTTCATGTCACAAACCATGATAGTACATTTGAAATGCAATCTGATATATTTTATTGATGTAGTTTTTGGGGGTTATTAAAATTTATCTTCATCTTAATACTTTTAGAGATGCTGTCATCCATTGAGAGAAACTCTGGTGCCTGAATGTATTAGAACTGTTTTTGTAAAAAAACAACACAATCTTTAATTAATTATGTTGTAATACATTTATACTTGCAGGAAAACATTGACTGAAGATTGGAAAATCCTATCCTTCCTTTTTGCCATCCATGATATTCACCAGGATTCCTGTCTCTTACCCAACATCTCTCTGGGTTACAACATTTATGAACATTATTACCATGCAGGAAAGACTTCAGATGCTCTGCTGGACCTGCTTTCAGAAGGGGAGGCCAACGTCCCCAACTACAGCTGTGGAAGGCCGAGAAACACAGTGGCCGTTCTCGAAGGGGCTGATGCTGACATCTCCATCCAGATTTCCACCATGTTGGGCACCTACAAAATCCCTCAGGTGTGTCGTTGCTGGGGAGACATTTTTCACTCATGCAACTTTCAATCAGAGGCCCTGAGTTGAAAATAAAGATCACAGTTTTCTTATGGAAATGGTAGGCATTAAATTTTAGATGTTAAATTCAAAATTCCATCTTCTTTCAATCTTTTCAGATCAGCTACAGTTTTGTTTCGCAGATCCTGAATGACAAAACTCGGTTTCCTTTCTTCTATCCAATGCTTCCTGCTGAAGGATTCCAGTACCTGGGGATGGTCAAGCTGCTCCTCCATTTCAGGTGGACCTTGGTTGGTCTGATGGCTGAAGACTCTGACCAGGGCCAGAAATTCCTGAGCATGTTGACTTCTATGTTGGAAAGGAATGGCATTTGTCCGGTTATATCACAAGCCTTTTCCACAACTACATATCTAGAGAGCACAGATGCAAGTCCATTTCACAAATGGAGACAAGTGAATGTCTTTCTTCATGGTGTAGAGAGTTATTTAATCCCTGTCGGAATATTAGTTCTATATTTTGTACTTGAATCCTTTCAGCAACCTGTTCGAGGAAAAGTCGTGATCACAACACTCTGCTGGGACGTAACCAACTATGTGATAAATACAGACCTTCCCTTTCGATTCATTCATAGCATTTTTACATTTCTTATGAAGGGAAACCAAATGGCAAAGTCTGCTTACACAATGGATTTTTACAAGTCCATCAAAGAGTTGGCCAATGTATCCTTCACCTGCTCCTATACCAAGGATGCCGTTTCCGTGAAAGTCTGGAGACGGTGCAGAGAGAGAAAAGAACTGGAGACTCTTCCCTGGGAGGAGATGGATCGGATCCTGTCTCAGAATAGCTATTTCATTTACGACACCATCTGGGCTGTGGCCCGGGCCTTACATGCAGGCTATGAATCCAGATCCAAGAGGACCAAGATGAAAGGTGGTAAAAATATGGGAACTGCAAGATTGGAAGGATGGCAGGTATATATATATATTTTTTCCTGTCTTTCCTGCAGCTGAGAATCAATTTGTCATTGTAACACCTGGGAAGATATTTGGAAAAATTAGTTTATTTTGAATACAAATAACTAACTAACTAACTAACTAACTAACTAACTAACTAAATAAATAAATAAATAAATAAATGGAATTCAAATTTTCTAGTCCTCTCCCGCTTGCATTCCCTTCACTCCTTTCCCGTCTGTTGCAATCTTTGTTGATAGGGAGGGAGCCATAAAGGAGAGACTTGGAGAAGAAATTACAAAGTTCAAAGATAGAAGGAAGAGTGAGAAATGAACTCAAAATAGCCCAGCCTTGATTTTGTTTAGTATAAGGCAGTCTTTCTCAACCTCAGCAACTTGAAGATGTGTGGACTTCAATCCCCAGAATTCCCCAGCCAGCATCTGAAAGTTGCTGAGGTTCAGAAACACTGATATAAGGGATGGAGGAAACTTGGACAGGCTTTTAAGAATGATTCCAGCCTTTGCAGTTAGGCCAAGTCAAGAAGTAGATCCCACAGGGGTTCCTGAAATGTTACTTTATTTCTGTAGGATATGATAACAGTAGCTTGAAAGCCTGTCCAATTTTCTCCCCATCACATCACCCCACCCTAAACATATCCATTTTCTCTTCCATTTCAGCTTCACTCCTCTCTTCAGAACCCTCAGTTTTACAATAATTCCATAAATGGGGTGTATTTGGATGAGAATGGAGACCTGTCAGCTGACCTGGATGTATTTATGTGGAAGGTTATCGACAATCCATCCTTTGAGAAAGTGAGGTTTGGGAGACTAGAAAGACAGGGGTCCCTGGATGTCAGGTTCATGATCAACCAGAATGCTACTGTAGAGATGGAAGTGCCGAACAAGGTGGGGTTAAATCTTCATTTCCTTTTTTCTGAAGTTCTTGCCTAGAGGATTGTATTCTTGGGGCAGGGAGTACCTTTCAATATCATCTAAGTTCTCTCACAAAGGAACCACATTTATTTATTTATTTATTTATTTATTTATTTATTTATTTATTTATCATATCTATATAGTCGCCCATCTCAGACAAAGTGACCCTGGGCGGCATACAACAATTAAAAAATAAATACAAAAAAACCCCCACATAAACAACTGTAAAAACACACAAAACAGGAGGAGATAAAACCAATGAGGGAGCCATCGTATATCTCCCCGGTCCCCTGGGAGCCCCAGGCCTGTTCACAGAGCCAGGTCTTGAGGGACTTGCGGAATGTTAAGAGCGATGGAGCTAATCTCACTTCCGGGGGGTGAAGATTCCACAAGGTGGGCGCCACGGCAGAGAAGACCCTCCACCTGGGACCCGACAGTTGTAATTCTGTAGCAGACGGGATCTGCAGCAAGCCTTCTCTGCCAGATCTGATGGGACGGGCAGATCTAATCGGGGAGAAGTGGTCCCTCAGGTAACCGGCCCCATGCCATGAAGGGCTTTAAAGGTCAAAAGCAGCACTTTAAATCGGACCCGGAAGCAAACTGGCAACCAGTGCAGCTCGCGAAGCAGAGGTGTAACGTGTACCGCCCTGGGGCACACATAACTGCCCGCCCCACTGCATTTTGAAACAGTTGAAGCTTCTGGATACTCTTCAAGGGCAGCTCCATGTACAGCACATTACAGAAATCCAAATGGGAGGTGACCAGGGCATGAGTGACAGTGATTAGGTCCCTCTGATGTAGAAATGGGTGCAAGTGGCGCACAACAGGAAGCTGTGCAAAGGCCCTCCTAGCCACGACTGCCACCTGCTCTTTGAGCAGGAGTTGTGAGTCCAGGAGGACCTCCAACTGTGCACAGGGTCTGTCTGGGGCAATGAAACCCCATTCAGAACCAAAGATGGCATAACTCTAGCACCAGAAGGACCCAGAACCCACAGCCACTCAGTCTTGCCAGGGTTCGGTTGAACTCTGTTGTTCCCCATCCAGACCCTCACAGCCTCCAGGCACCGGGATAAGACATTCACAGCATCGCTTAATTCACCAGGGCAGAGATGTATAATTGGGTATCATCAATTACAGCATACTGATGATACCTCACCCCATGACGATGGATGAGCTCATCCAGCGGCCTCATGTAGATGTTAAATAGGAGGGGGGAGAACACCAAACCCTGTAGCACCCCACACAACAGGGGCCGAGGGCGGGATCTCTCCTTCCCAACCACCACCAACTGGAATGGGCCCTGGAGGAAGGAAGTGAACCAGCACGACACAGTGCCACCCACCCCCAATCCTCTGAGCCGATCCAGAAGGATACCATGGTCGATGGTATCGAAAGTCACTGAGAGGTCAAGTAGGGCAAGGATGTATGCGCAACCCCCATCCCGCCCTCGCCAGAGATCATCCAGAAGTGCGACCAATGCTGCTTCCGTCCCATACCCAGGCCTGAATCCCGACTGAAAGGGATCCAGATAATCCGCTTCATCCAAGGTCCTCTGAAGCTGTTGTGCAACCACCTTCTCAATCACCTTCCCCAAAAAGGGGAGGTTAGATACTGGATGAAAATTGTCCAGTTCAGTGGGGTCTAGCGATGGCGCCTTGAGGAGGGGGCAAACCAAGGCCTCCTTGAGAGCTGAGGGAAGAACCCCCTCACTCAAAGATGCATTAACCATCGCTAGAACCCACTCACCCTACACCCCCCCGGGCTGCTTTCACAAGCCAGCATGGATCTAAAGAGCAGGTGGCTGAGCTCACAGCCCCAAGGACCCTGTCCACTTCCTCAGGTCCAACAGGTTCAAACCGTTTCCAGAAAACAGGGGAAGACTCCTCCCTAGGCACCTCCACTGGACCTGCAGTAAAGCCAGCATCCAGCTGAGAAAGAATCCAAGTGATTTTATCCGACAGATGCTGAGAAAATTCCTCTGTACCTCCCTGAAGAAGGTCCTCCGAGCCATCCTTACCCAGGAGGGCTTGCATCACCCAAAACAGGGCTGCAAGGTGGCTATCTGTGGACGCAATAAGAGCGGAAGAGTAATGGCACTTTGCCACCCTTATTGCCACTAAGTAGGCATGAATAGCCTCTCCAACTCGTGTTTGGTCAAGTTCGTCCTTCGTTGAGCACCAGCGATGCTCTAGATGTCTCCTCTCTCCCTTCCTCTTCCTTAGCTCTTCTGTAAACCATGGAGAGTACCGGGATCCCCAGGAGGAGAGTGGTTGCGTGGGCATGATCCGATCCAAAGCCTCAACCACCCCTTTATTCCAAGTGGCTACCAAGGCTTCAGATGGCCCCTGCAGCAGACCAACAGGAGCAACCCCCAGCTCCCTCTGGAATCCATCCGGGTCCATCAGTTGCCAGGGGTGGACCAATTTAATAGGTCCAGCCTCCCTGCAGTGGATAGTGGTGCTAGGGAATCCCATTGTGATCAGGGCGTGATCTGACCACGACAAGGGGGACACCAAAAGCTCCCCCAATTTCAGGTCACATAGCCACTGCTCCAAGAGGAATACCAGATCCGGTGTATGACCACTGTTCCGTGTCAGGCTCTGGATGATTTGGGATAGGCCCATGGCTGTCACTCCTGAGCCACCTCGGACCCCACCCCTAGAGAAGGCAAATTGAAGTCCCCCAAGACCATGAGCCTGGGGAACTCCACTGCCAACCCAGAAATGGTGTCAAGGAGCTTGGGCAAGGAAGTTCCTGTGCAGCAGGGAGGCCCGTACAACAGCAGCAAGCCCAACTGATCCCTAGAGCCCAATCTGATGAACAGGGTCTCACATCCGGTGACCTGTGGCGCAGCGCCCCTGGTGGCTATGAGGGATTCCTGGATGACAATGGCCACACCTCCACCCCTGCCCTGAACTCTCAGCTGATGCCACATTCAAAACCTGGCTGGGCATAGCTCTGCGAGGACTACCCTTCCTTCTGAATCCGGCCAGGTCTCAGTGATGCATGCCAGGCTGGGCCTCTCATCCATGATTAAATTACTGATGAGGGAGGCCTTATTACAGACTGACTTGGCATTCAGAAGCAGCAGCCAGAGACCACAGCCTCCGAAGATCTGCTGAGCAGGGCTGAGACTAAGGAGACGGAGCATGAAACCGGCAAAAAGCAACGTTCCTGTGGGCCCCAGAAAGGGCCTGCTCCCTGTCTCCTGCCATATCTCCCCATGCCCGTCACCACCATGATAGTTTGGCCCACCCCCACCCCCTCAACAGCAGCCTCATCCCTATATCGACACCCCTCAATTCCCAAAACCAGGGAGCATCTGCTGTCCTTACCAGTCATATCTGGGAGGGAAGCTGGGCACCCCGAGGCTCTTCAGCTTACCAGCTCTCAGAGACATCAGAGCTCAGCAACCGCCTCCCCCACTCCATTCCCACAGCCTCACACACAAACATACACGGGCATCCCTCCCTTGCTGCTCCCACCAGCAGGCAGTGGGCACCCTGCCCATTCAGCCTTCATCAATTTCCTCCTCTGACTCTCACCCACAGAGAGGATCAAAGCATTCAAACCCACTCCCACTCACACGCACCCCACTCAGCCTGCAGGACCTCCTTCCTCCCCCGCTGCTCCCACCAGCTGGCAGAGGCTCCAGCCATCCACCCTCCCACCAAGCCCACCTCTGGCTCTCACCCAGAGAAAGGCAAAGAGGGGGAATAACATTCAGTTTCCAGCGGGAAGCCCACAGTCCAACTCCCAGGCACCTCACCATTAAATGGGAGTAGTGGTGTTTCCTTCTTCTTCTTCTTCTTGAGGCTACTGGAGGGAAGCAGAAGAGCCTCTGAAGGGGAGGGGGCTGTCGGCCACTCCACTGCAACCCCCCCCACCTAACCCCCCCCCACGCCGCCAGAGCCCAGCGCCCAGATGCCGACCCAACGATAGCCAGATGGTGAAAGGCTACAGCACCCCAGAGCTCCAAGACACAATTGGGGAGCTCCTCAGCGCTCCCCAGGGAAACAGCTGGGGCAGTTCTCCAAAGCAGGGCGAGGAAGGCCCTCAGCAGCAGCAGACTCCTCCAGCCAAGCCAGCTAAACCAGTCCAAAAACGCTGCTCCCATGTTCAAAAAAGCCACCAAGATCACAAATGCAGCAAACGCTGCAAACACAGCAACAGCAGCAGCTGAGCTAGTCCCAAAAAACATCTCCACCAAATTCAAAGGAGCCGCCAAGTTTACAAACGCAGCAAACGCAGTCGGGGCGGGAGACTTGGCAAGTGCTGCAAAACGATAAGCGCTGCCGTTGTTCACACTCCTCCAGCCGAAGAAGTCTGAACGACCCCGAGCAGTCCAGCTTCTATAGGGGTGAGTGGCAGTCCAGAGCATCCTCCACACTACAAACACGGACTCAGCAGACACATACAAAAAGCATAAAATTAAAAGGACAGAGGCTCCACAGCTCTCATTCTCCCGCCATCTTAACCAGTTACCTTCCTAACTGAGTGTTTCTTCATCCAAGTTGCAAGAATATCTTGCATTTTATCATTATGGCTCTCCACCTGCAAAGTACTCTGAGACAAAGTCCACACCGTGACTCCAAGGAAGCACAACTTCGTACAGTAATCTTCATAGGGTTTCTTCTGCTTGCAGATCTTCTTTTCGACTTCTCCCCATACTATCCATATGGTTCTATTCAGGACCTGCTGTTTGGAAGACAACTCAGCAGAGTCTTTACTTGGTTGACCTTGCCTGGGCTCCAAAGCAAAGTTGAGACCAATTCACTCATGAACAGGAGGCCACCAGAAAGACATCAGGCTATAGGCTAGAGTATAAGATCAGAAACCGCCTCTAAGGAAGACACTACAAGCATATTCTGTCCAGTTGCAAAGAAAACTCTATAAATGTATCCTTAAATCACTTAGAGTCAAGTAGATCCGCTTCTTTCTAATATAACATTATTTAGTTAGATGTTCAGATGCCTATCAGAAATACATAATTCACTATTCAAGGAATGTATTTATTACTCTTCTGCAAAGGGAGAAAGATTTGAGCCAGGGGAGCAAGATGATTTCCTGTGGCCAAAGCAAAGGAACCATCCAAGCTTCTCTTGAGGTATTTAGTATGTAAACTTAGAATCGAAGTCTAAAAATGGTAATATGTGAAAGGTTAGAAGAGAAGGTCAACATCAGAAGCAACATGCAACCTGTTCAGGTTAATGAACTTTAGGACTTGATAGGCTTCAAACTGAGTAAAGTTAAGCTTTGAAGTGGAGGTCACCAACCTCTTCCTCCTTTGTCTCCTTTCTGGAAAGAACTTCATTTTTGGATCTTCTTCCTCTCTCCATTCAGCCCCTCCCTCCTTCCAGGTGTGTGGAAAGCTGTCCTCCTGGGTCGGTGAAGGTGTCTCAGGAAGGGAGGCCCATCTGCTGCTACGACTGTCTTCCTTGCGCAGAAGGAACCATCTCCCCCCAGGAAGGTGGGTGGCACCAGAAGAAAGGGGCAGACTTTGGGAAGACCATATATCCCAACAAATGCTTGGCTTTTAAAACATTCCTTCCTTATAATGTATACAACATATTTCCTAGTGGGGGATAACAAACGAACTTAGAGGTTAAACTGAGGGAAAATACAGCTTTGAGCAATCAAAGCTGAGCATTACGAGGAATATGGCATTTATTACTCTTCATTCTCAACTTAAGCCTTTTTATGTTTCAGTTTGTGATTCACCCTCTTCCTGAGAATTGCCAGGCTTCCAGGGCATAATGACATTGGATGTGTCTTTGAAAAAGTTTTTATCAGGTCTTCCTCCACTTAACTACATCTAAATGGAACCCCATTTCTATGGGCAGCCAAAGTTCATGGTTTTTAATAGGGGTGATACACCGAATGGCCTGCATGGCTCTTCCAATGTCTTGATTCTCTCTGTAATGGGCCCTGAGAAGAAAGAAATCATCACTGACGACTCAGCCGCACTTCCTTCTTGCCCTGGTGGGAAGATGGTGTTCAAACAGTTGTCAAGGGCAGGAATTCATGATGATGTCCTCAGCTCAACTGACCCTGAAGGTCACCTCCACCTGACCTCAGTGGGGAAGTGATGGAACTTTCTTTTTTTTTCGGTGAAATTGGAGAGAGACCTGTCAGTTTTCCCTTACAACGCAAGCAAAAAGAAAAATACTTAAACTGTTATCTTTCTCCCTCCCTCCCTCCCTTCTTTCCTGGAATACATAAAACAGGCATTTCTGCCAGTTTCTTCCCCCTCCAGCTGGAGTGAAAGGAAGAAGCATTTTCTTTCATTTTCTTCTCTGATAGATTCTCTATTTCACAGCAATTAGTGAACAATATAAAACTTGATCATCATCATCATCATCATCCCACTCAGGCAAAAGTTAACAAGTAACTGAGGACTCTCTACATTTCCTACATTTTTCTACATAAATATGAATATTAGTCATCGACAGAACTCTGTGGGTATCAAATATGGGACATCATGTTTGATTTCACTACATTCATAAAAAGCAGAAATATATTCTTTGTATTTGGTTCCCATCTGGGAATTTATCAGTGACACAATCAATGACGATGTTCACACATAACATTAAGCCAGGATGTGTAAGCCATTGTTCACAGAACAAAAAATAATAACAAAGGATGGGATCTTGCTCTCCAGCGACCAAAGGAACCAAATTAAAGCATTCGTAAGAGATGGCCCTGCTGGGTCCACTTGAGCCATGGAGCGGAGCCCCCATCTCCCCACATCCTCATTTTTTCTGTATCCTGACTTCCTTCACATGGAATCATTCCCACTGTCTCCAATTTCACCCAAACTATGCCCTTGATTGAAGCACATGCCTCATGAGAGATCTTCCTCTTCCTCTTTTTCAGATGCAGAAAAATGCACCAGATGTCCAGAAGATCAGCATCCAAACATTAATCAAGATCATTGTGCACCCAAGATAAAAACCTTCCTATCCTATCAAGAAAATTTGGGGATCATCCTGGCTTCCCTTGCCTTCTTCCTCTCTTTCCTTACAAGCTCTGTTTTAGGAATCTTCATTAAATTCCAAGAGACGCCAATCGTCAAAGCCAACAACAGGGACCTCTCCTACATTCTCCTGGTCTCCCTCCTGCTTTCCTTATGGACCAGCTTCCTGTTTATTGGCCAGCCAAGGAGAGCCACCTGCCTTCTCCGACAAACAGCCTTCAGCTTTATCTTCTCAGCTGCCATTTCTTCTGTTTTGGCCAAAACGGTCACAGTGGTGTTGGTCTTCCTGGCCACAAAACCAGGGAATCAAGTACAACGATTGCTGGGGAAGAGCTTAGCTAACTCCATCGTCCTTTCTTGCTCTTGTGTCCAAATGGTGATATGTGGCATCTGGTTGGCAACTTCTCCCCCATTTCCTGATGCTGACCTGCATTCCCAGCCTGGAGAGATCATCCTGCAATGCAATGAAGGCTCTGCTGCCATGTTTTACAGTGTCCTTGGCTACATGGGCTTCTTGGTTGCCGTCTGCTTCACAGTGGCTTTCCTGGCCAGGAACCTCCCTGGGCCCTTCAACGAAGCCAAGCTGATCACCTTCAGCATGCTGATCTTCTGCAGCATCTGGATCTCCTTTGTGCCCGCCTATCTGAGCACCAAGGGGAAGTACATGGTGGCTGTGCAGGTCTTCTCCATCTTGGCCTCCAGCGCTGGCCTGCTGGGCTTCATCTTCTTCCCCAAATGCTGCATTATTCTCCTAAGACCAGATCTGAATACCAAAGAACATTTGAAGTCCAAATAAAATAGTAAAGTGAGGTTGGAGGCGGTTTGGGGGATTTGTGATACAACTGGACAAGTGCCATTCCTTATCAGCATAGAAATCAATTTGAAAGAATTTTATTAAGTTTCAGTAAAAAATGTAAGCTATAAAGAAATCAAAAAGAAAAATGACAATGAAAATACAGAAAAGAGAAGGCAACTTCTGAATTTTTTTTGTGTGTGTGTGTAGGTATAGCTATAAAATACATTCACCTCTCACTCTACTGTTAGAAACATTGCATATTAGATCGACTTCTGACTCTAGTATCTAAGAAAAATTACAAATTACAGATGAGTCTATATCAACAAAAAGGATTAAAATAATACAAAGTGTTTCTATAGTTATAGAATAATTCAGTCATCAGGTCCCAAGTAAAAAGTCCAAGAGTGGTTTCCAAACAGAAACCAAGCCTGACCCTTGAAAGCTTTTCTTTAATCAAAGTAGTCAGTTTCGCCATCACTGCCAGTTCCATTCGTTTCAATATCCATTCTTCAGCTGTTGGTGTTTGTAAATATTTCAAATTTTGCACATATAAAATCTCACTGCAGCTATCAGATAAAGGAACAAATTGTCAGAGTAGCGCTATATGCCAGGCTATGAGCGGTGCCAGAAGAAAACAACTTGGACTCTGATTTTGTACTATCCACATATTATACTATGTACAATTATATACACAAGCGAATTCTTACAGGTGAATACAGTAATTCCTATATATACAGCAGCACACCTAACGTACCTACTAACCTGTCAGATTCAGCCGGCACAGCACAGCGAACACCGCTGCTCAGTTTCACCGCCCCCAGTCAATTTCACCGCCCCAGGCGCAGGCAGCAGAAAAGGGGAAGTCAGCCGAACCGTGAGTTAATTGCCAACAGGTGGCGGCAATTAACTCCAGGCGGGAGTGGATACATTGTATCATCACCGGCTTCCCTCCAGCATCTCAGACAAAGCGAACCGCAGCGACTCGGAAGCACAGTGATCAGTGCACAATTAAGAAACCCCGGCTTAGCCTGCAGAAGAAAGGTCAATGAATGCAACAACCCCATGGACAATGGACAGCAATCAAAGGGGACAAAGAACTGGGCTTAATCTGCCATTTGGGTGAGGGGGAGATTACCGCGGGTAATCAGTAACCAAGGCAATGGGGGGAAGTGTGGGAATGGGGAAGCTATAAAACACTATGTAATCTGTGCCAAGTCAATCCTGGCTTTGTTTGTATCTATCTGCATTACACCCAAGTAAACTTCTTTTGCTGAACCTGTGTTTTGTAAGAGTTTCATTGGTGCTGAATGTGGTAACTCTTACATAAAGCCAGGGTTCACCCTTGAGCACTACCCGGTACTCACTGAGGAGCGCTTGCGATTTCGTTCGTAGAGCAGCTAAGGGGCTTTGATCCATTCAACCTCAACAAGGATGGCCAGCAACAGAGAGGGCACAAGCTCGTGGTGTGGAGAGGAGCCCAAGCCTGAAGGCCCAATGGCAGGACTGGCCCAGAGCGAGAGGAACAAATTGTATGGCCACCCAACTCATACACAGTGACTCCGGGCGGATTACAAAGTAAAATCCCAAAGGCAAAAAGCCATCAACACCGGCTCCCTGTAGCAGCCAAAAGGACAGTCGACACAGCCACTTGATTGGCTCCTTTTCACCTTGGGGTCCCCAGGCCTGTTGGCAAAGCCACGTCTTCAGGGCCTTCCAGAACAATATCAAGGTGGGGACCAATCTTTACTCAGAAGGAATAACATTGCACAGGGAGAGGGCCACCATGGAAAAGGCCCTTCTTCGTGGTCCCATCAGATGTACTTTCCTCAACAATGCACTCGGGGGTCATGTAACTTGTTCACAACCACAGTGGAGTCTTTTAAAGGACACTAAGTTTGCAAGCCTCACTTTCTAATACTTTCAGGAATTGCTTATTAACCGTCTTGAAGGTGTTATACACCTTCGGAATGACAAATCTGAAAACTCTCCGGCTGAGTTTAATTTCAACTCAGTACAAAAGAAAAATTGACTACAAGCTTAAAGGATTTGAAATAAACAGCAAAAGCTAAATAAGATTTTGATCCCAAGAAATTACAGTAAAATTTGGAATATTGACTTTTATTATAAGATTTTGGAATTAACTATAAAAAAAATCAATAGCTTCTTGTGGAAACCAGTGTTATTTGGACTATCTTGGCTCATAACAAAGATAAATGACTTTATGATTTTAGAACCTGGACACTAGAGGAGACTGAAGATTCTAAGTAGAAGGAAAAAAATACAAACCAGCTTTTGGTGTTAGTTAACTGGGACTTACAAAATGACACAAAACATCATAACTTTGGAAATCTTAAAGGAGATCTTTGAAGAATGGATCTAGAAATTAGTAGCTACAATGTCAACAGTGTCAGTAATGATGCCTGTTTCTATGGAAAGATTATGTCCAAAAGATATTAATCAGGAAATGGCAAATGTGGAGCCAATTTTGTCTGACAAGATAACAGGGGAACTACAAATGACAGGCCAAGAGAATCATTTGGAAAAAACACTTTATTTATTTATGTATTTATTTATGCAACTTATATGGTTGCCCAACGCACTCACGGTGACTCCAGGCAGCTTACAGAGACAAAAAACCCCAATACAAAACCCAATACACCCCCCACCCCCTGGCAACAATTGACCTGGGAAACTTTATTGGATATACAAAAGAAACTGCCTGAACATTTAAAAATTAAAGGGGAAATAGAAATGACAAACCAAGAGAATGACCTGGAAAATGTTTTCTTATTGGATCTACAAAGAGGCTTGTTAAACCCTTGAAGAAGTCTGTGCGATGGGATAAAGAAGAATTAAAGAGAAATCACATCCTATGACAATATTTGAATGAAATAAAGATTAAGACTGTTAGATGTAAAAGGAAAGAATATAAAGTTGGTTTATTTGATCAAGGCTGAAACAAGACATTTATTTGCAAAGTTCTGACAACTCTTTATGTTGTGGGTTTTTTGCTGTCATTGGGATTGAAAAAGTGATGTTTTATGGATTTGCATATAGATAAGGGATGGGATATGGGATAGAGAGATATCTGCTTTTAACCTTACAGGAGGTAAAGAGTTACTCAATTTGTCTACACTTGTAATGAAGGTTGGAAGTCACGTCTATATTTTTTCCTTTTTTTAGCATTCTTTTCTCTTTTCTCTTTCTTTTCCTTTTTCTTGCAATTTTATTCTTTCTTACTATTCTTTTTTCTTTAAGTTTAGTTTGTATACGTTTTTATTTGTATTTATTTTATTTATTTTATTTAGTTTTTTATTGTTATCAAAATCCTTAATAAAATATGTCATCAAATGCTCAAAACTTGCGAAGCTGTTCGGTTTCTCTCACAAATTGGGATGCTGCTTTTGAAATAGAACTAGAACTGAATAATTTTTATTTATGTAGTTTATTGTTTTTATTATGTTTTTGCTAAAAGTTTTAGGAACTCCTGGGCTTGGGTGGATTAGAAGTATTTCTTGTAAAAATAATTTAAATAAAAAGTTCTTTTCATTTATTATGTTCTAATGCAGGTAGCCCTCACTTAATGACCACAATAGGGACCTGAAAAATTATTGTTAAATGGGGTGGTTGTTAAGCAAGTCACCTCCGATTTTATGACCTTTTTTGCAGGGATCATGAAACAAATCACCACAGCTGTTAAGTGAATCATGCGGTTGTTAAGCAAATCACATGGTTCCCCATTGATTTTGCTTGCCAGGAGCTGGCTGGGAAGGGCACAAATGGCAACCACATAACCCTGGGATGCTGCAACCATTGTAAATGTGGACTGGTTACCAAGTGCCCAGATCGTGATCACGTGACCGCAGGGGTCCTGTGACAGTTGTAAGTTCGAGGACTGGTTGTAATTCTTTGTTTGTTCAGCACCATTGTAACTTCAAACAGTCACTAAACAAATGGTTGTTAAGTGAGGACATCACCCTGGATTACAATATATATGAAAATTATCTGAGTGCAGAAAAGACTTCAGATGCTTTGCTGGACCTGCTTTCTGATGGGGAAGCCAATGTACCTAATTACATGCGTGGAAGGTAGAGAAACACAGTGGCCTTGGGAAGGATTCCAATCTCTTACCCAACATCACTCTGATTTACAATATCTATGAAATTATTTGAGTGCAGAAAAGACTTCAGATGCTTTCCTGGACCTGCTTTCTGATGGGGAAGCCAATGTTTGTAATTACAGGCGTGGAAGGCAGAGAAACACAGTGGCCATTCTCAAAGGGGCTGACACTGACATCTCATCCAGATTTCAGCCATGTTGGGCACCTACAAAATCCCTCAGGTGAGTGTTTGCTGAGATAGCGTTTATCCATGTAATTTCCAACCATTGCAAATGAAGAACAGAGTTTAATATGGAAATAATCACTGTTAAGGATGAAGGTTCAGGCTATCCATTGGGAGGGAAGAATTAGAGCAGGCATATCCCCTTCCACCATGGTGCACTCCAGACTGGTGGACATTCTACTTCCTGGTGATTGGAAAATTCTTCACTCCAAAAGTAAATGGGAAGGGAAGCAATGGATGAAACAAAAGGTGAGTGGGGAAACCTTCATTGCAAGGAGTGGAACTCTCCCTTCATTAGGGACAGAATTGTCATCTTAAATGTTGGATGTTATAGGTGTCAAATAAATCCCACCTTCTTTCTTTTCTTTTCTGTTCAGTTTTCAGTTTTCTTTTTGGTCTTGTTTCTCAGATTCTGTGTGATAAAACTCATCTTCCTTTCCTCTACCCAGTGTTCCCTGCTGAAGGAGTCCAGTATCCAGGGATGCTCAAAGTGGTCCTCCACTTTAGGTGGTCCTTGGTTGGTCTGATTGCTCCAGACCCTGAGCAGGGACAGATGTTCATGAGGATCTTGATTTCCATGCTGAATACTTTGATGCTTGTTCTTTGGTATGGATGAAAGAGTGGGTGATTTTAAAAAATAAGAGGTTCTTGGAATTAGGAGGACATGATTTCAGATTTGGATGGCATGGATATTTGTGGTATGACAAACTGAAAGTTAATAGTGATTTAAAAAACCATTTTATTAGACATGCTGTACTGAGAGTTTGGAACTGATATAAAGCCAGATTGTCTCCAAAAATTCCTCTGGGTTGTCCCTCCAAGAAACTTTTTATAGAAGAGAAATGACACTTAAACAAGCGTGGTTGATGTATGCAAATTTACTACTGTTTTCTGAAGGAGAACCCAACTTGAAGAAGAGGGAAGACTTAGAACTGGAAGGTTATATTTGTCAGTGGTCTACTTATGTAGAGTTGTTGGAAAGATTTAAACTAGATAAGAAAAGTTACAAATTTACCTCTGAAAAAACGGACTTTGAATACGCTTTGTGTACTAATGGCGAACATGTTATCGCCAAAATGTATAAACTTTTGTTGAAGATGAACATGGAAGAGGATGAGGCAAAAAAAATTGGATACAACATAAAGTTGGATCAGTGGGAGAATATGTGGAATAACGGCTTGAAGTTTACTCTTAACTACAATTTAAAAGAACATTTCTATAAAATGACATACTGTTGGTGTTGGACACCAGATAAATTGTCTAAGATGTATAAAGGAGTTTCAAGTGTAGGTTGAAATGTAACCAGCGTGAAGGTATCTTCTACCATTTATGGTGGAGTGAGAAAGCGAAGAAATATTGGGATATGATATATATTTTGATTCAAAACATTTTGAAAATGGAGGCACAACTGAAAACCAGACACTTTTCATGGTAATTTGTGTTAGGGTATACCCATAAGTAAAGGAATTTTATTGTGTGAATAACACGGAGCATGACAAAGCAAACCACGTAGCTGGAGCTCATGGCTAATGAGCTAATTGCCAGCAACTGACTAGGAACAATTGAGCGCAATGGAAGGAACATAAGCAGCATGGGTGGAACACAAGCCTGCTGAGTGCTTCTGAGTGTTGTGGAGTATTCTTGGTTAGTAGGTAAGTTAGGTGTGTTGCTGTATATATAGGAATTACTGTATTTGCCTGTAAGAATTAGCTTGTGTATATAATGGTACATGGTATAATCTATGGATATATAATCCACAGTCCAATATAATCAGAGTCCAAGTTGTTTTCTTCTGGGACCGCTCATAGCCTGGCATATAGCGCTATTCTGACAATTTGTTCCTTTATCTGATAGCTGCAGTGAGATTTTATATGTGCAAAATTTGAAATATTTACAAACACCAACAGCTGAAGAATGGATATTGAAACAAATGGAACTGGCAATGATGGCGAAACTGACTACTTTGATTAAAGAAAAGCTTTAAAGGGACAGGCTTTTGGAAACCACTCTTCTGTTTGGAAACCACTCTTGAACTTTTTACCTGGGACTCAAAAAAATGAAAATTTGTTCTTGGGACTTGATGACTGAATTATTCTATAACTATAGAAACACTTTGTATTGATTATTTTAATACTTTTTGTTGAAATAGACTCATCTGTAATTTGTAATTTTTCTTAGATATTAGAGTAAGAAGTAGATCTAATATGTAATTTTTTTCAAAGAGTAAGAGGTGAATGTATTTTATATCTATACTTACACCAAAAAAATTTGGAATTTGCTTTTCCTTTTCTGTATTTTTTCTGTATTTTTCTGCCATTTTTCTTTTTGATTTCTTTATAGCTTACATTTTTTACTGAAACTTAATAAAATTCTTTCAAATTGATTTCTATGCTGATAAGGAAAGGCATTTGTCCAGTTCTATCACAAATCCCCCAAACCGCCTCCAACCTCACTTTACTATTTTATTTGGACTTCAAATGTTCTTTGGTATTCAGATCTGGTCTTAGGAAAATAATGTAGCATTTGGGGAAGAAGATGAAGCCCAGCAGGCCAGCGCTGGAGGCCAAGATGGAGAAGACCTGCACGGCCACCATGTACCTCCCCTTGGTGCTCAGATAGGCGGGCACAAAGGAGACCCAGACGCTGCAGAAGATCAGCATGCTGAAGGTGATCAGCTTGGCTTCGTTGAAGGCCCCAGGGAGGTTCCTGGCCAGGAAAGCCACCGTGAAGCAGACGGCAGCCAAGAAGCCCATGTAGCCAAGGGAACTGTAAAACATGGCAGCAGAGCCTTCATTGCATTGCAGGATGATCTCTCCAGGCTGGGAATGCAGGTCAGCATCAGGAAATGGGGGAGAAGTTGCCAACCAGATGCCACATATCACCATTTGGACACAAGAGCAAGAAAGGACGATGGAGTTAGCTAAGCTCTTCCCCAGCAATCGTACTTGATTCCCTGGTTTTGTGGCCAGGAAGACCAACACCACTGTGACCGTTTTGGCCAAAACAGAAGAAATGGCAGCTGAGAAGATAAAGCTGAAGGCTGTTTGTCGGAGAAGGCAGGTGGCTCTCCTTGGCTGGCCAATAAACAGGAAGCTGGTCCATAAGGAAAGCAGGAGGGAGACCAGGAGAATGTAGGAGAGGTCCCTGTTGTTGGCTTTGACGATTGGCGTCTCTTGGAATTTAATGAAGATTCCTAAAACAGAGCTTGTAAGGAAAGAGAGGAAGAAGGCAAGGGAAGCCAGGATGATCCCCAAATTTTCTTGATAGGATAGGAAGGTTTTTATCTTGGGTGCACAATGATCTTGATTAATGTTTGGATGCTGATCTTCTGGACATCTGGTGCATTTTTCTGCATCTGAAAAAGAGGAAGAGGAAGATCTCTCATGAGGCATGTGCTTCAATCAAGGGCATAGTTTGGGTGAAATTGGAGACGGTGAGAATGATTCCATGTGAAGGAAGTCAGGATTCAGAAAAAATGAGGATGTGGGGAGATGGGGGCTCCGCTCCATGGCTCAAGTGGACCCAGCAGGGCCATCTCTTATGAATGCTTTAATTTCGTTCCTTTGGTCGCTGGAGAGCAAGAACCAGTCCTTTGTTATTATTTTTTGTTCTGTGAACAATGGCTTACACATCCTGGCTTAATGTTATGCGTGAACATCGTCATTGATTATGTCACTGATAAATTCTCAGATGGGTACCAAATACAAAAAGTATATTTTCAGTTTATATGAATGTAGTGAAATCAAACATTACGTCGCATACTTGATACCCACAGAGTTGTATAGGAAACTAATATTCATATTTATGCAGGAAAAGACAGAAAAAGATGAGAGAGTCCTCAATTACTTGTTAACTTTTGCCTGAGTGGGATGATGATGATGATCAAGTTCTATATTGTTCACCAATTGCTGTGAAATAGGGAATCTATCAGAAAAGAAAATGAAAGAAAATGTGTCTAACTCCAGCTAGAGGGGGAAGAAACTGCCAGAACTCTCACCCCCCATTACAAAGAGAATCAAGAAGTTGGAAGAGCCATGCAGCCCGTTTGGTGTATCCCCCCTATTAAAAACCATGAACTTAGGCTGGCGAGAGGAATGGGATTCCATCTAGATGTGGTTAAGTGGAGGAAGTCCTGATCAATCCTTTTCCAAAGACACATCCAATGTCATTATGACCTGGAAGAAGGGGGTGAATCACAAACTGAAACATAAAAAGGCTTAAGTTGAGAATGAAGAGTAATAAATGCCATATTCCTCATAATGCTCAGCTTTGATTGCTCAAAGCTGTATCTTCCCTCAGTTTAACCTCTAAGTTAGTTTCTTATCCCTCACTAGGAAATATTGTATACATTATAAGGAAGGAATGTTTTAAAAGCCAAACATTTGTTGGGATATATGGTCTTCCCAAAGTCTGCCCCTTTCTTCTAGTGCCACCCACCTTCCTGGGTGGAGATGGTTCCTTCTGCGCAGGGAAGACAGTCGTAGCAGCAGATGGGCCTCCCTTCCTGAGCCACCTTCACCAAGCCAGGAGGACAGCTTTCCACACACCTGGAAGGAGGCAGGGGCTGAATGGAGAGAGGAAGAAGATCCAGGAAATGAAGTTCTTTCCAGAAAGGAGAGAAAGGAGGAAGAGGTTGGTGATCTCCACTTCAAGGCTTAGCTTTACTCAATTTGAAGCCTATCAAGTCCTAAAGTTCATGAACCTGAACTGGTTGCATGTTGCTTCCCATGTTGACCTTCTCTTCTAACTTTTCGCAGACTGCCATTTTTAGACTTCGATTCTAAGTTTACATACTAAATACCTCAAGAGAAGCTTGGATGGTTTCTTTGCTTTGGCCAACGGAAATCATCTTGCTCCCCTGGCTCAAATCTTTCTCCCTTTGCAGAAGAGTAATAAATACATTTCTTGAATATTGAAATAGGTATTTCTGATAGGCATCTGAACATCTAACTAAATAATGTTAGATTAGAAAGAGGCGGATCTACTTGACTCTAAATGACTTAAGGATACATTCATAGAGTTTTCTTAGCAACTGGACAGAATATGCTTGCTATTGTCCTCCTTAGAGGCAGATTCTGATCTTACACTCTAGTCTATAGCCCGATGTCTTTCTGGTGGCTTCCTGTTCATGAGCGAATCGGTCTCAACTTTGCTTTGGAGCCCAAGCAAGGTCAACCAAGTAAAGACTCTGCTGAGTTGTCTTCCAAACAGCAGGTCCTGAATAGAACCATATGGATAGTATGGGGAGAAGTTGAAAAGAAGATCTGCAAGCAGAAAAAACCCTGTGAAGATTACTGTACGAAGTTGTGCTTTCTTGGAGTCGCGGTGTGGCCTTTATCTCATAGTACTTTGCAGGTGGAGAGCCATAATGATAAAGCACAAGATATTCTTGCAACTTGGATGAAGAAAAACTCAGGAAGGTAACAGTTAAGATGGCGGGAGAATGGGAGTTGTGGAGCCGCCGTCCTGATAATTTTATGCTTTTTGTATATTTCTGCTGTGTGCGTGTTTGTAGTGTGGAGGATGCTCTGGACTGCCACTCACCCGTATAGAAGCTGGACTGCTCGGGGTCGTTCGGACTTCTTCAGCTGGAGGAAGGTGTGTGACAGCAGCGCTTAGCGTTTTGCAGCACTTGCCAAGCTGCTGCTGAGGGCCTTCCTCGCACTGCTTTGGAGAACTGCGCAAGCTGTTTCCCTGGGGAGCGCTGAGGAGCTCCTCAACTGTGTCTTGGAGCTCCGGTGTGCTGTAGCCTTTCATCATCTGGCTATTGTTGGCTCACCATCTGGGCGCTGGGCTCTGGTGGCGTGGGCGGGGGCTAGGCGGGCTGGGGGCTTCCAGTGGAGTGGCCGACTGCTGTAGACTCCCCTCCCCTGCAGAGGCCCTTCTGCTTCCCTCCAGTAGCCTCAAGAAGGAGAAGGAGAAGGAGAAGGAGAAGGAGAAGGAGAAGGAGAAGGAGAAGGAGAAGGAGAAGGAGAAGGAGAAGGAGAAGGAGAAGGAGAAAACACCACTACTCCCATTTAATGGTGAGGTGCCTGGGAGTTGGACTGTGGGCTTCCCGCTGGAAACTGAATGTTATTCCCCCTCTTTGCCTTTCTCTGGGTGCCTTTCTCTAGGCTTGGTGGGAGGGTGGATGGCTGCAGCCTCTCCCAGCTGGTGGGAGCAGTGGGGGAGGAAGGAGGTCCTGGAGGCTGAGTGGTCTGCGTGGGAGTGGGAGTGGGTTTGAATATGTTGATCCTCTCTCTTATTTAAGATCTACATGAGGCCCCTGGGTTAGCTCATCTGTCGCCATGGGGTGAGGCATCATCAGTATGCTGACGATACCCAATTAGATTCTCTGCCCCTGGGGAATTTAACGATGCTGTGAATGTCCAATCCTGGTGTCTGGAGGCTGTGAGGCTTTGGATGGGGAACAACAGGCTTCAACTGAACCCTGGCAAGACTGAGTGGCTGTGGGTTTGGGGGCGTTCTGGTGCTAGAGCTATGCCATCTTTGGTACTGAATGGGGCTGCACTACCCCAGACAGACCCTGTGCGCAGTTGGGGGTCCTCCTGGACTCATGACTCCTGCTCAAAGAGCAGGTGGCAGTCATGGCTAGGAGGGCCTTTGCACAGGTTTGTGTTGTGCTCCAGTTGCGCCCATTCCTAGATCAGAGGGACTTAATCACTGTCACTTATGCCCTGGTCACCTCCCGTTTCGATTTCTGTAATGCGCTCTACATGGGGCTGCCCTTGAAGAGTATCCAGAAGCTTCAACTAGTTCAAAACGCAGTGGCGCGGGCAGTTATGTGTGCTCTGCTTCGTGAGCTGCACTGGTTGTCAGTTCCAATTCAAGGTGCTGGTTTTGACCTTTAAAGCCCTTCATAGCATGGGGCCAGTTACCTGAGGGACCACTGCTCCCCAATTACATTTGCCTGTCCCATCAGAACTGGCAGAGAAGGCATGCTGCGGATCCCGTCTGCTAGAGAATTACAACTGTCGGGTCCCAGGAGGAGGGTCTTCTCTGCCGTGGCGCCCACCTTGTGGAATCTTCTCCCCCCGGAAGTGAGATTAGCTCCCTCTTAACATTTTGCAAGTCCCTCAAGACCTGGCTCTGTGACCAGGCCTGGGCCTCCCAGGGGACTGGGGAAAATTTACAATGGCTCCCTTATTAATTTTATCTCTTCCTGTTTTGTGTGTTTTTACAGTTGTTTATGTGTAATTATTTTTATGTATTTATTTTTTAATTCTTGTACGCCACCCAGAGTCACTTTGTCTCAGATGAGTGACTATATAAATATGATAGATAGATCATAGATAGACAGATAGATAGATAGATAGATAGATAGATAGATAGATGATAGATAGATAGATAGATAGATGATAGATAGATAGATAGATAGATAGATAGATAGATAGATGATAGATAGATGATAGATAGATAGATAGATAGATAGATGATAGATAGATAGATAGATAGATAGATAGATAGATAGATGATAGATAGATGATAGATAGATAGATAGATAGATAGATAGATGATAGATAGATAGATAGATAGATAGATAGATAGATGATAGATAGATAGATAGATAGATAGATAGATGATAGATAGATAGATAGATAGATAGATAGATAGATAGATGATAGATAGATGATAGATAGATAGATAGATGATAGATAGATAGATAGATGATAGATAGATGATAGATAGATAGATAGATAGATAGATAGATGATAGATAGATAGATAGATAGATTGATGATAGATAGATAGATAGATGATAGATAGATGATAGATAGATAGATAGATAGATAGATAGATAGATAGATAGATAGATGATAG
Source organism: Python bivittatus (assembly GCF_059951505.1). Taxonomy (NCBI): domain Eukaryota; kingdom Metazoa; phylum Chordata; class Lepidosauria; order Squamata; family Pythonidae; genus Python; species Python bivittatus. Next base: position 2,430,390 of record NW_028277111.1, on the reverse strand, counting down.
ATAGATGATAGATAGATAGATGATAGATAGATAGATAGATAGATAGATAGATGATAGATAGATAGATGATAGATAGATGATAGATAGATAGATAGATAGATAGATAGATGATAGATAGATAGATAGATGATAGATAGATGATAGATAGATAGATAGATAGATAGATAGATAGATGATAGATAGATAGATAGGTAGATAGATAGATGATAGATAGATAGATAGATAGATAGATAGATAGATAGATAGATGATAGATAGATAGATAGATAGATAGATAGATAGATGATAGATAGATAGATAGATAGATAGATAGATAGATAGATGATAGATAGATGATAGATAGATAGATAGATAGATAGATGATAGATAGATGATAGATAGATAGATAGATAGATAGATAGATGATAGATAGATGATAGATAGATAGATAGATAGATAGATGATAGATAGATGATAGATAGATAGATAGATAGATAGATAGATAGATGATAGATAGATGATAGATAGATAGATAGATAGATAGATGATAGATAGATGATAGATAGATAGATAGATAGATAGATAGATAGATAGATAGATAGATGATAGATAGATGATAGATAGATAGATAGATAGATAGATAGATGATAGATAGATAGATAGATAGATAGATAGATAGATAGATGATAGATAGATAGATAGATAGATAGATAGATGATAGATAGATAGATAGATAGATAGATGATAGATAGATAGATAGATGATAGATAGATGATAGATAGATAGATAGATAGATAGATAGATGATAGATAGATGATAGATAGATAGATGATTGATAGATAGATAGATAGATAGATAGATAGATAGATGATAGATAGATAGATAGATAGATGATAGATAGATGATAGATAGATAGATAGATAGATAGATGATAGATAGATAGATAGATAGATAGATAGATAGATGATAGATAGATGATAGATAGATAGATAGATAGATGATAGATAGATGATAGATAGATAGATAGGTAGATAGATAGATGATAGATAGATAGATAGATAGATGATAGATAGATAGATAGATAGATAGATAGATGATAGATAGATAGATAGATAGATAGATAGATAGATAGATAGATAGATGATAGATAGATGATAGATAGATAGATAGATAGATAGATAGATAGATGATAGATAGATAGATAGATAGATAGATAGATAGATGATAGATAGATGATAGATAGATAGATAGATAGATAGATAGATAGATGATAGATAGATGATAGATAGATAGATAGATAGATAGATAGATGATAGATAGATGATAGATAGATAGATAGATAGATAGATAGATAGATAGATGATAGATAGATGATAGATAGATAGATAGATAGATAGATAGATAGATAGATGATAGATAGATGATAGATAGATAGATAGATAGATAGATAGATAGATAGATAGATAAATAAATGTGGTTCCTTTGTGAGAGAACCTAGATGATGTTGAAAGGCGCTCCCTGCCCAAGAGTGCAATCCTCTAGGCAAGAACTTCAGAAATAAGGAAATGAAGATTTAACCCCACCTTGTTCGGCACTTCCATCTCTACAGTAGCATTCTGGTTGATCATGAACCTGACATCCAGGGACCCCTGTCTTTCTAGTCTCCCAAACCTCACTTTCTCAAAGGATGGATTGTCGATAACCTTCCACATAAATACATCCAGGTCAGCTGACAGGTCTCCATTCTCATCCAAATACACCCCATTTATGGAATTATTGTAAAACTGAGGGTTCTGAAGAGAGGAGTGAAGCTGAAATGGAAGAGAAAATGGATATGTTTAGGGTGGGGTGATGTGATGGGGAGAAAATTGGACAGGCTTTCAAGCTACTGTTATCATATCCTACAGAAATAAAGTAACATTTCAGGAACCCCTGTGGGATCTACTTCTTGACTTGGCCTAACTGCAAAGGCTGGAATCATTCTTAAAAGCCTGTCCAAGTTTCCTCCATCCCTTATATCAGTGTTTCTGAACCTCAGCAACTTTCAGATGCTGGCTGGGGAATTCTGGGGATTGAAGTCCACACATCTTCAAGTTGCTGAGGTTGAGAAAGACTGCCTTATACTAAACAAAATCAAGGTTGGGTTATTTTGAGTTCCCTTCTCACTCTTCCTTCTATCTTTGAACTATGTAATTTCTTCTCCAAGTCTCTCCTTTATGGCTCCCTCCCTCCCAACAGAGATTGCAACAGACAGGAAAGGAGTGAAGGGAGAGGAATTCTATTCATTCATTCATTCATTCATTCATTCATTCATTCATTCATTCATTTGTTGTATTCAGAATAAATAAATTTTTGAAAATATCTCCCATTTTACAATGCCCAATTGATTCTCAGCTGCAGGAGAAAGGAAGAAAAAAAATACCTGCCATCCTTCCAATCTTGCATTTCCCATATTTTTACCACCTTTCATCTTTGTCCTCTTGGACCTGGATTCATAGGCTGTGTGTAAGGCCCAGGCCACAGCCCAGATGGTGTCGTAAATGAAATAGCTATTCTGAGACAGGATCCGATCCACCTCCTCCTGGGTCAGAGTCTCCAGTTCTCTCTCTCTGCACCGTCTCCAGACTTTCACGGAAAAGGCATCCTTGGTGTAGGAACAGGTGAAGGATACATCTGCCAACTCTTTGATGGACTTGTAAAAATCCATTGTATAAGCAGACTGTGCCATTTGGTTTCCCTTCATAAGAAAGGTAAAAATGCTATGAATGAATCGAAAGGGAATGTCTGAATTTATCACATAGTTGGTTACGTCCCAGCAGAGTGTTGTGATCACGACTTTTCCTCTAACAGTTTGCTGAAAGGATTCAAGTACAAAATATAGAACTAATATTCCCCCAGGGATTAAATCACTCTCTGCACCATAAAGAAAGACATTCACTTCTCTCCATTTGTGAAATGGACTTGCATCTGTGTTCTCTGGATACGTAGTTGTGGAAATGGTTTCTGATATGACCGGACAAATGCCATTCCTTTCCAGCATGGAAGTCAACATCCTCAGGAATTTCTGGCCCTGGTCAGTGTCTAGAGCCATCAGACCAACCAAGGTCCACTTGAAATGGAGGAGCAGCTTGACCATCCCCAGGTACTGGAATCCTTCAGCAGGAAGCATTGGGTAGAAGAAAGGAAACCGAGTTTTGTCATTCAGGATCTGGGAAATAAAACTGTAGCTGATCTGAAAAGATTGAAAGAAGATGGAATTTTAAATTTAACATCCAAAATTTAATTCCTACCATTTCCATAAGAAAACTCTGATCTTCATTTACAGCTGAGGGTCTCTGGTTGAAAGTTGCATGAATGAAAACTGTCTCCCCAGCAAAGACACACCTGAGGGATTTTGTAGGTGCCCAACATGTTCGAAATCTGGATGGAGATGTCAGCGTCAGCCCCTTCGAGAACGGCCACTGTGTTTCTTGGCCTTCCACAGCTGTAGTTGGGAACGTTGGCCTCCCCGTCTGCAAGCAGGTCCAGCAGAGCATCTGAAGTCTTTCCTGCATGGTAATAATTTTTATAAATGTTGTAACCCAGAGAGATGTTGGGCAAGAGACGGGAATCCTGGTTAATATCGTGGATGGCAAAAAGGAAGGATAGGATTTTCCAATCTTCAGTCAATGTTTTCCTGCAAGTATAAATGTATTACAACTTAATTAATTAAAGATTGTGTTGTTTTTTTACAAAAACAGTTCTAATACATTCAGGCACCAGAATTTCTCTCAATAGATGACAGCATCTCTAAAAGTATTAAGATGAAGATCAATTTTAAGAACCCTCCAAAAATGACATCAATAAAATATATCAAATTGCATTTCAAATGTACTATCATGGTTTGTGACATGAAAATAACATGGGGGGGGGACATTTGATCCCCTGTTTGGATGGATTGCTTCATCCCTCCTATGAATGGTGGAGGGGGGATCCCCAGAGATCTAACATATTTCAGAGGAATCTTTCTACTTATATTGTATATCAAGTCCTGAATGCATTCTTGAGGTTGTCGGTCTGTTTGCAGTTCAACTGAAATTTCATGTTGACTTTGAATATTCTGTCTGCCTCTCTTCCTAGTGAGCTTCTCGAATACTTCCTATTAGTTTGCCCTATTATTCAAATTAAATATAGGGTTACCTGGAAGCTAAGGTTGGAAAGGAACATTTAGACCACACTCACTCTCTCCCACAACACACACAAAATGAACTGCTGTGACTATTAACAAAGTCAGATAAGTTATCAGTTTCTGGACAGGTTTAGATTTTTAAGTCCATTCTCCACAATCATTTCCTGATTGGAGATTTAACTTATCACATTTGCAATGCAGGGGAGAAAATAGAGCATTCCTGCTTTTTTTCTGTCCCTGATGAGCCGTTGGTGGGCCAAGAGAGGGGTGGAAGGGAGGAACCAGCATCTCTTCTCTATCCAACACCTACATCTGCCCAGAGGAGGTCAAGGAAAGTCGGTGTTTACTGCCTCCTTCGAAGGCAAGCAGGAGACTTCATCCTTCCTGTCTGAACAGGGCAGGTATTTTGTACTCAAGAATTTCGAGGGAGGCTCCACAGCTGTGGGGTGTGAAATGGATACCCAAGTTTGAAACTGGACAGAAATAGAGGAAAACTAGCAAATTAAGGAGATAATTCCAGGAAATAGAGGAGGCTGTAACTTTAGAAATCAGTCAGAAATGGAGCGTCTGAAATGCAGTGCAGGAAGATGGACTTACCTGTATACTTGGGTCAAAGGAGTTGTGTTGAAGCTTAGTGGTCGAAAAAAAACCTTGGTTGCAGAGACTATGCCACCAATGAGAAACTCTCCTGGGCTGTAATGGTTCTGTGGGTCAAACTCATCCCTCTTCAAAGTCAGGAGGCATTTGGCTTTGAGCATCCCACAGACTCCCTGGGGCCACCGAAGCAGCACAAGCAGCAACATGATGGAGCCTCCAGCCCTGCGTCTGCTTCGAAAAAAGAGGGAGAAGAAGAGGTGGAAGAAACCAAAGCCCTCTTCCAAGACAGAAGCATCAAGGGCTTTCCTGATCTGTACAGAGACCAGCCAAGGTTTCATATCTGAAAGACAGGGAGTAAAGGCAGCCCCCGCCTGCCCTAAAAGCCTCCCCAGGCTCTCTTTCTCCAGAGCCATTTATGCACCCATGATTTTCCAGTGCCATGACATCAGCCCCCAAGGCTTTAGGGTCATATCAAGGTGAACGCATGTAATTGATATATTTGTGCCAAACCTTCTGAAACTTTGCAGAAAGCCTCTAGAGATTTACCACCAAGACTACAAATAAATGACTGTGATTTGGGTAATGGTAAGAAGGAGTGACATCACCTCTCTGAACTCTGCATGAGTCAACAGGCAAATACCCACAGGGGTAAGTTGCGGATGGGCCACAAAGTTTCAAGATGAGCCAATTGGTCCCAAAGTTCTTGAACACCATTTTCCTAAAATCCACCAGCAATGTAGATTTTTAGCAAGGGTGTGAACAGTCTGGCATCAATATGGATTTTGGTGGTCTTGATTTGTGATGGATATTATTTATTTATTTTATTTATTTATACATAGACCTATCCCCGCCCATCTCCCTGCAATGGGGGACTCTGGGTGGTTTACATCAAATTAAAACAAATAAATACATAATTAAAATTTATAAAAAGACATTAGCTTAATTTATTATATTAACCAAGGATCTGCTGAGATGGGTGGTTGCTCCTTCTTCAATATAGATCAATATGAGAAGCAGAAAAAGACGTTCTCTTTATTGACTTCTCATTTCTTATACAGTACCTTAGTCAAAGGGGGATGTCCCAAAAGCTGGATAAAATGGCTCTGGATTTCCTATGCAGCCTCCAGATTGAAGGTGAAGGTCAATGGTCTTTTCTCATCTACTTTTTCTCTCTCTACAAAAGTGCTAGACAAGGATCTCAGCCTTCTCCCTTTGATTTTAGATACTTGCTTAGAACCATTACACCAGTTTATTCTAGCCATGGTTCCTGGCAGAATTCATGAGAATATCAAATGGTCTTATGTTCAGATGATATTTCAATCATAGCTCTGATGCATTTGATTAACACAGTTGCAGGATACTCTGTTAATTTAGCCCAGTAAGCAAAGATTTTTTCATTATACATAACCATTTTACATAAGAGCTGAATTTATTACCTATATAGCTATTCTTATCCCAGGAGACCTTTCTCAGATAATCATGTTAAAGATGAATATAAAGAAGTTTCCTTCAATATTGATGGAGTCTTTAAGCCTCGCCCTTTGCGATACACACTCTCAACAAGAAAGGAATTCCCATAATAATGGATACTTGACATGGAATTCCTAGATAGAATGCAGTCAAGAGTTTCAGAACTTCAGTCTTCCATTCCATATTTTTTTTTCTTCAATTCCAAAAAGAGCTTTAACAAAGGTGCATTTTTCATGTAAAGATGAGATGTGGGTGGCAAATCATGAGCTGTCCCACAAGGTTTGTGCACAAAACCTTCAAGCTTCATGCCTTGGGGGCCAGCTGTGATAAGGAGTTGGTGGCCTCCTTGGCAGCCATGGGCTTCTCCCAGGGAATCTCAGTCCAGACACATGGAGGCAGTCATACATTAGACCTTTTCTTTGTCTCAGACCACATGTTGTGATCTGCAGACTCAGGGGATTTCCATCCCCACGTTGCTATGTGGACTAGAATGTTGCCACTTATTCATGTGGCGCTTACTTTGACAGGATTCTCAGGCTGGGGGTTCTTTCCTTCCTTCTTGGTACCCGTGTTAGCCAAAGAGGGATCAGTGCTGGCCAAGAACTGGAAGATCAAACCTGGAAGGGCATCAGGGTTTGATTCATTGTCTGCTGAATCTCCAATCTGCACATTTCTTGGAGTGTGGCTCTGAGTCCATGACAAGCCTTCATACTCATTCATGCACTTTTCTATACACTCAAGAGCAAAGAGAAAAAGGGAATTCATATTTATTTATAAAAAGTGATAGTCCTTTTGTACCATAACTTGAAAGAATTGGACTAGTTGGGTGTTTTTTGTGCTGGGAGGGGTTGCAACTTGAAAATGTCAAAAGTTGTTCGTTAGAAGAATTAACTGATACGGGGAGTCCTCACTTAGCAACCATAACTGGGACTGGCAACTCCATCACTAAGCAACACAGTTGCTAAGCAAAACCATGTGATCTCGACAGACTTATGACATCACTTCCACTGTGGTTGTTAAGTGAATCACCCATGGTTGTTTAGAGAGACATCTCATGACCACGACTTGCACTTTGACTGCCTGGTTTTCTGTTGACTTTGCTTGTCAGAAGATGGTTGTAAAGCATGTGAATGTCAGTCATGTGACTCTGGGATGCTGTAAGGTTCGTCATCCTTTTTTTTCCCCATGAAAACATTCTGAAATACAGTACATCTTGTGTAATTGCAGGTTGCTCTTGCGAGCCTCTTCTGCCCTCTCTCGTCATTTTTCTAGTAGTCATTTTAATCCAAAAGCAAAAGAGTGCCAGGCAGATAAAATAGAAACAGACCAGCATCCATCCTTTTAAATATATATTTTTTAAAAAATTAAAACAGTGCAGAAGAAACCAAAACAAAACAAAGGGAAAAAAGGAAAAAGGAAGAAAAAACTTAGAAGAAACTTCCTCCTTCATTCCCATCAAGTATGGTCAACTAACAGCTTATCATTGTCTTTTACAATACAACCAAATACTTCTTCATTCCATATGTCCTTTTCCATTTCAACCAATTCCTCCAATTCCTCTCTTTAAATAATCAAAGTGCAATCCCAATCAACAATTAAACATCACCAAGAATAACCATCATCATCCAGTCCCTATCAAAAAGGCCATTACACATTTCCAGAAATAGTAACCCATCATTTATATATCAAACATAACAACACAAGTATTACAAATTAATGCAGGAAAACTCAAAGATTTCCTTTCAAGTAGCCATGTGGTACCCGCTACTGTCCAACCTCGAATGTCTTGTTATCTGCTACAGATAACTGTATCTGCTGAATATAAACAAAAGAACTTTTCCCCCAAGAGAGGATCTGTGGAATGTCAGTATCCAGCTGCCTTTTGGCGGGTAACGCCTTCTGCGATCCGCGGAACATCAGTTTCCCATTCCTCGCTGGAAGTGATTACGACATCCATCCCCCTCCTTAGGCCTGTACTTTTCACTGGGACCATCAATAGACAAATTTTTGCTTCAAGGTATCCTGGTGACCAGGTCAAACGTACCTTTCAGCAAATTCTACACTCATCCAAAGGATAGACGAACACCCACATATTTTCCTATATATTCAACAGCAAAGAGAAATGGGGATATCAAATATACTGATTTTTTTATTAAAGTAATTTATATGGCAGCCCAACTCACTCACAGTAACTCTGGACAGCTTACAGAAATAAAACCCCAAATACAAACCCACTATACGCCCACATATTAAAAAAGGGATAATCCATTTCTATCATTTGAAGAAATGATAGAATAAAATGATAAAGTTGAAAAAACAGGAGTTGGGGATACTTTATGTCTTCATTTTTTAAAGAGATTTAAAATGACAAATATTATTTGTTAGAATTACTAATTGACATTTCTGGGAAGCACCTACTCAAAACTCATTTTATGGCTTTATTTTGACATCAGCTGTTCTTTTGTATTCAATGCTGGCCTAAGAACAAATATATAGCACTTGGGGATGAAGATGCAGGCCAGCAGACCAGCACTGAAGGCCAAGATGGAGAAGACCTGCACGGCCACCATGTATTTCCCCTTGGTGCTCAGGTACGTGGGCACAAAGGAGACCCAGATACTGCAGAAGACCAGCATGCTGAAGGTGATCAGCTTGGCTTCATTGAAGGCCCCAGGCAGATACCTGGCCAAGAAAGCCACCATGAAGCAGATGGCAGCCAGGAGGCCCATGTAACCAAGGGCACAGTAAAACATGGTGACAGAGCATTGCAGGATGATCTCTGAAGGCTCAGAGTGCAGGTCAGCCTCAGGAAATGGGGGAGAAATGCCCAATCAGATGTTGCAGAGGACAGCCTGGAGACCAGAGCAGGAAAGGATGATGGAATTGGCCAGGCTCTTTCCCAGCCATCTCTGCACTGTATTCCCTGGCTTTGTGGCCAAGAAGGCTAACACCACCATGACTGTTTTGGCCAAGACTGAAGAGACAGTGAGGGAGAAAACGATGCTGAAGGCTGTTTGTTGGAGCAGACAGGAGGGTGTCATTGGCTGGCCAATGAAGAGGAAGGAGGTCAAGAAGGAAAGCAGGAGCGAGACTAGGAGGATGTAGGAGAGATCCCGAGTGTTGGCTTTAACAATTTAAGTTTCCTGGAATTTAATGAAGGTTCCCAAGACAAAGCATGTGGTCAAGGACAAGAACAAGGCAAGGGAAGCCAGGATGATCCCCACATTTTCTTGATAAGAAAGGAAGGTTTTAATTTTGGAAATACAGAGAACTCGACTGACATTGGATGCTGATCTGGACATTTGCTGCATTTTTCGGCATCTGAAAAAGAGAAAGAGTAACATCCAGCGTAGAGCTTCTTCCTGAATCAAAGGCATGCACAGAATATTCCTACCCAACAGGATGAGAAAGCCCTGCTTCTCTACCAGCCGGTCAGGGAAAAGGGGGTGGAGAGATTCCAAAGAGTTCTTTGCAAGTAAATATCAGCTTTCCAAAGTTACGCTTCCATCTTTTATCCTCTGGGGGTCATAGTATCTGGGTGGTTCTCCTGTTGCTGTTTCTCCTTGCCCTGCATTGGGATCCTCGACTTGATACTTGGACAGGCTGCTGGAATTCTCCAGCACTTGAACCCTGGACAGCTACAGACAACTCTCATGGCTCTGCTTCTGCCTGTCTTCTGGTAGCATTTTGCCACTTGTCACTAGGCAAGTTACGGACTCTGCAAATACTCTCTGTTCTGGCAGTTCTTCCTATCGGTACAGCAAGAAAGGGAAATTGGTAGAACTGTCTCCTCCTCCCTCCCTCCCTCCCTCCCTCCCTTCATTCCTTCCTTCTCCCCTTCCTCCTCCTCTTCAACATTTCATGATTTCATCAGAGGGAGGGAGGGAGGAAAATAAGGAAAGAAGAAAAATAAAGAAAAGGGAAAAGAGAAAAAAGGGAGCGAGGGAGCAAGGGAGGAGGGATCATCTTTAAGGTCATTTCATCTTCACCATGAAATTATAGATAACACCCCAAATCTAATAGAATCCTGTTCACTTTGCACTAAGCTTGCCTGAGTATAAACAGCACTGAATTCACTTGCGCACTGCCTGTGTGGTCTGGCTTTGTCCCTATCCATACTCACCTTCCGATAAGCCTGCCCCATTGATTCCAAGCAGAATCCAAGGGCATCTTGAATGCCCCAAGGAGTTAAAGGACCTTCTGGTTGGAGCCTTTGGGGTGTCTGCATTTAGGCTCTGCAACTGCTGGGGCCAGGAAGATCACGGGAGGATCTCAGAACATCAATAACCACAAGCAGATGGCTGGTTAAAGTTGGCTCTCAACTTCTCATGTGAGAAAAGGGGAGTAGGAGCTTCACTTACACTGCCTGGGAAAGACAGGTTCAAAGAACTCACAGAGATTCCACCTGAATGAGTTCACTCCTAAATGTGGGAGGGAGTTTGCTTATCTAGTTTCTAAGTTTGTTTATCTAGTTTCTAAGATCACAACCTATTATTTCATGGCAATCAACCCAACTAAGGAGACTAATTATTTTGTGAATAATTTTTTTGTGGCTTCTACTCTGCCGTTATGGGCAGAACATAACTCTATGTTGATGTGCACGTGGCCATGCTCAAAGTCCCTGCTGCCCCTGGATTTTGTAATTTTAAAATTATAAAATTTATAATTTTATAAAGGTAATAATTCATTGGAAAAGGTTGGGGCCAAATTCTCCAATTTCACTCACTAGCCTGTTTTCCCAGTTTGAAGACCCATTGGTGAGTTCTCCTTTTGGGCACCTGCAAGTTGAGTCATTCGGAGTTTGTAGAAGTGATTTTCCCTTCCTTGCAATTCTCCCGATCACAATGATTCATTTGGTCTCCTTCTACAAAGTCTCTAGAGACCTTTCTGAAATTATGGAGAAGATTGGTCAACAAGCACGTTGAAAACATGTTTTGGTGTCATAGTCTGACTCAGGATAATATTGTGTGACATCTTGACGTCGGAAGGGCTGGTTGCATAAACAGCTCAAGAGAAAAAGAGCTTTTAGGACAAGCAGGGCTGCGTTTAGGCTCCCTGTCCTTCCAATCCAAAGCCTTGCCTGGACTCAGTCTGAATCAGGAAAGCCACTGAAGACTGTCTTGGAGAAGAGCTTCCAGATCTTCTCCTCCATCCTTGATCAAAGCAACTGCAATGTGCAAGGCTGGATCAGGCCAACCAGACGTGTTGCTGCTGCTTCTCCTTGTGCTGCTTTTCTGGTCTGAGGGAGCCTCTCAGATGCTCCAAGCCAAATGTCTCCTTTCTCCGAAGAGGGATGAGGCAGACCCGCAGAACCATTACAGGCCAGGAGACTATTTCATTAGTGGCATAAACTCTGCAACCAAGGCTAGGTTTCAACCATTCAGCTTTCGCATAACTCCCTCAACTCAGTTTTCCATGTAAGTCGATCTTCCTGTGCTGCATTCTAGCTTCTTCTTTCTGATGGGTTTCTCAGGTTCCAGCCCTCTGAAATTACAAGCCATTCATCGCTTGATCAGCGAGCTTTGCCTTGATTCTGTCCTCTTTTATTTATTTGGGGGATCTATTTCACACCCTGCAGCCTATGAGGCTCCTTTGGAATGGTCAATGAAGGTGATCAAGGAGAGGCTTAGCTCTCCCTTGAAAATGCAGAATAAAAATTGGCTTTCTTTTACATCCTCCATGCAGAGCTAGATGGTGGCTACAGAGAATGAGGCGGCCTCCCCCTCCTATCCTGATTTGTGGAGATGACACGGGTGCCAGTGTTCAGGAGTCCTGCATTCTGTCCGTAACAGCCACAATCTTTTTTTTTTTGCACCAAACTTCCCGATGGGATGAAAGACATGATATGAATTAAGTGTATTAAGAGTTGCACTGAAATGGGTGTGATATCTGAGAGTCTCATCCACCTTTATGAGGACAGGGAAACCAGACCATCCCAATTTGTGATGAAATGTCCTAAATCTGTTCACAAGGTTGACTTTCTTTTCCTGTAATAAACTGGGACAGAGGTGCTGAAATATGAGCTTCATTCTTGTATCTACCCAGTTTATTAATTTTATTATACTTCTAGAGTGTTTTTAGGAATGTTGCAGTCCTTTCAGAGAAATTCTTGTTATGGGTTGATTTGAAGCATAATACCAAATAACTTTTAAATGTTATTTCTGATTTCTTGTCTGTATATTTATGTTTGTAGGAGACTATCCACAAGGTACTGGAAAACGCTTTCCTTCCTTTATGCCATCCAGGAGATCAACCAGGATCCCCGTCTCTTGCCCAACATTACTCTGGGTTACAATATCTATGAAAACTATTTTAACACACAAACAACTTCAGATGCTCTGCTGGACCTGCTTGCAGACGGGGAGGCCAATGTCCCCAACTACAGCTGTGGAAGGCCGAGAAACACAGTGGCTGTTCTCGAAGGGGCTGACACTGACACCTCCATCCTCATTTCGACCATGTTGGGCACCTACAAAATTCCACAGGTATGTCTTTATTGGGAAGACAAGATTCAGGTATGGACATTTCAGTTAGATATCGCTCCCTTGAAACATGGGAGCATGGGTTTTATCATGGAAATGATAGGCCTCAAGGATGAAGGATCAGGAGACCCAATGGGAGGGAAGGGTTAGAGCAGACTTCTTCCCTCCTAACATCTTCCTAATCCAGACTGGAGAACATTTTTGGCTCTTTGGAACAGCAAAGTGGTATAGTCAGGGAGCAAGTAGGAAGAGAAGCAATGCATGAGCAGAGAATGAAAGTCCCCACCCAAGACTCTTCAGCACAGAAGTGTTCAGTAGGTACATATTTGTTATTTCAAAAATTGGACTCAGAATAAATAAATTGGTCTTTCTTTTTCAGATCAGTTATACTTTTGCTTCCCAGATTCTAAGAGATAAATCCCAGTCTCCTTTCTTCTACCCAATGCTCCCTGCTGAAGGAGTCCAGTATCCAGGGATGGTCAAGCTGCTCCTCCATTTCAGGTGGACCTTAGTTTGTCTGGTGGCTCCAGACACCGACCAGGGGCAGAGATTTATGAAAACATTGTCTTCCATGCTGTTAAGGAATGGCATTTGCCCAGTTATATCACAAACCTTTCCCATATCTATCAGTAACTTTCTAATACTTTTGGAGCCATACTTCAAGTGGAGAGAAATGAATGTCTTTCTTTATGGCGCAGAGATTAGCTCCTTCCAGACAGGAATATTGGCTATACGCGCAGTGCTGAAAAACCTCCAGGAATCGGTTGTGGGAAAAGTCTGGATCACAACAGCCTACTGGGATCTTACTTTGGATTTCATGAATAATATCTTTACCTTCCAGAACGTCTGTGGTTTCTTTTCATTTCCTTTGCAGAAAAATAAAATGGTGAACTATGAATCCTTTAAGCACTTTCGCTTCTCCATGCAACGCTTTGTCGAGAAAAGCTTTGTGTGCTCCTACGCCCAAGATGCCTTTTCCGTGAAAGTCTGGAAGCGGTGCAGGGAGAGAGAAGAACTGGAGACTCTCCCCCAGGAGGAGACAGAAGAGATCCTCTCTCTCGACAGCTATTTCACTTACAACATAATCAGGGCTGTGGCCCGGGCCTTACATGCAGCCTATGAATCCAGATCCAAGAGGACAAAGAGGGAAGGTGGTAAGAACTTGGAAACTGCAATACTGAAGGCCTGGCAGGTATTTCTTTTCCATTATGCACAACTCAATTCCAGTCTGTGCATTTGGGGGTGGGGGAGTAGTACCTCCAGGTGGCTGAAAGACTTTTCTCTCTGGAATAAGCCAACAGCTGGAAACGTAGGAAGAAAATGCACAGCGAGATGCTCCTCCCGGCAGTCCTTTGAGTGCTTTGGCTGTTGATGGAGACCAAAGGTCCAAGATTCTGCCCTGAGGCCAAATTCAGCCTGGGAAAAATGGAGGGAAAAAGAGTGGTGAAGACTAGCAAAAGAGAATCAGAAATAAAGAAATGGTTGGGCTGGGTGACTCGGTTGAGTTACTGGCCTTTCTCCTGGGCTGAACAGAAGACTGGCAGCCCTGAAAATGTTTCCTAGACTTCTTTTGATGAATAAAAGAGGCTCCAAGGAGGAGCCAAAAAATCACAGAAAAGGATTTGCTGACTAAAAGATGAAAAGACCCGGGAAGGGTACATGGCTTGAATGACATAACTCTATGCAGAGATCCTTTTCGCTTTTCCTGCCATTGTTTTATCCAGATCCCACAATCAGCAATGTAAATGTGAAAAGCTGAGGGAGATGTCTGCACTTTCTTAGTGTGGAAAGGTCTTGGTATCCCTGTTGCTACCAGAATTGCTGTATGCGGTCATGGAAGGGTCTTCTGGAGGCAGCCCATTATTCTTCAAACTAGGGTCCTTTTCTCAACCAGACATAGCTCTCACACTCCTTCTTGTGATCAGAGTACTGGTTTGATGGTACTGGTTTGATGGAGAGAGATAGATGTTTCCTGTAATCAGCATTTTAATATTAAAGCTGGGCAAACACTGGGTCAATAGAAGAGAATATTTGTAGCTCAGGGCCGAACTGCAGAGTCCTTGGTGCTCTCTGAGCTTGGTTGCTTGCTTGAAGATGTTTTATTACCCAACTAGGTAACATGATGATGTTTCATTACCCTACCAGGCACCGATGATGTTACGTAGTTGGGTAATGAAATGTCTGCGAGCAAACCACCATGCTCAGAGAGCACCAAGGATTCTAAACATTGAGTCAATCTGGGAACACCATTTGGAGGGGGGAAGACTGTCAAATCATAGAAATAAGTGATCTGGTTGGGGAAAAAAAGGGATCTTATGGACCTATATGTTTGGATCTATGTAATGGGGAGCATGAAACCTGCCATGGTAACTCACTCTGAGCACTACATGAGACTCTGAGAGAAAGCCCCAGGAAGGTAGAGAGACATGAAGAGACCTACATTCATTGCTATGGTAAAACAGTGGAAAGAAGGGCATGAGCAGATGTTGAAAAATTTGTCCCTTACACGGTTTGCCCTGATGGTTTGTATTTAAACATTAAGCTTTGTTGTTGTTGTTGTTCAGTCGTTAAGTCGTGTCCGACTCTCCGTGACCCCATGAACCACATCACACCAGGCCTTCCTGTCCTTCACTGCCTCCCTGAGTTTGCTCAGTTTCATGCTCATTGCTTCAGTGATGCTATCTAACCATCTCATCCTCTGCTGTCCCCTTCTCCTTTTGCCTTCAATCTTTCCCAGCCTCGGGGTCTTTTCCAAAGAGTCCTCTCTTCGCATTAGGTGACCAAAGTATCTGAGCTTGAGCTTCATTATCAATCCTTCCAATAAGCAATCAGGGTTGATTTCCTTTAAGATTGACTGGTTTGACCTCCTAGCAGTCCAGGGGACTCTCAAGAGTCTTCTCCAGCACCACAGTTCAAAGGCATCAGTTCTTCGGTGCGCAGCCTTCTTTATGGTCCAGCTCTCACAGCCATACATTACGACTGGAAAAAGCATAGCTTTGACTATGCGGATCTTTGTCAGCAAGGTGATGTCTCTGCTTTTAATATGCTGTCTAGGTTTGCCATAGCTTTCCTCCCAAGGAGCAAGCGTCTTTGATTTCATGGCTGCAGTCTCCATCTGCGGTGATCTTGGAACCCAAATAATTCATTTATTTGGGTTCCAAACATTAAGCTACTGCATCTTATTAGTCAGATATTTATAGCTTCTCCCCTGAAGAGGTTGGAAGATGAATTTGGAATGGGGCTTTTTGCAGAGAGTTTTCCATTCACCCGCAGGGCAAACCAAGGGATCTTCTCACAAAACTTCTGGTTTCCTTTCTAAACACTCCCTTTTCCTCTTCCTTTCCAGTTTCACCCCTTCCTACAAAATCCCCAGTTTTACAATAATTGCATCGATGGGGTGCATTTGGATGAGAATGGAGACCTGATGGCTGACTTGGACATTGTGAACTGGCTGGTTTTCCCCAACAAATCTGTCAAGAGAGTGGAATCTGGGCATGTAGAAAGACAGGGATCCCAGGGTTCCAAATTTGTGATCAACCAGGATAGCATTGCACAGATGGAACTGCTGAATAAGGTGGGGGAGAAGATTTTCTTTCACTCTTTCTGTGGTTCTCAGGAGTGGTATGTAATGGTGGCTTTGAATGGCTGTCAGTTTCATTTATTGTTGTTGTTTAGTCGTTAAGTCGTGTCCGACTCTTCGGGACCCCATGAACCGTATCGCGCCAGGCCTTCCTGTCCTTCACTGCCTCCCTGAGTTTGCTCAGTTTCATGCTCATTGCTTCAGTGATGCTATCTAACCATCTCATCCTCTGCCGTCCTCTTCTCCTTTTGCCTTCAATCTTTCCCAGCATCAGGGTCTTTTCCAAAGACTCCTCTCTTCGCATTAGGGGGCCAAAGTATCTGAGCTTGAGCTTCATTATCAGTCCTTCCAATGAGCAATCAGGGTTGATTTCCTTTAAGATTGACTGGTTTGACCTCCTAGCAGTCCAGGGGACTCTCAAGAGTTTTCTCCAGCACCAGTCAGTTTCATAATAGACTGTTAGTCTCTGATCTTCCATTGACAGATGCATTAACTAAACTGAGAAAATAACTTGAAAACTTGTAGTGTGAAACATCAGAAGAGAAGGTAAACTGGCAAGCAACATGCCGCTGAAGCATTTAGATGAACTCCATTAGAAGAGAATCTCTGTAGCTCAGGACTGAACTGTGGAGTCTTGGGTGCTGTCTGAGCTTGGCTGTTTGCTCACAGATGTTTCATTACCTGACTAGCTAACATCATCAGTTACACAACAGCCCCAACGAGGTTACCTACTCAGGTAATGAACCATCTGCAAGCAAACAACCAAGCTCAGAGTGCACCAAGGACTCCACAGATGACCTCCATGTTTCTTACAGGCTCCAAATTCAGCAAAGCTCAGTCTTGAACTGGAGATTGTAAATCCTGTCCTATTTTTGTGGAAATAACTTCATTCTCTGGATGTTCTTCCTCTCTCTGCTCAGCCCCTGCCTCCTTCCCGGTGTGTGGAACGCTGCCGTCCTGGATTCATGAAGATGGCTCAGGATGGAGAGCCCATCTGCTGCTACGACTGTCTTCCTTGCGCAGAAGGAACCATCTCCACCATGGAAGGTGGGTGAGAATGGAGGAAAGGGGCAGGTTTTTAGGGAGAATCTTTATCCAGATATTTGCCATGAAAAGGCTTTTGGAAGTCATTTCTACATGTGTCTCTTTATTATTCAATTTTTTAAAATAAAGTTCATTATTGATTTCATGGTGGCTGATTATTTTACAATTTCAATATAACACATTTTATTTACTATTACTGTATGTATTCATTTCTATTAGATTTGGGATGTTATCTATAATTTCATAGTGAAGATGAAATGATCCTGGAGATGATCCCTCCCTTCCTTCCTTCCTCCCTCCCTCCCTCCCTCCCTCTGATGGAATCATGAAATGTTGAAGAAGAGGAGGAGAAAGAAAGAAAGAAAGAAATAAAGAAAGAAAGAAAGAAAGAAAGAAAGAAAGAAAGAAAGAAAGAAAGAATTCTACCAATTTCCATTTCTTGCTGTACCGATAGGAAGAACTGCCAGAAGTCAGCTGAGATTGAGAATATTCGCAGAGTCCATAACTTACCAAGTGACAAGTGGTGAAACGCTACCAAAAGAGAGGCAGAAGCAGAGCCGTGAGAGTTGTCTGGAACTGTCCAGGGTTCAAGTGCTGGAGAATTCCAGTAGCCTGTCCAAGTGTCAAGTCGAGGATTCCAATGCAGGGCAAGGAGAAACAGCAACAGGAAGGCAGGTCTAGAGACAGAAAGGAACAAGGGCCTGGAGTCTGCTTTAAATAGCCTGCAGGTTGTGGCATGAGCTGGTTAGGGGCATTGCTCCCCTTCCTCTCGAGGAGTTGTGTTGATGAACTTTGCTCAATTCTTCAGAGGTGCTGGCATGTCCTTCCACTAAGCACCCAGCCAGAAACTGGACTCTCATTCCTGGCATCAGTTCTCACCTGCTCGTTGTCTCCTGATGCTACCACAGGTGCTGGACTGCCTGATGGCTTCTCAGGCAGATAATAAAATATGAAAAGGAACACTCATTGTGAGAACCACCCAGAGAGTATGACCCCCAGAGTATAAAAGATGGAAGCGTAATTTTGGAAAGCTGAGATTTACTTGCAAAGAACTCTTTGGAATCTCTCCGCCCCCTTTTCCATGACTGGCTGGTAGATAACCAGGGCTTTCTCTTCCTGTTGGGTAGGAATATTCTGTGCATGCCTTTGATTCAGGAAGAAGCTCTATGGTGGATGTTACTCTTTCTCTTTTTCAGATGCCGAAAAATGCAGCAAATGTCCAGAAGATCAGCATCCCGATGTCAGTCGAGTTCTCTGTATTTCCAAGATTAAAACCTTCCTCTCTTATCAAGAAAATGTGGGGATCATCCTGGCTTCCCTTGCCTTGTTCTTGTCCTTGACCGCATGCTTTGTCTTGGGAACCTTCATCAAATTCCTAGAAACTCCTATAGTCAAAGCCAACAACCGGGACCTCTCTTACGTCCTCCTTGTTTGCCTGCTGCTTTCCTTCTTGTCCTCTTTCTTATTCATTGGTCAGCCCGTGAAATCAACCTGCCTTCTCCGACAAACAGTCTTCAGCATCATCTTCTCAGCTGCCATTTCTTCAGTCCTGGCCAAAACAATCACGGTGGTATTGGCCTTCTTGGCCACAAAGCCAGGGAATACAGTGCAGAGATGGCTGGGGAAGAGTTTGGCCAATTCCATTGTCCTTTCTTGTTCTGCTGTTCAAGTTGTAATCTGCGGCAGCTGGCTAGGGACTTTCCCCCCATTTCCTGACTCTGACTTGCATTCTCAGCCTGGAGAGATCATCCTGCAGTGCAATGAAGGCTCTGCTGCCATGTTTTACAGTGCCCTTGGCTACATGGGCTTCCTGGCTGCCATCTGCTTCATGGTGGCTTTCCTGGCCAGGAATCTGCCTGGGGCCTTCAATGAAGCCAAGCTGATCACCTTCAGCATGCTGGTCTTCTGCAGCGTTTGGGTGTCCTTTGTGCCCACCTACCTGAGCACCAAGGGAAAATACATGGTGGCCGTGCAGGTCTTCTCCATCTTGGCCTCCAGTGCTGGGTTGCTGGCCTGCATCTTCATCCCCAAGTGCTACATCCTTGTGCTAAGGCAAGATCTGAACACAAAGGAACATTTGATGTTAAAATAAACATCCTTGTGGCTAGATAGGGGCTGGCGTTGGTTAATAGTCAGCGTGGGGTGGGGGGAGAATTGTTTATTAAGGAATTCATTTATACGCTTTCATCAGGAATACAGGCAGTCCCTGAGTTAAGAATTCTCAATTTATGGATGACCCATAGTTAAGAATGGAGCCTATTACAGCAAAATTTGAGTTAAATATACAATGGTTTGAGTTAATTATACAATACTGCTTATACAGTATTATACAATAATACTGTTCCGACTTACATACAAATTCAACTTAAGGTCAGACCTTGGGAACGGAACTCATTCTTAAACTGGGGACTCCCTGTGCAAGCTTCAGAATCGAATGCAGTAGTTGGAATACTCAAGGGAAAAGATGCAGGATATATAGAGTCCTTATTAACTTACAAAGTTTTTATTGGATACTGTTTGCTTAAGCCTTATACATACACCAAGCCATACTTTCACTCACTTTTCCCAGCTTCAGGCTGGCCACATTTATCAAGGGTCTGAAAGAGACGAGGTACCAATATCTCATGCCAACATGCATGGAGGATGAAGTTTCTCCAGATGAAGTCCAGCTGAAAAGCTTTCCTGTTTGTTCCTTGCCAGGAGGGTCCATCACACATTTCTTCCCATGTCCCCTCAGCCTCTCCTTGAGCTTATGTCAGCTGCTGGACGGCCGCTCTTAACTTTGGTGGCTTTTGTCCCAGACCTAGTCTGCTCCTGGTGGATGGTTTCCTTGGGACAGCTGCTTTCCTCGGGTTCAAATTCCATCCATTCATTTCTCCATATTTCAATTCTTGTAACATTTTCTTCCCCTTGATACCCATCTGGCTTTAGAACGAAAGGTGCATCTCATTCACAAATTAATTCACACTAATGTGTTCACTTTAGTAATGTTGATTTGTAGGAGTCTTGCATTGGTTTGCAGCAATCCTGTTAGCAATTATTTTGTCATCATAATTTTGGATGGTTTTAATTATTATCAGGATGATAATAAATACAATGAAATATACATCATTAAATCATCATATAATTCCATCAGTCCTCATTGATTTCAAGTAATTTCTGCATTTTACGTAGCATTCATAGCCTCCTCAACATGTTTAATAGCTTCTGGAGTAAAAACACAAGATTTTTGCTGTATCAGAACAAAAACACCTCCCTTTGGGGCTAATAGAAGACCTAAAGCCTATGGTTTTGTACAGACAGTTGTCACATGGGGAGTAACTTCTTATCTTGAGTACTGATATCCTTGACTATGTCAACCACAACCTCTTCCAAAACACATTTTTTTCTTTTTTTACTTCTTTATTCTGGCTGGTACTTTCTCCTCCATTCCCCGACTGTACTCCTGGCCTAGGAGGATCATCCTGCAATGCAATGAAGCTCTGTCCCTGTGTTTTATGATGCTTTTGGCTCCATGGGCTTCCTGGCTGCCATCTGCTTCTGGCTCCATGGGCTTCCTGGCTGCTTTCCTGGCAGGAACCTCCCTGGGGCCTTCAACAAAGCCAACTGACCACCTCATTCAGCATGCTGGTCTTCTGCAGCATCTGGGTGTTCTTCTTTCCCACCTGCCTGAGCACCAAGGGAAAGTCCATGGTGGCCATGCAGGCACTGAACTGAATCACCTGCCAGACTTCCATTAGGTGCTTGAGACAGACCATCTGAATCCTCCCCACTGTGAGAATTGTGAGTGGTGATCAGTTGCAACTGGATCAGGGTGTGATCTGACCGTAGCAATGGAGTGGCAGAAATCCTCTCCATTTCCAGATCATACTTCACCTACTCTGAGGCACAGAGGAGGTCTAACATACAGTATGATCATCATACAAGGGCCAGGATGAATGGAGTGGGCTGGGGAGCAAAAAATCGATGACAGTAATTCTCCCACAGTTCTTTAGACAATCTAGCCTCAAGCTTTGATCTTCTAATCGATCTATTGCCTTTTCCAAATCTGTCCCCTGGTCCAGGGCTTGGGATTAATAGGGCAGGATATAGATATTTGCAATTATTACATTCCTTATTCTGAATCAAATTATCAACCTGGAGGGGTCACAGTGCAGATTTATCTGAACTGCCTCCAGATTCCACCCTCTGTTGAGCATAAGAGCCAAATGCCTGCAAAAGCAGAAAGAATCAGTCATGATTTCCCTGCTGGGACAGCCCATGATCTGAATCCTGCCAAATCCTGAGATTCTCTCAATCTAACTTTCTGGGATCCAAGGGGAAGTCCATGATAGCCGTGCAGGTCTTCTCCATCTTGGCCTCCATTGATAGGCTCCTAGCCTACATACCCACTTATGTGTTAGTCACCTCCTGTCTAGATTATTGCAATGAATTCTACTGACTACTAGCAAACTCTAACACCACTAACTTCAGTAACTTATTTGTCCACTTATTTGTATTTTATTTCTGCATTAACTATTTTTATTTTATTTTTCTTTTCTTGTTTGTTTTCTTCTTTTTAAATTCTTTTAAAAATACAATAATTTAAAAAAAAGAACTTTGTCCACTTATTGATATTTTATTTTTTCATTATTTTTATTTTTTCTTTCTTATTTGCTTTCTTCTTCTTTTTCCTTCTTTTAAAAATACAATAATTTTTAAAAAGCACAAGGGTGTGTATGGATTCTTAAATTTAAGGCTTTGGGTGAGGAAATCCTCCAGGTTCACTCACACTTCAAAATTGTGGCTAATGTCAAGTTTAAGCAATAAATACATACTACATGGTTTACTTCCATCTTCACAAGCAAGGAAAAACTTTTTTTCCTCCAATATACAACAATACTTCTAAAAAATGAGAATAGCCACATAGGAGAACCTGACACCAAGTATTGATCAATATAATGAATAAAAGTCCTTGTTCTCAGGACAGTTGCTATGGTTTGGTAAGGTAAATCCATATTGATGTGAGACTGTTCACACTGATGCGAAAAATTTACACTGATAGTGGACTTTAGAAAGATGCTTTCCAAGAACTTTGGGGCCAATTGGCTCATCCTGAAACTTTGTAGCCCATCTGCGACTTTCCCCTGTGGGTATCTGCCTGTTGACTCATTCAGAGTTCAGAGAGGTGGTGTCTCTCCGCCTTACCATTATCCAAATCACAGTTATTTATTTGTAGTCTTGGTGCTAAATCTCTAGAGGCTTTCTGCAAACTTTCAGAAAATTTGGCGCAAACATATCAATTACATGCATTCACCTTGATATGACCCTAAAGCCTTGTGGGCTGATGTCATGGCACTGGAAAATCTTGGGTGCATAAATGGCTCTGGAGAAAGAGAGCCTGGGAAGGCTTTTAGGGCAGGCAGGGGCTGTGTTTACTCCCTATCGTTCAGGTATGAAACCTTGGCTGGTCTCTGTACAGATCAGGAAAGCCCTTGACGCTTCTGTCTTGGAAGAGGGCTTTGGTTTCTTCCACCTCTTCTTCTCATTCTTTGTTCGAAGCAGACGCAGGGCTGGAGGCTCCATCATGTTGCTGCTTGTGCTGCTTCGGTGGCCCCAGGGAGTCTGTGGGATGCTCAAAGCCAAATGCCTCCTCACTCAGAAGAGGGATGAGTTTGACCCACAGAATTATTACAGGCCAGGGGAGCTTCTCATTGGTGGCCTAGTCTCTGCAACCAAGATTTTTTTTGAACCACTAAGCTTCAACACAACTCCTTTGACCCCAGTACACAGGTAAGTCCATCTTCCTGAACTGCATTTCAGACACTCCACACACTTTATGATTCATAAAGTTCCGGCCCTCCTCTATTTCCAGAAATTATCCCCTTGATCTGCTAGTTCTTCTCCATTTCTGTCCAGTTTCAGCCTTGGGTATCCATTTCACACCCCGCAGCTGTGGAGCCACCCTTGAAATTCTCAAGTACTGAATTCCTGTCCTGTTCAGGCAGTAAGGATGAAGTCTCCTGCTTGTCTTTGAAGGAGGCAGGAAACACCCACTTTCCTTGACCTCCTCTGGGCAGATGTAGGTGCTGGAGAGAGAAGAGATTCTGGTTCTTCCCTTCCACACCTCCCTTGGCCCACCAAGGGCTCATCAGGAACAGAAAAATGCAGGAGTGTTGAATTTTTCCCCTTCATTATCAGTGGGATAAGTTAAACCTCCAGTCAGGAAATGATTGTTGAGAATGGGCTTGAAAATCTAAACCTGTCCCAAAATAGATAACTTATTGGCTTAGCTAATAGTCACAATGGTTCATTTTGAGCGTGTTGTGTGAGAGAGTGAGTGTGGTCTAAATGTTCCTTTCCAATTTTAGCTTCCAATTCACCCTATATTTAATTTGGGTAACAGGGGAAACTACTGCAAAGTATTTGAGAAGCTCCCTAGGAAGAGAGAGAGAAACAGAATATTTAAAGTCAGCCAGAAATTTCATTTGAACTGCAAACAGACTGACAACGTCAAGAACGCATTGAGGACTTGATATGCGATATAACTAGAAAGATTCCTCTGAAATATGTGAGATCTCTGGGGATCCCTCCCACCGTTCTTAGGAGGGATGAAACAATCCATCCGAACGGGATGAAATGGGTCCCCAAATGTTATTTTTGTGTCACAAACTGTGATAGTGCCTTTGAAGTATAACCTCATAATTTTATTGATACAGTTTTGGGGAGGGTTTAAAATTTATTTCCATCTTCATACTTCTAGAGGTGCTGTCATCCATTCAAAGAAAGTCTGGTGCTTGAATGTGTTAGAAGTGTTTTTGTGAAAAAGGAACAAAATCTTCCTTTATTAATGATGTTGTAATAAATTTATACTTGCAGCAAATTATTGACTGAAGATTGGAAAATGTTATCCTTCCTTTTTGCCACCCAGGAGATCAACCAGGATTCCCGTCTCTTGCCCAACATCTCTCTGGGTTACAACATTTATGAAAACTATTACCATGCAGGAAAGACTTCAGATGCTCTGCTGGACCTGCTTGCAGACGGGGAGGCCAATGTCCCCAACTACGGCTGTGGAAGGCCGAGAAACACAGTGGCCGTTCTCGAAGGGGCTGACGCTGACATCTCGATCCAGATTTCGAACATGTTGGGCACCTACAAAATCCCTCAGGTGTGTCTGTGCTGGGGAGACAGTTTTCATTCATGCAACCTTCAACCAGAGGCCCTGAGTTGTAAATGAAGGTCAGTTTTCTTATAGAAATGATAGGCATTAACTTTTGGGTGTTAAATTTAAAATTCCATCTTCTTTCAATCTTTTCAGATCAGCTACAGTTTTGTTTCCCAGATTCTGAATGACAAAACTCGGTTTCCTTTCTTCTACCCAATGCTTCCTGCTGAAGGATTCCAGTACCTGGGGATGGTCAAGCTGCTCCTCCATTTCAGGTGGACCTTGGTTGGTCTGATGGCTCTAGACACTGACCAGGGCCAGAAATTCCTGAGGACGTTGACTTCCATGCTGGAAAGGAATGGCATTTGTCCGGTTTTATCAGAAATCACTTCCACAACTTTGTATCCAGAGAACATAGATCCGAGTCCATATCACAATTGGAGACAAGTGAATGTCTTTCTTTATGGTGCAGAGAAAGATTTAATCCCTGGGGGAATATATATTCTCCATTTTATACTTAAATCCTTTGAGCAGCCTCTTAGAGGAAAAGTTGTGATCACATCATTCTGCTGGGACGTAACCAACTATGTGGTAAATGCAGATGTTCCCTTTCAATTCATTGACAACATTTTTACCTTTCTTATGAAGGGAAACCAAATGGCAACGTCTCCTATCACGATGGATTTCTACAATTCCATCAGAGACTTAGCGTATGTATCCTTCAACTGTTCCTACACCAAGGATGCCTTCTCCGTGAAAGTCTGGAGACGGTGCAGAGAGAGAGAAGAAGCGGAGACTCTGCCCCAGGAGGAGATGGATCGGATCCTGTCTCAGGACAGCTATTTCATTTACGACACCATCTGGGCTGTGGCCTGGGCCTTACATGCAGCCTATGAATCCAGGTCCAAGAGGATAAAGATGAAAGTTGTTAAAAATATGGAAACTGCAAGATTGAAAGGATGGCAGGTATTTTTTTTTCTGTCAGCTGAGAATCCATTTGGCGTTGTAAAAACTGGGCAGATATTTGGAAAAATTAAATTATTCTGAATACAATAAATAGGTAGGTAGGTAGGTAGGTAGGTAGGTAGGTAGAATTCCAACTTTCCAGTCTCTCCCTTTTGCATTCCCTTCACAACCTTCCTGTCTGTTGCAATCTCTGTTCGGAGGGAGGGTGGGAGGCATAAAGGAGAGACTTGGAGAAGAGGTTACACAGTCCAGAGATAGAAGGAAGGGTGGGAAACGAACTCAAACTTACACAGCCTTGATTCAGTATAAGGGAGAGTTTTTCAACCTCAGCAACTTTGAGATGTGTGGAATTCAACTCCCAGAATTCCCCAGCCACCATCTGAAAGTAGCTGAGTTTCAGCAACACTGGTATAAGTGTTGGGGAAACTTGGACAGGCTTTTAAGGCTGATTCCAGTCCTTCCATTTGGGCCAAGTCAAGAAATTGGTAGCAAATTGCCACTTTGCTTCCTGGTGCAATTCAAGGTGTTGGTTGTTACCTGCAAAGTCCTGCATGGCATAGGGCCTGGTAATCTATCAGGACCCCAGAAGTGCACCTTCTCTGTCCCAGCTCCTGGAATGCGGTCCCCCCCAAGATCCAGATGGCCCCCACTCTGCTGTAGTTCAGAAGAGCTGTGAAGACCTGGCTCTTCACCCAGGCCTTTGGCAAGGTAGAGAGAGAAATGTTCAGTTTACTCCGAGCACAAAGGAAGTGTTCTTCCCATTAAATGTTGAGTCCTATCTAAACATATCCATTTTCTCTTCCATTTCAGCTTCATTCCTTTCTTCAAAATCCTCAGTTTTACAATAATTCCATAAATGGAGTGTATTTGGATGGGAATGGAGAACTGTCAGCAGACCTGGACGTATATAAGTGGGAGGTTATCGACAATGCATCCTTTGAGAAAGTGAGGTTTGGGAGATTAGAAAGACAGGGGTCCCTGGATGTCAAGTTCATGATCAACCAGAATGCTACTGTAGAGATGGAAGTGCTGAACAAGGTGGGATTAAATCTTCATTTCCTTTTTTCTGAAGTTCTTGTCTAGAGGATTGTACTCTTGGGGCCGGGAGGGCCTTTCAATATCATCTAAGTTCTCCCAGAAAGGAACCACATTATTTAGTTTGATGTCCAGATGCCTATCAGAAATACATATTTCACTGCACAAGAAAAGTATTTATTAGTCCTCTGCAAAGGGAGAAAGATTTGAGCGAGGGGAGCAAGATGATTTCCTGTGGCCAAAGCAACCATCCAAGCTTCTCTTGAGGTATTTAGTATGTAAACTTAGACTCGAAGTCTAAAAATGGTAATGTGTGAAAAGTTAGAAGAAAAGGTCAACATGGGAAGCAACTTGCAACCAGTTCAAGTTGATGAACTGTAGGACTTCATAGGCTTCAAACTGAGTAAATCTAAGCCTTGAAGTGGAGGTCATCAACCTCTTCCTCCTTTGTCTCCTTTCTGGAAAGAACTTCATTTTCTGGATCTTCTTCCTCTCTCCATTCAGCCCCTGCCTCCTTCCAGGTGTGTGGAAAGCTGTCCTCCTGGCTTGGTGAAGGTGGCTCAGGAAGGGAAGCCCATCTGCTGCTACGACTGTCTTCCTTGTGCAGAAGGAACCATCTCCTCCCAGGAAGGTGGGTGACACCAGAAGAAAGGGGCAGACTTTGGGAGGATCATATCCCCAACAAAAGCTTGGCTATTAAAACATTCCTTCCTTATAATACCTAAAACATAGGGAGGGATAAGAAACAAAATTAGAGGTTAAACTGAGGAAGGATACTAGACCAGTGAGATCGCAGCAATACAAGGATGATGGCATTCATTACTCTTCATTCTCAACTTAAACCTTTTTATGTTTCAGTTTGCGATTCACCCCCTTCCTGAGAATTGCCAGATTTCCAGGTCATAATGACATTGGATGTGTCTTTGGAAAAATATTGATCAGGACTTCCTCCAGTTAACCATATCTAGATGGAATCCCATTTCTATGGGCAGCCAAAGTTCATGGCTTTGAATAGGGGTGATACACCTAATGGCCTACATGGCTCTTCCAGCTTCTCGAATCTCTCTGTAATGCGGCGGCAGGGGGGAATCATCACTGAGGGCTTACTCATACTTCATTCTTGCCCTGGTAGGAAGATGGCCCACAAACAATTTGTCAAGAGCAGGAATTCATGATGATGTCCTCAGATCAACTCACCCTGAAGGTCACCTCCACCTAACCTCAGTGGTGAAGTGGTGGAAATTTCTTTCTTTCTTTTTCAGGGAAATTGGAAAGAGGCCTGCCAGTTTTCCCTTACAACATAAGAAAAAGAAGAATACTTAAACTATTATCTATCTCCCTCCCTCCCTCCCTTCTTTCCTAAAATATATCTAAAATGGACAGTTCTGGCAGTTTCTTCCCCCTCTAGCTGGAGTGAAAGGAAGAAACATTTTCTTTCATTTTCTTCTCTGATAGATTCCCTATTTCACAGCAATTAGTGAACAATATAGAACTTGATCATCATCATCATCATCATCATCATCACCATCCCACTCAGGCAAAAGTTAACAAGTAACTGAGGACTCTCTTATATTTTCCTATATTTTTCTGCATAAATATGAATATTAGTCATCGACAGAACTCTGTGGGTGTCACGTATGGGACATCATGTTTGATTTCACCACATTCATATAAACCACAAATATATTCTTTGTATTTGGTACCCATCTGGGAATTTATCAGTGACACAATCAGTGACAATGTTCACACATAATATTAAGCCAGGATGTGTAAGCCATTTTTCACAGAACAAAAAATAATAACAAAGGACCGGTTCTTGCTCTGCAGGCATGGGAGACCCAAAGGAACCAAATTAAAGCAACCTTAAGAAATGGCACTGCTGGGTCCATATGAGCCATGGAGGGGAGCCCCCATCTCCCCAGGTCCTCATTCTTACTGCACCCTGACTTCCTTCACATGCAATCTTTCACACCATCTCCAATTTCACCCAGCCTATGCCCTTGATTGAATCACATGCCTCATGAGAGATCTTCCTCTTCCTCTTTTTCAGATGCAGAAAAATGCACCAGATGTCCAGAAGATCAGCATCCAAACATCAATCAAGATCATTGTATACCTAAGATAAAAACCTTCCTATCCTATCAAGAAAATTTGGGGATCATCCTGGCTTCCCTTGATTTCTTCCTCTCTTTAATTGCAGGGCTTGTCTTGGGAATCTTCATTAAATTCCAGGAAACGCCAATTGTCAAAGCCAACAATCGAGATCTCTCCTACATCCTCCTAGTCTCGCTCCTGCTTTCCTTCTTGACCTCCTTCCTCTTCATTGGCCGGCCAAGGAGAGCCACCTGCCTGCTCCGACAAACAGCCTTCAGCATCATTTTCTCCCTCGCTGTCTCTTCAGTCTTGGCCAAAACGGTCATGGTGGTGTTAGCCTTCTTGGCCACAAAGCCAGGGAATACAGTGCAGAGATGGCTGGGAAAGAGCCTGGCCAACTCCATCATCCTTTCTTGCTCTGGTCTCCAAGCTGTTCTCTGCAGCATCTGGTTGGGCATTTCTCCCCCATTTCCTGATGCTGACCTGCACTCTCAGCCTGGAGAGATCATCCTGCAATGCAATGAGGGCTCTGTTACCATCTTTTACTGTGCCCTTGGCTACATGGGCCTCCTGGCTGCCATCTGCTTCGTGGTGGCTTTCCTGGCCAGGAATCTGCCTGGGGCCTTCAATGAAGCCAAGCTGATCACCTTCAGCATGCTGGTCTTCTGCAGTGTCTGGGTGTCCTTTGTGCCCACCTACCTGAGCACCAAGGGGAAATACATGGTGGCCGTGCAGGTCTTCTCCATCTTGGCCTCCGGTGCTGGTCTGCTGGCCTGCATCTTCATCCCCAAGTGCTATATAATTGTTCTTAGGCCAGAATTGAATACAAAAGAACAGTTGATGACAAAATAAAGTCATAATGTGAGTTTTCTTAGGTGGTTCCCAGAAATGTCAGTTAATAATTTTAGCAAACAGTATTTAACACTTTCATGCTCTTAAAAAAAAGGAAACACCAACTGCTGTTTTTTCAACTTCATCATTCTAATTCTATCATTTCTTCAAATTATTATAATGGATTATCCCTTTTTTAATCTGTGGGTATGTCGTAGGTTTGTACTGTATTTGTGTTTTTATTTCTCTAAGCCACCCAGAGTTACAGTGAATGAGTTGGCAGGCCATAAAAGTTGATTTAATAAATAAATTAATATATTTGATATCCCTGCTTCTCTTTGCTGTTGAATGTATAGGAAAATATGTGAGTGTTGATGTATCCTTTGGATGAATGTAGAATTTGCTGAAAGGTACATTTGACCTGGACACCAAGACACAAATACCTTGAAGCACAAATTTGTCTATTGATGGTCCTGGTGAAAAGGACAGGCCTAAGGAGGGGAATGGATGCCAATGTCACTTCCAGTGAGAAATGGTGAACTGACGTTCCATGGATCGTGGAAGGCATTATGCCCAAAAAGACAGCTGGATACTGACATTCCACAGATCCTCTCTCGTGAGAAAAGTCCTTTTGTTTACATTTTGAACTGATAACAAGACTTTGAAGGTTGGACACTAGAGGGTACCACATGGCTACTTGAAGGGAAATCTTTGAGGTTTCATGGATTAATTTGTAATACTTCTGTTGTTATGTTTGATATATAAATAATAGCTTACTATTTCTGGCAATGTTTAATGGCTTTTTTGATAGGGACTGGATGAGGATGGTATTGTTGGCCATGTTTAATTGTTAATTGGGATTGCACTTTGATTATCTGAAGGGAGGGATTAGGGGGAATTTGTGGAAATGGAAATGGAGATATAGAATGGTTGTATTTTAAGAGTCAATGATAAGTTGTTAGTTGACTGTAGTTGGTGGGAATGAAGGAGGAAGTTACTTCTATGTTTTTTCTTCCTTTTTTCTTTTTTCCTTTTGTTGTGTTTTGGTTCCTTTCTACCCTATTATAATTGTTTGTTTGTTTGTTTGTTTTAATATATATTTAAAAGGAGAGACCATCCCACCACAAAAAAACACCCAACTAGTCCAGTTCTTTCAAGTCATGGTACAAAAGGACTATCACTTTTTAATAAATAAATATGAATTCCCTTTTTCTTTTTGCTCTTGAGTGTATAGAAAAGTGCATGAATGAGTATGAAGGCTTGTCATGGACTCAGAGCCACGCTCCAAGACCAATGTATCAACATTGTTTTGGTCTCTTTCAGACAGGAGGAAATGCAGGCAACTTTTCCCAACCTGAGGGATGTCTAGATTACATCTGAACCATGGAATGGTTACACTGGAAGAACAAGGAGAAAGCAAAGGGTTCTTTTGCTGCTTATGACATGAGAAGCACTCATTCAAATCACATTTCTCTTTCAGCTTTATGTCCACCACTTGTATCTGGCCAGATTCAAGATGACAACCTGGACAACAAAGAAAGAACTATAGTGGGAACTTGGAGCATAAGGAGCATAAAGATGGGAAAGCTCTAGGAAGGAGGTCCCCTCATTCTGTTAAAGGTTTGAGCAAGGAGTCATCCATTTCCAGAGTCTGCCTCGTGGAGCTTCTCCTCCAGGAGAGCCCACCCTTTGCTCCTGGAAAGCTTAGGGTAGCCTCAGGGGCTTCTCCAAAAGTTTCAGCCAGTTTCAGCTGGGTAGACCTGGCCATATTTAGATGGTAGGCCACCAGGCATCTCATGGCATTCCCAAGAAAATTCCATGTGCACGAGTGACCAGGAGTTGTGCTCAGCTTAGAAGCAGAAGTTTTTGCCTTTAATTTAACCAAAGAAACAAGTATTAGGGAAGAATTAATTGTTTTTATATAATGAAGGCTAATCTGGATTCTGTCCTTGTTCTGAAAGCATGCTCCCTTCAGCCTGCCATGCCAAGCCAAATGTGGTTCTCATTTCCCCTCCTAAGAAGGTTTGGGGAAAGGCAACCAAAGTTTGGACTAGAAGACCCGCAAGATCCCTTCAACCCTATGATAAATTTTAAAAGTGAAAAATCTAACACATACATTTTGTAAAGCATAACATGCACACCCAGTACCTCAGCCCAGTTCAGCTCTTCACCTCCTTGACTATATATCAGGTGAAGTCCAATTCTTGCTTCTAACACTGAAACAGTCTTGGTCTTGTAAGCCCTTCTGCAAGGGTTCTTTTTAATCCCCAGTATTCAAAATGAACAAATGCAAACCAAGAAAGGGATCCATCCACTCACCGGCCTTCAAATATGGCTTTTCATCCCTATCTAACAGGGCACAAGGAAGAGTCTTCCTACACAGGATAAAAAGGGTAACCCAAGGTTTGGCAGGTACCTCATGTTTTAGAAAGCTAAAATTAGGTGCCGTGTGAAGTAACTGAGTAACTGCATTTGACAGATTAATGTTGCCAAACAAATCAAACAAACGACAGCAAAGGAACAAGTCCTGTTTTTGAAATCATGATACCACGGACCTCTGTTTTAAAGTAATCACTATCCCCCTGTTTCTCTTTCTTGTTGTGTGCATAGAATAAGTGTGTGTGTGTGTGTGACATTTTGGGTCAGGAGCCTTCCAGGCTAAGGCACGCTCCAAAGATTTGGCTAATAAATGCCCTATTTAGATAGTAAATATATGCGATGCTGCTGAGCTCCAGCTCCGCAAACAAGAAAAGCCCGTCTCTCGCTCATCCCAAGAAAGGAGCCCCAGCTGCCTAGAGACATATAGCCAACGTCCCCTTGGAAAAGGTCACTCTCTCTCAGTCCAGCTCACCTCACAGGGTTGTTGTGAGGGTTGTTGTGCGGAAAATAGGAGGAAGGAGGAGGATTAGGTATGTTTGCCACCTTGAGTTACTTATACAAAAAAATAATAAAGCAGGATAAAAACTCTAAAAAAAAAAGAAAGACCAACTAATCCTTGCTAATGTGTAACTCCCCATGTCGATGCTAAAAGTCTCTCTTTATTCTGCAATTTTCTAATCATAATTCATTGGAACTGTTTGGAGCCAAATTCTCCCAGGCTTAATTTCAATCCCCATCTTTGACTGATCTCTCTGTTCACCTCTAAGTGAACTCATTGGCAGTTCAGAGAGGTGACGTTTCTCCTCCTTACAATTATCTAAATAACAGTGATTTCCTGGTTGCCCTTCTGCTGAGTGCCTTGAGACTCTTCTGCAGTCCAGCTGAAGATAGGAGACAAGCAGGTTAAAGACAGGTTTTGAAGTCAAGATGAAACTCCACAGCAAAGCTGGGTGGTGTCTTTGTCAGAAACACAGCAACCATAAATGGCTCTGGAGAGGGCAAGACCTTAGGGAGGATCTTGGGGCAGGTTCGGCTGCATTTGCTTCTCTCCCCTCCAGTGGTGAAGGCTTTGCTACACTGGGTCTGGATTGCTACACTGGGTTAGGAAAGCCCCTGAAGCGTCTGGCTTGGAAGAGGGCTTCGGTTTCTTCCACCCCTTCTTCTTGATCTTCCTTGAGAACAGACGAAGTGCACAAGGTCCAGATAGGGACTGCAGCCGTGTTGCTGCTTGGGCTGCTGTTTTCTTCTTGTTCTTTGCAAAAGCAGGCAGAATAAAAGAGGCTCATTCAGGACCACAAAAATCATGTTGCTGCTACTTCTCCTTGGGCTGCTGTTTTGGCCCCACGGAGCCTGTGGGAGGCTCAACGCCAAATGCCTCCTGACCCTGAAGAGGGATGTGGTGGAACCCGAGAATTATTACAGGCCAGGAGAGCTTCTCATTGGTGGCATAATCTCTTCCATGGATAGTACTTTTCTACCATTAAGCTTCAAGACCAGCCCTTCAACTCAATATGACATGTAAGTCAGTCTTTTTTGCAGGGCAGTTACAGCCACCCCATTTCTGTTTGGTTCCTCTCACCTGCCAGTCTTCCCAGTTCCCAGATGCTGCCCCCTCAATCTGCTCCTTTGGCTGATTCACTGTCCTGTGTTATCTTGGGGATCCATCTGACACCTTGCAGTGATCAGGCTGCTTTGCAACTGTCCGGTGGAGCTCTTTGCTCTCAGCTGCATGGGCAGAATGAAGGTTCCCTTTCCTCTCGATCTTCTGAGGAGAGACAGAGAGGCATTGGATGGAGTCTTCCCCCTCTCCTCCCCGATAAAGGGAAGGGGAAGGGAAGGCACCCTTGAACTGAGCTTGGCTTCTGGGCCACCAAGATGAAGGAATGGCGCATCCTTTGCCTCCCTTCGTGGCAGGTTCAGCATTGAGCCCAGGAATTAGCTGACCTGCTGGTTCAAAGACTCCAGATCAGAAATTGTTACTGATCATGCTTCCTGCTCATCACATTATGGGGGATACCTAATGGCTCCATACCTACCCAAGGCAGTGACAGCCTTATTTTCACGTATTACATTGTGATATTTTATGCTGGCAGGAGAGAAGCTGAACGATACTGGAAAATGCTGTCCTTCCTTTTTGCCATTCAAGAGATCAACCAAGATCCTCGTCTTCTACCTAATGTCACGCTGGGTTACAATATCTATGAAAATTATTTCAGTCCAAGGATTACTTCAGATTATTTGCTGGACCTGCTCGCAGCCGGGGAAGCCAATGTTCCCAACTACAGCTGTGGACAGCAGAGAAACACAGTGGCCGTTCTTGAGGGGTCCAACACAGACATTTCCATCCAGATTTCAACCATGCTGAGCACCTACAAAATCCCACAGGTATTTCTTTGCTGGGAGCATAGATTTTGAGTCCTGGACATGTCAGTCAGAAATTCCTCCCTTTAAATCCAAGAAGAGCTTTTTATCATAGAAATGGTAGGCACAGAGGATGCGGAGGGGGCTGTTCTGGTACTCTGTGGTTGGAAATCAAGGCAGTCGATCAATAAGTGGGAAGAAAAGCCATGTATGAGCAGAGAACAAACCCCCCTACCCAAAGGTCTTCATTGTAGGGATGGTACTAGCCCTTCTTTGTGGCTAGAATGTAGAGTTTTGTTGATCACAGAATATAACATTGCCTTCTTTCCTTCCTTTTCAGATCACTTATATTTTTCTTTCCCCGATCATGACTGAGAAAATTCAGTTTCCTTTCTTCTACCCGATGCTCCCCACTGAAGGAGTCCAGTACCCGGGAATCATCAAGCTGCTTCTTCATTTCAGGTGGACCTTGGTTGGTCTGCTTGCTCCAGACACTGACCAGGGCCAGAGGTTCTTGAGGACAATGACGTCTGTGCTGATGAGGAATGGCGTTTGTGCGGTGCTATCATCCAGCTTCTCTGTAACTGTCAGCACCTATGGGGAGGTAGATTTGGCTCCCTACTCCAAGTGGAGACAAGTCAACGTCTTTGTTTACGGTGCAGAGCCTAGTTCATTCCTAAAAGGTTTATCGTTAATAGAATTAATCTTTGCAAACTTGCCAAAATTAAGTGTAGGACAAATCTGTATCACCACAGTCCTCTGGGACCTCACTTTGGAACTGAAGCACGCTGCCCTTCCTTTCCAATATTTCTATGGCATTTTTTCTTTTCCTATTCAGACAAATAAAGTAATGAAATACCATGACTTAGAATTTCTTCATTCTTTCACGGAATATGTACAGAAAAGCTTTACATGTTGGTTCAGAAAGGATGCTGTGTCTGTGAAAGGCTGGAGACGATGTGGGGAGAGGGAGAAGCCGGAGGCTCTTCCCCGGGAGGAGGTGGAAAATATCCTGGCTCTGGACAGCTACTTCATTTACCACACCGTCTGGGCTGTGGCCCGGGCCTTGCATGCAGCCTTACATGGATCCAGATCCAAGAGGATGGTGAGAGAAGGTGGTGAGGCCTTGGAGGCTCCGGGGCTGAAGGCTTGGCAGGTACTTCTTTTCTGTTACATGCATCTCTCCTGCAGATGAGAATCAGTGCTATGACTGTATGTCTCAGGCAACTATTTTGAAGAATCATTCCATGCTGAAGGAAAAGATTAAATTTAATTCCAATTTTCAACTCCTCCCCTTTTGCCAGGATCTTCTGCCTTTGCCTAGAGACAAATCTCCATTCCGTGCTACAACCAGTTTTACTCTTCCATGTCTAATGGTAGACTTGAACCTGGGTCTTCCCACTCTGCGGGGTATTAGAGGTGTTCCAGTCACTTCCTTTTGCTCACACAGATAGGAAAGTTCTACTAGAAAGAAGGTCCAATCCCAAATTTCTCATCCAGCATCCATAAGTTTTGGTGTAACCTCTTGGGCCCTTTTCAGATTTACCAGCCACTCTTCTTCTGCATGGAAACCAACATATTAGTTGTCCAACAGCCGCTAAAGCTTTCCCACCTGAAAGAAAAAGACAAAAAAAAAATGGTTGTAAAAGACAAAGAAGAGATGTGGAAATGAAGGCAATGAGGTAGATGATGACAATGGAGGAGGAGGAGGAACTTGTGACTTGCTCTGGAAACCCTCCTTTTCTCTTCCATTCCAGCTTCATCCCTTCCTTCAAGATGCTCAGTTTCACAATCATTCCATGGATGGGGTGTATTTGAATGAGAAGGGAGACCTGGAGGCTGACCTGGACATTGTGAACTGGGTGCTTCTCCCCAATTACTCCTTCACCAGAGTGAAAATCGGGAGTCTAGAAAGACAGGGATCCCTCAGTTTCAAATGTACAATCAGCCAGGATGGGCTTACACAGACAGAAGCACTGAACAAGGTATGTTAAATTACAACATAAAGCTCTTAACCACAGGATTGCTATCTTCCAGGAAGGAGATAGTCAACTCAGTAGTTCTTCAAGTAACTTATTACTCCCTGGAGTACATGAAAATGTAGTGGTGCCTTATGGGGGGGTGGGGAGGAGCTTGCACTTTCAAAAGAGGTGTGGGTTGCACCAAGTTCCTCCATCGGTCAACTTTCTGATTTTGATCCTCCCCCCACCTTCCTGTAGACACCCCTGTGAGAAGTAGACTGATTAAACACTGTTCCAGGTAAACTGCTTACTTAGCCTGTGCAAAGTAAGGTAGCACTTTGACAAGTGACTTGAGCCATGGAAGGAATTTGAACTGTATCACCGAGAGGCCACGCAAGTGACTTGGGACAATGTGTGGGCTACAGAGGGCTAGGCACAACCTTGGAGGACCAGCAGTGAAAGGGCTAAAATGAATAACAGTTGAAAAGAATAAAGCCTCTTTAACATAAGGGCAGAAAAGAGAATTGTGAGAATAAGGAATAAGTGGAGATCATTTAGAATAGTAGTTAAGGCTGGAAACCAGGAATTAAAAAATAAAATGTTTAGAGCAGTTTCTGGAAAGAAGAAGAAGACACAAAACTCTGTGCTGTATAGAAATCTTTCTGTCACAATGACATTAAAAAAAATCCCACTGAAAGGGGATCTTGTATCTCCCTGCTTCTGACCAGTGCTGACTCACAGACCAGATGTGGGACAAGGTTCATCCCTTTTTTGGATCTTCTTCCTCTCTCTGCTCAGCCCCTGCCACCTTCCAGATGTGTGGAAAGCTGTCCTCCTGGATTGGTGAAGGTGCCCAGGGAAGGAGAGCCCATCTGCTGCTACGATTGTCTTCCTTGCGCAGAAGGAACCATCTCCACCCAGGAAGGTGGGTGAGACCAGGGGAAATGGGCAGACCTTGGGAAAGACCGTTCAGCAGACATTTCCCATGGAAGGGCTTTTGAAAGGCAATTCTAAGCTTGACTCTCATTCCTTTTTTAAAAATAATATCCATTATTATTCCACGGGGTGATGATCTAGAAAGATAAGAAAGAGTTAAACTTGAACAGGACATTAAAAGGGAATGAATCAGCTATGGATGGCCTCTTGCCATCAGGAAGAGGAGATCTCTTGGTGTTCATCTTGTCCATCCATCTTCCAGCTTTTAGAATTTATCACTGTGAGAATGTCCAGGGTTATATTGCGGAACAAATGTGAGTGGGTTTGGAAGAGGATTCACTCAGTCTTAATTTACGGGATCCAAGACTGGATGGAAGAACCATTCTAAGAAAAAGCTAACATTTCATAGCACTTGTCTAGAAGCCAACATCTCCTCTCTTTACTTCTTCCATTTATAATCTTCACAGAATCCACTTGATAGAACCCTTATATTTAATTTGGATCGCTGCACTAATCAAGGTTGATGCAATGACCTAAATAGGATTCTGTAGGATTCTCTCTGAGGGTGGGGAAAGGATGAAGCCATGTTGCAGTTACCTCCAGATACCTGCAGAATCTGCCCCTCATTCTTGGAATCAATTTTTACCTGCCCAGCTTCCTTGTCTCCTGAATCTGCAACAGGTGCCTAATCGCCTGACACCTTTTCATGTTGACATTATCTCTGGTCTGCCGTATCAATCTCTGATAAGAGGAAGCAGGCAAGACCATAGCAACATGTTCCTCTGGCTATTTTCAGATGCAGAAAAATGCAGCAGATGTCCAGAAGATCAGCATCCAAACATCAGTCAAGATGGCTGTATCCCCAAGATTAAAACCTTCCTGTCCTATCAAGAAAATCTGGGGAAGATCCTGGCTTCCATCGCCTTCCTCCTCTCTTTCATTACAAGCTCTGTTTTAGGAATCTTCATTAAATTCCAAGAGACACCAATCGTCAAAGCCAACAACAGGGACCTTTCCTACGTTCTCCTGGTCTCCCTCCTGCTTTCCATATGGACCAATTTCCTGTTTATTGGCCAGCCAAGGAGAGCCACCTGCCTTCTCCGACAAACAGCCTTCAGCTTTATCTTCTCAGCTGCCATTTCTTCTGTCTTGGCCAAAACGATCACAGTGGTGTTGGTCTTCCTGGCCACAAAACCAGGGAATCAAGTACAACGATTGCTGGGGAAGAGCTTAGCTAACTCCATCGTCCTTTCTTGCTCTTGTGTCCAAATGGTGATATGTGGCATCTGGTTGGCAACTTCTCCCCCATTTCCTGATGCTGACCTGCATTCCCAGCCTGGAGAGATCATCCTGCAATGCAATGAAGGCTCTGCTGCCATGTTTTACAGTGCCCTTGGCTACATGGGCTTCTTGGCTGCCGTCTGCTTCACGGTGGCTTTCCTGGCCAGGAACCTCCCTGGGGCCTTCAACGAAGCCAAGCTGATCACCTTCAGCATGCTGATCTTCTGCAGCGTCTGGGTCTCCTTTGTGCCCGCCTATCTGAGCACCAAGGGGAAGTACATGGTGGCCGTGCAGGTCTTCTCCATCTTGGCCTCCAGCGCTGGCCTGCTGGGCTTCATCTTCTTCCCCAAATGCTACATTATTTTCCTAAGACCAGATCTGAATACCAAAGAACATTTGAAGTCCAAATAAAATAGGAAAGTGAGGTTGAAGGCGGTTTGGGGGAATTGTGATAGAACTGGACAAGTGCCATTCCTAATCAACATAGAAATCAATTTCAAAGAATTTTATTAAGTTTCAGTAAAACATATAAGCTACAAAGAAATCAAAAAGAAAAAAGAAAAATGTCAGAAAAAATACAGAAAAGAGAAGGCAACTTCCGACTTTGTTTGGTAAAGGTATAGATATAAAATACATTCGCATCTTACTCTACTATTAAAAACATTGCATATTAGATCTACTTTTTACTCTGATATCTAAGAAAAATTACAAATTACAGATGAGTCTGTATCAACAAAAAGTATTAAAACAATGACTACAAAGTGTTTCTATAGTTATAGAATAATTCAGTCATCAAGTCCCAAGAACAAATTTTCATTTTTTTGAGTCCCAAGTAAAAAGCCAAGAGTGGTTTCCAAACAGAAACCAAGCCTGACCCTTGAAAGCTTTCCTTTAATCAAAGTAGTCAGTTTCACCATCACTGCCGGTTCCATTCGTTTCAATATCCATTCTTCAGGTGTTGGTGTTTGTAAATATTTCAAATTTTGAGCATATAAAAGTCTCACTGCAGCTATCAGATAAAGGAACAAATTTCCATGTTTTCTTTCCACCTGTTTATCCACCATGCCTAAAAGAAAAGTGTCTGGTTTTCAATTGTACCTCCATTTTTAAAAAATTTTTGAACCAAAATACATAACATATTCCAATATTTCTCACAAGTCTACCATAAATGGTAGAAGATACCTTCATGCTGGTTACATTTCAACATACATTTGAAACTCCTTTATACATCTTAGACAATTTAGCTGGTGTCCAACACCAACGGTATGTCATTTTATAGAAATTTTCTTTTAAATTGTAATTAAGAGTAAATTTCAAGCTGTTATTCCACATATTCTCCCATTGATCCAACTTTATGTTGTATCCAAAATTTTCTGCCTACTTAAACATGCAATCTTTAACATATTCATCTTCCATGATAACATGTTTGCCATTAGTACACAAAGTGTATTCAAAGTCAGTTTTTTCAGAGGTAAATTCATAACTTTTCTTATCTAGTTTAAATCTTTCCAACAACTCTGCATAAGTAAACCACTGAGAAATATAACCTTCCAGTTCTAATTCTTCCCTCTTCTTCAAGTTGGGTTCTCCTTCAGAAAACAGTAGTAAATTTGCATACATGAACCACACTTTTTAAAGTATCATTTCTCTTCTGTAAAAAGTTTCTTGGGATGACAACCCCAGAGGAACCTTTGGAAACAATCTTGCTTTATATCTGTTCCAAACTCTCCGTATGGCACATCTAATAAACTGATTTTTCGAATCGCTATTAAGTTTCAGTTTGTCATACCATAAATATCCATGCCATCCAAATCTGAAATCATGTCCTCCTAATTCCAAGAACCTCTTATTTTTTAAAATCACCCACTCTTTCATCCATACCAAAGAACAAGCATCAAAGTATTCAGCATGGAAATCAAGATCCTCATGAACGTCTGTCCCTGCTCAGGGTCAGGAGCAATCAGACCAACCAAGGGCCACCTAAATGCAGGACCACCTTGAGCATCCCTGGATACTGGACTCCTTCAGCAGGGAACACTGGGTAGAGGAAGGGAAAATGAGTTTTCTCACACAGAATCTGAGAAACAAGACTAAAAAGAAAACTGAAAACTGAACAGAAAAGAAAGAAGGTGGGATTTATTTGACACCTATAACATCCAACATTTAAGATGAGAATTCTGTTCCTATTGAAGGGATAGTTCCACTCCTTGCAATGAAGGTTTCCCCCACTCAGCCTTTGTTTCATTCATTGCTTCCCTTCCCATTTACTTCTTGAGTGGAGAATTTTCCAATCACCAGGAAGTAGAATGTCCACCAGTCTGGAGTGGCACCATGGTGGAAGGGGATATGCTTGCTCTAATTCTTCCCTCCCAATGGATAGCCTAGACCTTTATCCTTAACAGTGATTATTTCTCTATTAAACTCTGTTCTTCATTTGCAATGATTGGAAATTGCATGGCTAAACACTATCTCCTCAGAAAACATTCACCTGAGGGATTTTGTAGGTGCCCAACATGGCTGAAATCTGGATGAGATGTCAGTGTCAGCCCCACTGAGAACAGCTACTGTGTTTCTCTACTTTCCATGCCTGTAATTAGGAACATTGGCTTCCCCATCAGAAAGCAGGTCCAGCAAAGCATCTGAAGTCTTTTCTGCACTCAAATAATTTTCATAGATATTGTAATCCAGGGTGATGTTGGGTAAGAGATTGGAATCCTGGTTTATCTCCTCAATGCTAAAAAGGAAGGACAGCATTTTCTGGTATTCTGTCAACTCCATACTGAAAGGAAACATGTATAGGCAGTCCTCACTTAACAACCATTTGTTTAGTGACTGTTTGAAGTTACAATGATGCTGAACAAAGGGACTTCCAACTAGTCCTCGCACTTACAACTGTCGCAGCACCCCTGCGGTCATGTAATCACGATCTGGGCGCTTGGCAACCTGTCTGCATTTACAATGGTTGCAGCTTCCCAGGGTTATGTGGTTGCCATTTGCAACCTTCCCAGCTAGCTCCTGGCAAGCAAAATCAGTGGGAAACCATGTGATTCACTTAACAACCGCATGATTTGCTTAACAGCTACGGTGATTTGTTTAATGATGACCACTGCAAAAAAGGTCATAAAATCAGGTGTGACTTGCTTAACAACCGCCCCACTTAACAACAATTTTTCAGGTCCCTATTGTGGTCATTAAGTGAGGGCTACCTGCATTAAAATATAATAAATGAAAAGAACTTTTTATTTAAATTATTTACACAAGAAATACTTCTAATCCACCCAAACCCAGGAGTTCCTAAAACTTTTAGCAAAAACATAATAAAAACAATAAACTACATAAATAAAAATTATTCAATTCTAATTCTATTTCAAAAGCAGCATCCCAGTTTGTGAGAGAAACCGAACAGCTTCGCAGGTTTTGAGCATTTGATGACATATTTTATTAAGGATCTTGATTACAATAGTAAAAACTTATATAAACTAAAAGAAAAAAGAATAGTAAGAAAGAATAAAATTGCAAGAAAAAAGGAAAAGAAAGAGAAAACAGAAAAGAATGATAAAAAGAGGAAAAAAATATGAAGTAGTGACTCCCAACCTTCATTACAACAAGTATAGACAAATTGACTTTTTACCCCTATAAAGTTACAAATCCCCATCAGAAAGCAGGTCCAGGAAAGCATCTGAAATCTTTTCTGCACTCAAATAACTTCATAGATATTGTAACCCAGGGTGATGTTGGGTAAGAGATTGGAATCCTTCCCAAGGACAGCATTTTCTGGTATTCTGTCAACTCCATACTGAAAGGAAACACGTACAGGCAGTCCTCACTTAATAACCATTTGTTTAGTGACTGTTTAAAGCTGCTAGCCGGCCTGGGGACCCCAAGCTGAAAAGGAGTTGATCAAGTGCCTGTGTTGACGGTGTTTTTTGGCTGCTGCAGGGGGGCAGGTGTTGGTGATTTTTTTGTCTTGGGGATTTTACTTTATAAGCTGCCCAGAGTCACTGTGTGTGAGTTGGGCAGCCATATACATTTGTTAAATAAATAAATAAAAAAAATGGCTAATCCCTTTATCTCCCAGCACTCTAACCCATGGAAAACTGCTGTCCTGCAGTCTTCTCATGAGGAACACCCATCCGGAGCACATGTGGGCAATCTCTATTCCTCTCCTTATCTGGAGAGGTTCTGAAGGATCGGTCTACTCACTGGTTCTTTGGTGTTTGCCACAGTCATCAGCTCCACTTATGCAGAGAGAGACATTTTCAGTTTGCCAAGCCTCCCCGGGAAGTCCCAGCATTTGATGACATATTTGGATGTAATTTTTCATCTCTCCTAAGAAGGGTAGGAGATCTCCCCAGATCTCTCACATATTTCAATGGAACTCTGGGATTCTTTCAATTTATATTTCATTTTAAGATACTGAATTCATCTTATGTCTGAAGGAATTTATTTATTATTAGCTTTGGAGGTTTTTTTGATGTTGTCAGTATAACTGCAGTTGGAGTAAGATTTCAGACTGACTTTAAATATTTTCTCCTTCTCTCTGTCTCTTCCCATAGCTGCCTTCTCCAATGCTTAATACTGGAGTGGGATGTGTGACCTATTCTTCCATATTAAATTAGAATCTATAAATTGTACTGTTTGGAAAGACCATTTGGGTCATCAAGTCCACTCAATTATAAGTTTCTGGACATTGTTGACAAGGTACTAGTTATCACCTGTGAAGTCCTTCCTGCCATAGGGCCTGGTCATCTGAGGGATTTCTTATCTCCAATTGTTTCTGCCTATCTGGTAGGATCAAGAAGATCTCACAGAAAAGAATATATGTAGCTCAGGGTTGAACTGTGAAGTCCTTTGGGGATCTCTGAGCTTAGTTGTTTGGTTTTAAACATTTCATGACCCAACTAGGTAACATCATCAGTGCGTGTAGGGCATTATAGTTGATAATCAGCACCTTGAATTGAATCCAGAAGTCAGGATTGCTTTTATTGTGACCACTCTAGTAACAGAACCTTGCAAGTCCAAATGTTGTTCCCCTCCCTCCCTTTAGCTTTGTGTGAATCAGGGAGGGGCTTGTCTGAGAGATTTTCTCCAGTTATTTTCTTGGCCTGGGCTCAAGCCCCTCTTATCTGACTCTTCCTCCTGTCCTTCAGGGCCACTCCATATGTCCTCTACATGAGTATTTCTCAACCTTAGCAACTTTAAGGTGAGTGAACTTCAACTCCCAGAATTCCCCAGCTGCCATGTTAGCTAGGGAATTCTGGGAATTGAAGTCCACTCATCTTAAAGTTGCCAAGGTTGAGAAACACTGCTCTACATTAATATTTCTATTGTATTGTCCAAAAAAAAAATCCCCCAGGAGTGTATCAGCTCAAATCTCTTTGGCCACCAATTTCTAAGGACTGTCTGGGTTACAAACAAGATGGGAATTAGATGACCCCTCTGTTGAGATGCAGAAAGGGGTGTAAATATGGCATTTATTACCCACAACCTGTGATTGTGAGTGAACTTGGAATCCCCTGGCACAATGACCTAAACTCCAGGGTCCTTGCAGTCACTCATAGATACACACAGAAGCACATGCAGAAACCTATTTTGGATATTCAAGAACAAAGGTAGAGGAGGAAATCATGTTAATTAAAATGTAACTCATTGCTATCATGATTTTGGAAAAAAAGGACTTGGGGGATTTTCTAAGGAATATTAAACTGTCAAATACTGTTACTTGGACATAGATGTGAAGACAGGCAAAACCGGCATGGCCTTCAGGGCCCTCCCCTTTGTGGTCAGGGAAGCAAGCACAAAGGCCACCCAGACGCTGCAGAAGATCAGCCTGCTGAAGGCGATCAGCCTGGCTTCATTCAATGCACCAGGCAGATTCTTGCCCAAGGAAGCTACCTT
The DNA here is from genome assembly GCF_059951505.1 of Python bivittatus. NCBI lineage: Eukaryota > Metazoa > Chordata > Lepidosauria > Squamata > Pythonidae > Python > Python bivittatus. The sequence continues at coordinate 2,386,182 of NW_028277111.1, read as the reverse complement.
GAAGCAGATGCCAGCCAAGGGCTCCATCAAAGATGACAATAAGCACTTGCAGTGCAGAAGAATCTCCACAAGCTGACAATGCAAGTGACAGTAGAGAAGGCAGCAGAAGTGCCCCATCAAATGTTGCAGGTGAGAACAAAGCAAGAAAGGTAGTGTGCCAAATTCTTCCCCAGACGTCTTTGCGTGATATTCTCTGGTTTCCTGGCCAAGAAGCCCAACACCTCTGTGATCATTTGTTTGCTGTTTGTTGGAGAAGGTAGTTGACTTTCCTGGCCAGCCCATGAGCAGCAAGAACGGCATGAAGGAAAGCAGGAGATGGACAAGGAGCATGTGGGAGAGGTCCTGGTGGCTGGCTCTTGTTTCCATAATATTTTGACTAGAGTTTATCTAATAGATCAGTAGAAAACATATACAAACAAACAAGAAGAAAGAGAGAGAGAGAGAGAAAGGAAGAGGAAAAGGAAAAAGAAGGATATATAAAAAGTGACTCCCCCCTCCCTCCAGACAAGTATAAGCATTTTCAATAACTTAACACCTTCTCTGATATTACAGAAAAAGAAATTCTTCTTCCCATTTCTCATCACCGAACAATAACCAAATTATTTTTTAAAACTCTATCAATCAGTCTTATACAGCAAAAGCATTAAGAGTATGTCAGGTTCAGCCCAAGAATCACACGAGACAGTCCAGAAATCTGCTCAGCTTCTTTATTAGCTTACACCTAATAGACAGAATCTCGCCAGACTAACACTAATCCCTCAATATAACACCACCTATAACCATCATGTCCTTAGGGAGGGGCCAATCTCTTTCTCTTGACTTTCCCACACTCCGGCTGGGGGCTGAGGATATGCTTTCCTTGGAATGTCTCTCCCCCTTCCCTATAATCTTGAAGCTCCATTCCAGAATCCTCCCTGCTCATGCCTTCCATCCCAGAGTACAAGTAATAATAACCCATATGTTTTAAACTTAAACAATTATATCTAATTTACATTTTGACTTATAACTTTCTCTAATTAGTAAAACATAAAAAAAATATCCCCATAAGCATAAAGAATATCAATAATAATAACATATATATTTTCAACCAGATCTAATAGGTCCCTTTTACATACTAACCCCTAACTTTCTCTACCAAATAGGAAATAAAAGATTTGTCCTTCTATGAAACAATCTTTACATTGTCTTACAGTCCTGGTTAGAAAAAAGATTCCAATAATAATAACCCAACATCAAAACTTATACAATTTAACCCTGGTCAAACTCTCCAACTCACTCTTCTGATTTGTAATATGGATATCCCCTTTGATGATAAAACATCAGCCAGCAAAGTTTGTATATCCATTACAACTTCTTTCTCCATGTCACTCTTGTAATCAAACATCTTTAAATCCATTTTCAGATCCACAACATCTTTTTCCATATCTTCCATATCTCTTTTGTAATCTGGCTTTTCTTTAAAGTCCATTTTAAACTCCTTATTCAGATCTTCCTCAGCTTCTGTGTTTTCCAGAAGAATCTTTTCTTCTTCTATAACCTCTGTTAGATCCAATTTTAAAAATAAGTCCTGAAAACATTGTTCCCAAACAGATTTAAATTCTTCTAGAGTGAGACAATTTTCCTCCATTGTGTTTGGATGTTTCTTTTCCTTTAATTGCTCCCTGGTTCCCTCTAGTTAACATTAATAAGCCTCTCTCTAATATTTTCATCTGGAACCTCTGGAATAGCTCTAACTCTCAAGCAGAATTCTTTTTCTCTCAATTCCAGTAATGCCAAATGGTCCAATTCTCTTTCCAACTCTCTGCCTTGGACTTCTGACTTACTCTCCAAAATTTCTACTCTGTCATTAATTTGTTTTATATCTCCAGATATTTTTTCAACATCTTCTTTCATCTCCTATCTTAACTTTTAACTCTTTCATCCATTCGTTTTTCAAAATCATCCATTTATTTTATCCATCATCCATTTATCCATAATTAACCAGCATTGCCACACTGGGTGATTCTCTTTAACTAGCTTGGTAATAAATTGTATCAAAGCACATTCGTCAAAAACAAAAAAAAAAAGTAAAATATAAATAGCAAGGTAAAGAAATAAAGACTGTCCCCTGTTTAAAAATTTCTTAGACCTTCTCTTAATTAAGCTTTTTGCCAATATGTCTTGAATCTTTAAATCAACGTTTCTCTTGTCTTTTTTCGTATTCTCGAAAGAAAGTTTAACTCACTGCAAGAAATCTTACCTTTGCCGCAGAAGGAAATCTCTCTTCAGCTATAATTGATCACCTCTTAACGTGATTAAGAGATGGGGAGAGCAAGGCTGTAAAGTCCATGCTGGCTCTGCTACAGTCAGGAGCGTAGATGAACGTTCAGGGCTCCCGGCAGCTCAACTCCTGATCTAGCTGCAAAACCTTTTCCATTTCTGCAGTTTAATCAGAAGGAACCTCCGTCTGGAGCACATGTGGTTCATCTCTTGATCTTCCTTTGATCCAGGGAGATAAAAGCTGGCCAGAAATAACCTCCCAGCCAGCTTTCAAAGTTCCAGCAGCTCTCCACGCTTGCTTCGGAGAGCTTCAGAGAGCATCAGACTGCCATTCCCCAATGGTAGCAACGCTGCTTCCCTTTTCCCAAATTCAAATTGACCCTTTTATAAAGGTTCCAGAAGAGATGAGGTGCCAAATCTTATGGTAATTGGCATGAATGGTGTAGTATCTCGAAATGAGGCCCCTTTCAGCATCTCTTGCTAGCAGCGTCCATCACTTACGCCTTCCTATGTTCCCTCAGCCTCTCGTTGACCTTATGTGACCTTCTGCCTGGTGGTTCTTAGCTTGGGGTGTCTGCTCTTGATGGATTATTTTAAGACCTGGTTTTGTGGACTCTTTGTTTTTCATTCTCCTCTGCACTTCTCTTTCAAATTCTATTCATGTAGAGATAAGTAGAACTTGACCCTTGTCAAGGCAACCATCATAGACACCTTCCCAGAACAAATTATGTACACAGCTCCCTTGTATTTCTGTTCAAAAATCATGCATCTCTGTGTTGCTCTTCCCTGGCCTTACTTTTACAGAAAATTGCAAGAAAATATATGCAATGCAAGAAGAAGAAAGGAGGAAGAACAGGACTGCTTTAGAAGGCAAGAGAGGCTCAGATTTGGAAGAGCATGAATAGAGTCTTGAGAAGGGATGAGTCCAACAGAAAGGCAGAGACTTTGAAAAGGCCATTTTTTTCCTCTGCCAAAGCTTTTAGCCTGAGCTAGAGCAGGAGGCAGTGTGGTATAGTAGTGAATGGATTGGACTAGGATCGGGAAGACCCAGCTGACTCTCTCCCAGCCATTAAAAGCTCGTGGGGAATGGATGGATGTGGGTTCAGAGGCTGCGTTTCAGCTCCACCCACCTCTCAGGATGGTTCTTGTGGGGAGAAACTCGAGGAGGGACTGCTGTTAATGCTGCCTTGAGCCCCTGAAGAGAAGGTGAGAAATCAATCCAGAGATTAAATTCAGAGATGGGCTGGAGGAAGCAGCATTACAATTTTTAAAAAATGAAATAACTAAATAATTAAACAAACATAGAAACAAACTCTGGGAAGAGTGAGGACCACAGTTGGATTGACATGGCAGGCTGAAGGGAGCATGCTTTCAGAACAAGGACAAAAACCAGATTAGCCTTCATTATATAAAAACAATTAATTATTCCCTAATACTTGTTTCTTTGGTTAAATTAAAGGCAAAAACTTCTGCTTCTGAGCACAACTCCTGGTCACCTTGTGCACATGGAATTTTCTGGGGAATGCCATGAGATGCCTGGTGGCCTCCCATCTAAATATAACCAGATCTCCCCAGCTTCATTTCTGTAAGGTGGCTGAAACTTTTGGAGAAGCCCCTGGGGTTACCCTAAGTTTTCCAGGAGCAGAGCTTGGGCTCTCCTGGAGGAGAAGCCCCATGAGGCAGACTCTGGAAATGGATGACTCCTTGCTCAAACCTTTAACAGAACGAGGGGACCTCCTTCCTAGAGCTTTCCCATCTTTTTGCTGCTTAGTTCCAAGTTCCCACTATAGTTCTTTCTTTGTTGTCCAGGTTGTCATCTTGCATCTGGCCAGATACAAGTGGTGGACCTAGAGCTGAAGGAGAAGTGTGATTCTAATGAGTGCTTCTTATGTCATAAGCAGCAAAAGAACGCTTTGTCTTCTTCTCGTTCTTCCGGTGTAACCATTCCATGGTTCAGATGTTATCTAGACATCCCTCAGATTGGGAAAAGTTGCCTGCATTTCCTCCTGTCTGAAAGAGACCTAAAACAATGTTGATACATTGGTTTTCCAAGAGGGAGCAGAATGAAGCACTTTTTAATAATTAAATTTTGAATTTAATAACCAAATGGAGTTAGATGATAGATGATAGGTAGAGATAGATTGATAAAGATAGGAGAGAGGGAGAGAGAGAGAGAGAGAGACTGAGACTTCTCAGGGAGTTAAATGTTTGCCAAGTTCACCAACTTCCTGTTGATGTTCATGTTGATGTTTCTATCATGACCTAAGACAGTTTCCTGAGTTACTAAATGGCTTTCTATGAGCTGTGGGTAGTGTGGTCGTGTGGGAAGGTATACCAGATAAACTTTGTGAACTGCAATCCCTATCAACTGCGTGTTTGCAATACGGCATTCATTAGCCTCATAGGTATGCAAGGTCCAGCTGCCGTGCAAGTGGCAAATCTTCATCATACTACCAAGAGCCATGTTCTTCGCTCAAGGAGAAAGACAAGAAACTCATTCAGACTTTTCCTTGTGTTTAGAGAGGATACAAAGTTATAATAACATGAAGGGTAGACAACCATTCCCCTCTCTTTTTTTCCAGTAAGGCTACATTAACAGCTCAGAGCAGGATGGAATCCCGCAACTCCCAGGTGATCTCAAGAGACCACAAAAACATCAGTTTCTGCTGTCTAACCCCCCCCCCAAAAAAAACCAGCTGTCCAGAGTACACATGGATAATCTCCAGATCTGTTCTTGAACTGGAGAGAAATTTCAGCAGTCTGGATCCAATATCCAGCTGCCTTTTCAGTCATAATGTCTCCTGCGATCCGCAGAATGTCAGTTCACCATTTAATGGCCATCCTCCCTGGAAGTGCTATGACAGCCATTCCCCTCCTTAGGCCTGTCCTTTATACTAGGACCATCAATAGAAAACGGTGTCCTTCAAGGTAATTGTGTCCTGGTGTCCAGGTCAAATGTAGCTTTCAGCAAATTCTACACTCATCCAAATGATGCATCAATACCCACATACTTAATTGTACATTCAACAGCAAAGAGTAATGGGGATATCAAATATATTAATTAATTTATAAAAGCAATTTATATGGCCTCCCAACTCACTCACGGTAACTCCGGGCAGCTTACAGAAGTAAAATCCCAAATACAAACCCACCACACCCCCACAGATTAAAAAAAGGATAATCCATTTCTATCATTTGAAGAAATGATAGAAGTAAAATGATATACTTGAAAAAACAGCAGTTCAATTTTTTAAATTTTTTTAAAAGCATTAAAGTGTCAAATACTCTTTGCTAGAATTACTAACTGACATTTCTGAAAACCACCTACTCAAAACTGACTTTACGACTTTATTTTGACATCAAATGTTCTTTTGTATTCAATTCTGGCCGAAGAACAATAATATAGCACTTGGGGATGAAGATGCAGGCCAGCAGACCAGCACTGGAGGCCAAGATGGAGAAGACCTGCACGGCCACCATGTATTTCCCCTTGGTGCTCAGGTAGGTGGGCACAAAGGAGACCCAGACGCTGCAGAAGACCAGCATGCTGAAGGTGATCACCTTGGCTTCGTTGAAGGCCCCAGGCAGATTCCTGGCCAGGAAAGCCACCACGAAGCAGATGGCAGCCAGGAGGCCCATGTAGCCAAGGGCACAGTAAAAGATGGTGACAGAGCCTTCATTGCATTGCAGGACAATCTCTCCAGGCTGAAAGCGCAGGTCAGCATCAGGAAATGGAGGAGAAATGCCCAACCAGATGCTGCAGAGGACAGCTTGGAGACCAGAGCAGGAAAGGATGATGGAGTTGGCCAGGCTCTTTCCCAGCCATCTCTGCATTGTATTCCCTGGCTTTATGGCCAAGAAGGCTAACACCACCATGACTGTTTTGGCCAAGACCGAAGAGACAGCGAGGGAGAAAACAATGCTGAAGGCTGTTTGTCGGAGCAGGCAGGTGGCTCTCCTTGGCCGGCCGATGAAGAGGAAGGAGGTCAAGAAGGAAAGCAGGAGTGAGACTAGGAGGATGTAGGAGAGATCTCGATTGTTGGCTTTGACAATTGGAGTTTCCTGGAATTTAAGGAAGATTCCCAAGACAAGCCCTGCAATTAAAGAGAGGAAGAAGGCAAGGGAAGCCAGGAGGATCCCCAAATGTTCTTGATAGGATAGGAAAGTTTTTATCTTGGGTATACAGTGATCTTGATTGATGTTTGGATGCTGATCGTCTGGACATCTGCTGCATTTTTCTGCATCTGAGATAGAGGAAGAGGAAGATCTCTCATGAGGCATGTGCTTCAATCAAGGGCATAGTTTGGTGTCACTGAATCCTCAGATAAATTCCCAGCTGGGTACCAAATACAAATTTTATATTTGTGCTTTATGTGAATGTAGTGAAATCAAACCTGATACCCCATATTAGATACCCAGAGTGTTCAATGAACATAGACCTATGGAAAACTAATATTCATATTTATGCAGAAAAGGACTGAAAAAGTTGAGAGAGTCCTCAGAAGAGTTAAGATCTGTCATGAGGCATGTACTTCAATCAAGTGCATAGTTTGGGTGAAATTGGAGATGGTGCGAAAGGTTGCATGTGAAGGAAGTCAGGATGCAGTGAGAAGGAGGGCCTGGAGAGATGGGGGTTCCCCTCCATGGCTCAAATGGACCCAGCAGGGCCATTTGTTAAGGTTGCTTTAATTTGGTTCCTTTGGGTCTCCCATGCCTGGAGAGCAAGAAGCAATCCTTTGTTATTATTTTTCGTTCAATGAACAATGGCTTACACATCCTGGCTTAATGTTACATGTGAACATAGTCATGGATTGTGTCACTGAATCCTCAGATAAATTCCCAGATGGGTACCAAATGCAAATAATACATTAGTGTTTTGTATGAATGTAGTGAAATCAAAGATGATGTCCCATATTAGATATCCACAGAGTTCAATGAATATAGACCTATAGAAAACTAATATTCATGTTTATGCAGAAAAAGATGGAAAAAGATGAGACAGTCCTCAGTTACTCGTTAACTTTTGCCTGAGTGGGGGGATGATGATGATGATGATGATGATGATGATGATGATGATGATGATGGATGATCAGCAAGTTCTATTTTTTTCACTGATTGCTGTGAAATGGGGAATCCGCCAGAGAAGAAAATGAAAGAAAATGGTTCTTCCTTTCACTCCAGCTGGAGGGGGAAGAAACTGCCAGAACTGTCCATTTTATGTATTTTAGGAAAGAAGGGAAGGAGGGAGATAGATAATAAGTTTAAGTATTCTTCTTTTTGCTAGCGCCGTAAGGGAAAACTGGCAGGCCTCTTCCCAATTTCACTGAAAAAGAAAAGATAAAGTTTCACCACTTCACCACTTAGGTTATGTGGAGGTGACCTTCAAGGTGAGTTGAGCTGAGGACGTCATCATGAATTCCTGCACTCGACAAACTGTTTCAGGGCCATCTTCCCACCAGGGCAAGAAGGAAGTGTGGCTAAGTCAACACTGATGATTTCTTGCTTCTAACCCCCATTGCAGAGGGAGTCAAGAAGTTGGAAGAGCCAAATAGTCTATTATGTCTACCAGCCCTATTCAATGGAGGGAGCCAATTTTGGGAGTGGTACAATCTGGATTTTGTGAACATAGCAAGGAAGAGCTGAAAATGGAAGTTGCCTGTCTCGTGGCTTCTCAGGAAACCTGAAGCCATGAATTTTGGGTGCCCAAAGAAATGCGGTTCCATCTAGATGTGGTTAAGTGGAGGAAGACCTGATCAATACTCTTCCAAAGACACACCCAATGACATTATAGCCTGGAAGCCTGGAAATTCTCAGGAAGGGGGTGAATCAGAAACTGAAACATGAAAAGTTTATGTTGAGGAGGAAGAGTAATAAATGTCATATTCCTTGTAATGCTAAGACCTCATTGGTCCAGCATCTTCTCTCAGTTTAACCTCTAAGTTAGTTTTTTATTCCTCACTAGGAAATACGTTGTATACATTATAAGGAAGGAATGTTTTAAAAGCCAAGCATTTGTTGGGATATATGATCCTCCCAAAGTCTCCCCCTTACTTCTGATGCCACCCACCTTCCATGGTGGAGATGGCTCCTTCTACACAAGGAAGACAGTCGTAGCAACAGATGGGCCTCCCTTCCTGAGCTACCTTCAGAAACCCAGGAGGACAGCTTTCCACACACCTGGAAGGAGGCAGGGGCTGAATGGAGAGAGGAAGAAGATTCAGAAAATTATTTATGATTCAATTACCAGAAAGGGGCAAAAGAGAAAGAGGTTGGTGATACTCAGTTCAAGGCTTAACTTTGCTAAATTTGAAGCCTATAAAAAGAGTTGAACAAACTGTTTGGTTGCATGATGTTTCCCTTTTCTTCTTTCTTTCTAATTTTTTGTGCACTTCCATTTTTAGTTTAGGTTCTCAATTTACATATGAAACAGCTCAAGGTAAAGTTTAATGTATTTTTCCCCCTTTGGTGAAATGAATGCAAACCTACCCTGGCTCAAACGTACCTCTCTTTGCAGAAGACTAGTGAAGAGTTTCCTTAAACAGTTAAGGACATATTTCTCACAGACAGCTTGATATCTAACCAAAGAATGTGTTGCCTCTCTTGGAGGATGTAGGTGACATTCAGAACCACTCAAGAAAGAAATCCGATTGGTAAGAGATTCACAAAAAATGAAATAAAGATTTTTCCCCACCTTGTTCAACTTATCCAGCACTGCCAAACCCCTTGGGTTGACCATAAACTTGAAATCCAAGGATCCCTGTTTTTCGAGGCTGCCAAACATCACTCTGCTAATTGACTTGTTGTGAAACAGCCAGTTGGCAACGTCCAGGTCCACTGCCAGGTCTCCCTTCTCATCCAGATACACTCCATCTATGGATTGATTGTAAAACTCAGAGTTCTCAAGGAAGGGATGAAGCTGGATTGGAAGAGAAAATGGGAACATTTAGACAGAATAGCAAGACTTCTATAGCAAGACCCTTTCTGACAAGAGAGAAACGAAGGCTTCAGATTCATTTTCTTTTTTCATATAGGATTTTTATTACAACGTTTAAAAGGGAAGATTAAAAACTAATACACCCTAATTTAAGGTAAGGCAGAAAAAAGAAAAAGAAAGAAATCAAAGAGAAAGCTAAAAGTGCAAGAAAAGAAAAAAAGGAAAAGAAAAATAGAAAAGAGAGAAGAAAGATACAAAGAAGTGGCTTCCGGTATTCTTCACAGCAGTTATAAGTATATTGTAACCGCCCCCTCTAAAGTTATATCATGTTTCTCTTTTTTCTATAATCTACCCTGTCTCATCATCAAAGCCATACATCACAAGCTCCGTTTTTACATTTTTACACCAAAAATCCATGAGGAGTTTCCAGTCACCAATAAATGGAGATATTGTCTTTTCTCTAATCAAAGAAGTTAGTTCATCCATCTCAACAAGATCTATCAATTTCACCAACCATTCCTCCATACTGGGCAGTGTTAAATCTTTCCATCTTTGTTCACGCTGTATAATAATCTCAACACAGTAAACATATATTGAAATAATCTTCCATCACTTTTTTCTAACTGTCTATCCATAAGTCCTAAAAGGAAACGTTCTGTCTTCAATTGAATATTAATCTTTAAAATCCTCTGTATCAATGTATGTATGTATTGGAATCCAAAACTTTCTAGCTTTTTTACATGTCCACCAAGCATGATAGAATGTCCCTTCATGGTGTTCACATTTCCAGCATCCCTCTGAAGTGCCTTTATACATTCCAAATAATTTCTCTGGCATCATGTACTAACAATACATCATTTTATAAAAATTCTCTTTGCGATCATAACACAGTATAAATTCCAACCCTTTTAACCACATATTTACCCATTGATCCACCTGTATGTGATAACCGAACTTCTTAGGCCACTTTATCATACATTCTTGTTCTTCTTCTGTTTTAAATTGCAAGACCCAGTGTCCAGGGGTCTCCCCCATCTTTTAGGGGCCGCATCACTGTGTGATAATAAAGAACCTCCCAGGACACCAAAACACCCAGCAATCCAGGAAAAAACAAGAAGACACAAGGGATCCGATATTCTCTTTGAAAGCCAATTTAAAAGGAGAATATGTTGCTAAAGAAGGGAAAGGAGTGAAGGGAATGCAAAAGGGAGAGGAATGGAAAGTTGGAATTCAATTTTTTTTTTTTTTTTTTTTGTAATCAGAATAAATTATTTTTTTCAGAATAGCTGCCCAGTTCTTACAGTTACAAAACTATTTCTTGGTGGCAGGAGAGAGGTGTGCTCCAAAAAAGGAATACCTGCCATGCCTTCAGCCTTGGAGTTTCCGAGATCTTACCACCTTCCATCTTTGTCCTCTTGGACCTGGATTCATAGGCTGCATGCAAGGCCCGGGCCACAGCCCAGATGGTGTTGTAAATGAAGTAGCTGTCTAGACACAGGATCCGATCCATCACCTGTTGGGGCAGAGTCTCCGGTTCTTCTCTCTCTCTGCACCGTCTCCAGACTTTCACAGAGAAGGCATCCTTGGTGTAGGAGCACCTAAAGGATTTCTCTGCAAAGCGTTTAATGAAAAAGTAAAAATGCCTGTACCCACCATACTTTGTCATTTGATTTGTCTTCAACAGGAAGGAAAGCATGCTATGAATGAATTGAAAGGGAAGTCCCTCTTCCATCAAATAAAAGGTTAAGTCCCAGAGCACAGTTATCATCAGGACTTTTCCTGCAACAGGTTCCTTCATGCTTTCATGTACCAGATATAGAATGGCTAGCCCTGCATTGATTGAATCAGCCTCTGCAGCATAAAGAAAGACGTTCACTTGTCTCCAGTTGCGATATCCATCAACATCTATGAACCTTTTTTGAATAGTTGGTGAAAAGATCTGCGATATAACAGCACAAATGCCATTCTTTACCAGCATGGAAGTCAACGTTGTCATGAATTCCTGCCCCTGGTCAGTGTCTGGAGCAAGGAGACCCACCAAGGTCCACCGGAAATGGAGGAGCAGCTTGACCATCCCTGAATACTGGAATCCTTCAGCAGGGAGCATGGGGTGGAAGAAAGGAAACCGAATTTTATCCCTCAGGATCTGGGAAACAAAATTGTAACTAATCTGAAAAGAAATGAAAAATGGTATTTTATCTGAGTCCCATAAGAGCCGAAATGTAAGATACCAATTCTGTCCCTAATGAAGGGAGACTTCCACTCCTTGCCATGAAGGTTTCCTCACTCACCCCTTGCTTCATGCGCTGCTTCTCTCCATGTTTGCTCCTTGAGAGGAGAATTTTTTATCCCCGGAAAAGAGAAAATCCCCAAATCTGGACTGGGACCATGGCAAGAGGGGATATGTTGGTTTTAATCCTTCCCTCCCTTTGGATAACCAGAACCATCATTGTTAATAGCTATCATTTCCATAATAAAACTCTGATCTTCATTTACAAAAAAGGATCTCTGATTGAAAGCTGCGTGATTAAAAATGGTCTTCCCAGCAAACACTCACCTGTGGGATTTTGAAGGTGCCTAACATGGCTGAAATCTGGATGGAGAAGCCAGTTTCGGCCCCTTCAAGAACAGCCACGGTGTTTCTTGGTCTCCCACAGCTGTAGTTGGGGACGTTGGCCTCCCCGTCTGCAAGCAGGTCTAGCAGAGCATCTGAAGTCTTTCCCGCACTGAAATAATTTTCATAGACATTGTAACCCAAGGTGAGGTTGGGTAAGAGACGGGAATCCTGGTTAATATCCTGGATGGCAAAAAGGAAGGACAGCATTTTCCAGTATTCTGTCAATTGTATCCTGCAAGGATAACATATTAGAACATACAGGTGAAACTCGAAAAATTAGAATATCGTGCAAATGTTCATTTATGTCAGTAAGGCAACTCAAAAGGTGAAACCAATATATGAGATAGACGCATTACATACAAAGCGAGATATATCAAGCCTTACTTTGGTATAATTGTGATGATTATGGCGTACAGCTTATGAAAACCCCAAATTCACAATCTCAGAAAATTAGAATAGTGTGAAAAGGTTCAATATTCTAGGCTCAAAGTGTCCCACTCTAATCAGCTAATGAATCCATAACACCTGCAAAGGGTTCCTGAGCCTTTAAATGGTCTCTCAGGCTGGTTCAGTAGGAATCACAAGCATGGGAAAGACTGCTGACCTGACAGTTGTGCAGAAAACCATCATTGACACCCTCCATAAGGAGGGAAAGCCCCAAAAGGTAATTGCAAAAGAAGTTGGCTGTTCCCAAAGTGCTGTATCAAAGCACATCAATAGAAGGTTATGTGGAAGGGAAAAGTGTGGTAGAAAAAGGTGTACAAGCAGCAGGGATGACCACAGCCTGGAGAGGATTGTCAGGAAAAGGCCATTCAAAAGTGTTGGGGACTTTCACAAGGAGTGGACTGAGGCTGGAGTTAGTGCATCAAGAGCCACCACACACAGACGGATCCTGGACATGGGCTTCAAATGTCGTATTCCTCTTGTCAAGCCACTCCTGAACAACAAACAACGTCAGAAGTGTCTTACCTGGACTACAGAAAAAAAGAACTGGTCTGTTGCCCAGTGGTCCAAAGTCCTCTTTTCTGACGAGAGCATCTCATTTGGGAACCAAGGACCCAGAATCTGGAGGAAGAATGGAGAGGCACACAATGCACAATGCTTGAAGTCCAGTGTGAAGTTTCCACAGTCTGTGTTGATTTGGGGAGCCATGTCATCTGCTGGTGTTGGTCCACTGTGCTTCATCAAGTCCAGGGTCAACGTAGCCATCTACCAGGAGATTCTGGAGCACTTCATGCTTCCTTCCACAGACAAGCTTTATGGGGATGCTGACTTCATTTTCCAGCAGGACTTGGCACCTGCCCACATTGCCAAAAGTACCAAAACCTGGTTCAGTGACCATGGGATTACTGTGCTTGATTGGCCAGCAAACTCGCCTGACCTGACCCCATAGAGAATCTATGGGGCCTTGCCAAGAGAAAGATGAGGGACATGAGACCGAACAATGCAGTGGAGCTGAAGGCCGCTATTGAAGCATCCTGGTCTTCCATAACACCTCAACAGTGCCACAGGCTGATAGCATCCATGCCATGCCACATTGCGGCAGTCATTGCTGCAGAAGGGGCCCAAACCAAGTACTGAGTACATATGCATGCTTATACTTTGCAGAGGCCCGATATTGTTCTATTTCCAATCCTTGTGTTATTGATGTCATGTAATATTCTAATTTTCTGAGATTGTGAATTTGGGGTTTTCATAAGCTGTATGCCATAATCATCACAATTATACCAAAGTAAGGCTTGACATATCTCGCTTTGCATGTAATGCGTCTATCTCATATATTGGTTTCACCTTTTGAGTTGCCATGCTGACATAAATGAACATTTGCATGATATTCTAATTTTTCGAGTTTCACCTGTACAGTAATCAATGAAAAGAACATTTTAGTTAATCTCATGTTCCAGAATAACTATGGCAAAATTTGGAATGAAGTGAAAAAAGATTTGGTAAGATGGGAAAAATTACAATTGTCTCTCATGGGGAGAATTTCAGTGATTAAAATGAATGTTTTGCCTAGGATGTTGTTTCTTTTTCAGACTATACCAATTTTGACTCCAGATTTACCATTTAAACAGTGGCAGAGAGATATATAAGTTCATTTGGCAAGGCAAAAAACCAAGAATTAAATATAAATTGTTACAAGATGCCAAGGAACGAGGAGGCTTGGGTCTGCCTAATTGAAAAGTGTATGTTGACGCTTGTTGTATGCTTTGGATGAAGGAGCGGATAACCTTGGAGAATAAAGAATTCTTACTACCTGAAGGTCATGAATTAAGATTCGGGTGGCGTGCCTATTTGTGGTACAATAAAGTTAAAGTTAATAAGGATTTTAAGAACCATTATATTAGGAATGCCTTACTGCGGATCTGGAATAAATATAAGGCAAGATTGTCTCCTAATGTACCTTTGTGGTTGTCACCTCAGGAAGCATTTACTAGAAGAGAAAATGTGGGAGAAATGAAGTGGTTAAACTATAAAGATTTATTGAATCTTGAGGAGGGTGAACCAAGTTTTAAAACAAGAGAAGAGTTAGAATTAGAAGGTTTTACATGTCACTGGCTTACTCATATGCACTTGTTGGAATGTTTTAAGTTGGATAAAAAGAATTATAGATTTGTTAATGAATTATCTTATTTTGAGATTCAACTCTGTATAAATGATGAGCATGTTATTGTATAAGATGTTGTTACAGATGAACTTAGAAGATGAACAAGTCAAGGATTGTATGATTAAATGGGCCAAAATTTTTGGATACAATATCATGTTGGAACAATGGGAAAATATGTGGAACAAAGGTTTGAAATTTACGTTGAATTATAACTTAAAAAAGAATTTATATAAAATGATGTACCACTGGTATTTAACTCCTGATAAGTTATCAAAAATGTATACTGGTGTAACAAATGTTTGTTGGAAATGTTCACAGGGTGCAAGAATCTTTTATTGTCTTTGGTGGACTTGTGAAAAGACTAAAAAAAATTGGGACCAGATATGCAATGTTATTCAAAAAATTCTCAAAGTGTATATCCCAAAAAAATCAGAACTGTTCTTACTGGGTTTGATGGAGAAAGGATTGGAGAAACAATATGGACCTTTGCTTCTATATATGATCACAGCTGCAAGACTGTTATATGCGCAACGATGGAAAGAGTCACAAAAACCTACAATGGGAAAGTGGACTATTAAATTAACGGACTTGGCTCAAATGGCGAAGCTAACAGCATTAATAAGAGATAATACTGTTTCACATGCTAGCAAGGTTATGCTCAAAATCCTACAAGCTAGGCTTCAGCAATACATGAACCGAGAACTACTGGATGTACAAGCTGGGTTTCGAAGAGGCAGAGGAACTAGAGATCAAATCGCCAACATTCGCTGGATCATGGAGAAAGCACGAGAGTTCCAGAAAAATATCTACTTCTGCTTCATTGACTATGCAAAAGCCTTCGATTGTGTGGATCACAACAAACTGTGGCAAATTCTTAAAGAGATGGGAGTACCAGACCACCTTACCTGTCTCCTGAGAAATCTGTATGTGGGCCAAGAAGCAACAGTTAGAACCGGTCATGGAACAACCGATTGGTTCAAAATAGGGAAAGGAGTACGACAAGGCGGTATACTGTCACCCTGCTTATTTAACTTATATGCAGAGTACATCATGAGAAATGCCAGGCTGGAAGAATCACAAGCCAGAATTAAGATTGCAGGGAGAATCATCAACAACCTCAGATATGCAGACGATACCACCCTAATGGCAGAAAGTGAAGAAGAACTAAAGAGCCTCTTGATGAGGGTGAAAGAGGAGAGTGCGAAAGCTGGCTTGAAACTCAACATTAAAAAAACTAAGATCATGGCATCTGGACCCATCAATTCCTGGCAAATAGAAGGGGTAGAAATGGAAGCAGTAACAGACTTCATTTATTTGGGCTCCAAGATCACCGCAGACGGAGACTGCAGCCATGAAATTAAAAGACGCTTGCTCCTTGGGAGGAAAGCTATGTCAAACCTAGATAGCATATTAAAAAGCAGAGACGTCACCTTGCCGACAAAGATCCGCATAGTCAAAGCTATGGTTTTTCCAGTAGTAATGTATGGCTGTGAGAGCTGGACCATAAAGAAGGCTGAGTGCCGAAGAATTGATGCCTTTGAACTGTGGTGCTGGAGAAGACTCTTGAGAGTCCCCTGGACTGCTAGGAGGTCAAACCAGTCAGTCTTAAAGGAAATCAACCCTGATTGCTCATTGGAAGGATCGATAATGAAGCTCAAGCTCAGATATTTTGGCCACCTAATGCGAAGAGAGATCTCTTTGGAGAAGACCCTGATGCTGGGAAAGATTGAAGGCAAAAGAAGAGGATGGCAGAGGATGAGATGGTTAGATAGCATCACTGAAACAATGAGCATGAAACTGAGCAAACTCAGGGAGGCAGTGAAGGACAGGAAGGCCTGGCGCAATATGGTTCATGGGGTCACGAAGAGTCGGACATGACTTAACAACTAAACAACAACAACAACAATACTGTTTCTAAATTTCTCTCCTCATGGCAACCCTTCCTAGATTACGTGCTTGGGTCGGGAAAAAATGAAGCTTTGATTGTGGGATTTAATGATTAGATGGTTTGTCTTGATAGGAATAACATGAGTTAGGAATAAATAGTGGTAAGAGATTAACTTTTTTAAAAAATTTGTACTTATATCTGTATTGGAGATAGTCGGAAGTCACTTTATGTTTCATCTTTCTGTTCGATCCCACTTTTTTAGTTTTTGTCTTTTTCTTTTAGTTCTATCTTCTCTCTTTTCTATATTTTCTGATTTGTATTTTAATTTTACTTTTTATATGCCTTAATAAAAGTTTTGACCACCTAAAAGAACATTTTATGTAATCTCTTTTTACAAAAATACTTCTCATCTGCCTTAGCCCAGGAATTCCTCTGAATGGGTTAGAACAATCCTGAAAAAATGTAGCATGAAGAATAATAATAAAAAAAACATAAACTACATTAATAAAAGATATTTGATTTTATTTCAAAAGCACTAACCAACCAGCAGCTGAGCAGGTTTTGAGCATTTGATGACAAATGTGAATGGATTGCTTCGTCTCTCCGAAGAAGGCTAAGAGATCTCTCCAGATACCTCACATGTTTTAATGAAACTCTGGGATTCTTTCAATCTATATTTCATTTTAAGCAGTGTTGTCCAAACTTGGCCACTTTAAGATGAGTGGACTTCAAGATGACATGGCTGGCTGGGGAATTCTGGGAGTTGAAGTCCACTCATCTTAAAGTGGCCAAGTTTGCACAACACTGATTTTAAGGTACTCAATGCAACTTAGGTCTAAAAGAATCTATTGATTACTAGCTTTGCCTTGTTCTTGACGTCAGTATTCTTGCAGTTGGTCTAAGATTTCAGACTGACTTTAAATATTCTCTCTTTTTCTCTCTTGTTATGTTCTCCAGTATTTAATATTGGAGTTGTTTGACCTATTTTTCCATGTTAAATATTGCAAGGGGAAGCCATCCCATTTTCAGTATAAGGAAAAAATACAGCATTCCTGCATTTTTCTGCCCATGTTGACCTCTTTATCAGGAAGGGAGGGGTACCAGGGAAGAACCACCCTTTCCTCTCTATCCACAGTCTAGCTCTGCTCAGAGGATGTCAAGGAAAGCGGGTATTTGTTCTTCAAAGTCCAGAAAAAGAGATGATCCCAGCTTGATGATTGTACCTGAGAATTTCAAAGGAGGCCCATCAGCGGCAGGGTCTAACATAGGTCCCCCAAGATGAAATGGCACGGTGCCTGGCTGGAACTTTTGAAATAAGTCCGAAACAGAGTTGCTCAAATGCAGTGCAGGAAGATTGACTTACGAGAATAATTGAGTCGTAGGAGATTTTTTGAAACTTAATCCTTGAAACAAAGCCTGGGTTGCAGAGATTATGCCACCAATGAGAAGCTCTCCTGGCCTGTAATGGTTCTATGGGTCCACCTCCTCCCTCTGCAGAGTCAGGAGGCATCTGGCCTTGAGCTTCATACAGACTCCCTGGGGCCACAGAAGCAGCAGGAGCAGCAGCATGACTTGTGCTCCTGATGACGCCTCCAGCCTTGTGTGCGGTTTGAGCAAAGAGTGAGAAGAAGGGAGGGAAGAAAGCGTTCCTATTTCAGACAGAATCCAGCCAAAGCTTTGTCTGAAGCAGAGAGGAGAAAAAACCTCCCCACCTGCCCTAAAAGCCTCCCCAGACCCTCTCTCTCTCCAGACCCATTGATGCACCCACGGTTTTCCAGTGCCCTGGCATCAGCCCACAAGGCTTTTGGGTAAAATCAAGGTGAAAACATATTATTGACATGTTTGTGCCAAATCTTCTGAAAGGTTGCAGAAAAGTCTCTAGAGAATTAGCACCAAGACAACAGGTAAATCACTGTGATTTGGATAATGGCAATGAGGAGAGAAGTCAGAGAGGAGGTCCAAACTTTGAAGATGAGCCACTCAGTGAGACAAGAGAACTTGGCTCCAAACTTCTCTGTCAGCGTTACCAGGTAGACCAGACAGAAAACAGAACCAGTCAGCTAATTCCACTTTATTGTAAGGTTACCTTAACAGAATCAGATCTCAAAGTACAAGTCTCCCCCATCTCTTATACAGCCCAAGAAACTGGGGAGGGTCCCTTCTGAGCCTCTTGCCCCACCCACTATCCAGCTGCGGGCTATGCCCTCTCTTATCTGACTGTTCCCTAGGCAGCGTCTCTGCGCCCAGCCTCCCAAGGTCATTCCCATACGCCATTACATTCTCTAAGAAAATATCACACAAACCAGTGTGAAGAGAGAGTGCTAGCAAGTGTGTAAATAGTCACACATTGATCTGGATATGTAGTTGGTCTTTCTTTGTGGTGGACTTTAGCTATATTTGTCAAGACGGCCAAGGATCCATTGAGGTTTGTGGTTGTTCCTCTTTTGAATAAAGACAATAAATGAAGTGTGGGAACCATGTTCCTTTTTTTTTTTTTTTACTTCTTTTATATAGTCAGTCTTAAAGGAAATCAACCCTGATTGCTCATTGTCATCATGCCCTGGAAGCCCGGAAATTCTCAGGAAGGGGGTGAATCAGAAATTGAAACATGAGAGGTTTCTCTTGAGGATGAAGAGTAATAAGGTTGCTGGACTTGCCTAGACGCAATCAGCGGAAGACACAACATGATCAATGGAAGACCGGTGGAAGAAGAAAGCCCAGATGATCCAACTGCCCTGCGACGACTGTTGGCCAGGTTTAGTTAATGTAATTGTCAATATGTAATTGTTAGTATATGAATAACGTTGTAAGCCGCCCAGAGTCGCGTGTAAAAGGAAGATGAGCAGCCAGATAAATATGATGTACAAATAAATAAATAAATAAATAAATAAATAAATACCATCTTGTAATGCTAAGCTCTCATTGGTCTAGGATTTTCCCTCAGTTTAACTTATACAGTAAGTTCATTTGTTATCCCACACTAGGGAATATATTGT
Source organism: Python bivittatus (assembly GCF_059951505.1). Classification (NCBI taxonomy): domain Eukaryota; kingdom Metazoa; phylum Chordata; class Lepidosauria; order Squamata; family Pythonidae; genus Python; species Python bivittatus. The sequence continues at coordinate 2,366,880 of NW_028277111.1, read as the reverse complement.
ATGCATTATAAGGAAGGAATGTTTTAAAAGCCAGGCTTTTCTTGGGGGATGTGGTCCACCCAGAGTCTGTCCCTTTCTTCTGGTGTCACCCACCTTCCTGGGGGGAAATGGTTCCTTCTGCGCAAGGAAGACAGTCATAGCAGCAGATGGGCTTCCCTTCCTGAGCCACCTTCACTGACCCAGGAGGACAGCTTTCCACACACCTGGAAGGAGGCAGGGGCTGAATGGAGAGAGGAAGAAGATCCAGGAAATGAATTTCTTTCCAGAAAGGAGACAAAGGAGGAAGAAGTTGGTGATTTCCACTTCAAGGCTTAGTTTCACTCAGTTTGAAGCCTATCAAGTCCTAAAGTTCAGTAACTTGAACTGGTTGCATGTTGCTTCCCTGTTTCTCTTCAAACTTTTCATGCACTATGATTTTTAGACTTAGATTCTAACTTTATACACTAAAGACCTCAAGAGAAGCTTGGATGGTTTCTTTGCTTTACCAAAGGAAATCACCTTGCTCCCATGGCTCAAATCTTTCTCCCTTTCCAGAAAAGTAATGAATATATTTTTTTAAACAGTTAAATATGTATTTCACATCTGGACATCTGACTAAATAATGTGGTTCCTTTCTGGGAGAGCTTAGATGATATTGAAAGGCACTCCCTGCCCCAAGAGTGCATTCCTCTAGGCAAGAACTTCAGAAAAAAGAAAATGAAGATTTAATCCCACCTTCTTCAGCACTTCCATCTCTGCAATAGCATTCTGGTTGATCATCAACTTCACATCCAGGGATCCCTGTCTTTCTAGACTCCCAAAGCTCACTGTCTTAAGGGATTTATTGTTGATAACCCCCCACATTAAGGCATCCAGGGCTGCCACCAGGTCTCCATTCTCATCCAAATACACTCCATTTATGGAATTATTGTAAAACTGAGGGGTTTGAAGAAAGGAATGAAGCTGGAATGGAAGAGAAAACAGATATGTTTAGACAGGATATCCAACATTCACTGGGAAGAACCCTTCCTTTCTGCTAGGGGTGAACTGAACATTTCTGTCTCTATACACAAAATTGAAATTTCAGATTTATTTTCCAACTTCTTCAGGAGAGGATCTGGAAAGATTTGGATCATATTAAGAACAATAGTCATTTATTATACTTGCATGCCACCCAACTCTCAGTGACTCTAGGTGGCTCGGAACAATCCAAGAAATTACAATGAAATCAATAAAAAATAAAGAAATAAAGATAAAAGATGTCAAGCGTAAGGTAGAGAGGGGTCTCCACAGCTCTTCTAAGCAATGGCAGAGTGGGAGCCATCCAGATCTTGGGGGAAACCACATTCCAGAGGGCAGGCACTTCTGGGATTATGATTGATGGCATTGTTTAATCGAAGGAACCTGGAACGTGCCCACCTGCTGGTTCAGATTGGCCAGGAGATGTTATGGGAGACAAAAGCTCCCCAAAGAACCAGGCCCTATGCCATGCAGGGCCTTACAGGTAACAACCAGCACCTTGAATTGCACCCGGAAGCAAAGTGGCAACCAGTGCAGCTCATGAAGCAGAGGTGTTTTATGGGCATACCAAGGCCTTAATAAATATTAATAAGTAAAATCAATTTAAAAAAATTATTAAAGAGGTTTAATATTACCTATCCTCATTGTTTAAACACATACTATCTGGACAAACACTGCAAGATGTGACAGAGAGAAAATTGGATTGTCTTACTATATCCTACAATAATAAAGCGGCATTTCTGGAACCCTGTCGTATCTATTTCTTGACCTGGTCCAACTGGAAGGGCTGGGATCAGTCTTAAAAGTCTGTCCAAGTATTTCCCATCTCTTAGACCAATGTTTCTCAACCTCAGCAACTTGTGAATGTGTGGATTTCAATTCCCAGAATTCCCCAGCCAGCCACACTTCTTAAAGTTGCTGAGGTTGAGAAACACTGACTTATACGAAACAAAATTAAGGTTTCAAGTACTTTCTCATTCTTCCTTCTATATCTGGACTATGTAATCTCTTCTCCAAGTCTCACCGTTATGGGTTCCTCTGTCCCACCATCTCTTCCTTCCTTAAGAGTGAAAGTTAGAATTCAATTCATTCATTCCTTAATTCCTTAATTCCTTCAATTCAGAATAAATCAAGTTTTCAAAATATCTGCCCAGTTTTTACAATGAGAAACTGATTCTGAGCTGCAGGAGAGAGACAGAAGAAAAATACCTGCCACCCTTCCAATCTTGCAGTTGCCATATTTTTACCACCTTTCATCTTTGTCCTCTTGGATCTGGATTCATAGGCTGCATGTAAGGCCCGGGCCACAGCCCAGATGGTGTTGTAATTGAAATAGCTGTCCTGAGACAGGATCTGATCCATCTCTTCCTGGGATAGAGTCTCCGCTTCTTCTCTCTCTCTGCACCGTCTCCAGACTTTCACGGAAAAGGCATCCTTGGTGTAGGAACAGTTGAAGGATACAGTTGCCAAGTCTTTGATGGAATTGTAAATATCTAGTGTCATCGCAGACTTTGCCATTTGATTTCCCTTGATAATAAAGGACAAAAGGCCATGAAAGAATTGAAACAAAATGGCCTGATTTGTGACATATTTGGTTATATCCCAGCAGACTGTTGTGATCATGACTTTTCCTCCAACAGGTTGCTCGAAGGAGTGAGATACTACATCTAGAATGAATATTCCCACAGGGATGAAATCACTCTCTGCACCATAAAGAAAGACATTCACTTGGCTCCATTTGTGATATGGACCCACATCTAGGAACCCTGGAAGAATTGTAGTAGAAATGGTTTCTGATATAACCGGACAAATGCCATTCCTTTCCAGCATGGAAGTCAGTGTCCTCAGGAATTTCTGGCCCTGGTCAGTGTCTTGAGCCATCAGACCAACCAAGGTCCACCTGAAATGGAGGAGCAGCTTGACCATCCCCAGGTACTGGAACCCTTCAGCAGGAAGCATTGGATAGAAGAAAGGAAACCGAGTTTTGTCACTCATAATCTGGGAAACAAAACTGTAGCTGGTCTGAAAAGATTGAAAGAAGATGGAATTTTAAATTTAACATCCAAAATTTAAAGCCTATCATTTCTATAAGAAAACTGTGACCTTCATTTACAACTCAGGGCCCCTGGTTGAAAGTTGCTGAATAAAAACAGTCTCCCCAGCAAAGACACACCTGAGGGATTTTGTAGGTGCCCAACATGTTCGAAATCTGGATGGAGATGTCAGTGTCAGCCCCTTCAAGAACGGCCACTGTGTTTCTCGGCCTTCCACAGCCGTAGTTGGGGACATTGGCCTCCCCGTCTGCAAGCAGGTCCAGCAGAGCATCTGAAGTCTTTCCTGCATGGTAATAATTTTCATAAATGTTGTAACCCAGAGTGACATTGGGCAAGAGATGAGAATCCTGATTGATCTCCTGGATGGCAAAAAGGAAGGATAGGATTTTCCAGTCTTCTCTAAATGTGTTGCTGTCACTATAAATGCATTAAAAAATAATCAATTGAATTGAATCATAGTTTCTGACATAAATATGACTTTTTTGGGGGGAGGGTTCATCCCCTATTTGAATGGATAGCTTCATCTTTCCTAAGAACTGTGGGAGGTCACTCCAGAGATATCACATATTTCAAAGGAATCTTTCTACTTATATCACATATCAAGCCCTGAACGCATTCTTGAAGTTCTCAGTCTTTTGCAGTTCAACTGAAATTCCAGACTGACTTTAAATATTCTGTCTGTCTCTCTTCCTAGTGAGCTTCTCAAATACTTCACAGTAGTTTGCCCTGTTATCCAAATTAAATATAGGGTTAACTGGAAGCTAAAGTTGGAAAGGAACATTTAGACCACACTCACTCTCTCACACAACACGCTCAAAATGAACTGCTGTGACTATTAACAAACCCAATAAGTTATCAATTTCTGGACAGGTTTAGATTTTCAAATCCTTTCTCCACAATCATTTCCTAATTGGTGATTTAACTTATCCCTTTTGCAACAAATGGGAAAAAATATACCATTCCTGCATTTTTCTGTCCCTGATGAGCCATTGGTGAGCCAAGGGAGTGGTAGGAGGGAGGAACTACCATCTCTTCTCTATCCAAACCCTACATCTGCTCAGAAGGGGTCAAGGAAAGTGGGTGTTTACTGTCTCCTTACTGTCTGTACAGGACAAGTATACAGTAATTGAGAATTTCAAGGGAGGCTCAACAGCTGCAGGGTGTGAAATGGATACCCAAGTTTGAAATTGGAGAGAAGCTGAGAAAAACTAGCAGATCATGGAGCTAAGATCCTGGAAATAGAGGAGGGCTGGAACTTTAGAAATCAGTCAGAAATGGAGTGGCTGAAAAGAAGCGAGAAGGACTTACTCATTTACTTCAGATGAAGGAGTTGTGTTGAAGCTTGGTGGTTCAAAAAAGTACTTGGTTGCAGAGACTACGCCACCAATGAGAAGCTCTCCTGGCCTGTAATAATTCTGTGGGTCAAACTCATCCCTCTTCAGACTCAGGAGGCATTTGGCTTTGAGCATCCCACAGACTCCCTGGGGCCACCGAAGCAGCACAAGCAGCAACATGATGAAGCCTCCAGCCCTGCGTCTGCTTCGAACCAAGAGGGAAAAGAAGAGGTGGAAGAAACCAAAGCCCTCTTGCAAGACAGAAGCATCAAGGGCTTTCCTGGGGAGGCGGAGCTGGCGTCGCGGCGGTACGGTGTGCGATCTGGAGCTCCCAAGATCGCAGCTGATATCTCCGATGCTGGACGGTCCCGAAGGACCTAAGCCGTCCCGTAGAGACGGCGACTAGATAGGGCACGTCCTGTTGATCCCAGGGATATCGCAAAATCTCTGGTTGATCCGGGAGAAGTCCCTGAAACCAGCGACGGAGCGGCAGCCATTGAGACTGCAAAAGCCGGGACAGCTCCAAACGGAAGAAGAAAGTGTGTCAACCGGGTGAGATGGACCTTTATTATTCAATTTTGCTTAGAGAACACCCTAAGTAATCCAAAGTGAATTTTTAAAAGTGAAGAAAAGTGGGACTAAGCGGTGAGATTAAGCCTTTGGGAAAAATTTTTTTAGTTATTTAACTTTCCCTTTTTATGGACTTGAATCTGGCAGAGTGTGGTTTATTTCATTTTTAAACTCAACTGGACTGGCTTTTCTGTTTGATACTCAATAATTTCTGATTTCAAGCATTAGGACTAAGATTTTTTTTTAGTGTTTTAAGAAGCATATTTCTTTTTCTCTTCTTTTCTCATTCTTTTTCTCTCCTCTCTCCCCGGCTGGGAAAGAGGAAAAGCGAAGCGAAAGCTAATGAAAGAAAGTAGCACTGCCACCTAGAGGCTTGGATATATATATATATATTGTTTTTTCTACTGTGACTTGTTTTACTCATACTCAAGGACTCTTAAAAAGATAGCGAAGTGCATGACAAACTGTTTATATAGGTGCCACCTGAATAACTATAAACAAGACAGCAGAGAGTGGATTCTGAAAATGTTTAAGGTGGAAAGCCTGATTTAGTCACAAGAGCCTTGGACATTTAGTGGCAGTAGCGTACTTCTTGCTAGAGCCTTGGTTTTTTTTTTTTTTGCTCCTTTTTTTTTCTTCCTCTCTACCTTCTCTTCAGCTGGTTTTCTTTTTTTTAAAAAAAAAAGAAATTTAGCTTTCTTTTCCTCTTCCTTTAATTTTTTTTAATTGCATACTATTGGATTAAGGCAGACAAGTGCCTGAAGATTTTTCCTTTTCCATTCCCTTTTATTTCCAGTTTTTTTTTTTATCTCCTTTCTATTGTTTTTCATTCTCATTTTGTGGAATAGTATCTGTGGTTCTTGCCTTGTTCTCTCCCTCTTTTCTTTTTTCTGCAGCTTTAAGCATCAAGATGAGCAAGAAAATAACAGCCCCAATCCCATCAACGTCAGTAGCTTCCTCTTCACCTCCTGGGAGACAACGTTCAATTCAGACAATGATACAATATGAAAAAGAGAAGGAAGTGACATTACAGGCAATTATGCAAGAAATTCAGAAGATTGGAAAGAGGACGGAGAATATTGAGCATAGAATTGAAAAGACAGATGAAAGTATACAACAGATGATGACAAAATATGAGGAGAGATTTAAGAAAATTGAAGATGAAGACATACAAAGAGATAAGAAAATTGGAGATATCGATACTCGACTGAGTGAAGTCGAAAAAGCCAGGAGTGACTTGCTAGGATGGGAAATTGATAAATCAGAATACTATTTGAGATTTCAAAACATAGAGGAAGGAAAAGGTGAAAACCTTGCGGAAATAATGACAGAAATACTGGCAGAAGCATTGGAGATAACCACAGAGAAGATGTCAGATGGGATGGATGAAATCTTTCGTGTCTATACGAGATATGCAATGAGAAATAAACTACCAAGAGAAGTACACATAAGATTTACTAAAAAAACTATTAAGGCACAGATACTCCAGGTGGCAAGAGAGAAAACACTAAAGTACAAAGATAAAGAAATCGTAGTCCTGAAGCAGGTGCCAAGAAAACTAAGAGACATAAGAAGGCAATATTCATTCCTGACTAAAGAGCTACTTAGAAGAGGAGTAAACTACAGATGGTTGATTCCAGAAGGTCTTCAGTTCACTTGGCAGGAACAAAGACAAAGAGTTGATACAGTCCAAAAAGCAGAGCTATTCTATTCAGAATTCTTTAAAGGAAAAGAAGAAGACACACAAAAGGAAGAATCGTTAATTGAGTTTCAAGAAGAAGGTGCAGCAGCAACTGGAAAAGAAAAAGAAGAAAGTGGGGGAGATGGTGTTCCCAGAGAACAACGAGAAGTAAGATCTACTAGAGCAATTAAACCCTCGTATAAAGCCTAACATGGAGGAAAGAAAATTGATTACGATCAATATAAATGGACTTAATCTGGCTACTAAAAGAAGGAAAGTATTTCATAAATTAGAGAAGTTAAAGTTTGATATAATTTGTCTGCAAGAAGTACACATCAAAAAACAACATGAATATTTGTTGCAGCAAAAAAAACTGGGTAAATTATTTACTTCCTTGACACAATGTAAAAAAAGAGGAGTGGTCCTATATATTAGAGATACAATGCCAGCAGAACAAATCTATGCGGATGATGATGGAAGGATCTTGATGGTTGAAATAATAGATAATAATGTTAAAATTCTTTTAATTGCAATTTATGCTCCCAATGACAATCAAGAAGAATTTTATAGGAAATTACATATGAAAATAGCTGAATTGGACTATGTTAACATCTGTATGATGGGAGATTTTAATGGAATAATGAATGATCAATTGGACTATAAAACACAGAAATTGACAAAGAGAACTAGGAAGACATTGCCAAAATCCTTCCTTCGAATGATAGAAGAAATAGACTTGAAAGATGCATGGAGAGAAAGAAATCCGGCAAATAAACAATATACTTTTTATTCAGACAGACATACATCTTGGTCTAGAATTGACATGATATGGATGTCAGCGGACTTATTTGCTAACATTCGAGAAATTGAAATACAAACAAGTATTTGGGCCGACCACAACCCAATGGTAGTTATCTGGAAAGGACAACGGAAGAGATTTGGATGGACTTTAAATAATAGGATACTAAAAGAAAAAGATTTCAAACAAAAAATAGAGAAAGAACTTACCTTCTTTTTTAATGAAAATAAAAAAGAGGATACATCATTACAGAACCTTTGGGATACAATGAAGGCTTATACAAGAGGTTTAATAATAGATTATACAAGGAAAAGAAACATAACGCAGAAAAAGACTTTTAAACTACTGGAGGATGATCATAAAAAATTGGAAGAAGAGTTACAGAAATCCCCGCAAAAAAAAGATATTAAAGCTAAAATGGATCTAATTAAACATAAAATGGGATTAATGGAAAAGGAGGAACTGGCACAAAAAATTAGAAGTGCTAAACAGAATTACTTTGAAGATGCAAATAAACCAGGTAGATGGCTAGCTTATAAACTGAGAAAAGAGAGAGAATCAAAAAGGATTAATCAATTAATAAATGAAGAAGGACAGATCTGCTTTGGTAATGAGGACAAGAAAAAAATTATACAAGACTACTATGGAAAATTGTATTATCAAGAGAATGTACAAGAAGAAGAAGTAAGACAATATTTACAGAAAGCGAAATTGCCTCAGATACCTAAAGACATTGAAATAATGTTAGAGGGGAATATAACTATGATGGAATTAACAGAAGCTCTAAAAAAGCAGAATGTCGGGAAAGCCCCGGGTCCAGATAGACTGCCAGTGGAATTTTACAAAACCTTCCAGGACATATTGAGCCTTCAACTATTGGAAGTTATGAATGAGGTTATGACAAAGAAGAGGATACCCCAAACATGGACTGAAGCATACATTACACTTATACCAAAGGAGGACACTGACCCACAACAGGTAAAAAATTATAGACCAATATCCTTATTAAATTCAGATTATAAAATTTTTGCTTCAATATTGGCAGAAAGACTAAAAAGATATTTAAATAATTTTATCCATGCTGATCAAAACGGATTTTTGCCAAAGAGACAAATTAAAGACAACATGAGAGTAATTCTCGACACATTGGAATACTATGAGGCACACCCTGAAAAGCAAATGGCCTTGATATTCTTAGACGCACAAAAAGCCTTTGACAACGTGAATTGGCGATTTATGCTACTGCAATTGGAACAAATGGGCTTTGGTAGAAAATTTACCCAAGCCATTGAAACAATATATCATAAGCAGACTGCAAAAATCATGATAAATGGAGATTTAACAGAACAGATAGACATAACAAAAGGGACGAGACAAGGTTGTCCACTATCGCCCTTGTTGTTTGTCTTAACATTAGAAGTGTTGAACAGGAATATAAGAGAAGAGAAAGAAATAAAAGGAATGAAGATCAAAAAGGAAGAGTACAAATTGCAAGCCTTCGCAGATGACCTAGTATTTATACTAGAGGACCCATTGGAAACAGCACCTAAATTAATTGAAAAGATAGAAGAATATGGAAAAGTAGCAGGATTAAAAATAAACAAAGATAAAACAAAGATATTAACAAAGAATATGCTAGCAAGGCAAAAGAAAGAATTGGAAGAAGTCTTGGAAATACAGGTCACAAACAGGGTTAAATACCTAGGGATATATATTACACCAAGATGTAGTACATTGAAGGAGGATAATTATGTTAAACTTAAACAACAGATTGCAATAGATCTGACAAAATGGGAGAATTTACAATTATCAATGATTGGGAGAATATCCACTATTAAGATGAATATATTGCCTAGGATCTTATATCTATTCCAGACAATTCCAATTCATTTAGGGAAAGAGTTTTTTGATGATTTAAATAAAATTGTATTGAAATACATCTGGCAGGGTAAAAAGGCAAGAATAAAGCTTAAATTACTACAAGATGCAAGAGTAAGAGGTGGGTTTGCCTTGCCTAACTGGGAATTATACTACCAGGCGACAAATCTGATGTGGGTAAAGGACTGGATAACTTTAAGAAATAATAGACTATTGACCTTAGAGGGACATGACCTGTTGTTGGGCTGGCATGCTTTCTTATGGTATAAGGGAACGAAAACACAGGGCTACTTTAGAAGGCACTATATTCGAGAGGCATTGTTTTTAAACTGGGAGAAGACAAGAAGACAATATTATTTAAAAGTTCCACGATGGATATCCACTATTGAAGCCTTTTCTTATTCAATAACATATAAAAAGGAACAAACAGTTAGATATACTGAGATATTGAATGAAAAGGGTGAACTTAAAACTATGCAAGCGTTGGAAGAACAAGGTATAAAAATGAATTGGTTCTCATATTTGCAAATACAATCTAGATTCGATAAAGATTTTAAAGCAGAAGGTATTTATGATGAGCTGACTGTTTTAGACAAAATTTTGATGGGTACTGATGAAAAGGTGATTAAAAAACTTTATGGACATTTACTAGAATTTAAGATGGAGGAAGAACAGGTTAAAGATACAATGATCGCATGGGGGAAAAATTTTGGATACGGAATTGATTTAGAGAAGTGGCAAAAATTATGGTCTCAAAACTATAAAATGACAATGTCAACTGCATATAAAGAAAACTTGTATAAGATGTTTTACAGGTGGCATTTACCTCCAGCAAGGATTGCGAGAATGTACAAGAACAAGTCTGATAAATGTTGGAAGTGTCATCAGAAGCCCGGTACATACTACCATATGTGGTGGACATGCCCAGAAGCTAAAAGATATTGGATTAAAATCCACACATGGTTGGAAAAAATGATAAAACAACATATAGACTTTAAACCAGAGACATTCCTATTAGGAATTATACCTGAAACATATAGCAAAGAACTGAAATATTTGATTGTAAATGTTCTGACAGCGGCTAGAATTGTATTTGCTAAAAACTGGAAAAATGAAAAAGTACCTATGCAGGAGGAAGTCATTAAGAAAATTATGGAATGTGCAGAGATGAGTAAATTAACATTTGAAATTAGAGAGCAAGAAGATAAACAATTCTATATGATATGGGATTTGTTTTATCAATGGTTGGATGAAAAGATATAGTAATGTAATAGATCAGCAAATTATATAATAGAAACTTGACAAACTGATATAAATTATTATATATATATATATAAATAAAATCAATGGATAAAAATGATATAAATCCTATTATGAAAGCTGGTGTTATAGACTAGTAACAAATGAATAATAATTGATAATTGATAAATATATAAATATGTGTTGGATAGATGACATGAGATTCTATATAAATGATGAGTGAAGATTATGAAAGGATGGCACAAATGATTGGTAACTGGCTGACACACGGTTTAAAATGGAAGATGGGTTTTTTTATGCTTTTTATGTTATTGTTTGTTTGTGTTTGTTGTAAAAAATAAAAAAATTATTAAAAAAAAAAAAAGGGGGCTTTCCTGATTTGTACAGAGACCAGCCAAGGCTTCATACCTGAAAGATAGGGAGTAAACGCAGCCCCTGCCTGCCCTAAAAGCTTCCCCAGGCTCTCTCTTTCTCCAGAGCCATTTATGCACCCAAGATTTTCCAATGCCATGACATCGGCCCACAAGACTTTAGGGTCATATCAAGGTGAAAGCATGTAATTGATATGTTTGCGCCAAACTTTCTGAAAGTTTGCAGAAAGCCTCTAGAGATTTAGCACCAAGACTACAAATAAATGACTGTGATTTGGATAATGGTAAGGAGGAGAGACACCCCCGCTCTGAACTCTGAATGAGTCAACAGGCAGATACCCAAAGGGGAAAGTTGCAGATGGGCTACAAAGTTTCAGGATGAGCCAATTGGCCCCAAAGTTCTTGAAAAGCATCTTTCTAAAGTCCACTATCAATGCAGTTTTTTTAGCATGGGTGTGAACAGCCACAAATCAGTATGGATTTGGTTGGTCTTAATTTGTGATGGATATTGTAAGGTTTGCCCCGTTCGACAGAGAAACTCTCGTGACACGTGTGGTTCACGAAAGAGGTTTACTCATGCGTAACGTAGCAGTCACAAGCAAAGCCAGGACTGGCTTGGTACAATTGCATCACTCGTTATATTCCCCCCTTCCCACGCTTTTTTCCGCCCCGCGATCGCGTTACCGCTGCGGATTATCGGCCCCCCAATAATCCCTCTTGATTGTCCATGATGGCAGGTTCGGTCAGGGTCCATTGTCCTTGATTGGCAGTCCCCTCCGGCTTGGGTTGGTCCCTCCCCGTTACGTGCAAGCCCGAGGGTTCTGTGCTGCGCGGCGATCTTGTTTCGCTGCCTGCGGCCCCGTTCATTGTTGGCTCGCGCCGTTATCAGTGTATAGTTAAAGCTTCCGCTGTGGTTTTCCTGTGTGGCTGGGCGCAGGTGGCCCATTAATTAGCGGCGCTTTCAGTTCCTCTTTTCCTCGCTAGCTACCACCGGTGGAGTTCGCGTGGTCTGGCTGCGAGCTTCCCCAAAGCCCCATGCTGACCGAACCTGACATACCGCCCCCCTGAAGACAACTCCCCCCCCGACTTTATTTCGGTTTCCCAGGGTATTTATTGTAAAAGTCCCGCACTAGGTCCGGCGCTCTTATGTGGGTTTTGCTTACCCATTCACTGTGGGACTTGGGAAAATGTTTCCATTGCACTAGGAGCTGGACCTGCCCCTTGTGCCTCCTGGCGTCCAGTATCTGGTTGATCTCGAAATGCTGCTCCCCACCGACCATGATGGGTGGTGGCACCCCCTCTGCCTTGTGCCAGGCGTTCCCTGGCTGGTGCAGCTTTAGCAGGCTGCAATGGAACACCGGGTGGATCTTCCCGAGGCTTTTCGGGAGCGTCAGCCTGACGGTTACTGGATTGATGACCTCTGCAATGGGGAACGGCCCCACAAACCTCGGGCTGAGTTTTTTCGATGTCTGGTGCGTCTTTAGGTTTTTGGTTGACAATACATCTGGTCCCCCACTTTCCACTGCCCCTCGGGGAGTCTCTTGCGGTCCGCGTGTTTTTTGTAATCGGCTTTGGCTCTTTGCAATGCCGCGTGCGCCACTCGCCGGGTGGTGTCGATTTGGGCGAACCAGGCGTCCAGGGAGTTGATTTGGGATTCTGGCTGAGGCAACTCCGGCATGGGGATGAAGTCTCTCCCGGTGGCTACTTTGAATGGAGAAAAGCCGGTACTCTTGTGGATGGCGTTATTGTATGCTACTTCCACAAATGGCAGTAGCTCCGCCCAATCGTCCTGTGGGTGCCCCACGTAGCAGCGCAGGTACTGTTCGAGCCCCCCGTTCAGGCGTTCCGTGGCTCTGTCCGTCTGCGGATGCACCGCGGAGGAAAGGGCTTGCTTCGTCCCCACCCACTTCAGGAACTCCCTCCAGAACCGCGCGATGAAGTTGCCACCCTGATCGCTGATGACCCGTCGGGGCGCGCCGTGCAGCCGGTAAATATGTTGCACGAACAGCCTCGCCAACCTCTCTGCCGTGGGGACTCGCTGGCATGCTACAAAGTGCGCTTGTTTGGAGAATAAGTCCGTAACCACCCAAATGGCGGTCTTCCCCTTACTCTCCGGGAGCTCTACTATGAAGTCCATGGCGATCTCTTGCCATGGGCTGTTGGGCTCCGCTACCGACTGCAGTAACCCCCTGGGCTTGCCTTTGGCCCCTTTCGCCATCGCGCACACCGGGCAACCCCCCAAGTATGCCTCCACATCCTTACGGAGCGTTGGCCACCAGAACTGCCGCCGAATTAAGTGGAGCGTCTTCACAAAGCCGTAATGCCCCGCGTTCCGGCTGTCGTGGGCTCTTTCCATGACCTCCCGTCGGCACCCCTCGGGCACGTACAACTTCCCTTCGTGCCACCACAAACCCTCTTGGCTGGTTAGCGCTTCTCGGTTTTGCTTGAGCCAAGCGTCCCGCTTTGCCGCCTCCGCGAACCCTTGCTTTACCTCAGGCACCGCGTCCCGTCGCTCCCCCTTGGTCTGGCTCCGGGTCACCGCCTTTGCAGCCAGCCTGCTGGCAGGGATGATGGAGTCCACAATCTCCTCTCGTAGGCTGGCGTGCTGGGGCATGCGAGACAACCCGTCTGCTAGGAAGTTGCGCTTCCCGGGGATGTGTTTTAGGGTGAACCTGAACCTCCCGAAGTATTGGGCCCACCGCGCCTGTTTGGGGGATAGCTTACGCGGGGCCTTCAGGGCCTCGAGGTTCTTGTGGTCCGTCCACACCTCGAATGGTTCAGCTGCCCCCTCCAATAGATGCCTCCACGTGGCTAGTGCCCACTTGACGGCATATGCCTCTTTCTCCCACACCATCCACCTTCTCTCTGTCTCTGTGAATTTGCGGGAGGCGTAGGCGCATGGGTGGATGGCCCCCTCCGGACTGGGCTGGAGCAGGACCGCCCCCGTTGCTATGTCTGACACATCTACTTGGATGATAAACCACCAATCTGGGTCGGGATGGCGCAGGATCGGCTCCGCTGTGAACCGCCATTTTAGCTCCTCAAATGCCCCCTGGCATTCTGCAGTCCACGCAAGTGTCATGCTGGGCTTGGGGGGTTTTCCAGTGCCCTTGGTTTTTAGCAAGTCTGTTAGGGGAAGGGCGATTTGGGCGAAGTTCGGGATAAACTGTCTGTAGAAGTTCGCAAACCCCAAGAAGCTTTGAAGTTGCCTCCGGGTTCGCGGCGCTTCCCAGCCCAGAACATCCTTTACTTTCGCCGGGTCCATCTCAATTCCCCGACTGGATATCCGGTAGCCGAGGTAGTCCAGCTGCTCCCGATGAAACTCGCATTTTGATAGCTTCGCGTACAGCTGCGCCTTCAGCAGTCTCTGGAGCACCGTGCGCACCAGGCTCATGTGCTCCGCCAGGGTTTCGGTGTAGATGAGGATGTCATCCAGGTAGACCAGGACGCCCCGGTAGAGTAGGTCGTGCAGCACCTCGTTTATTAGCTGCATAAACACCCCCGGGGCCCCTTTTAATCCGAACGGCATCACGGAAAACTGGTAGCTTCCGAGCGGTGTGTTGAATGCCGTTTTCCACTCATCTTTAGCGTGGATCCTGACCCTAAAGTAAGCTTCGCGCAAGTCCAGTTTTGTGAACACCCTCCCCTTAGATAGGTGCGACATTAAGTCCTTCATCAGGGGGAGGGGGTATTTGTACTCGGTGCTGATTGCGTTCAGCCCCCGGTAGTCCACGCACATCCGGAGCGAGCCATCCTTCTTCTCCTGGAATAGTACCGGGGCCGCTAATGGTGACTTTGCGGGTTGGATGAATCCCCGCACTAGGTTCTTGTCTATGAACTCCCGCAGAGCCCCCATCTCCCTCATTGACAGGGAGTACATTTTCGGTTTGGGCAGCGTTGCCCCTGGCTCTAACTCAATGGGGCAATCACTGGGTCGGTGTGGAGGGAGCTGGTCGGACTCCTTCTCCCTGAACGCCGCCGCCAGGTCTCGATATTGCCTCGGGATTCCGCCGCTCGTCGTGGGTTCCCCGGACTCTGTCTCTCATTTTGCAGTTGTTCCGCCAGTCGCCGCTCCCTCCCCACACCTCGGGATCGTTGCGAGTCTCCGGGGTTCCGGCACTGCTGTTGCTGCTGTTGCCTCCCGGGTCTCGGGCTCCGTCTGCTCTCGCCCTGCCTCCCTGTGCCTCGGATCCTCCACTTGCCCGTCTGTGGTTGCGGTCGCGCCCATTGCCACGGCCCGGTCCCCTCTGCTCTCGCACTCCGCCGACCTGCCGACCCCGAATCGCACTGCCTCTGCCGTCCAGTCGACCCGTGGGTTCCGTCGCCGCAGCCACGCCAAGCCGAGCACCACCGCGTAGTCGGCCACCGGGACCACCACAAATCTTAGTTCTTCCCGGTGGCTCCCGATCGTCATCTGGACCGGCTCGGTGTAATTCTGAGCTGGCCCCCCCCCCGCCAGCATGCCGTCTAGCTGGCTGAATGCAATGGGCTCCCGGAGGCGCCTCAGCTGTAGTCCGAGTCCCGAGACCACAGCTGGGTGCATCCTCGTGCTGACCGAACCTGACAGATATTAGCTTTCTTTATTATATTAGCCAAGGTGGTCACTCCTTTTTCAATGTAGATGAATATGAGAAGCAGAAAAAGTGTTCCTTTTCATGGACTTATTTCTTAGACCTTATCAAACCACAGAAGTTATCCTGAGGAAAAAGGACTTTGATTCATCGTTTCCATCAAGAGTTGGATTTCAGGTTCTACACTTGGGCAATTCCCATTAAAAGAATTGTTTTTTATTGGAGAAAATAGCTGTTCTTAATGAAGGTGGAATGAAACCATATAGCAGGTATTTAGTATCTAAATATGGAATTAGCGGCAATTTTAGAGCACGAATGAACCTGGAGGACTCCTAACCCAATGCCTTCACTGTAAGGATCTATACAGATCCTCAAACTCTACAGAGATACCAGCAGTCATTCTATAGAGTCCACAGCGAAGAGAAAGGGGGAAATTGTGGTTATTAAAAAGTGGTCATCCAGTTTTAATATCACTTGAAGGAAATAGGACATTTTTTATTTGTCTAGCATGTTTCTTTCCCAGAAAAAAGCTGTTAGAAGTTTAATTGCTTTGAAGAAAAGAGACAATGTAAAACCCAAATTCTATCATTTGATGCACCAAAAAAAACACAACCCTTTCATAAAACTAATGATATATGTTACCTTAGCCAAAAGGGGATGTCCCAAAAGCTGGATAAAATGGGTTAGGATTTCCTATACATACTCCCAATTGAAGATGAAGGTCAATGGTCATTTCTCATCTACTTTCTCTCTCTCTACGAAAATGCTAGACAAGGATGTCAACTTTCTCCCTTGATTTTAGATACTTGCCTAGAACCATTAGACCAGTTTATACCAGCCATGGTTCCTGGCCGAACTCATGAGAATATCAAGTGGTCATATATAGATGATATTTCGATCATAGCTCTGATGCACTTGATTAACACAGGTGGAGGATACTCTGTTAATGTAGGCCAGTACACAAAGATTTGTCTCATCATACATAACCATTTTACATAAGAGCTGAATTTATTACCAATATAGCTATTCTCATCCTAGGAGACCTTTCTCAGATAATCACGTTAAAGATGAATATGAAGAAGTTTCCTTCGATATTGATGGACTCTTTACGCCTCGCCCTTTGTGATACACACTCTCAACAAGAAAGGAATTCCCAGAATACTGGTTACCTAACATGGAATTCATAGATACAATGCAGTCAAGAGTTTCAGAACTTCAGTCTTCCATTCCATAATGTTTCTGAGGTTCTTCAATTCCAAAAAGAGCTTTGACAAAGGTGCATTTTTCATGTAAAGATGAGATGTGGGTGGCAAATCATGGGCTGTCCCACCAGGGAAATTGCATCCTATGGATTCTGATCTGGGGGGATTTACCTTTTTTGCTAAACAGGTAGCGGAATCTGAAGGCAGTTCAGATAAACCTGGACTCTGACTGTTCCAGCATGTTAATCAGGTTCAGGATAAGGAATGAGCCTGATCTAATAATTGCAAATGTTTATATCCTGCCTACAAGTGTCAACCCTCAAACCCAGGACAGGAGGACAATCTTGGAAAATGCTATCAATATATTGGAAGATAAGGGCTCGAGGTTCGAGTGTGTAAAGAACATCTGGAGAATTATTGGAGAATTAGTAATCATTTGTTCCCCACTACACTCCATCCAATTTCCCTCTCAATTTTGAAATAAGGGACACTGCCCTCTGGCCTCCTGTCTCAGCACAAGAGGTTGACTCTTGGATTCTCACCTTTGCTTCAGACAAAGCCCCGTGGAATTTCTTAAAGGGGTCATGTGGTGGGTGGGTGGAAGCCACTTGCCCCACTAGAACTCTAGTGAGTTCAAGCTTCCTGCTGCCCCCACCAGGTAGACCAGACCAGAAAATCAACTCCATGGGAAGACTAGAACTCTCCTTTATGGGGATCGGCTAAGAGCAGAATCCTACATGCCTCACTTTGCTTTATCTCCCGTCCCTCTTACACCCCAGTGAATCAGGAGGAATCTGCCTGCCTCACTTCAGAATATTATCTGGCTTTCCAGGACTTCAAGACTGTTTCAGTCCTCTTTGCTTCTGTAAGAGTTCTTGCATATTTCTCTCAAGGTCATCTCCTTTACTCTCTATTCTACCAGAATAGAAATTGGTGGGGGTCTGTTAATGATATTTCCCAGGGCTGTAGCAGCTCAAATGTCTTTGGCCACCTCTTGGTGGGGACCACCTGGGTGAGAGTTGAGACGGGGGACTAGATGGCCCTCTGTGGTGAGAGGCAGACTAGTGGGTGAAGGCCATCTGAGCAGACATTACTGGGATGGTGTCTGGTCGGCTGAGGCTCTAGTGCTGTGACCGAGGAAGGGTTTCTACATTGGGGCGTGTGAGGTTATGCAAGGTTGGATGTCAGAGGTCTAGGTGAGTGGTCTTCCAATAGTGGGCCTAGATGCTGGGATTGGTTGAGGACATGAAGGCTCCATGCTGGCTGAAAAGCAGAGGGAGTTGATCAACCCAGGCAGGAGTGGGCAGCTACATCCCTTTAGTGTTGGGCCAAGGGAGGTAACGTGGGGAGTATCAGGTTGTCTGTTACATGACAAGGTACCCCTCTAATTAGGTGATCCTGACTTCCACCCAATGGCTCCTCCTGTGGTCCAGATGGCTGAATTGCTGAACATCTTAATGCCAGATCTGTTTGCAGAAAGATTGTTTTGCTCTACATCTTGGTAGTGGATGATGCAACCAACCTAGCTTGTATTACTGAAACCTGGTTGGGCAAAGACAGTCATGTTGCCATGTCTGAAAACTGGCTAGAGTTTTCTGCTGGGGACCTTCAGCCTTCATGCCCTGGGGGCCAGCTCTGATAAGGAGTTGGTGGCCTCCTTGGCAACCATGGGCTTCTCTCAGGGAATCTCAGTCCAGACACGTGGAGGCACTCCTATATATTAGATCTCTGTCTCAGAGCCGATGTTGTGATCTGCAGACAGAGGGGATTTCCACCACCACATTGCTATGTGGACCAGAATGTTGCTGCTTACTCATGAGGCGCTTCCTTTGACAGGACTCTCAGGCTGGGGGCTCGTTCCTCCTTCTTGGCACCTGTGTTGGCCAAAGAGGGATCAGTGCTGGCCAAGGAGGGACCTGAAAGGGCATCAGGGTTTGATTCACTGTCTGCTGAATCTCCAGTCCACCTATGTCTTGGAGTGTGGCTCTGAGGCCATTGCAAGCCTTCATACTAATGCATCCACTTTTCTATATTCTGGAGAGCAAAGAGAAAAATGGAATTCATATTTATTTATGAAAAAGTGATAGTCCTTTTGTACCATGACTTGAAAGAACTGGACTAGTTGGGTGTTTTTTTGTGGTGGGATGGTCTCTCCTTTTAAATACATATTTAAAAAAAATTAAAATAGTGCAGAAAGGAACCAAAACAACAAAATAAAAAAATAAAAAAATACAGAAGACGAAATTTCTTCCTTCATTCCCAGCAAGCACAGTCAACTAACAACTTATCATTGTCTCTTAAAATACAACTAAAGATTTCTTCATTCTACATCTCCATTTCCATTTCAGCAAATTCCCCCTAATCCCCCTCTTCAACTAATCAAAGCCAAATCCCAATTAACAATTAAATATTACCAAGAATAACCATTCTCATCCAGTCCGTATCAAAAAAGCCATTAAACATTACCAGAAATAGTAACCCATCATTTATATATCAAACATAACAATGCAAGTATTACAAACTAATCCAGGAAACCTCAAAGATTTCCTTTTCAGTAGCCATGTGGGACCCTCGACTGTCCAACCTTTAAAGTCTTGTTATCAGCTCAAAATATAAACAAATGAACTTTTCCCATAAGAGAAGATCCTTTTAACTAACGCCAAAATCTTTGTTCAATTCAAATTGATCTGTACCCTTAATCTATTTCAAAACTTTCTGAAATCTGCACTGTAATTACCATTTTGCTTTATATTGTGAAATAGAGAGTTCTTTTGTTGTTGTTCAGTCGTTAAGTCGTGTCCGACTCTTCGTGACCCCATGAACCATATTGCGCCAGGCCTTCCTGTCCTTCACTGCCTCCCTGAGTTTGCTCAGTTTCATGCTCATTGCTTCAGTGATGCAATCTAACCATCTCATCCTCTGCCGTCCTCTTCTCCTTTTGCCTTCAATCTTTCCCAACATCAGGGTCTTTTCCAAAGAGTCCTCTCTTCGCATTAGGTGGCCAAAGTATCTGAGCTTCAGCTTCATTATCAGTCCTTCCAATGAGCAGTCAGGGTTGATTTCCTTTAAGATTGACTGGTTTGACCTCCTAGCAGTCCAGGGGACTCTTAAAAGTCTTCTCCAGCACCACAGTTCAAAGGCATCAATTCTTCGGCACTCAGCCTTCTTTGTGGTCCAGCTCTCACAGCCATACATTATTACTGGAAAAACCATACTTTGACTATGCGGATCTTTGTCAGCAAGGTGATGTCTCTGCTTTTTAATATGCTATCTAGGTTTGACATAGCTTTCCTCCCAAGGAGCAAGCGTCTTTTAATTTCATAGCTGCAGTCTCCGTCTGTGGTGATCTTGGAACCCAAATAAATGAAGTCTGTTACTGCTTCCATTTCTACCCCTTCTATTTGCCAGGAATTGATGGGTTCAGATGCCATGATCTTAGTTTTTGTAATGTTTTACAAAAGCTTTTGCACTCTCCTCTTTCACCCTCATCAAGAGGCTCTTTAGTTCTTCTTCACTTTCTGCCGTTAGGGTGGTATCATCTGCATATCTGAGGTTGTTGATGATTCTCCCTGCAATCTTAATTCCGGCTTGTGATTCTTCCAGCCTGGCATTTCTCATGATGTACTCTGCATATAGGTTAAATAAGCAGGGAGACAATATACAGCCTTGTCGTACTCCTTTCCCTATTGTGAACCAATCGGTTGTTCCATGACCGGTTCTAACTGTTGCTTCTTGGCCCGCATACAGATTTCTCAGGAGACAGGTAAGATGGTCTGATACCCCATCTATTTAAGAATTTGCCACAGTTTGTTGTGTTCCACACAATCAAAGGCTTTTTCATAGTCAATGAAGCAGAAGTAGATATTTTTCTGGAACTCTCATGCTTTCTCCATGATCCAGCGAATGTTGGCAATTTGATCTCTAGTTCCTCTGCCTCTTCGAAACCCAGCTTGTACATCCGGTAGTTCTCGGTTCACGTCCTGTTGAAGCCTAGCTTGTAGGACTTTCAGCATAACCTTCCTAGCATGTGAAATGAGTGCAATTGTGCAATAGTTCGAGCATTCTTTGGCATTGCCCTTCTTTGGAATTGGAACGTAAACTGACCTTTTCCCATTAAACACGTATTCTTTCTTTCTAAACCGACTGAAGAGAAACTCACCCAGCAAATACCGGACTGGCATTTCTGAAGGCTTTTCAACCTTAACAAATAATAAGAAAAAACAAACTCCAAAGTGATTAAAAAGATGAGATTTGGTCGAACTTGGTCGAATCCTGCAACTCCCAGCTGATCTCAAGAGACCACAAAAACATCTGTTTCTGCCATCTCCTCCCCCCTCCAAAAATAACTTCACTGTCCAGAGTATACATGGACAATCTCCAGATCTCTTCTTGATCTGGGGAGAAATTTCAGCAGTCTGGATCCAATACCCAACTGCCTTTTCGGCCGTAATTGCTCCTGTTATCTGCGGAACGTCAGTTTGCCATTCCACCCTGGAAGTGACTATGACATCCGTTCCCTTCCTTAGGCCAGTCCTTTTCACCACAACCATCAATAGAAAACTTTGTGCTTCAAGGTAATGGTGTCCTGGTCTCCAGGTCAAATGTACCTTTCAGCAAATTCTATATTCATCCAAAGGATACATGAACACCCACATACTTTACTATACACTCAAAAGCAAAGAGAAATGGGGATATCAAATATATTAATTAATTTATTAAAGCAATGTATATGGCCGCCCAACTTGCTCATGGTAACTCCAGGCAGCTTACAGAAATAAAAACCAAATACAAACCAACTACACCCTCACAGATTAAACAACGGATAATCCATTTCTATCATTTGAAGAAATGATAGAATTAAAATGATACACTTGAAAAAACTGCAGTTCGTGGTTTTTTAAACTTTTTTTAAGAGCATTAAAGTGTCAAATACTCTTTGCTAGAATTACTAACTGACATTTCTGGGAACCACCTACCAAAACTGACTTAATGACTTTATTTTGACATCAACTGTTCTTTTGTATTCAATTCTGGCCTAAGAACAATTATATAGCACTTGGGGATGAAGACGCAGGCCAGCAGACCAGCACTGGAGGCCAAGATGGAGAAGACCTGCACGGCCACCATGTATTTCCCCTTGGTGCTCAGGTAGGTGGGCACAAAGGAGACCCAGACACTGCAGAAGACCAGCATGCTGAAGGTGATCAGCTTGGCTTCGTTGAAGGCCCCAGGCAGATTCCTGGCCAGGAAAGCCACCACGAAGCAGATGGCAGCCAGGAGGCCCATGTAGCCAAGGGCGCAGTAAAAGATGGTGACAGAGCCCTCATTGCATTGCAGGATGATCTCTCTAGGATGAGAGTGCAGGTCAGCATCAGGAAATGGGGGAGAAATGCCCAACCAGATGCTGCAGAGCACAGCTTGGAGACCAGAGCAGGAAAGGATGATGGAGTTGGCCAGGCTCTTTCCCAGCCACCTCTGCACTGCATTCCCTGGCTTTGTGGCCAAGAAGGCTAACACCACCATGACCGTTTTGGCCAGGACCGAAGAGACAGCGAGGGAGAAAACGATGCTGAAGGCTGTTTGTCGGAGCAGGCAGGTGGCTCTCCTTGGCCGGCCAATGAAGAGGAAGGAGGTCAAGAAGGAAAGCAGGAGCGAGACTAGGAGGATGTAGGAGAGATCCCGATTGTTGGCTTTGACAATTGGAGTTTCCTGGAATTTAAGGAAGATTCCCAAGACAAGCCCTGCAATTAAAGAGAGGAAGAAGGCAAGGGAAGCCAGGAGGATCCCCAAATGTTCTTGATAGGATAGGAAGGTTTTTATCTTGGGTATACAGCGATCTTGATTGATGTTTGGATGCTGATCTTCTGGACATCTGGTGCATTTTTCTGCATCTGAAAAAGAGGAAGAGGAAGATCACTCATGAGGCATGCGCTTCAATCAAGTCCATAGTTTGGGTGAAATTGGAGATGGTGAGAAAGGTTGCATGTGAAGGATGTCAGGATGCAGTGAGAATGAGGACCTGGAGAGATGGGGGTTCCCCTCCAGCAGTGCCATTTCTTAAGGTTGCTTTAATTTGGTTCCTTTGGGTCTCCCGTGCCTGGAGAACAAGAACCAGTCCTTTGTTATGATTTTTTGTTCACTGAACAATGGCTTACACATCCTGGCTTAATATTAGGTGTGAACATTGTCATTGATTGTGTCACTGATAAATTCCCAGATGGGTACCAAATACAAAGAATACTTTTGTGGTTTATATGATGTCCCATATTTGATACCCACAGAGTTGTATAGAAAACTAATATTCATATTTATGCAGGAAAAGACAAAAAAAGATGAGAGAGTCCTCAATTACTTGTTAACTTTTGCCTGAGTGGGATGATGATGATGATGATGATGATGATGATGATGATGATGATGAGTGAGTTCTATTTTTTTCACTGATTGCTGTGAAATAGGGAATCCGCCAGAGAAGAAAATGAAAGAAAATGCTTCTTCCTTTCACTCCAGCTAGAGGGGGAAGAAACTGACAGAACTGTCCCTTTTACATATTCCAGGAAAGAAGGGAGGGAGGGAGGGAGGGAGGGAGGGAGATGATAATTTAAGTCTTCTCTTTGCTTGCGTTGTAAGGGAAAACTGGCAGGCCTTTTTCCAATTTCAAGGAAGGAAGGAAGGAAGGAAGGAAGGAAGGAAGGAAGGAAGGAAGGAAGGAAGGAAGGAAGGAAGGAAGGAAGGAAGGAAGGAAGGAAGGAAGGAAGGAAGGAAGGAAGGAAGGAAGGAAGTAAATTCCACCACTTCACCACTGAGATTATGTGGAGGTGACCTTCAAGATGAGTTGAGCTGAGGACATCATCATGAATTCCTGCTTTTGACAAACTGCTTGACGGCCATCTTCCCACCAGGGCAAGAAGTATGGGTAAGTCCTCAGTGATGATTCCCCACCCCTACCCCACATTACAGAGAGATTTGAGAAGTTGGAAGAGCCATGTAGACTGTTAGGTCTACCATCTTTATTCAAATCAATGAACTTTGGCTGCCCACAGAAATGGGGTTCCATCTAGATATGGTGAAGTGGAGGAAGTCCTGGTAAATACTTTTCCAAAGGCACCTCCAATGTCATCTTGCCCTGGTAGCCTGGAAATTCTCAAGAAGAGGGTGAATCACAAACCGAAACATGAACGGTTTAGGTTGAGAATGAAGAGTAAGAAATGCCATATTCTTTGTATTGCTGAGATCTCATTGGTCCAGTATCTTCCCTCACTTTAACCTCTAGTTTGTTTCTTATCCCTCACTAGGAAATATATTGTATATATTATAAGGAAGGAATGTTTTAAAAGCCAAACTTTTGTTGGGGTATACTGACTTCCCAAAGTCAGCCCCTTTCTTCTGGTGTCACCCACCTTCCTGGGTGGAGAAGGTTCCTTCTGCGCAAGGAAGACAGTCGTAGCAGCACGTGGGCCTCCCTTCCTGAGCCACCTTCACTGACCCAGGAGGACAGCTTTCCACACACCTGGAAGGAGGCAGGGGCTGAATGGAGAGAGGAAGAAGATCCAGGAAATGAATTTCTTTCCAGAAAGGAGACAAAGGAGGAAGAGGTTGATGACCTCCACTTCAAGGCTTAGATTTACTCAGTTTGAAGCTTATGAAGTCCTACAGTTCATTACCTTGAACTGGTTGGAAGTTGCTTCCCATGTTGACGTTCTCTTCTAACTTTTCACACATTGCCATTTTTTAGACTTCGAGTCTGAGTTTACATACTAAATACCTGAAGAGAAGCTTGGATGGTTTCTTTGCTTTGGCCACAGGAAATCATCTTGCTCCCATGGCTCAAATCTTTCTCCCTTTGCAGAGGAGTAATGAATACTTTTCTTCAGCAGTGAAATATGTATTTCTGATATCTGGACATTGAACTAAATAATGTGGTTCCTTTCTGGGAGAACTTAGATGATACTGAAAGGCACCCCCTCCCCCAAGAGTGCAATCCTCTGGGCAAGAACTTCAGAAAAAAGGAAATGAAGATTTAATCCCACCTTGTTTGACACTTCCATTTCTGCAGTAGCATTCTGGCTGATCACGAACGTGACATCCAGGGATCCCTGTCTTTCTAGTCTCCCAAACCTCACTTTCTCGAAGGATGTATTGTCGATAATCTCCCACATATATACATCCAGGTCTGCCGACAGGTCTCCATTCTCATCCAAATACACCCCATTTATGGAATTATTGTAAAACTGAGGGTTTTGAAGAAAGGAATGAAGCTGAAATGGAAGAGAAAATGGATATGTTTAGATAGGACCCAACATTCAATGGGAAGAACCCTTCCTTTGTACTAGGAGTGAACTGAACATTTCTCTCTCTACACACAAAACTGAAATTTCAGATACATTTTCCAACTTCTTCAGGGGAGAATCTGTAAAGATTTGAATCATATTAATAGCAGAGTGAGGGCCATCTTTATTTGAATCATATTAATAATAATAATAATTTATTAAACTTGAATGCCATCCAACTCTCAATGACTCCGGGGCGAATCACAGCAATCAAAGAAACTACCAATAAAATCAATCAAAAACAAAGATAACAGATGGCAAAAGATGCAATGTAGTGAGGGGTCTCACTCTCCGTCGCCAAAGGCCTGGGTGAAGAGCCAGGTCTTCACAGCTCTTCTGAACTACAGCAGAGTGGGGGCCATCTGGATCTCGGGGGGGACCTCATTCCAGGTGCTGGGACAGAGAAGGTGCACTTCTGGGGTCCTGACAGATGACCAGGCCCTATGCCATGCAGGACTTTGCAGGTAACAACCAACACCTTGAATTGCACCAGGAAGCAAGGTGGCAATTTGCTACCAATTTCTTGACTTGGCCAAAATGGAAGGACTGGAATCAGCCTTAAAAGCCTGTCCAAGTTTCCCCAACACTTATACCAGTGTTGCTGAACCTCAGCTACTTTCAGACACTGGCTGGGGAATTCTGGGAGTTGAATTCCACACATCTCAAAGTTGCTGAGGTTGAGAAACTCTCCCTTATACTGAATCAAGGCTGTGTAATTTTGAATTTGTTTCCCACTCTTCCTTCTATCTCTGGACTGTGTAACCTCTTCTCCAAGTCTCTCCTTTATGCCTCCCACCCTCCCTCCGAACAGAGATTGCAACAGACAGGAAAGGTGTGAAGGGAGAGACTGGAAAGTTGGAAATCAATCAATCAATCTATCTATCTATCTATCTATCTATCTATCTATCTATCTATCTATCTATCATCTATCTATCTATTGTATTCAGAATAATTTAATTTTTCCAAATATCTGCCCAGTTTTTACAATGCCAAATGGATTCTCAGCTGACAGAAAAAAAAATACCTGCCATCCTTTCAATCTTGCAGTTTCCATCTTTTTACCACCTTTCATCTTTATCCTCTTGGATCTGGACTCATAGGCTGCATGTAAGGCCCAGGCCACAGCCCAGATGGTGTGGTAACTGAAATAGCTGTCCTGAGACAGGATCTGATCCATCTCCTCCTGGGGCAGAGTCTCCGCTTCTTCTCTCTCTCTGCACCGTCTCCAGACTTTCACGGAGAAGGCATCCTTGGTGTAGGAACAGTTGAAGGATACATACGCTAAGTCTCTGATGGAATTGTAGAAATCCATCGTGATAGGAGACATTGCCATTTGGTTTCCCTTCATGAGAAAGGTAAAAATGTTGTGAATGAATCGAAAGGGAACGTCTGCATTTACCACGTAGTTGGTTACGTCCCACCAGAATGATGTGATCACAACTTTTCCTCTAAGAGGCTGCTCAAATGATTTAAGTACAAAATAGAGCATATATATTCCCCCAGGGATTAAATCTTTCTCTGCACCATAAAGAAAGACATTCACTTCTCTCCAGTTCTGATATGGCCTGGCATCTGTGCTCTCTGGATACATAGTTGTGGAAATGGTTTCTGATAAAACTGGACAAATGCCATTCCTTTCCAGCATGGAAGTCAACATCCTCAGGAATTTCTGGCCCTGGTCAGAGTCTTCAGCCATCAGACCAATCAAGGTCCACCTGAAATGGAGGAGCAGCTTGACCATCCCCGGGTACTGGAATCCTTCAGCAGGAAGCATTGGGTAGAAGAAAGGAAACCGAGTTTTGTCATTCAGAATCTGGGAAACAAAACTGTAGCTGATCTGAAAAGATTGAAAAAAGATCGAATTTTGAATTTAACATCCAAACTTCAATGCCTATCATTTCTATAAGAAAACTGTGACCTTCATTTACAACTCAGGGCCTCTGGTTGAAGGTTACATGAATGAAAACTGTCTCCCCAGCGCAGACACACCTGAGGGATTTTGTAGGTGCCCAACATGTTCGAAATCTGGATGGAGAAGTCAGCGTCATCCCCTTCGAGAATGGCTACTGTGTTTCTCGGCCTTCCACAGTTGTAGTTGGGGACATTGGCCTCCCCGTCTGCAAGCAGGTCCAGCAGAGCATCTGAAGTCTTTCCTGCATGGTAATAGTTTTCATAAATGTTGTAACCCAGAGAGATGTTGGGCAAGAGACGGGAATCCTGGTTGATCTCCTGGGTGGCAAAAAGGAAGGATAACATTTTCCAATCTTCAGTCAATAATTTGCTGCAAGTATAAATTTATTACAACATCATTAATAAAGGAAGATTTTGTTCCTTTTTCACAAAAACACTTCTAACACATTCAAGCACCAGACTTTCTTTGAATGGATGACAGCACCTCTAGAAGTATGAAGATGGAAATAAATTTTAAACCCTCCCCAAAACTGTATCAATAAAATTATGAGGTTATACTTCAAAGGCACTATCACAGTTTGTGACATAAAAATAATATTTCGGGGACCCATTTAATCCCCTGTTCGGATGGATTGTTTCATCTCTCCTAAGAACGGTGGGAGGGATCCCCAGAGATCTTACATATTTCAGAGGAATCTTTCTACTTATATCGCATATCAAGTCCTCAATGCGTTCCTGAGGTTGTCAGTCTGTTTGCAGTTCAAATGAAATTTCAGGCTGGCTTTAAATATTCTGTCTGCCTCTCTTCCTAGTGAGTTTCTCAAATACTTCGCAGTAGTTTGCCCTGTTATCCAAATTAAATATGGGGTTAACTTGAAGTTAATGTTGGAAAGGAACATTTAGACCACACTCACTCTCTCCCACAACACGCTCAAAATGAACTGCTGTGACTATTAACAAAGCCAATAAGTTATCAATTTCTGGACAGGTTTAGATTTTCAAATCCTTTCTCCACAATCATTTCCGGATTGGAGATTTAACTTATCCCACTGATAATGAAGGGGGGGAAATATAGCATTCCTGGGTTTTGGTTTTTTTGTATGTGCATCCCTGACAAGCCCTTGGTGGGCCAAGGGAGGGGTGGAAGGGAGGAACCACATCTCTTCTCCATCCAGCACCTACATCTGCCCAGAGGAGGTCAAGGAAAGTGGGTGTTTCCTGCCTCCTTCAAAGGCAAGCAGGAGACTTCATCCTTCCTGTCTGAACAGGGCAGGAATTCAGTACTTGAGAATTTCAAGGGTGGCTCCACAGCTGCGGGGTGTGAAATGGATACCCAAGGCTGAAACTGGACAGAAATGGAGAAGAACTAGCAGATCAAGGGGATAATTCCTGGAAAAAGAAGAGGGCTGGAACTCTACAAATCAGTCAGAAATGGAGTGCCTGAAATGCAGTGCAGGAAGGTGGACTTGCCTGTGTACTGGGCTCAAAGGAGTTGTGTTGAAGCTTAGTGGTTCAAAAAAAATCTTGGTTGCAGAGATTATGCCACCAATGAGAAGCTCTCCTGGCCTGTAATAATTCTGTGGGTCAAACTCATCCCTCTTCTGAGTGAGGAGGCATTTGGCTTTGAGCATCCCACAGACTCCCTGGGGCCACCGAAGCAGCACAAGGAGCAACATGATGGAGCCTCCAGCCCTGCGTCTGCTTCGAAAAAAGAGCGAGAAGAAGAGATGGAAGAAACCAAAGCCCTCTTCCAAGACAGAAGCATCAAGGGCTTTCCTGATCTGTACAGAGATCAGCCAAGGTTTCATATCTGAAAGACAGGCGGTAAACGCAGCCCCTGCCTGCCCTAAAAGCCTCCCCAGGCTCTCTTTCTCCAGAGCCATTTATGCACCCAGGATTTTCCAGTGCCACGACATCAGCCCACAAGGCTTTAGGGTCATATCAAGATGAACGCATGTAACTGATATGTTTGCGCCAAACTTTCTGAAAGTTTGCAGAAAGCCTCTAGAGATTTAGCACCAAGACTACAAATAAATGACTGTGATTTGGATAATGGTAAGGAGGAGAGACACCCCTGCTCTGAACTCTGAATGAGTCAACAGGCAGATACCCAAAGGGGAAAGTCGCAGATGGGCTACAAAGTTTCAGGATGAGCCAATTGGCCCTAAAGTTCTTGGAAAGCATCTTTCTAAAGTCCACTATCAATGCAGTTTTTTTAGCATGGGTGTGAACAGTAACACATCAATATGGATTTGGTTGGTCTTGATTTGTGATGGATATTAGCTTTCTTTATTATATCCGCCAAGGACCTGCTGAGATGGGTGGTTGCTCCTTTTTTCCATGTAGGTCAATATGAGAAGCAGAAAAAGTGTTCCTCTTTATTGACTTCTTATTTCTTATACCTTAGCCAAAGGGGGATGTCCCAAAAGCTGGATAAATTGAGTCCAGATTTCCTATGCCACCCCCAGACTGAAGGTGAAAGTCAGTGGTCTTTTCTCATCTACTTTTTCTCTCCCTGCGAAAGTGCTAGACAGGGATCTCAGCTTTCTCCCTTGATTGTAGATGCTTCCCTGGAACCATTAGACCAGTTTATACTAGCCACGGTTCCTGGCAGAATTCATGAGAATATGAAGTGGTCTTATGTACAGTGGATATTTCAATCATAGCTCTGATGTACTTGATTAACACAGGTGGAGGATAATCTGTCAATTTAGGCCAGTAGGCAAAGATTTGTCTCATCATACATAACCATTTTACATAGGAGCTGAATTTATTAGCTACTTAGTTATTCTCATCCCAGGGGACCTTTCTCAGATAATCATGTTCAAGATGAATATGAAGAAGTTTCCTTCAATATTATGAAGTCTTTAAGCCTCGCCCTTTGTTATACACACTCTGAACATGGAAGGAATTCCCAGAATACTGGATACCTAACATGGAATTCCTAGATACAATGCAGTCAAGAGTTTCAGAACTTCAGTCTTCCATTCCATAATTGTTTCTGAGAAATGATAGAATTAAAATGAGAGACTTGAAAAAACAGCAGTTTGTTGTTTTTTTATTTTTTTTTAAGAGCATTAAGGTGTCAAATACTCTTTGCTAGAATTACTAACTGACATTTCTGGGAACCACCTACCAAGACTGACTTTATGACTTTATTTTGACATTAACTGTTCTTTTGTATTCAATTCTGGCCTAAGAACAATTATATAGCACTTGGGGATGAAGATGCAGGCCAGCAGAACAGCACTGGAGGCCAAGATGGAGAAGACCTGCACGGCCACCATGTATTTCCCCTTAGTGCTCAGGTAGGTGGGCACAAAGGAGACCCAGACACTGCAGAAGACCAGCATGCTGAAGGTGATCAGCTTGGCTTCGTTGAAGGCCCCAGGCAGATTCCTGGCCAGGAAAGCCACCACAAAGCAGATGGCAGCCAGGAAGCCCATGTAGCCAAGGGCGCAGTAAAAGATGGTGACAGAGCCCTCATTGCATTGCAGGATGATCTCTCCAGCCTGAGATTGCAGGTCAGAATCAGGAAATGGGGGAGAAATGCCCACCCAGACGCTGCAGAGGATAGCTTGGAGACCAGAGCAAGAAAGGATGATGGAGTTGGCCAGGCTCTTTCCCAGCCACCTCTGCACTGCATTCCCTGGCTTTGTGGCCAAGAAGGCTAACACCACCATGACTGTTTTGGCCAAGACTGAAGAGACAGCAAGGGAGAAAAGGATGCTGAAGGCTGTTTGCGACTTTCCCCTTTGGGTATCTGCCTGTTGACTCATTCAGAGTTCAGAGAGGTGGTGTCTCTCCTCCTTACCATTATCCAAATCACAGTCATTTATTTGTAGTCTTGGTGCTAAATCTCTAGAGGCTTTCTGCAAACTTTCAGAAAGTTCGGCGCAAACATATCAATTATGTGCTTTCACCTTGATATGACCCTAAAGCCTTGTGGGCTGATGTCATGGCACTGGAAAATCTTGGGTGCATAAATGGCTCTGGAGAAAGAGAGAGCCTGGGGAGCTTTTAGGGCAGACAGGAGCTGCGTTTACCCCCCGATCGTTCAGATATGAAGCCTTGGCTGGACTCTGTACAAATCCGGAAAGCCCTTCAAGCTTCTGTCTTGGAAGAGGGCTTTGCTTTCTTCCACCTCTTCTTCTCCCTCTTTGTTCGAAGCAGATGCAGGGCTGGAGGCTCCATCATGTTGCTCCTTGTGCTGCTTCGGTGGCCCCAAGGAGTCTGTGGGATGCTCAAAGCCAAATGCCTCCTCACTCTGAAGGGGGATGAGTTTGCCCCACAGAACCATTACAGGCCAGGAGACCTTCTCATTGGTGGCATAGTCTCTGCAACCAAGGTTTTTTTTGAACCACTAAGCTTCAACACAACTCCTTTGACCCCAGGATACAGGTAAGTCCATCTTCCTGCACTGCATTTCAGGCACTCCATTTCTGAATGATTTCTCAAGTTGCAACCCTCCTCTATTTCCAGGAATTATCCCCTTGATCTGCTAGTTCTTCTCCATTTCTCTCCAAATTCAAACTTGGGTTTCCATTTCATGCTCCGCAACTGTGGAGCCTCCCTTCAAATTCTCAAGTACTGGATATCTGTCCTGTACAGACAATAAGGATTAAGTCTCCTGTTTGTCTTTGAAGGAGACAGGAAACACCCACTTTTTTTACCTTCTCTGGGCAGATGTAGGTGCTGGAGAGAGAAGAGATTCTGGTTCTTCCCTTCTACCCCTCCCTTGGCCCACCAAGGGCTCATCGGGGACACAAAAAATGCAGGAATGCTGTATTTTTTCGCCTTCATTATCAGTGGGATAAGTTAAATCTCCAATCCAGAAATGATTGTGGAGAATGGACTTGAAAATCTAAACCTGTCCAGAAGTTGATAACTTATTGGCTTTGTTAATAGTCACAGCAGTTCATTTTGTGTATGTTGTGTGAGAGAGTGAGTGTGGTCTAAATGTTCCTTTCCAACATTAGCTTCAAGGTAACCCTATATTTAGTTTGGATAACAGGGCAAACTACTGTGAAGTATTTTAGAAGCTCACTAGGAAGAGAGGCAGACAGAATATTTAAAGTCAGCCTGAAATTTCAGTTGAACTGCAAACAGACTGACAACCTCAAGAATGCATTCAAAACTTGATGTGCAATATAAGTAAAAAGATCCCTTTGAAATACATGAGATCTCTGGGGTTACCTCACACTGTTCTTACAAGAGATGAAACTATCGATCCAAACGGGATGAAATGCCCCCTCCCAAATGTTATTTTCATCTCACAAACCATGATAGTACCTTTGAAATGCAATCTGATATATTTTATTGATGTAGGTTTTTTTGGGGGGGGGGTTCTTAACATTTATTTATTTATTCATTTATTTTACATTTCAAATGTGTCACTGCCAATCTCACTGTGGGCTGACTATGGGCGGTTTAAGTAAAAATAAAATAAATATTGACTAAAATATATAAATATTAATTAATGAATTAAAATATGTTAAAAACACACTTTCTTTATAATACTTCCAAAAGGCAGATGTTAATTAGGTGTTAATAAACTCGGGGCGCATCATCAAGGTGCCAGCCATCCCCAGGGTCGATTGTATCTTCCCTCGCCGTAGGCAAGCTGGCAGAGCCAAGTCTTCAATTCCCTCCGAAAAATTGGGAGGTCACAAACCATGATAGTACCTTTGAAATGCAAGCTGATATATTTTACTGATGTCATTTTTGGGGGGTTCTTAAGATTTAGCTTCATCTTAATGCTTTTAGAGATGCTGACATCCATTCAAAGAAACTCTGGTGCTTGAATGTATTAGAACTGTTTTTGCAAAAAAACAAAGAATGAACAAAATCTTCCTTTAATTAATGATGTTGTTGTAATAAATTTATACTTGCAGCAAATTATTGACTGAAGACTGGAAAATCCTATCCTTCCTTTTTGCCATCCAGGAGATCAACCAGGATTTCCATCTCTTGCCCAACATCTCTCTGGGTTACAATATTTATGAAAACTATTACCATGCAGGAAAGACTTCAGATGCCCTGCTGGACCTGCTTGCAGAAGGGGAGGCCAATGTCCCCAACTACAGCTGTGGAAGGCTGAGAAACACAGTGGCCGTTCTCGAAGGGGCTGACGCTGACATCTCCATCCAGATTTCAACCATGTTGGGCACCTACAAAATCCCTCAGGTGTGTCTCACCTGGGGAGACAGTTTTCACTCATGCAACCTTCAACCAGAGCCCCTGAGTTCTAAATGAAGATCATTGTTTTCTTATAGAAATGATAGGCATTAAAGTTTGGATGTTAAATTTAAAATTCCATCTTCTTTCAATCTTTTCAGATCAGCTACAGTTTTGTTTCCCAGATTCTGAATGACAAAACTCAGTTTCCTTTCTTCTACCCAATGCTTCCTGCTGAAGGATTCCAGTACCTGGGGATGGTCAAGCTGCTCCTTCATTTCAGGTGGACCTTGGTTGGTCTGATGGCTCACGACACTGACCAAGGCCAGAAATTCATGAGGACGTTGACTTCCATGCTGGAAAGGAATGGCATTTGTCCGGTTTTATCAGAAACCATTTCCACAACTATATATCCAGAGAGCACAGATGTGAGTCCATATCACAACTGGAGACAAGTGAATGTCTTTCTTTATGGTGCAGAGAGTGATTTAATCCCTGTTGGAATATTAGTTCTATATTTAGTACTTGAATCCTTTCAGCAACCTGTTAGAGGAAAAGTTGCGATCACAACACTCTGCTGGGACGTAACCAACTATGTGATAAATTCAGACATTCCCTTTCGATTCATTCATAGCATTTTTACCTTTCTTATGAAGGGAAACCAAAGGCAGAGTCTGCTTATACAATGGATTTTTACAATTCTATCAAAGACTTAGCATATGTATCCTTCACATGTTCCGACACCAAGGATGACTTCTCTGTGAAAGTCTGGAGAAGGTGCAGAGACAGAGAAGAACTGGAGACTCTGCCCCAGGAGGAGATGGATCGGATCCTGTCTCAGAATAGCTATTTCATTTACAACACCATCTGGGCTGTGGCCTGGGCCTTACATGCAGCCTATGAATCCAGGTCCAAGAGGACAAAGATGAAAGGTAGTAAAAAGATGGAAACTGGAAGATTGAAAGGATGGCAGGTATTTTTTTTTTCTTCCTCTCTCCTGCAGCTGAGAATCAATTGGGCATTGTAAAACCTGGGAACATATTTGGAAAAATTAATTTATTCTGAATACAAATAGATAAATAAATAGAATTTGAATTTTCCTGTCCTCTCCCTTTTGCATTCCCTTCACTCCTTTCCTGTCTGTTGCAATCTGTGTTGAGAGGGAGGGAGGGAGGAAGTAATAAAGGAGAGACTTGAAGAAGAGATTACGTAGTCCAGTGGTAGAAGGAAGAACGAGAAAGGAACTCGAATAACCCAGACTTTATTTTGTTCAGTATAAGGGATGGGGGAAACTTGGACAGGCTTTTAAGACTGATCCCGGCCCTTCCAGCTGGGACAGGTCAAGAAATGGATACCATAGGGGTTCCAGAAATGCTACTTTATTTCTGTAGGATGTGGTAACAACAATCTTGAAAGCCTGTCCAATGTTCTCTCTGTCATATCTCGCAGTGTTTGTCCAGATACTATGTGTTCAAACAATGAGTTAATAGGCAACATTATTACCTCTTCAATAATTTTGAAAAAAAATATTTTACTTACTAATATTTATTAACACCTCGGTATGCCCATGTAATATCTCTGCTTCATGAGTTGAACTGATTGCTAGCTGGCTTCCCAATGGAATTCACAGTGCTGGTTGTCACCTGTAAGGCCCTGCATGGCATAGGGCCTGGTTCTTTGGGGGAGCTTTTGTCTCCCATAACATCTGCCTGGCCCATTTGGTCCTGCAGGGTTGGCGCATTCTAGGTTCCTTCAATTAAACAATGTCATGTATCAGGACCCCAGAAGTGCCCCTTCTCTGTAGCAGTGCCTGCCCTCTGGTATGAGATTCCACCAAGATCCAGATGGCCCCCACTCTGCTGTTAATGAGAGGGGGGACGCAGTGGCACAGGGCTTAATGACGCTGGAGTTTGCCGGTCAGAAATGGTCAGCATGCCAGCGGTTCGGGCCCAGCTCCACATGACGGGGTGAGCTCCCATCACTCGTCCCTAGCTTCTGCCAACCTAGCAGTTCGAAAGCGTTTCCATCTGCGAGGAGATAAATAGGTACTCCCATTTCAGTGGGAGGAACCGGCAGCCCTGCGCGGGGAGCAGAATCCGGTGCTGGACCCAACGCTGGACACAACCAGCGCGATCGGTGGGAAAAGACCCACAGAGAAGGAAAAAGCCTGGATGTGCTGTGACTCCCTAGCGACTGCTGCTGGCCATATAGCATAGAGGTTAATGTTAGATAGAGATAAATTAATTATATATGTATGTGTTGTTAAAGTTGTACTTTGTGAGCTGCCCAGAGTTCCCCATTGGGGGGAGATGGGGGGAGAATAAATTTAATGTATTATTATTATTAATGTGATTCAAATCTTTATAGATTCTCTCCTGAAGAAGCTGGAAAATAAATCTGGAATTTCAATTTTGTGTGTAGAGAGAGAAATGTTCAGTTCACTCCGAGCACAAAGGGAGGGTTCTTCCCATTGAATGTTGGGTCCTATCTAAACATATCCATTTTCTCTTCCATTTCAGCTTCATTCCTTTCTTCAGAACTCTCAGTTTTACAATAATTCCATAAATGGGGTGTATTTGGATGAGAATGGAGACCTGTCGGCAGACCTGGACGTACATAAGTGGGAGGTTATCGACAATACATCCTTTGAGAAAGTGAAGGTTGGGAGACTAGAAAGACAGGGGTCTCTGGATGTCAAGTTCATGATCAACCAGAATGCTACTGCAGAGATGGAAGTGCTGAACAAGGTGGGATTAAATCTTCATTTCCTTATTTCTGAAGTTCTTGCCTAGAGGATTGCGCTCTTGGGGCAGGGAGTGCCTTTCGATGTCATCTAAGTTCTCTCAGAAAAGAAGCACATTTAATTTACTTATTTATGTATTTATTCATTTATTTATTTATTTATCATATTTATATAGTCGCCCATCTCACACAAGGTGACTCTGGGCGGCATGCAACACTTACATAATAAACACATAAAAACAATTACACATAAACAACTGTAAAAACACACAAAACAGGAGGAGATAAAATCAGTGAGGGAGCCATCGTAAAATCTCCCTGGTCCCCTGGGAGCCCCAGGCCTGTTCACAGAGCCAGGTCTTGAGGGACTTCCAGAATGTTAAGAGGGATGGAGCTAATCACACTTCTGGGGGGAGGAGATTCCACAAGGCGGGTGCCACGGCAGAGAAGACCCTCCTGGGACCCCCCAAATGCAATTCTCTAGCAGATGGGATCCGCAGCAAGCCTTCTCTGCCAGATCTGATGGGAGGGGCAGATGTAATCAGAGAGAAGCAGTCCCTCAGGTAACTGGCCCCATGCCATGAAGGGCTTTAAAGGTCAAAAGCAGCAACTTGAATTGGACCCGGAAGCAAACTGGTACCCAATGCAATTCATGGAGCAGAGGTCTAACATGTCCTGTTCTAGAAGCACACATAACTGCCTGTGCCGCTGCATTTTGCACCAGCTGAAGCTTCCAGATACTCTTCAAGGGCAGCCCCATGTAGAGTGCATTACAGAAATCCAAACAGGAGGCGACCAGGGCATGAGTGACAGTGATTAGGTCCCTCTGATCTAGGAATGGGTGCAAGTGGCGCACAACACGAAGCTGTGCAAAGGCCCTCCTAGGCACGACTGCCACCTGCTCTTTAAGCAGGAGTTATGAGTCCAGGAGGACCCCCAACTCCACACAGGGTCTGTCTGGGGCAGTGCAACCCCATTCAGTACCAAAGATGGCATAGCTCTAGCACCAGAAGGCCCCAGAACCCACAGCCACTCAGTCTTGCCAGGGTTCGGTTGAAGCCTGTTTTTCCCCACCCAGCCCCTCACAGCCTCCAGGCACCGGGATAAGACATTCACAGCATCGTTTAATTCGCCAGGGGCAGAGAATATAATTGGGTATCATCAGCATACTGATGATGCCTCACCCCATGGCGACGGATGAGCTCACCCAGCGGCCTCATGTAGATGTTAAATAAGAGAGAAGATCAACACATT
The DNA here is from genome assembly GCF_059951505.1 of Python bivittatus. Classification (NCBI taxonomy): domain Eukaryota; kingdom Metazoa; phylum Chordata; class Lepidosauria; order Squamata; family Pythonidae; genus Python; species Python bivittatus. The sequence goes on along the minus strand of NW_028277111.1, from coordinate 2,329,750 downwards.
CAAACCCACTCCCACTCCCACGCAGACCACTCAGCCTCCAGGACCTCCTTCCTCCCCCACTGCTCCCACCAGCTGGCAGAGGCTGCAGCCATTCACCCTCCCACCAAGCCCACCTCTGCCTCTCACCCAGAGAAAGGCAAAGAGGGGGAATAACATTCAGTTTCCAGCGGGAAGCCCACAGTCCAACTCCTAGGCACCTCACCATTAAATGGGAGTAGTGGTGTTTCCTTCTTCTTCTTCTCGAGGCTACCGGAGGGAAGCAGAAGGGCCGCTGCAGGGGAGGGGGGTCTACAGCTGTCAGCCACTCCACTGCAACCCCCCACACTATCTAGCCCCCACCCACACCGCCAGAGGCCAGCGTCCAGATGGCAAGCCACTGATAGACTGTAGAAGGCTACAGCACCCCAGAGCTCCAAGACACAGTTGGGGAGCTCCTCAGCGCTCCCCAGGGAAACAGCTGGGGCAGTTCTCCAAAGCAGTGCGAGGAAGGCCCTCAGCAGCAGCAGACTCCTCCAGCCAAGCCAGCTAAACCAGTCCAAAAACGCTGCTTCCAAGTTCAAAAAAGCCACCAAGATCACAAATGCGGCAAACGCTGCAAACACAGCAACTCCAGCAGCAGCTGAGCTAGTCCCAAAAAACGCCGCTACCAAATTCAAAGGAGCCGCCAAGTTTACAAACGCAGCAAACACAGTCAGGGCAGGAGGCTTGGCAAGAGCTGCAAAACGATAAGCGCTGCCGTTGTTCACACTCCTCCAGCCGAAGAAGTCCAAACGACCCCGAGCAGTCCACCTTCTATAGGGGTGAGTGGCAGTCCAGAGCATCCTCCACACTACAAACACGCACACAGCAGACACATACAAAAACATAAAAGTAAAAGGGCAGAGGCTCCACAGCTCTCATTCTCCCCACCATCTTAACTGGAAGCTCCCTGCCATCTTAACCAGTTACCTTCCTAACTGATTTTTTCTTCATCCAAGTTGCAAGAATATCTTGCGCTTTATCATTATGGCTCTCCACCTGCAAAGTACTCTGAGATAAAGGCCACACCATGACTCGAAGGAAGCACAACTTCTTACAGTAATCTTCACAGGGTTTCTTCTGCTTGCAGATCTTCTTTTCAACTTCTCCCCATACTATCCATATGGTTGTATTCAGGACCTGCTGTTTGGAAGACAACTCAGCAGACCTTGCTTGGGCTCCAAAGCAAAGTTGAGACCGATTCGCTCATGAACAGGAGGCCACCAGAAAGACGTCAGGCTATAGACTAGAGTGTAAGATCAGAAACCGCCTCTAAGGAAGACACTACAAGCATATTCTGTCCAGTTGCCAAGAAAACTCTATGAATGTATCCTTAAGTCACTTAGAGTCAAGTAGATCCACCTCTTTCTAATCTAACATTATTTAGTTCAGATGCCTATCAGAAATACATATTTCACTATTCAAGAAATGTATTTATTACTCTTCTGCAAAGGGAGAAAGATTTGAGCCAGGGGAGCAAGATGATTTCCTGTGGCCAAAGCAAAGAAACCAACCAAGCTTCTCTTGAGGTATTTAGTATGTAAACTTAGAATCGAAGTCTAGAAATGGTAATGTGTGAAAAGTTAGAAGAAAAGGTCAACATGGGAAGCAACTTGCAACCAGTTCAAGTTGATGAACTGTAGGACTTCATAGGCTTCAAACTGAGTAAATCTAAGCCTTGAAGTGGAGGTCATCATCCTCTTCCTCCTTTGTCTCCTTTCTGGAAAGAACTTCATTTTCTGGATCTTCTTCCTCTCTCCATTCAGCCCCTGCCTCCTTCCAGGTGTGTGGAAAGCTGTCCTCCTGGGTCAGTGAAGGTGGCTCAGGAAGGGAAGACCATCTGCTGCTACGACTGTCTTCCTTGCGCAGAAGGAACCATGTCCACCCAGGAAGGTGGGTGACACCAGAAGAAAGGGGCGGACTTTGGGAAGACCATATATCCCAAAAAAACTTGGCTATTAAAACATTCATTTCTTATAATGTATATAATATTTCCTAGTGAGGGATAAGAAACGAACTTAGAGGTTCAAGTGAGGGAAGATACTGGACCAATGAGATCTCAGCAATACAAGGAATATGGCATTTATTACTCTTCATTCTCAACTTAAATCTTTTTATGTTTCAGTTTGTGATTCACCCCCTTCCTGAGAATTGCCAGGCTTCCAGGCAAGATGACATTGGATGTGTTTTTGGAAAAGTATTGATCAGGACTTCCTCCAGTTAACCATATCTAGATGGAACCCCATTTCTATGGGCAGCCAAAGTTCATGGCTTTGAATAGGGATGGTAGACCTAACAGCCTACATGGCTCTCCCAACTTCTGGATTCTCTCTGTAAGGGGGGTGAGAAGAAAGAAATCATCAGTGAGGACTTAGCCGCACTTCCTTCTTGCCCTGGTGGGAAGATGGTGCTCAAACAGCTTGTCAAGAGCAGGAATTCATGATGATGTCCTCAGCTCGACTCACCCTGAAGGTCATCTCCACCTAACCTCAGTGGTGAAGTGGTGAAACTTCCTTCCTTCCTTCCTTCCTTCCTTCCTTCCTTCCTTCCTTCCTTCCTTCCTTCCTTCCTTCCTTTCTTTCTTTTTCAATGAAATTGGAAAGAGACCTGCCAGTTTTCCCTTACAAGGCAAGCAAAAAGAATACTTAAGCTATTATCTATCTCCCTCCTTCCCTTCTTTCCTAAAATATATCTAAAATGGAGAGTTCTGCCAGTTTCTTCCCCCTCTAACTGGAGTTAAAGGAAGGCACACTTTCTTTCATTTTCTTCTCTGATAGATTCCCTATTTCACAGCAATTAGTGAACAATATAGAACTTGATCAGCAGCAGCAGCAGCAGCATCCCACTCAGGCAAAAGTTAACAATAATTGGGGACTCTCTCATCTTATTTCCCACAATGAAATAAATCTCTCATTTCTTCCTGTCTTTTTTTGCACAGGTATGAATATTAGTTTTCTATAGAACTCGGTGGGTAACACATATGGGACATCATGTTTGATTTCACTACATTCATATAAACCACAAATATATTCTTTGTATTTGGTACCCATCTGGGAATTTATCAGTGACACAATCAATGATGATGTTTACACATAACATTAAGCCAGGATGTGTAAGCCATTGTTCAGTGAACAAAAAATCATAACAAAGGACTGGTTCTTGTTCTCCAGGCACGGGAGACCCAAAGGAACCAATTTGTTGTTGTTGTTTAGTCGTTAAGTCGTGTCCGACTCTTCGTGACCCCATGAACCATATTGCGCCAGGCCTTCCTGTCCTTCACTGCCTCCCTGAGTTTGCTCAGTTTCATGCTCATTGCTTCAGTGATGCTATCTAACCATCTCATCCTCTGCCGTCCTCTTCTCCTTTTGCCTTCAATCTTTCCCAGCATCAGGGTCTTCTCCAAAGAGTCATCTCTTCGCATTAGGTGACCAAAGTATCTGAGCTTGAGCTTCACTATCAATCCTTCCAATGAGCAGTCAGGGTTGAAAAGGAACCAAATTAAAGCCACCTTAAGAAATGGCACTGCTGGAGCCATGTGAGCCATGGAGGGGAACCCCCATCTCTCCAGGTCCTCATTCTCACTGCATCCTGACTTCCTCCACATGCAATCATTCTCACCAACTCCAATTTCACCCAAACTATGCACTTGATTGAAGCTCATGCCTCATGAGAGATCTTCCTCTTCCTCTTTTTCAGATGCAGAAAAATGCACCAGATGCCCAGAAGATCAGCACCCAAACATCAATCAAGATCACTGTATAACCAAGATAAAAACCTTCCTATCCTATCAAGAACATTTGGGGATCCTCCTGGCTTCCCTTGCCTTCTTCCTCTCTTTAATTGCAGGGCTTGTCTTGGGAATCTTCATTAAATTCCAGGAAACTCCAATTGTCAAAGCCAACAATCGGGATCTCTCCTACATCCTCCTAGTCTCACTCCTGCTTTCCTTCTTGACCTCCTTCCTCTTTATTGGCTGGCCAATGACACCCACCTGCCTGCTCCGACAAACAGCCTTCAGCATCCTTTTCTCCCTCGCTGTCTCTTCGGTCCTGGCCAAAACGGTCATGGTGGTGTTAGCCTTCTTGGCCACAAAGCCAGGGAATACAGTGCAGAGATGGCTGGGAAAGAGCCTGGCCAACTCCATCATCCTTTCCTGCTCTGGTCTCCAAGCTGTCCTCTGCAGCATCTGGCTGGGCATTTCTCCCCCATTTCCTGATGCTGACCTGCACTCTCAGCCTGGAGAGATCATCCTGCAATGCAATGAGGGCTCTGTCACCATCTTTTACTGCGCCCTTGGCTACATGGGCCTCCTGGCTGCCATCTGCTTCCTGGTGGCTTTCCTGGCCAGGAATCTGCCTGGGGCCTTCAATGAAGCCAAGCTGATCACCTTCAGCATGCTGGTCTTCTGCAGTGTCTGGGTGTCCTTTGTGCCCACCTACCTGAGCACCAAGGGGAAATACATGGTGGCCGTGCAGGTCTTCTCCATCTTGGCCTCCAGTGCTGGTCTGCTGGCCTGCATCTTCATCCCCAAGTTCTATATAATTGTTCTTAGACCAGAACTGAATACAAAAGAACAGCTGATGTCAAAATAAAGTCATAAAGTGCGTTTTCTTAGGTGGGTCCCAGAAATGTCAGCTAATAATTCTAGCAAACAGTATTTAACACTATCATGCTCTTAAAAAAAAAAAAGGAAACACCAACTGCTTTTTTTTCAACTTCATCATTCTAATTCTATCATTTCTTCAAATTATTGTAATGGATTATCCCTTTTTAATATATTTGATGTCCCTGTTTAACCTGGAGACCAGGACACAATTACCTTGAAGTACAAATTTATCTATTGATGGTCCCGGTGAAAAGGACAGGCCTAAGGAGGGGAATGGATGTCGCTGTCACTTCCCGGTGAGGAATGGCCAACTGACGTTCCACAAATCGCAGGAGGCATTAGAGCCAAAAAGGCAGCTGAATACTGGATCAGGACTGCCAAAATTCTCTCAGGATCAAGAAGAGATCTTGAGATTACCCATATGTAGTTTGGACAGCTTTTTCTTTTCTTTTTTTTTTTTTTTTGTGAGTAGAAGGCAGAAACTAATGTTCTTGTGGTCTCCTGCAATCAGCTGGGAGTTGCGGGATTTCATCCTGCTCTGAGCTGTTAATGAGGCTTTTTAGGGATGAAAGAGGAGGTTGAAAAAATATCTGGAGAGGTAAAATGAATTAATGATAGAGTGGAAATTTTAGAGTGTAAGTCAGAAGTCCAAGGCAGAGAATTGGAAACAGAATTGGATAATTTGCCTATACTGCAATTGAGAAAGAATTCTGCTTGAGGTTTAGAGCTATTCAAGAAGTTCCAGATGAAAATATTAGAGAGAGTCTTATTAATGTTTTGGCAAATTTTTTGGATATGGATGAGGAAGTTATGGAGGCAGAAACTGATAAAAGTTATAGAATAAATTCCAGATTTGCCAGATTGAGAAATGTTCCTAGGGATGTCTTGGTGCATTTTGTCAGAAAGAAGACAATGGATCCAGTCTTGCCACAGCATCTCAATACAAAATTAAAATGGATAATACTGATATAATTGTTCTGAAAGAGATTCCCATCAGAATTTTGGGTAAGAGAAAATAATATTCCTTTTTGGTTGAAAAATTAAAACAGGAAAAGATTCTGTTTCAATGGGACAAATTGGAAGGTGTGATGTTTTCCTTTTAAACAGCAGTGATTCAGATTAAACTCTGTTCAGAAGGCAAGAGATTTTTTAGAAGAATATAAAGGAGAATTGGAGGAGACGGAAATGGAGGTCACAGAGGGAACTTCATAACAGCCACAATAGATGCAATGGCAATTTGAAAAAGATGATAATGAACTAGGTGATGCAGGTCTGGACTTTTCTAAATTTTTGAACTGATTATGGATTATAAATGTTTAACATGGAATATAAATGGAGCAAATGCTCCTCAAAAGAGAAAAAATACTTCATTATTTGAAAAAAATAACACAAGACTTTATTTACCTCCAAGAGACTCATATCAGAAAAAAAAGATATAAAATATCTGATTTATAAATCCTTGAGTGAAGAATTTATTTCAGCAGATATCAAAAAGAGAAATGAAGTTGTTTTGCATATTAACTCTCAATTAAATCCAGAACCTGTATTAACTGATGAACATGATTTGTTGTGGCAGAAGTCAATTTACAAACGGTTAAAACTATTGTGTTGGGAGTTTATTCCCCAAATGAGGATAAGGTGATTTTTTACAAACAACTTATGGAGAGATTAACAGACTTTTCTTATGAAAGCTGTTGTTTGTTGGAGGATTGGAATGGAGTGGTTTCTCCCCAGCTGGATAGGACTTCTGAGAAAAATATTAAAATTACCCAAGGTAAACTACCAAAAGTCTTCTTTGATTTGATGGACAATTTAGGGTTGGTTCATATATGGAGACAGAAGAATGATAGTTTAAGAGAGTATACCTATTTTTCAGAAAGACACAAATCCTTTTCAATAAATGATTTGGACTTAAAGAGACTTGGCAACTAAAATTTCCAAAGTAGAGATTTTACCAAAGACCTTCTCAGATCATAATCCCGTGAGTCTGGTTTATAAAAGAAAATCTAGTTCTTTCAGATAGAGACTAAATGAAATATTGTTATGGAAAGAAGAAATTGTTGATGTTAGGTCTCCCCAATGGGTTACTGAGTCTTCCCTGCCTCTGATTAAGGAAAACTCAGGAGAAGGTTTGAAGTAAAAAGAAAAAAAAACAGCTCTTTATTTGACCAAACAAAGTAACCGGGTGGATCACTCCTCGGAGACAACAGGTCTCGAGAATGCCACACCCAAAAAGGCGGCAACAGCAGTATTTATACTAGCAGCAAACCATAGCGACAACCGTTATGCAAATTGGATGTCAATCATTTTTGCCCGCGAATCCCAGACATCCTATTATAGTGTATGTGTCTGTCATGCCTTAAGCTAATGGCGTTTCCAGCACAAGCGTGGTTCACAAAAGCAAAATGGCAATGGTTAGGCTACCGGATCTGCGTCCCTTGAGAATTGAAAAAGAAATTAAAAGAATTTTTTGAAAACAATTTAAATTAAAAAAAAGTAAAACTTACTTAAGTAAAAAAAAAAAATTAAATAAAGGTACTGATTTGAAAATGGTCTGGGATGCAAATAAAGCTTTTATTAGAGGCTATCTGATTCAACATAATTCTGAAATTAATATTTTGGGGGACATTGTAAGGCACTCAATGTTACCCAAGTTTCAGAGAGCCAAACAAAAAAACTTGAGACGAGACTTCTGTAAAAGTTAACAGATGTATTTTGGCCAAGACACATCTGGGTGAGCCCAATCAACACCATGGCAATGAATGCGGATTGAAACCACACCTTGCAAAGCAAACATCAGAGGCTTTATAGAAAGCGACAGTGTTGCATTATAACACCCCATCACATGCTAGGCATTTCTGTTAGTGCAGACTAGTAAAATCAGTTGTACGCTAACAAGGAAGCTAGCATGGAAAAGTACCAGCAACAACATGGGGTAAAGCCTCAAATTTCAGGAGGCAAGCCCCCGCAGCTTGTCACGTGCTCAATCAAAGCACATGATCCCTTGCGCTTCATGTATTACCATATATAGTCATGAGCTTGTATTAGGTAGCATGACGTATATATGCTTAACCCAGCCCTCTGATGTACTCAATAAAAGAGGTTTCCAGACTCCGGTCTGGGCGCTCTCATCCCCCTCAAAGGAGAATCAGTTTGGTGTCTTCTTTCCCCTCACTCATGAGAGGCCCACTGTAACTGCGTGAATGTTACAACTGGTGACCCCGACGTGATCCCCAATAACTGGGTAATCGTCCGTCGCCCTCCGCCTGAGACCTCCGATACTCACGCCCGGGAAAAGGGCTCGATGCGTCCCAGCCGCCTGCCGGCTCTCTCGTAGGTATCGGAGGCGGGTTGTCCAAGCCCCAGGTTGCGTACCTCCACGAACTTGGAAACCTTCTCAAGGCCCCTTCTCCCTCTGCCTGAGACCTCCGGTGCTTATGCCCGAGAACGGGCTCAACGCATCCCGGCCGCCTGCCGGCCCCCTCGTAAGTATGGGAGGTGGGTTGTCCAAGTCTCAGATTGTGCACCTCCACGAACTTGGAAACCTTCTCAAGGCCTCTAACATTATTCTTTCTAATCAAGGCACCCCATTGCCTCCAATTAAGAAAAAAGGCTAGCTGGACTGCTAAAATATGTCTGGCTCAAATGTCCGGTCTATCCTGAGACCGGGTCAACAAAAGCCACATTGTGGAGAAAGATTTTGAAGTATTTAAATGAGCCACCAAAAGCTCCACAGCAAATTATTGTCTCCTGCCGTATTCTTTTAGAAGCTCTGGAAGTTTACGATGAGGAGCCGAGGATGGCTGCTGCTGAAATCACGGCGCCGCCTCTTTACGAGGGCCATTTGCCATCGGCCCCCCCTCTCCCTCTAACAACAAAGGGAAGGGATGAGGGACTTTTCCCTCCTCCGGTAACTTCAACTGCCGGACCCCTAGTACGCGCCATGATAGAGGCTCGTGCTAGAGGGGAATTAGATTTGGAGGATATGCAATCTTGTGCTGCCTTCCCTGTCTCATATATTCCCGATCCCAACAACCCCAATAACCCTCCTACCCAAGTGTTTGCTCCTTTGTCTTATAAAGTTGTAAAGGATATTAAAACTGCTGTAACTACTTATGGCTTACAATCTCGCTATTCTATGGGCTTGTTTCTAACACTTGCAAATTCTTCTGACATGATGATTTCTGATTGGCAAATGCTGTGTAATATGATTTTAACTCCTGCTCAGTATGTTGTGTGGTGGTCAGAATATCAAAAACAAATTGCCCTTATTGTGCAGGGTGGTCTCCCTGCAAATGTAACCATTGATCACTTGCTGGGACAAGGAATTTTTACAACTGCTGCCGCTCAAATCAACTCTCCAAGGGCTTCATTTCCCTTGGTTTCACAAGCAGCTATATCTGCATTGCGGAAAGTTGATGATTCCTCAGCCACCCCCACACAATCCTTTTCAAAAATCATGCAGGGATCTACTGAAAATTATTCCGAATTCCTTAGCCGTCTCCAATTAGCCATTGAGCGTCAGATTGACAATGAGGACGCTCGTAATGAATTGTTATTAAAACTAGCCTATGAAAATGCAAATGCTGATTGTCAGAAGGTTTTGCAGCCCATTTTTGCTCGCCCTGGAGCTACTCTTGCTGACTTTTTGCGTGCTTGCCGTATCGTTGGCACAACGAGCCACAAAATGGAGGCTCTTGCTGCTGCGATGCACCAAAATCAGCCACTTCCTGCTTCTTCTTCACGTCCCACCGGAAATTGCTTCAATTGTGGAAAGCCCGGCCATTTTAGAAATCAGTGCCGTGCCCCGGGAGGGGGAGGAGCCCCAAGGGGGCGTAAACCCTCTGGGTCCTCCCGCCCCAACACCGTTTGCCCACGCTGCAAAAAGGGTTTTCATTGGGCGAGCCAGTGTCGCACTAACCCATCCTCTGCTAATCAGCCGGAAAACTAATTGCGGGGCGACCAGCCAGCCCCGCCCCAAAGGCTGAACCTAGCAACGCTGTATCTTCTCAATCTTTTGAAATGGTAGCAAATGACACAGTCACATACACATTGCCTGGTCATGTCTATCTTCTTTTTATTTCTCCAAAGCTCACGCTTACCTTGCCTCCTACTTTGCCTGTTTTAATTTTCCCAAACTTAGATCTTACCTCTCGAGGCGTTCTTGCTGCTCCCTTCATGCGAAGCTCTGATAGTTTTTCAGACCTTGCCCTTGCCATGACAATTAACTCCCCACTTACAATTAACGCTGGGGAAATAGTTGCCACTATGATTTTGTTCCCAGAAAACACACCGGATGATTTATTGGCTTTAGAACATCCGCTACGCAACTCACGCCCCACGGCCGATTTTTATATCAGTGGTCGCCTTTTTTCTGGTATTCTAGATACCGGCGCTGACGTGTCCGTCATACGATCAGCAGAATGGCCTCCCAATTGGAGAACTGACGAGGCCCCATCCGTGAGAGGTGTGGGTGGCGTACAAGCAGCAAGGGTCAGTTCTGATTGGCTTCCAGTAACCTCTGCCGCAACAATGCACGTTGCCCACATAAAACCTGTGGTGTTGCCTTTACATATTAATCTCTGGGGACGTGATCTCATGTCCCAATTTCAAGCTAAACTTACTCTGCAGTGATGTCCTCTCCTTTTGTTCTTCGCTTAACTTTAAAATCTCAAACCCCTGTGTGGGTTGATCAATGGCCATTAACTTTGGAAAAATTAAATGCATTAAAACAATTGGTATTAGAACAATTAGAAAAAGGGCATATTGAAGATTCTCTAAGCCCTTATAATACACCAGTATTTGTAATAAAAAAGAAATCTGGCAACTGGCGTTTTCTTCACGATCTGCGCGTAATTAATGCCATTTTGCAACCAATGGGGGCGCTACAATGCGGACTCCCCAATCCCAATTTGATTCCTCAAAATTATGACATGATGATCATTGATCTTAAAGACTGTTTTTTCTCTATCCCCTTGCACCCAAAGGATAGGCATTTGTTTGCTTTTACTGTTCCTGAACTCAACAACTCTCAACCCACTTGCAGCTATCAATGGAAAGTTTTACCGCAAGGAATGCTCAATAGCCCCACCATGTGTCAATTTTTTGTAGCACATGTTTTACACCCATATCGTGTGAAATACCCATCTTTTCTGGTATACCACTATATGGATGATATTTTAGTTGCAGCCCCTGGCCCAAGGGGCACAGTTTTGAAAACTTTACCTCACCTCCAAAAAATTTTACAACAAGGAGGTCTTTATATTGCTTCTGACAAAGTCCAGACCTCTCCTCCTTTTCAATACCTAGGGCACAAATTGCTTTCCTCTCACGCTGCTCCACTGTGCCCGCAGGTACAATTACCCCAAAAGCCAACCTTGCTTCAATTACAACAATATTTGGGATCAATTAATTGGATACGCCCTTATTTAGGCCTCACTACTGTCCAACTTTCACCTCTTTTTTCTGCCTTGACCAAAGGAAAACAACCGGCAGACATAATCCCATTGCAAAAGGAACAATTGGAAACAATTCAATTAGTGAACCAAGCCTTAAAAACAAAATGGGTGGATCGGTTGTTGGATGATTTTCCTCTTGCACTTTTGTTAATCAATACTTTGAACCTACCCACAGGTGCGATTGTACAAGTCACACCCTCGCTGTTAGTCCTTGAATGGGTCCACCTTTCGCATACACCTCGTTCTACCTTAACCACAAAACCAGCTCAAATGGCACTCCTCATTATCAAGGGTTGCCATCGTGCAAAAGCACTTGCTGGACAAGAACCAACGACACTTTATGTTCCCTGCTCTCTTGCAACTTGGGAAACCCTTCTGGCCTCCAGTGAGCACCTGCAATTTGCCCTTGCTGACTGGCCTGGTTCTGTCTCCTGTCATCACCCTCCTGACCCCAGACTACAACTTTTGAAAACCACACCCTTTGCATGGAACTCTCCTTTTGCTTCATTCCCTATCCCAGACGCCATCACAGTTTTTGCAGATGGAAGCAAAAAATATGGTGCCTGTGCCTGGCAATCTAAAGGCCAATGGCACACAAAAATCACTCCACCACAATCCTCTGCCCAACGGGCAGAACTGTATGCTTCAATTCTGGCTTTTCAACAGTTTCCTGACCAACCCTTTAACTTGATATTGGACAGTCTGTATGTCTCACAGATTATTTCTTCTATCTATCAGGCCTATCTTTCGCCTTCTATTGAACCTTCGCTCTTGTCTCTCTTCCTCACTCTTCAACACCTCATCTCTCAAAGAACAAACCCTTTTCACGTTTCTCACATAAGAAGCCACCAACCATTTCCAGGCATCATCCAAGAAGGAAATGATGTTGCCAATGCTGCAGCCACTGCTGCACTCTCACCTGATGCTTTCTCTCTTTCTTCACTTACCCCGTGGGAGAGTCACTCCTATTTTCATCAAAACAAGAAGGCACTGATTAAACAATTTGGCATAACAACAGCAGAAGCAACAGCTATTTTACAACAGTGCCCTACTTGCAGTAAACAAGCACACTCCATCCCTATGGGGGTAAATCCCCGGGGGACTGAAAGTTGTCAAATTTGGCAAATGGATGTTACCCAGTATCCTTCTTTCGCTCCATGGAAGTACATCCATGTGTCCATTGACACATATTCGGGTTTCATCATGGCTACCCCACAAAGAGGAGAAGCCACAAAACATGTAATTAATCATTGCATTCGCACATTTGCATCGTTGGGACGCCCAAAGGAACTCAAAACTGACAATGGGCCTTCTTACACAAGCACAGCATTTGCTGCCTTTTGTCAAAAATGGAGCATAACTCATAAATTTGGTATTCCATATAATAGTCAAGGACAAGCCATGGTTGAAAGAGCTCATCAAACCTTAAAACATGCTCTTGACCGCTACATCGGCTCAAGGGGGAAAAATGCCCCTGGTCTCCCAGCAGTGCAAGACACTCTTAACCTGTGCCTTTACACCCTTAACTTCCTTAACCTGACTGGCCAACCTGCAATGTCAGCTGCTTGTCGTCATTTTTCTTCTTCTCCCTCTGCTGAACATCACCGACCGCTCGTCTATTATTGTTGCCTACCAGACCTGACGTGGCGAGGACCTGCAGAGCTCATCACCTGGGGTCGGGGATACGCGGCAGTCGCCCTCCCTGAAAAAACCTTGTGGATTCCTGGTCGGCACATCCGCCCCTGTCATCTTCCACAAAAGCTAAATACCCCTTCTTCTGATCCTGTCATTCCTCCAGCTCCACCTATTCTTTGTGACGACTGCCGCGATCAGTAAAGGATCTCAGACCGCACTGTCTTCTGAAAGGTCAAAAATGAGGCCTTTTTGGCTTATGCTGCTTCTGCTTGTGCTGATATGCAAGGCCTCCGATAACCCCCACGCTCCCCTCAACCAGACGTGGGTAATCCTTGACTCACATTCTGAGGTGGTGAACTCCTCCTCAGCCAACCGATCTGGACCTTGGTTTCCTGACCTCTACTTTGACATTGCAAAAATGTTCCGACTCACTGAAGGCGATGACTTCATTAAAAAGCACCATTTTTATGTATGTCCAGGATATAGAAAGGAGTCTTCATACAAGAAACTTTGTGGAGGGGCTGATACGTACTTTTGTGCAAATTGGGACTGTGTTTCCACCGGACATATTTGGTGGGATGCCCCGATAAAAACTGATTATGTTTCTATTAAAAGAACCACCCAAAGCTTAAAATGTCAACAAAAAGAAGAAGATGGGACTATACAAGGCTATTGTAACCCGGTTCGCATTACCTTCACTGAGCAGGGGAAGAAATATGAGGGTTGGCAAGCGGGACTCACTTGGGGGGTTCGCCTCTATGATAAGGTTCGGACAGGCCATCGTGATAAGGGAAACATCTTTACCATCAGATTGATATCTACCCCTATTACTCCCCCTGTGCCGGTTGGCCCTAACCAGGCAATCATCCCTTTCCTTCCAACTACTCACTCCCCGGGTAACTCTACCATCATAGAAGGAGTTATTTCCTCTCCACACATTAGTAACCCATTGTGGGACATTGCCACTTATCAGCTTTTGAATGCTAGCCACCCCAATCTTACTTTTTCTTGTTGGCTTTGTTATAATGTTTTGCCTCCGTATTATGAGGCTGTAGCTTTTGAGGCAGCCTTTAACACGTCTACTTCTGACAAGGGCTGCCGATGGAGACATGGCTCTCAGACCATCCAGGCCATAACGGGTAAGGGCACCTGTATAGGCAAGATACCTTCCCCATACAAATCATACTGCAATGTTACTGTCAGCAACATTGACACCACCCTTTTCTACATTCCTCCGGAAAATGGGTGGTGGGCGTGCTCCACGGGACTTACAGCCTGTGCACATGGCAATGTGTTAAACACCACGGGCTTTTGTATCCTTGTACATATCATCCCACGCTGAGGATGAAATCCTTAATGCCTATTCTACCACAGAGTTGTCTCGAAGCAAACGAGAACTGGTTTCCACCCTCACCATTTCCTTGCTGGTAGGTTTAGGTCTCACAGGTGCTGGCACTGGGATTGCGTCCTTTGCCCACCAATATACACAATATCAAAATTTGAGAGCTGCAATTGATCTTGACTTAGAACGCATTGAAACATCTATTTCCCACTTGCAGACATCACTAACCTCCCTTTCGGAGGTAGTATTACAAAATAGACGAGGCTTAGACCTCCTCTTTCTACAAGAAGGTGGCCTGTGTGTGGCCTTGAAGGAAGAGTGCTGCTTCTATGCTGACCATTCTGGAATTGTTCGAGAATCCATGACCAAACTGAGAGAGGGCCTGAATGCCCGCAGGCGAGAGCGTGAAGACCGACAAGGATGGTTTGAGGGATGGTTTAATCTCTCCCCGTGGCTCACAACCTTGGTTAGCACTCTCGCTGGACCGTTATTATTGTTGATTATAGCATGTACAGTTGGTCCTTGTGTCCTTAATAGGCTTATAAGGTTTTTTCAGGATAGACTGGGTACCATAGAAGCACAGGTCAACATGGTCTGCACTCATAAATACCTGCCTCTCCCAACCACGGAACCAGTGGCACCTGAACAGCTTTTTTGCAAACCTCAACTCACCTTTATCAGTGATGAGGAGGAAGCTGCCCTTTAAAACAATAAAAACAGAGGAGATGTTGCATTATAACACCCCATCACATGCTAGGCATTTCTGTTAGTGCAGACTAATAAAATCAGTTGTACGCTAACAAGGAAGCTAGCATGGAAAAGTACCAGCAACAACATGGGGTAAAGCCTCAAATTTCAGGAGGCAAGCCCCCGCAGCTTGTCACGTGCTCAATCAAAGCACATGATCCCTTGCGCTTCATGTATTACCATATATAGTCATGAGCTTGTATTAGGTAGCATGACGTATATATGCTTAACCCAGCCCTCTGATGTACTCAATAAAAAAGGTTTCCAGACTCCGGTCTGGGCGCTCTCATCCCCCTCAAAGGAGAATCAGTTTGGTGTCTTCTTTCCCCTCACTCGTGAGAGGCCCACTGTAACTGCGTGAATGTTACACGACAGGTGTAAAAAAATTCAAATCAGATAGTGCATCCTCTCATGCCCATACAAAGGATTTTTGGGATGGTCTAGGGGAGGGGTAAAGGTGGGTCCTAAAGAGGTGAATCTAAGTTTAACTTTCTTTTTCTGGTTACCAAGGAAACACCCCATGTCAGTCTTTATCTCTTCTTTGTTCCTCTTTGGAATTCAGGGTCTCTCTCTTGGCAACTTCTCTACCTGGTGCCAAGCTAATTTACAGCTTGTTTATTCAAAGACAGTCAGGCATCTAACAGCTGGTTTTGTTGTTTTTTTTTGTCTGCCCTCAGTCATTGCTGACCCTGCAGTGACTGCTTGGACGAGTCCTTGCAGTTTTCAAGGCAATTGTTTTTCGGAAGTGGTTTGCCAGAGCCTCCTTCCTAGAGCAGAGCCCAGCTGGCGAGCGCAGGAGGCTTCCGTTTTTTCGCACTTACCGGCAACTGCTCCCAACAGCTGGTTGCCTCAAGGCAAAGGAAAATGGGTTGGGGGAAATTCTGTGCTCTTTAAAAAGCAAAAAGCAAGTTGCAAGTTTTAAACATAATGCAAAGTAGAATGCACTATTAAATGGATGTTATACATTATGTGAAACACACACACATAGTACAAAACCATGTACTAAAACAATGCCCTTCAACATAAAAAGAAAAAGAAGAAGAATTAAGGAACTCCCCAGAGAATGCAAATATCACAACAGCTTTGTTGGATCTCACCATGGGAGTATCATATAGTAATCTCCCTTTCAGATACATCCATAGTATTTTTTTTTCTTATCCAGACAAACAAAAGGACCAGATTTGATGATTTCATGGATCTCTATGAAGGGTATTATTTTAATACACAATTTTATACTCTATATATATATTTCACATAATGTATAAAATAGTGCATTCTATCTTATGAAAGGTTAACTTGCTTTTGCCTTCTAAAGAGCACAGTGTTTCTTTCCCCCACCTTATCTCTGTGTTGAATGCCTGATTGTCTTTGAATGAATAAACAATTAGCTTGGTAAAAGTTGCAAAGAGAGAGGCCCTGAATTCTACAAGAGATACGGGCGTGCTAACGTGTGCTATTCCGTTGGTAACAGGAGAAGAGAGTTGAGCTCACTTTCTTCTTCTGGGATCCACCCTTTTTTCCCCCCCTTAGACCATCCCTGCATTTCCTTGTACGGGTATGAGGGGATGTACTTTCTGATTAAAAGTTTGATACATTTGTGAATGCCTATAAATTTCTGATGCTTGTTTTGAAAGGGTGTGGCTTCAGTCAACATTCAATTATTGAGGTGTTGATTGGGTTCACCCAGCTGTGTCTTGATCAAAATACATCTGTTTATTTTAAAAGAAGTCTTGTCTCAAGTTTTTTATTTTATTTGGCTCTTTAAAAACTTGGGTAATAAAAGGTGCCTTACATCTACTTTATTATCAAAGAATTTATGGTTAAAACATTTCCCTGTTCACATGCAAAGGCTGTCTTGCTTGCGAAAGATAAGGTGTGGAGCCAAAGGGAACTTGAACACTCTACCTCAACAGGAGATGGAGAGGAACTTCTCTCTAGCCAGTTCCTTAACTTACAACGCCCTCCAGACCGTGGCACGTGCCTTAAATGCGGCCTATTCGTCCCAATCCCAGAGGACAATATTGGGGAGAAGTTCAAAAGCTTCCCATTCCATACATAAAGCTATGGGTGAAATACGTGTTGAAAATGACCAAAAATAAATAAATAAATCCTCTGAGAAAATGTCATATACACAGAGAAAATTACAGGTTATGAATCATTTTCTTCAATAAAATCCCTCGTTTTCATCCGCACTGTAAGGGTCTGTGAGAATGACCTTGGGAGACGGGAGGGGGAGCCACAGACAGGCCACCGGTGTGTAAAAGACGTCTCAGCCCACAGACGGAGAGAAGGGTTGGGAAGCGTCTCAGAAGGGACCCTCCCTAGTTTTCCAGAGTTTGAATCCAGAGAGAAGGAAACAAAAAGGGAGTACGTATCGCAGCTTAAACTAAGTAAGTTCAAAACCCTCAGACTGGAGGAAAAGGAAATAAATTCCTATTTTCTTTTTAAAGCAAGTAAGCATGATAAATTCTCATTATGAATTGAATAAATATCTGCAGATATAAGTAGCTGAATCAAGCTTGGCTCTGTGGACTTCCCAGACACAGCCATGCTGTTTTCTTGAGGACAATACAGATTTGCTTCATCATCACTTTTCCGGGATTTTTTTTTTCAATTCCCCAGTCTGATCTACCGTTCTGAGATCTCTTGGTGGTGCCCCATCCAATTATCAAGCAGGGCTGACCTTCGCTTTTTTTCAAGATTAGCCACTCAACGGTGCCACCTGCTGGCCATAAACTTGAGAGAGAAATTGAAAAATGAGAAAAGACATGCTGGATTATCGAAAACCTGCAGTGTTCACTCCTAAAGCGTTAAGTGCAGCTGCCAATATATGGTTCTAATTCTTAAGAATATGGGGAATAATCATTTTAACGCTAGTTAATTAACTGAACTTGCATTAAGCCAAATGAGGTTTTGTCTCAGCCTTGCTCATCTGGCACATGGCAGCTGGCTTGCCACGCCAAGGCCAAAACTACTTTGTATTTATATTTATAAATGTATCAATTTATCCATTGAAAAGGCTTTACCATAGATAAATAAAGGCGCCTAAGTTTAATCGTATTTTGTTTGTTCTAAAACAAGGAAACTAGACGAAAGACAGGCGAGAAACACAGAATTCTGGGAGTTGAAGTCCACACATCTGAAAGTTGCCAAGGTTGACAGGCGCTGTTCTAAAGTGACCCCCAAGAGAGGAGGGAAGGGCTGGGCGGGCCATTAAGCCATTTGCCCCCCCCCCAAATCAATGCCAGGGTTTCCCCTGTTCTTGAACCCACTCCTGCTTTTAGCCCACCAGAAACACAGCCGGAGAAAGGCGCTTCACACGAACTGAAGGGAGCCACCCACGCCACACACCTCGCCTACTCTGCCAGAAGGAAACCTCTCCCTGGAGAAAGGCGCTCTGCACTTGCTCAGGGGACCCCCGGCTCGCCCGGGTCTCCTTCCTTTCCTCCGAGCGCCGGCGGCCGGCAGAGGGCTCTGGAGCGCGGCGCGGTGGGCTGCGCCGGGCCAGCCTCGCCTGGCGCGGCGGGCGGAGCGGGGAGGAAGGGGCTGAGCTTCCAGGCGGGCGCAGGGGGGTATCCGGCGGCAGGTGAGCGGGGCAGGCGGGGGCCGCCGGGGACCCCTCCCGCCCCGCCCCTTCGCCCCCTCCGCGGGGCTGAGTCAGCCCCCCCGGAGCTGCAGCCCCTGCCGCGCATTTGTCTGAGCCCTGCAAAGATCAAAGGAGGGCGACGCCGCCGAAGCAGCTCGGGGCGTGACGTCAGGATTCCGAGGCTCGTGCGGGGCTCCCTCAGAAGTCCGGCCCGCGCCGCCGGAGGGGGCGGGGCGGAGCGGGGCGCTGCAGCCTTTTCCCCAGGAGCTGGACTGCAGCCCCCCTCGTTCGCAGCCCGCGTGTTGGGAGCCCCTTTCAGAGCAGGAGGGGAGCCTAAATCCACCAAGGTAGCACAGGAGCTTTGGGTCCTGGAGAGCAAAAAGCGCTCGGCGTATGCTCAGGAGAACTGCGCCTGGCAGCCAAATCTCGGGCAGTGTTGGATCACATCGCTCTAGCTGGGGATCATGGAAGATGAAGGTGTTCACTGGTGCCAGGGAAACCCGCATTCAGGGCCAGCACCCACTGGGTAACTTTGGCCCAGCCTGTCTCCCTCCCTCACTTTCTCTTTTCCATTCCAGCCTACCTTGTAGGGCTGTTGTTGTGGGGAAAAACAGGAGGAGGGAGGGCTACGTAGGCTGCGCTAAGCACCTTCACAAAAGGCAGGATATAAATCTAACCAATAAATGTTGATGTGTGCTGTTGCATTTTCTCTGAATCTCTCTCCTTCTCTTTTTTCCACCTTCAGAGGCATTTTCATCCCCAGCTGGATCCCAAACTCCGAGGAAGGATCCAGGAGCAGGAACGGAGGAAGGACAGACGTGTCCGGTAAGCTCTGGATCATCAAAGATGCAGCAGGGCTTCCAAGGAGCGAATTGTATTAAACTCAGAGGAAGGATACACAAGACTGTGTGGCAACAGAAGCCAATGTGTGGACCAGCTCCCAGAATTCCCTTGCCACCATGGCCATTGCTGAGAATTCTGAGAGTTGAAGTCCACCCATCTCAAAGCTGCACAGATTGGGGAGCACTGAATTAAATGCTTTTCCATTTCTATAGATCTGTAATTAAGAATAGCTACGCCATCACGCTCTGACCTAGCCTTACAAGGTACTTGTGTTCTCTCATGAATTCTCACGAACATTTGGCCATTTGCATTTTTTTTTAGTTTATTTTTTTAAAAAGGCTTCCTCCCCCACTCAGGATTAAAAATTTCGTCCAGAGTGTCAGAAGCCAAGGAAAGAAGTGAGCTGGGCCTCTCTTTAGTTGGATTTTTTCCCCATTTATTTGAGAAATGACTATTTTGTGGCAGGCTGTATGTGAGAGATTGTGGGGCGGTTGGGAAAGGCACGGAAGGGACTTTAGTTCTAAACCACGGTTCCTCAACCTCGGCAACTGGGAAATTCTGGGAGTTGAAGTCCACCCTTCTTAAAGTTGAGGAACTCTGCTGTAAGGGACAGGAGGTGATCCTGTGGCGTTCTGGTCCTCTTGGACTCCAACAGCTATTGCCAATGATGGGAATTGTAGTCCAGTCTGGCAAGGCTGGCTGGGAGAGTTGAAGTCCACCCGTCTTAAAGTTGCCAAGGTTGAGGAACCCTGATCTATACGATCAAAAGACAAGAAGAGAGTCTGTTGGCTGTTTTATCTTCTAAACCAAGAAGGAAGAGCAAAGTTCAGAATGGATGGCTTAACAGGCAGCATTTTTTAAACTGCTGTTAATTTCCTTTTTCTAGCCATGAAGGCATTGCGTTTCCCCAAGGTTTGATGGCGTTCTTTCCCAGGTCTCCGATGGAGCAAAGTCCTGCCCTCCAGAACATAGGTCAGGAGTGCCAAGGTAAATTGGATTTTCTTCAACATGTTGCAATCCAAGTCTTCAATTCACTAGCCAAGTTCTGGATTTTAACCCTTGGGGATTCATAAACAATGTCTGTTTCAAATTGGGTGAGAATTACAGTCCCTCCAGTGTTCTTCAGCTTGTTCCATATGGTACTCTAGGTCAGGCTAGTTCTTCAGAAAGAAAATAAAAAACAATAATCCACTGCAATTAAGATTTTATTATTTATTTTTTTATTTTATTTTATATATTAAATTTGTCACTGCCCATCTCGTTGAAATAACTCTGGGCGGTTTACAGAACAATTAAACTCAATTAAAATTACAATATTGTTCTATGATACCAACACTGTAATATTCATGCACATTGTTAGAACTCAATTTTTAAGCAGTCAATTAAACATCGTTCCACAACGTCTTCCTGCTACAGTGCTTCCTTCCCCCTCTGCAAAACTAAGGGCCATCTCCACCCGAAGCAGCTTTTTACATTGAATACCGAACATCGGTATTAAGCCCTATTAAACTGTCTCCCTTTTTCAGACACGCTTCTGCATAAGAAACATGCACATCAGATAAAATGGTTTTATCACAGTCCTTCGTGATGCACTAGTTCTCTATGTTCATAACTGACTAGATTTAATATCTGTGAAAATATAAAATAGGTATGGGGTTTATCCAGGCCCTGCCCTTTTTATCCCGGCTCCACCTACTTTTGGGAGGGTGTGCTTTTCCAAGGCCTAGCATGGCTCTCAATCCAATGAAAATGTTGCACCCCAGCTTTAAAAAATAGCCACGATCAGACACTTTTTCCCTGCCGCAATTAAATGAAGATATAATTAGACGGATGGCAGCACTCAGTTTGAACTGACTCTGGGAGTGACAGATCAGATCCGGCCTCTCTTCCTTATCCATCTGTCCATTTGGTTACTCTCCTGGTTGGGAAATAGCCGCCATTTTGTTATCCATCCGTTTGGTTACTCTCCTGGTTGGGAAATAGCCGCCATTTTGTTATCCATCCGTTTGGTAACTCTACTGGTTGGGAAATAGCCGCCATTTTGTTATCCATCCGTTTGGTTACTCTACTGGTTGGGAAATAGCTGCCATTTTGTTAGTCCACTTCCCTCCAAACAGACAATACAGTTGTTGTTTAGTCGTTAAGTCATGTCCGACTCTTCGTGACCCCATGAACCATATTGCGCCAGGCCTTCCTGTCCTTCACTGCCTCCCTGAGTTTGCTCAGTTTCATGTTCATTGCTTCAGTGATGCTATCTAACCATCTCATCCTCTGCCGTCCTCTTCTCCTTTTGCCTTCAATCTTTCCCAGCATCAGGGTCTTCTCCAAAGAGATCTCTCTTCGCATTAGGTGGCCAAAATATCTGAGCTTGAGCTTCTTTATCGATCCTTCCAATGAGCAATCAGGGTTGATTTCCTTTAAGATTGACTGGTTTGACCTCCTAGCAGTCCAGGGGACTCTCAAGAGTCTTCTCCAGCACCACAGTTCAAAGGCATCAATTCTTCGGCGCTCGGCCTTTTTTATGGTTCAGCTCTCACAGCCATACATTACTACTGGAAGACAATACAGACCATTAATTAAAACAAATAGCAAGTGAGTAAATGTTATAGACTACTGTAGTTTCCAAGATTCACGTGACACACTTGGGCAAAGTGATGGTGGCATATCCGGGCCATCTCAAGGAGGCCCCAAAATTACATAAATAATTAACTGAAGAAATGAATACATGAAATCAGTAACATTTCCTTCAAACTGGGCTTGTCGACTTAATTTTCTTTGGTAACAATACGGAAATGGCTTCCAATGTCCTTTTTCCGTGTTGTTTCACTTCCCTCATCCCGTTACTAATAAGACCTGACTTTGCTTCGTTTCTGAGTCTAGACAGGTTCACCCAGATACTGTCATGTGATTTAGAGTATTTTTCCTTTTATTTTCAGTTATTTTAGAAACAAATGTTTTTCTAAATGTCCCAAATGCCATGATATAGCCCAAAGTTTGCAGGAGCTCTATATTCTCCCATGAGATTTCATGAAATTTGGACCATTGAAAAATTCGCCTGTTTACATTTTAAAAATTTATTTATTTATAGGGTATCTACAAGGGGGGTCAAAAAAGTCAAGATGGTGGTTGCAATCACACCATTGCAACTGCCTTTTTTTTTTTTTACCATCCCCTGCAGATCCCACTATTTGTTTGCATTTTTAAAAGATATTAGGCCGCAACAATATTGTATGCAATTGTGAAATAGGGCCCATCTTTTGAAAAGGTATCTTGCTATTGTATCCAAGTGGCTTCAATTTTGTTATAAGAGTGAAAAAAGTCCTTCTCCTCATATATACGGGGTAATCACTTGACTTTTTAAATTGTTGTTTCTGTAGTTCAAAGACAGAAGGCTCAAGAGGAAGAGGAGAAGGCAATTCCCAGCTCAGATAGTTCTCGACAACTAGGCATATGCAAGAAATTTTTAAGCAAATCAGTTTTCCATACTCTGAAGGAGGAAGAGAATTTGAAAAACGGACTACAATTCGAAAGACAGGTGAGAGAAAATGTGATTCAGCCCCTTCTTTACGGAGCAGGCAATAAAAACAAGGCAGATGATTGCAAAAGGCGACTTGTGTGCAGCCGATGTGGGAAAAGCTTCAGTAACAGCTCCAACCTTATTGCTCATGAGAGAATCCACACTGGAGAAAAACCGTATAAGTGCCATTGTTGCGGGAAAAGCTTTGGTAAGAAATCGACTCTTGTTACGCATCAGAGAATTCACACAGAGGAGAAACCGTACGAATGCTGTGTGTGCGGGAGAAGTTTCAGCCAGACCTCAAGCCGCATTGCCCATGAGCGGATCCACACAGAAGAAAAACCCTACGCCTGCCCGGAGTGCGGGAGGACCTTCAGTTTGAAATCTAGCTTGGTTGCCCACAAGAGAATCCATACAGGAGAAAAGCCCTACAGGTGTGCTGAGTGTGGGAAAAGTTTCAGCCAGAAATCAGCCCTGATTGCACATGGGCGAACCCACAAAGGAGAGAAACCCTACACTTGCTCAGTGTGCGGGAAAAGTTTCAGCCAGAGCTCCAACCTCATTGCCCACGAACGAATCCACACTGGGGAGAAACCCTATCACTGTGCCCACTGCGGGAGAAATTTCACCTGCAGCTCCAGCCTCATTCGGCATCAAAGGATCCACACGGAAGACAAACCATACAGTTGTGCTGCCTGCGGGAAATCCTTCAGCTGCAGTTCGAGCCTCAGCAGACACCAGCGGACACACACGGGGGAGAAACCCTATGAATGCCCTGATTGTGGCAAAACCTTCAGTGTGAGCTCACAACTCAGTGTGCATCAGAGGACCCATACGGGAGAGAAACCATACGAATGCTCAGACTGTGGGAAGAACTTCAGTGTGAGATCAAGCCTTCATGCCCATAAGAGAATGCACACAGGTACGAAGCCTTATAAATGTTCTGCCTGTCCCAAAAGGGTTTATCTGAGGTCTAGTCTCATGGCCCACCAGAAATTGCATGGAGAAAAGCCGTTTGACTGTGTGGATTGTGGCAAGACCTTCGCTTGTAGCTCTGGCCTCATCCGCCACCAGAGAATTCACACGGGGGAAAAACCATACAACTGTGCGGACTGTGGGAAAACTTTCATCCTGAGCTCCAATCTTATTGCACACCAGAGAACTCATACAGGAGAGAAGCCGTACCAGTGCTCCGAGTGTGGCAAATTCTTCAGCGTGAGTTCGCAGCTCAACGTACACCAGAGAACCCACACAGGGGAAAAACCGTATGAGTGTTCCCATTGCGGCAAGAGCTTCACGTGTAGCTCTGGCCTTATTAGGCATCAGAGGACCCACACCGGAGAGAAACCGTATCAGTGCTCTGAGTGTGGGAAAAGGTTCAATCTAAGTTCGAATCTTATCACCCATCAGAAAACTCACGCTGGAGGGAAGCCCTATAAATGTGTGTACTGCGGAGAAAGTTTCTACACGAGGCCAAATTTTGTGGAGCATCATAAAGCCAGACACTTGGATGATCTAAACATGAAAACGGATGAAAGCAAAGTTAATTGCAACTCTAAATCCATTAATTACCAAATAAACTATGTAGGATGGGATTGATAAATTGGTGGGGATGAGTCTGAATCCACTGGAAAACTTTACATGAACCGCTTTGCAACAGATATTCTGTTGTTCCACCACATTGGATCCTAAGCCTTATACAGTGGAACCTCGGGTTACGAACGCTTCTGTTAACGAACGTTTCGGGTTACGACCAGCTCCGGCCGCAAAATTTTGCTTCGGTTTGCGAACTCCGCCTCGGGGTACAAACAGGGTACGCGGCCATTTTCCCTCCGTGACATGGTCCGCGGCCATTTTTCCGCCCCTGACACGTGGTCCGCGGCCATTTTCCGCCCCTGACACGTGGTCCGCGGCCATTTTTCCGCCCCTGACACGTGGTCCGCGGCCATTTTTCCGCCCCTGACGTGGTCCGCAGCCATTTTCCGCCCCTGACACGTGGTCCACGGCCATTTTTCTGCCCCTGACACTTGGTCCACGGCCATTTTTCCACCCCTGACACGTGGTCCGTGGCCATTTTCCACCCCTGACACTTGGTCATAGGGAGGGGGACTCTCCCTCCAAGCAATAGCCGCCTCCCTGTCCTCCACACCAGAACGGATTAACGGTAATTACATTGAACCTTATGGGGAAATTTCCTTCGGGTTGCGACCAATTCGGGTTGCAACCAGAGTCACGGAACGAATTAAGTTCGTAAACCAAGGTTCCACTGTATTTGGACAGTGCTAGTCATCTCTTGGATGTTTACAGATCCTAAAAGTCCATGTTTCTTTGGATTCTGCACCTATATTTTTTTGGAAACAATTTCAAGGGAGGTGAAAAGTGCAGAAAAGAAACCTTTTGCTTATCTACATTTATGTAACGATGCACCCTCAAGCAGCAAAGCACCAAAGTTGTAAGAATGGGACTAATAATTCAATAAAAATAAGAATCATGCTTTTTTTAAAAAGGGGGGGAAACTACAGGCTTGTTCTTTTTATACAAAAAACATCTGCAATGCCTAGAAATGCCGTTTATTTGAATGCCTGGCCGTTTTTTTAAAGCCAGGCTAGCACAACAGGAAGAGTGAGGGCAGGAAAATTAAATTCTGTTTTTACGGGATAGAGGAAATCTGGCAAGCAGCTTGGGAACTGTTGGTGGGCACCAAATTGATTTTTTGTGCCCCAAAGATCACAGGATCCTTAATAACTTTCTGTTTTGTCCCACAAGTATCCCCCAACCATATCAAAGGCTTACCTCAACTACAGGAGTCAAAAAAGCTAGTCTAGCACCTTCACCACTACCCCACACGTCTCTTGGGCTGAGAGGGAGGGAGTCCACCGCCTTCCTTACTCCTAGTCCATCACTGTTCTGTTTCAAGGGAGCAGACACAGTTGCCAAGGAGCAGAAGCAGGTAACAGCAGCCAAGTTGCAAAACAAAGACTTAGCAAAGTAAAGTACCGTTTGGAGTCCGAGAAGCAAAAGAGGAGTCTAGTTAAATCAGGTGGTCATCCAGTCCAGAAGTCAGGAATTCAAGAACAGGATACACACAAGAGCTACGTTTTCAAATGGTGGTTTTCCAACTGAGAGTGAAGGCAAAGCAAGTTCCTTCAATCTCTGGCTGCAGTGATGTGACGCCTCACCCTGTGCCCTGCGAGGCGTCTCCTTGATTGACCCTGCTCTGCTCGCCTCTGTGTGCATCTGGATCTGGGGCCTGGGGGCCGTGCCCCGTCAACTGACTGCTCCAGCTGATCAGGAGATGCCTGTGACTGATCAGCCTCAGATGCATCATGGCTTAATGATTCCTGAGGCTGACGTTCCACAGGCTCAGCTGGAGCAACATTGTCGGAATCGGATTCAGAGTCAGACTCTGAATCATGGCTCATGGCAACCACCTTTCTTACTACCCAACTTTAGCTCTGGGACTGAGAGGGAGGGCTAGCCCAGAGCCTCCAGGGCTAAGAAGGGACCAGAATCTGGGTCTCCCTGTTCCTAGTCTGGCATTTCATATTCCTGGCTGTCTTATGTCTCCCCACCCTGCCTTTGGCTCAGCTGAACCCCCTTCCAGTTAATATTCCAGCTTTATATACATATACATACATACAGTACATACATATACACACACACACACACATATATGCATATATATGATTTTTATTTAGATTTAACAGCAATAATGAGAACTAATACAAACTAAAATAAAGCAGGGAAAAGGAAAGAAAGAAAAAGAAAAGCTAAAAATGCAATAGAAAAAGTAGAAAAAAGAAAGATATAAAGGAGTGGCTTCCAATATTCTTCACAGCAGTTATATACTTTAACCACCCCCTCTAAAGTTATATCATGACCCCCCCCCCAAGTCGTCATTACTGTATGTAGTCCCTAGCCAGCTGTACTAGAAACATTTCTCTTCCAGCTTGTTTCTTCTTGAAGAGGGGCTGCCATTTGGGTCTAGCGGACAGGGCGGGGGGCACCTCCACATTCCAAAGGAAATGCCCAATCAATCTATTTTTATTAGTCAAATGTTTGTGCAGCCACAATCACAAGACTCAGTGGCTAACAAGGAATCAGCCTTCCAGAGTCTGCTGGAGTGGGCAGCTATAATACATTCAATAAAATAAATGAATAGCTAAATAAATGTACAATAAATATAAAAGGTGAAACCAACAAAACCCAAACAAAATTCATGGCATCAAAGCTCCGTCTTCGGCTTTGGGCGGGAGGCGGACAATGTTGGAGACAAGCGCGTTTCCAACGGGAGGTCGTTTCAGAGGGCCAGACCCATCACTGAAAAACTGCAGCAGTCTAGCTAAGCTTGCTTTGGATATGGCAGGCTGCAGCCTGAAAAGCAGGCGGCTAGAGCCCAAAGTTGAATGTGATTGCTGGAGCATCTGCGGATACCCCCATGCTCTCCTCTCAGTAGCAATACGGAAGTGGCTTGCCATATTTCCTTCTCAGATTTATCTATTTATCATCTTCCCAGTCTAGCCTACAGCTCTGGGAGTTTCGCTTTTTAAGCAGCCTCAAAGTCAGCTAGATCTTGCTGCTTCCTGTGACAGGCCAGGACTCCATCAAACTCAACCCCTTGTGATTTCAGGGACTTCCATATTGTTTTCTTGGAAATAAAGTGATTTTCCACTACCCGCATTCTTCTGGGATTTTCTTTTTCTTTTTCATTTTTCCTGTCAAACCTATAGTCTTGAGATTATTTCCTAGTGGCCTCCCATCCATGGAGTAAAAGGCTTGACCCCACTTTGATGTTTTTCTGATTAAAAAATGTCAGCCAGCGGCTGCCCCTTGTTAAAGAAGATAGATTAAAAACTAAAACCTGCAAAGCAATGTAGCAGCAGTGTATTAGAGAAAGAACAAGAGGAGGAGGAGGAGGAAATTGGAGCAAGGAATATGCAAGTGATTAGTTGAATATTAGTTTATCCCTATTTGGAGGGGTTCTCCAAGAGGAAAGTAAGACAGCCAGTAGGAAGGTAAATTTTGTGTTTTCCAACGGCGACTCAAACCCACCTTCCAAGCTTTACTGGGCCATCCGTGAGTTGACTTCTATTCCACCAGCGAGGTCCATGGCTGTTGAGATTGGCAGTGGTTTTCACTCACCTCTGCATCTCCAGCCTGGAAAAAAGCTGTCCAGCCACATCTTTGCATTTTTAAAGGAAAAAAAAGGAAGGACAACGATTCTAAAGCCATCGCATCCGCAAATTTCCTAACTTTCAACCAGCCCTGGAGCTGTGCCTTGAGGTTGGAGAAGGACAGGCAGATGTCCTCACATGGAGCGCCTGTTGGAAGATCCGTTCCACCTTGGAAAATATCCTCTGCCTCTTGCTGCGCACCAGAGATCCATTCAGGGGCAGAAGAAGAAGAGAAATCCCTCAGCAAGCTAAATAGAGTTTGGCATCCGAAACGCAATTCTATCGCTGTACCAACCGAAGGTGTATCTTCAGATGGTACTTACCACCAGCGCCTGGCCACATTCATTATATGGGATGGGAGGGACAGAGAAGGGCGACCTCATGGACAAAGACTGTTTGATTGGGAGGGGAGAATGGAATCTAAGAATGTAGGGATTGGAAGGAACCTTAGAGATCACCTAGCCCACCCCCTGAACCAGTACAGGAAACTACCCCTACGGCATTTCCAAAAGATGGCCTTTGTTTAAACCCCCTCTAGCAAAGGAGAGTCCACCACCTCCTGAGGAAGTCTCTCCCATGGCTGAATAGCCCTGACGTTTAGGAAATTATTCCTTATATAGAATCGGAGAACATCAGGGTTGGGAAGGACATTCGAGGCCATCTAGTCCACCCCCCACCCAGTGCAGGAAAACCTAGCCTGGCAGCATCCGCAACAGATGACCATCTGGCCTCTGTTTAAACACCACCACCAAAGGAGAGTCCACCATCTACCATTCTGTTGTTGAAAAGCTTTTTTTTTAGATTCTTTTATCCTGCCTTTACAATTTTTATAAATAACTTAAGGCAATGAACATACATTTAATACAGCTGCCTCTTCCTGTTTTCCCCACAACCACCACCCTGTGAGGTGGGCTGGGCTGAGAGAGAGTGACCGGCCCAGGGTCACCCAGCCAGCTTTCATGCCTAAGGCGGAACTAGAACTCACCATCCCCTGCTTTCTAGCCTGGTACCTTAACCACTGGACCAAACTGGCACTCAGTGGCTCTAGTGCAGTGTTTCTCAACCTTGGCAACTTTAAGATGTGTGGACTTCAACTTCCAGAATTCCCCAGCCAGTGGAATTCTGGGAATTAAAGTCCACACGTCTTAAAGTTGCCAAGGTTGAGAAACATTGCACTAGTCACTTTTCCCACTAGATAGATGTTCTTAATGTCCAGCCCAAAATCTCTTTATCATTTAAATCCATAACCTCTTGCCTTGTCTCCTGGAGGAACCCTGGCCCACATCTGGGTTTCACTGCTGTGCCCTTAGCCGCTCTCCCAGCTGTGTTGTGCAGAGAAACTACAGTGATTTCCTCCCTTGATGGCCCAACCTGGCTGCTTAACCTCACACATGGACTGCTGCAATGCATTCTACATGGGGCTGCCCTTGAAGACCCCCTGGAAGCCAGAATTGGTCCAGAATGCAGTGACTCAGGGAGTGATCAGCACGTCTCACTACGTCTGTGTAACACCTCTGTTCTGAGAGCTGTGATAGCCGCCAGCAGGCTTCCAGTGCAATTCACAGTAGTGGTTATCATCTACAACAGTGTTTTTCAGTGCTGACTGAGGAATTCTGGGAGCTGAAGTCCACACATCTTGAAGTTGCCAAGTTTGAAAAACACTGATCTATAATGTCCTTCATGGCAACAACCAGGACCTGGTTATTGGAGGGACCGTCTGCCCACCCCATACAATCCAGCACAGTCAGCGTGCCCCAGGTCCCACTGATTAAGCACTGGGCCCTGATGGGACCTGCAAAGATACCCCCTAGAAATCCATACAGCCTCCAACCTGGGCTTATTTAGATCACGTTGGCTGGGGAATTCTGGGAGTCGAGGTCCACACATCTTAAAGCTGCTCGCTCAGGTGAAGAAATACTGATTTAGATGAACTCTTAAAACCTGGCTGCTTCTCAGATGTTGGACATGATGGGCTTTCCCTTGTGGGTTGTGTGATTTGTGAGAATGGCAGTGTTTTTCTCCGGATGTTTTTTAAAATTTCATGTTGCGTGGGTTGTTTTACATTTTGTACACTGCATGCCGCCTAGAGTCATAATGGAGCTGGGCAGCAATTAAATGACATACTAAAATAAATATTAAATTTCCTTTGGGAACACAGCCTCAGTATGCAATGGAGACCTTTGGAACACCAACCACCCCCCTCCAGAAAAGCTAAACAGCTGTCACCAGTAGAAAAATCCTCACCGCTCTACCAGTGGGAATACGCCTGCACGGGGACACCAAGGTAGAGAAGCACCATAGATGGAGCTTTTGAATCTACCAGGGCTCCAGGTCTGGTTTCCTACCTACCTCTCTGACCCTGTAAAGGGGATGCTCTTAATTGCCCATAAGTGGGAAATTAACAAAAGACGTCTGTTGTGTAAATTCAGCCTGCGGTTCTGCAGTTCTATGTTATCTCCACAAAACTGCCACCACTCTGAAACTGTACGGTGGAATTCAGAAAATAACCTTATGTTTAAACAAGGTTTTATTCCGAGGTGAGACACATAGAAATACAAAGTACAGACGCTGCAGGCAAGGAAACAATATGGCTCTGTCCACGGAGCCAGTCATAACAGGGAGTAGCACCAAGGACCGACCTTCACTGATCTCGGAAACCTGAGTACACTCAAATTTGGGTGGTAACTGGATAGGACAGGACATCTCAGAGCTGGAGGCTGGTTTGGAAGTTCAAAGAAACACCCTGGAGGAACACGGATGTGTTCATGAAGTCACCCTGCATTGAGCTGGATTTCGGGGGAACCTTTCTACCGCTCCAGGTCCCCCATAAATACAAAGAGAAAGCATCACTTGAAGCCTTTTCAAGATGTTTGCCTTCTTCATTGCGCATATGGGAAGAATGCAGAAAAGTGCTTTATTCTTGTTGCATATCATTCCAGTTTCACACAGAACTCATTTACTTCTGTTCTTTCATTTATTCATGAAACCAACGTATACAGCCATCCGTCTATCTTAGGGAACTGATTTCTGTGAGAATTACCGTGTGTTCTTAGCCAGAGGAGTAAGTTTTTGGAGGAAGCCTTATTAGCTTACTTTGGAATAAACACATATGGGATCGAAATGTCAGGACCGGTGCCGGGAGGGAGTCGTGCCACACTCAGATAAGGGATGGGGGTGTTCACCAACTATGTTGCCATGTGAGAATAAGTAAGCCACACGCAGGCATCGAGCCTGTCCAGGAAATATAATTAGTCAATATACGTACGCGAGCGTGATTTGCATCCGTTTTCCCTCTGCCACGATTCTTGGAAATGGAGCCAGGAATGTAACTGTGATTTTTCTCCCTTTGTAGGAATTCCTTCAAAGCTACAACTTCCTTAGCCATGTTTGCAATCAGTCGATCAATCAATCAATTTATTGCCTTCACTCTTCTGACTAGAGTTGCGGGTCAAACCGCCAGGCAGAATATTAACTATCTGGCACGCGCCTGCATGTCAAAGATGAGTGAAAAAAAACCCAATATTCCCCTTTTATCACCCTTCCCTATCAGCTGAAACACCATCTCTTTATTTTAACATCTATGTCTTTCTTTATTCTGTGGTATTCCTATAAATAAATGCCTGGCGCAATATGGTTCATGGGGTCACGAAGAGTCGGACACGACTTAACGACTAAACAACAACAATTCCTATAAAACAAATTTAGGCCTCTGGTAGTTTTCCAACTAACACATTTTATTCAAAGGGAGCAGCTTTTGTGAACTGCAGCCTCTGACAAGGTGAGCCGAAGCGACACTGTCAACTATACTGTCTTTTTCTACATCCGTACTTCCTAAACTGGCCAACTTCCAATTCTGAGAATTCTCAACACCGGCCATGCTGACTGAGGAATTCTGGGAGTTGTAGTTCAAATGCCTGGAAGGTGCCAAGTTTGGGGAGCACCGCTGTGGACAACGGGCCGTACAAAGAATTGAGAAGGCACTTTTCATTCCAAATCACAAGAGCGGATGGAAGACATTCGAAAGAAGGAAGAACTGAACTCCCAGAACCAAACAAGTGCTACAGTAGAGTCTCGTTTATCCGACATAAACGGGCTGGCAGAACGTCAGATAACCGAAAATGTCGAATAACACACAGTAACGATTGAGTGCGGTAAAAAAAAAAAAAAAAAAAACGGATCCGCTGCGCCTGTTGCAATCAATTTTTGCGTTGCGGCGCCACCGTCAGCAGCGACAAGAAAGTACACTCACGCTCGCAAACAAGCCGCTCACTTTTCTCGTCGCCAATTTATGTATGTTGTGTTTTTTTTAGGGGCGTCGGATAAGACGGAACGTCGGATAAGCGAAGGTCGGTTAAATGAGACTCTACTGTATTCAATTCAGCAAACATGGACGCCCTTGTTCTAGTCCCTCCATCCCCACTTAACGACTGGTTTTCTCCATTCGTTGGTAGCACATAGCTTGAAAACGCACATCCGTTCTCTCTGCCATCAGCTCTACCAGCTGCTGACCACGGAGGGGAAAGAGAATTGACCATTTCTCCCCATAAAGGCTCCACGATGGAATGAGTCCCTTAACAGCACAAGTAGGGAACTTGCGAGCCTAAAATGACTGGACTACAATTCCCATCACTGGCAAGAATCGTTGGAGTCCAAGAGGACCAGAACGTCACAGGATCAATACCTGTCCCTTACAGCAGGGTTCCTCAACCTCAGCAACTTTAAGATGGGTGGACTTCAACTCCCAGAATTCCCCAGCTGGCTGGGGAATTCTGGGAGTTGAAGTCTACCCATCTTAAAGTTGCTGAGGTTGAGGAACCCTGCCTTACAGCATCCAGCCACAGTTCATCACTTCACTAGGTCACACGTTTCATACAAACGTCCTGCAAGTACACTTTGTAACCAGCTGGCCGGGCGTTGCAAGCTACTACAGCCCGGCTAAACGCAGAGGATAGTAAGCCGCCGGGGGGTGTTTGCAAGCCGTGCCCAAGTCAAGGCAAAATTGAAGAGCGACAGGCTTTTTTAGAAACCCTCACTGGGGCCGCCTCCTCCTCAAATTTCAGGACGTGGAATGTTTCCCTGGTGTGGATTTTCTGGTGTCTCACCAGCACAGCCCGGTGCGAGAAACTCTTCCCGCAAGTGATGCACAGGTGTGGCCTCTCCCCCGTGTGGACTTTCTGGTGCCGGATGAGGACGGCCCGGTCGCAGAAGCATTTCCCGCAGGTGGCACACTTGAAGGGCTTCTCGCCCGTGTGGATCCTTTGGTGCACCATCAGGATCTGCCGCTGGCTGAAGCTCTTCCCGCACTCCGAGCAGGTGTAGGGCCTCTCCCCCGTGTGGACTCGGTGGTGCTTGACCAGCTGGGAGGACGTGTTGAAGGATTTCTCGCAATCGGGGCATTTGAACGGCTTCTCCCCTGTGTGGGAGCCCTCGTGTATCATCAGGCTGGAGCTGCGGCTGAACGTCTCGCCGCACTGGGAACACTTGTAGGGCTTCTCCCTCGTGTGGACTTTGTGGTGGTTGAGCAGCTGAGTCTTCCGGCTGAAGCTTTTGCCGCACTCGGAGCAGCTGAACGGCTTCTCCCCGACATGGATCCGATAGTGCCGGGTGAGGTCCGAGCTGACGGTAAAGCATTTCCCACACTGCGAGCAGCGATAGGGCCTCTCCCCCGTGTGGGTCCTTTCGTGGGCCACCAATGTGGATTTCAAGCTGAAGCATTTCCCGCAGTCTTGGCACATAAAGGGCTTTTCGCCCGTGTGGGTCCGCTGGTGCGCGGCGAGCACTGTGCTCCGGCTGAAACTTCGCCCGCACACATTGCAAAGTTTCTCTCCCCGGCTTTTGCACCGTCTCTTTGCCACAAAGGTTTGGTTCGCTTCCTTTCTTTCTCCGAAGCAGGGAAAGAAGACATCCCCTTGGGGATGGAGACAGCTCTTCATCCCCGTCTCCCATCCCTTGAGATTTGGGGAGGCATCTTTGTCCTCCTGGGGTTCAGGGTGGGATGCCCAGGAAGTTTCAGAGAGCTTCACTGCTTCCGAATTTTCTACCTTGAATTTCTCTTCTTTCATCTTTGTCACCCACTTGTCATCTGTGGAGGGGAAAAAAACAGTGAAACTCCAGGAACTCTCTTCCCTCAAGGGGACAGAGGGGCACAATCTTTAAGGCAAACAGACGATTCACTTAGAATCACAGCATCACAGAAGGGGTCCTGAGGCCATCAAGGTTGACCCCTGCTGATGGCTGAAACCATTGGCAGGGGTCAGTTTGGTCTAGTGGTGTAGGCCCCAGGCTAGAAAGCAGGAGGCTTTGAGTTCGAGTCCCACCTGAGGCATGAAAGCCAGCTGGGTGACTGGGCCAGTCCCTCTCTCAGCCCAGCCTACCTCACAGGGTTGTTGTGGTGGGGAAAATAGGAGGAGGAAGGAGGATTAGGTATGTTCACCGCCTGGAGTTATTTATAAAAATAATAAAGGTGGGATGAAAAAAATCTTTAAAAATCACGACATCCCTGACAGATGGCTGGCCAGCTTCTGGTTAGACACACCCAGCAGGGCCTAGCACTTCTCTGGGCCACTGGGACCACCACTGAACTGCTTTTCGTAATTATTTGAGGCCCTGGGACAATGGCAGAGTGTCACTGCTGGAGGAGGCAGAGGGAGAATTATTGGCATTTCTTCCCCATTTTGTTTTGTTTTTTCTAAAGTCAGAGCATTCTTCTTAAAAGATGAGTGTCCAGTCTATTTCCCTGCCTTTCTCACAGAGCCACTGAATCTTGCCACCCCTTGTAAGTGGCACAATCTTACCGGATCTTAAGGAATCTCAAAGGATCTGGGGAAGATGCAATGTGCGGGACGACTTCTCTTTCCTGCCCTAAAGGAGAAACGGGCAACCTCCGCCTAGGTCAGTGTTTCTCAACCGTGGCAACTTTAAGATATGCGGACTTCAACTCCCAGAATTCCCCAGCCAGCATGGCTGGCTGGGGAATTCTGGGAGTTGAAGTCCGCATATCTTAAAGTTGCCAGGGTTGAGAAACACCGGTCTAGGTGCTGCACGTGAAGCTCTCAGAATCATAGGATTCTGCCCACTTTTCCAACCAGGTTCCTGGCAGGAAACGGGCAGATGGTTTCCAGCCTTGCTCAATGGCAGGGACCAGAACACGGGTCACCCGTTGCAGCATGAAACCTGCGCTCTGCAGGGGGGTCGTTGAGAATGAAGCCAAAGACGTGGGGAGGGGGAGGAGATCTGTGTATCCAGAAGACAGACCGTGAGAAGATAGCATACGCACGCCGCATCTAATAATCTGTGCAACATTTCTGAAAGATTTCTCCACTCAGACAGGAGGTGCAAGTCTGAGAGCTGGATGTGAAAAGTGGAGGGTGAGGCCCGGCCAAGAATGAAAACAGACTGGATTTCATTTACCTTTCAGCTGTATTCAAATTCGTTCTCGTGAGGGCGCGCTCTCTCTACCAATTCTTTTAATTTTCCCCTTCTCTCACAAGAACATCACAGATGGATCACAGCTTTGGGTGGGGATGAAAAAGCCTCATCCGGATTTCAGAGGGCCATTGAGGGCTCTGAATCCTAAAAATGAACCCATATAGGGGCATGTATGCCTGTGTAAAGAAACCTTTGAATATGGTTCAATATGTTTGTGCCTACACATCTACGTGGAAAGAGTACACATATATTCAGAAGGGTATTTGGAGATTGGCCTGTGGCGACTGGACGTGTATTTCTATTAGTTTTAATCCTCCCGCAAATATGCGATTTTACTGATTTTGATTCATTGCAGCCTCTTGATTTTAACTGTATACCACCATGTGTCCTGTATGGTACAGTGGTACCTCCGGTCACGAACTTAATTTGTTCTGCGACTCTGGTCGCGACCCAAATTGGTCGCGACCCGAATCAAATTTTCCCATAAGGTTCAATGTAAATACGGTTAATCCGTTCTGAACCATATGTATTTTTTTTTAAACCACAAAAATAAGACACAAAGTACAGTCCAGTACAGTATGAAGAGAGAGAATGCTAACCTTGCTTGAGGCGTGGAGGACAGGAAGGCGGGTGGGGAGGCGGTTATTGCTAGGAGGGAGAGTCCCCCTCCCTACAGGAAGCCACGACCACGTGTCACAGCAGGGAAGATGGCCGCGGATCCTGTTCGTCACCCGATGCGGAGTTCGCGAACGGAAGCAAAATTTTGCGAATGGTGCTGTTCGTGACCCGGATTGGTCGTGAACAGAAGCGTTCGTGACCCGAGGTACCACTGTATGTCCAAAACCTATTGGAATGTTCTTTTCCAAAAATGGTAGATTTTGCGTATCCCTAAGCTGAAAGTACTATGTGCTGAAACTTGGGTTTCTAGAGATGGCAACTCTGAATTGCCAAACCTATGAACCAAACTGAGAGACAATTTGGTGGAGTGGTTAAGGCACCAGCCTGGAAACCTGGAGACCCTGAGTTCTAGTCCCGTCTTAGGCATGAGAGCCGGCTGGGTAACCTTGGGCCAGTCCCTCTCTCTCAGCCCTAGGAAGGAGGCAATGGCAAACCCTTCTGAAATCTTGCCAAGAAAACTGCAGAGACTCGTCCAGTCAGTGGCCAGGAGCCAACATTGACTCAAAGGCACATCTTCATCACAGACCAAACTCAAGGTCCCCATCTGTCCAGCATGAACCCAGGGAGATGGAAACCCTTACTGACTTACATTATTGTTATTAATTACATTTACATACCGCCTGACTCCCAACGACTCTGGGCAGTATCAAATATTCAAAACAGATTAGAACAATTTAAAAAAAGGAAAAGAAATAAAAAGTAACATGTGTCCAGAAGGGACAAAACAACACATTCGTTTTCACAAAAGGGCCTGCCACCCATCTTAGCCCTTTTGTGAAGGGCTCCTCCTTAGCTGGGGGAGAAAACCAGATTTTAAGAGCTTGATTGAAGGAGGTCAGGGTAGGAAGCTTGGGGGAGGCTGCCCCAGAAGGTGAGAGTTACCCTGAGCGTTTGCTTCACTCTCGGTCTCCTGTTTGGCCTGAGGGCACATCTGCTCCTCTTCGGGGCTGGGATGAGATGGCTGGGTGGGGTGGAAGTTGACAGCCTCCTTCTGGGTCAGGACCGAACCCTGCAAGTCAGTGCAAAGGTTAAAGGTGAAAGGACTTGTGGCAAGGGAAAAAATAAAGACCAAAGGGTCTAGAAATATCTATCAGGCCATTGCTTGTGAGAGAGAGCAGGCAGACAAAAGGGAGCAGGACAAAATGGGATAGTTTGACATGAAAAGAAAGGTGTCAGCCCTTCGAGGTAGTCCAGACAGGAAGCCAAAACCATGAGTACTAACACTACCTTTATTGTAAGGTTATAGCCATGTTTCTCAACCTTGGCAACTTTAAGATGTCTGGACTTCAACTCCCAGAATTCTGGCTGGGGAATTCTGGGAGTGGAAGTCCAGACATCTTAAAGTTGCCAAGGTTTGAGAAACACTGGGTAACAGGATCTTACAAGTCTGAAAGCACTTCTCCCCTTCCTCGCCTTTATTTTCCAGAGAACTAGGGAGGGTCCCTTCTGAGACGCTTCCCACGCCCCCATTCCTCCTTTGGACTTTCTTACCTCTCTTATCAGACTGTTGTCTAGGCTGCGGCTCTTCCTCCTGTCTCCCAAGGTTATTCTCACAGCCCATGACAGAAGGAGATTCAAGCTGAATCTTAGAAGGAATTTCCTAGCAGTAAAAGCTGTTAAGCAGCAGAACAGTCCACTTAGAGCAAAAGTGAATCTTCCTCCCACCCGCCCCCCGAAAGCTAAAGGAAAACAAATCCTGGCTGAATATTAGAAAAACACTTTTGGTCCAGGCAGAGATGGAACTATCTTCTTTTGGAGATGCTTGATCCCATACTGAGCAAGGATCAGACTCGGTGACCTCCATGCCCCCTTCCAATTGTATGAAGTCCTTGCCAAGAAGAGCAACTGGGATCCTCAGAGACAGTAAGAAGGGAATCTAAGATTTTGGGACATGAATGTGCTTTGAGTTTAAGCTCTAAGGACTGGCATTTGAGCCAGTTACAATGGACATGTGAAACAGATTGGAGGATCCTGTCAATAGCCGGAAATTATCTCAAAGGGCCAACCTCAAAATCATTCACCTACACACATGGGGGTCTCCCATGAAAACCAAAATCCATTCTCACCCTTCGCTCCAACATCTTGCCCTCTTCCTGTCTCAGTAAGAACTCTTCTGCCAAGGCCACCGCTTGGTCACAGGTTTGAGGGCGGTTCTGCTTGACCCAACTCTGAATCTCCAGGGGCAGGATGGCCAGGAACTGTTCCAGGATCACCAGCTCCAGCATCTCCTCTTTGGTGTGTCTCTCCGGTTTCAACCAGCAGTGGCAGAGGTACCAGAGGCGGCTGCAGGCCTCACGGGGCCCTTCGGCCTCCTGGTAACGGAAGTCCCTGAAGAGGGCTTGCTGTGTGTCCATGGAAGCTGGGTCCTCACTCAAGACATCCTCTTTGGCCTTCCAATGATCCTCCATCTTGGTGTGCCCCCCTTGAACTTCTCCAGGGTGATCTGATTCTCCTTTGAGTCTCCAGTGAGCATCCAGTGCTCCTTCGAAGGATGGTTGGGAAGACTTGGTCTTCTCCCATGGAGAAGATCTTGGTAACTGGGAACATTCCCATTTTGAGTAAGGAAATTGTGTTGCTTTCAAGGCCTCATGCAATGCTAAATGTTTGAACTGTCCTTTGTCCGAGTGGTTTGCTGTCTGCTCCAGGTTCTCCTTCTTCAGGACACTCAAATGATTCCCAGTCTTGAATCTGTGAGGGGCATCTACTGCTCTCTCCAAAGCTGCTCCATGTTCACGACCCACATGAACTCCATCCTCCAGCAGCCTCCCAGCCTTTATCTCCTGGGGCAACAGCTCTGGGACCCGGAGGCCAACACTTGGCACCCTTCCTTTCTGTGCCATTTTATCAGAATTAGCTCAGCGGGAAAGTCTTGACGAAAAGCTATGCTTGACTGAAAATGTGCCCAAGAGGATGAGTCGCTGGCTAACAACCCAACCCCAGGATAGTCCCACGAGATCCATGGATCATTTTAGGGAGCACAAGGGATTACAGACAAACACGGTGCTTCACAGGAGGGGCCAATGATGAACGTTTATCCTGGAGAAAAAATATAGACTTTGGTAAGAGAATAAGAACAATCCAATAACTCCAGAAGCCAATAGAAGAGAATCTCTGTAGCTCAGGGTTGAACTGTGGAGTCCTTGGCGCTCTCTGAGCTTGGTGGTTTGCTTGCGGACGTTTCATTACCCAACTAGGTGACATCATCAGTGCGAAGGAGGGTGGGGTTTGCTCCGTTTATATACAGTAGCCTGCCCTGCCAGTGTTGGTGGGGGCATAGTTTTCTCCTTGTTCATTCCTTGATTAGAGTATTGTTTTCAGCTTGATTGTTTGTCTGGTGTTAATCCCTGCTTACCTCGGTGTTGGCTGCTGGAGAGGATGTGCTCTGAACAAACCATCAAGCAGAAAACAATAACCTAATCAAAGAACGAACAAGGAGAAAACCACACCTCCACCAACACTGGCAGGGCAAGCTACTGTATATAAACAGGGAGCAAACCCCACCCTCCTTCGCACTGATGATGTCACCTAGTTGGGTAACGAGATGTCTGCAGGAAAACCACCAAGCTCAGGGAGCACCAAGAATTCCACAATTCCAGAAGCACTACGATGCACCAGAGCTGGATTAGGGCTTTGTGAACACACATCTATAGGTTTCCAGCTCTCACACATACAGGCTGGGTTCCTGGCTTCAAGGATCATGTTAACTTACGGGCTTTAGACCAGTTTGTTCAACAAACCACATTAAACTGGTTTGCACAGTACACTAAGCCATAATCCATAGTTCACAAACCACAATGTACCGGTAGCACGTCAATCCCAAACCACATCATGGCTTGGTTGCATACAGAATCCCAGCCACTTGGTTGTAAACTATAGTTTATGGCTTAGTGACCCAGCAACTCAATTGTGCAGTTTACGTTCTCCCCCATGCCCAAACGCCTCTCTCCAACAATCAATTTGGGAGCCTCTTTAGCTGTTTCCTTCTCTCCTTTCCCCTCCAACACAGCGTTTGCACCTGTTCTGGTTTTCCCCCAAACCTGCCAGATTAAAAGCAGCCACGGTAAGACACCAAAGCAGCCAACCTAATTATTTCCTAGATCCACTCCTGGTGGCACTGAATGCCTGCATTGTTCATGTAACCCTAAAGCCGTGTTCTCAACCTTGGCCACTGTAAGATGAGTGGACTTCAACTCCCAGAATTCCCCAGCCAGCATGGCTGGCTGGGGAATTCTGGGAGTTGAGGTCCACTCATCTTACAATGGCCAAGGTTGAGAAACACTGCCCTAAAGAAATGCAACGGGCTCAGGCTACACCACAAGCTAAGCCACAACAAAACTAACCACAGTGTGGTCTAGTATGTGCAGACGAAGGAAGAGCGCCTTTCACTGAGCTGATTAAGCAAAACCTGACTAGATCACTGCTGTAAACGTCACCTTTAGCCCGTGAAGCCAGCTTCCGGAACCGGCTCCCTGCAAAAGATGGACTACACCTCCCATCGTCCCTGCCCCCACAACCCTTAGGCTCCACTAAAGATCAGCTAGCATCTAGCCAGAGATAGGCTGCACGGGCTCTCTCGCCAGTGCTGGTCGCCCTGCGGTCGCCGCGAGCCCCACGCCCCCGCTTCGCCGACCCACCGCAGGGCAAGCCGCCGTCGGAGGAACCCCCAGGAGCCGCCCGCTCGCTCCGTCGGAGAGGTCTCGCCTGGCGCGCGCCCGCCCGCCCGGGCTCCGGCGCTGCGTCTCGGGCCCGTTGCGCACGGCTGGCGGGCACCTCCTCTTGCGCCGGGCGCGCGCTGCCCGCCCCGGCTTTGGCGCGAGGGCGGACGGGGCGCCCCGCGAGCAGGAAGCCCGAGGCCGAAGGCGCCCCGGGCAAGGAGGCTCCTCTCCGGCGCGCACGCCTCTTTCCCCCGCCTCCACTCTGGGCCGCGCAGCTCGGTCAGCTTAACCCTTCCGAGCAGCTCCGCGAAGAAGAGAAGGAGCGCAGCGCGCGCGAAGCAGGCGCCGCCGTCTGCCTGCCCGCCTGCCCGCCTGGCCAGCTGGCCACGGGGGTCCTGCTCTTCCTTCCCGCCGGGCCCGGAGCGCTTGCCGAAGGGACAGCTGTTCCACAGGTGCAGCGGGGCAGCCGCGCCGCAACGACGCTCCCCGCTTCACCCCGATTGCGGGAAGAAGCCAGCCCGACCGCCCGCTGGGGCAGCGAAGCCGCTTGGACGCAAATCGAGCGCGATTCGCTCTGCGACCTTGGAGGGTAGGGGTGCCAACTGCGAGTCCTGCTGCGGGGCCAAGGGGGAGCAGGGAAGAAACCGCCGGAGGAAAGGTTGGGGTCGCTCGATCTCTGCCTCTGGCTTGCTAGTCGAGATCGTGGACTTTCCAGACCCTGGTTTATTAAATAACCCGTTCTTGGCAGGGTTCAGACCTACACTAAGCCACGAGCTTCTCACCATGCATTTATTTGTTTCGTATTATCTAATGATTTAGACTTGCGTTACGTCTGCGTTGTATTATTTTGTGCCTCTGTTATAAGGTTTGAGCGGTTAACAAATGCAGCCAGTAAAATATGGGAATAAATCAAGTAACTTGAGTAAATAAAAATAAGGCAAGTAAATCAAGTAATGAATAGAAATGAATAAAATCAAGTAAATACAGTAATAAATAGAAATGAATAAAATAAATAAAAAGTAATAAAGCTAATAATATACTATTGGTTTTAGTTCTGCCACCATAATTAATGGATTTTATTTATTCGGTTTTGGCTTAAAATATGCTCTAGGGCAAGGTTTCTCGACCTTGGCCATTTTAAGACATGCGGACTTCAACTCCCAGAATTCCCCAGCCAGCATGGCTGGCTGGGGAATTCTGGGAGTTGAAGTCCGCATGTCTTAAAATGGCCAAGGTCGAGAAATGTCTGGAGGTTGAGTCCTGGCAACTGGACTTCTTTTCTTTCGGTTAGAGACGTTTCACTACTTGTCCAAGCAGCTTCTTCAGTCTGAATAAGTTGGCTCGGGGGGACCCCATAAATCTCCTACTGTCCCTTGACATCTCCTATTGTCCCTTCAACCAGCCCATCGTGGTAGTAAGAAACACAGCCACCATGGAAGACTTTTATGGGGTCCCCCCAAGCCAACTTATCCAGACTGAAGAAGCTGCTTGGACAAGTAGCGAAACGTCTCTAACCGAAAGAAAAGAAGTCCAGTTGCCAGGACTCAACTTCCCGACAACTCCACCTGGATGACTGAGAACCTTCATCAACAAGGTTGAAAAACCCTGCCCTAGGGATACCGCCTTCCAATCGGTCATGCATGGCTTATGATGAAGTGCATGATGCCAACCCAGCCCTAAATTAAAATCTCTCTCCAGTCCAAAGCAACTCCTTTGGAGGGTTTGACTAAATTTCCTTGGTTCTGCCAGATTCGAGCTACACCTTTGAGACAAAGGCTCAAGAAAAAGCCAATTTGCCCATTTAAAAAGAATACATAAATTCCAGTCATTCTTTGGCTGTGACTTCTGGTTAGGCAAAATGCCAGTTCTTTGGTGAGAAGAGAACAAGGGTGGGTTTTTTTTTTTCATATTTGCAGAATTGAAGAACCCTTTTTGGTGGCTTCTGACTGGGAAAAATCATAATAGGATAGTAATCTTCCAGAAATAGACTGTCCTGTTCAGGGGACGCTCACCTTCTGCCAAGCGCAGAATTCTGATCTTGAACAACTAAAAGCAGCACCTTGTTATATATAAAACAAACGGAGCCTTTGTTATGGTCAACAATCCCATACAGACTTCTTAGGGCATTTCACCACTGAAATGTGCTTACCAATCCCTGGGTCAGTGTGAAATTTGCACACACACTCCTCTCCCGCCCGTTTCCCCTTCCAAACAGAATTCCACTTTGGAATCCAGATTCATCTTGAGTTCTTCAGGCCAACCTAATTCCAATTCTGTGTCCCTACAGAATTCTCCTATATTCCTTATCCTATCCAGCTCAACTGATCCCTGGTGACATTGCATTTTTTGCCTCAGAGCTGCCCCCCCCTCCACAGTAGTGATTTCCGTGTCCTTGAACGGGCAGAAAACGACCCTGGTGGGAAATCTGCTGCCCCCCTGCCACTCCCCATCCAGTCTTTATAGCCTCTATTGCAGGGGATACAGCGGGAAACAGATGCAGCTGCTTTAATGGGCGCAGAGGTGGTGATCTCATGCTCTCACCTCCAAACTGCATCTAACATACTGCACAGCCCTCTCAAATGCCCAAATACCCCATTTATCAATTGGGCTTAATAAAGATATCACCTCCACATGGGTTTAGGATTAACTTTCTTCCTGGTGGTGGTCAGCCATGACTTGATCTTTACAGAAGGTCCCAGGAGAGGAGTACAGCCTTGAAGAAGGTATGCAACAGCTATTAG
Source organism: Python bivittatus (assembly GCF_059951505.1). Lineage (NCBI taxonomy): Eukaryota > Metazoa > Chordata > Lepidosauria > Squamata > Pythonidae > Python > Python bivittatus. The sequence goes on along the minus strand of NW_028277111.1, from coordinate 2,286,322 downwards.
AAAAACACATAGCTTTGCCCAGAAAAACAGGAGATGGTGAGGAAGAAACTCAAGATTGCCCCACCTTGACTCTCTTTGGTGTAAGAGAGAGGAAGAGAGAAACTCCATCAGTTTTCAAGAGTCTGTTGTTATACCCTATAATAGAGTTCCAGTAGTTCTTATGGTATCTGTTTCCTGACCTGGCCTACCTCAAAGGACTGGCACTCCCTTACTTCTATGTGTGCACAGAGGCTCCTTTTCTCCTGATCAGACTGGCCAACCAAACTGAGCAGCCTGCTTCAGCTCTCACGCATCAATGTGGAACGGATCTTTCAAGCTAGGTCCTAACTGTTGCAAGAGGCTGAGAAACCAGTTTCTCTTTTGCTTCAGAGGGCAGGACTTGAATCAGTGCATGGAGACTAAAGGGAAATTGATTTGGGCTGAGGATCACAGCCAGTGACAGCTTTAACCATGGTTTGTGGGATAAACCACAGTTACTTGGACTCATCCACCACACCAAGGCATGATTGCATTAACACTTGTCAAGCTAAGGTTTATTTTTAGACATGGTTTGTGGCTTATGTGATCAGTATAGTCTGCTAACCAGAATTTAGGGTGCTGTGCATCTAATTGTGATTTATTCCATAAACCACAGTTAACAATGCATCAATCGAGCTATTAGATGAAACTCCAGCTACATTTGACAGAAAGTGTGTTAGCAAAAGAAAGGCAACTTCACAGACAGGCTAACTATTAGGCACTTCTAACTTTTGTTTTAATCCGTTTCTATGACATACATTATGCTCTTAGCATTATAATACGGGAAAACAAATCCATGTTGGTGTCCAAAATCAGGAAGCGAGAGACCAGTCACCAAAGAAAAGTGGCAAAACCATACTGGGACGGGGAATTGAATGAAAACAAATGAGGCTATTTCTCTGTCAGACACGTGATCTACCACTAGTTGATGTCCGTGCACAAATGCAATGGGTTTATCTGCCCTCCTAACTGCTTCCTTTACTCACTGTGGTGCATAGCTGAAATCGGTCTTCAAGAAGCTGGCTTCGCTGATGCTGAGTAACCCACTGGCATCCTTTATCAGCAGGACAAGAGTGCGCACACATAATCAGTCACAACATAGAAGGTGAGGGGACTGGGGGGCATGCCCACTGCAAGATTCCTGCAGGTGGCAGAGAAAGTTTTGCCTATCCCATGCTCAGCCCTGGGAATGTGACAACTAGCCACAGTGTGACTGTAGATGTACTGATCGCCTGATACACATGTACGTCTGCACAACGCAGCAGATTCACGTGGGGTCCGTCCAACCTGGCTCCTTTATTGGACTACAACTCCCATCCTTCTTAGCCAGGAAGACCATTGGCCTGACGCATCTGGAAGCCAAGGAGTTAGGGAAGGCTCAGGGAAAGGGTCGCCTGTAGATACCCTTCAAAGTTGAGCATTTTTCCACATTCCAAACTGGTATGAAGTTTCCTTATATTGCTGCTGCTCCTCTTGTAATTTGGCTAGGTTCAGAGCTTCCCGGGCATGGATTTTCTGGTGCTTCACCAAGACGGTGCGGTGGGTGAACCTCTTCCCACAAGTGGTGCACTGGTGAGGCCTCTCCCCCGTGTGGACTTTCTGGTGACGGATGTGGACCGCCCGATCAGAGAAGCATTTCCCGCAGGTGGCACACTTGAAGGGCTTCTCGCCCGTGTGGGTCCTTTGGTGCACCATCAGGATCTGCCACTGGCTGAAGCTCTTCCCGCACTCCGAGCAGGTGTAGGGCCTCTCCCCCGTGTGGACTCGGTGGTGCTTGACCAGCTGGGAGGACGTGTTGAAGGATTTCTCGCAATCGGGGCATTTGAACGGCTTCTCCCCCGTGTGGGAGCCCTCGTGTTTCTTGAGGCTGGAGCTGCGGCTGAAACCCTCTCCACACTGGGCGCACTTGAACGGCTTCTCCCTCACGTGCACCTTCTGGTGGTTGAGCAACTGAGACTTCTGCGTGAAGCTCTTGTCACACTCAGAGCAACTAAAGAGTTCCTTTTCAATGTGGACTCTGTAGTGTCTGGTGAGGACTGAGCTGACAGTGAAGCTCTTTCCACACTGATCACAGGTGTAGGGCCTCTCTCCCGTGTGAGTTCTTTCATGGGCCACCAGAGTGGACTTGAAGCTGAAGCATTTCCCACAATTCTGGCACATGAATGGCTTCTCGCCTGTGTGGGTCCTCTGATGAGCAGCAAGCACAGTACTCCGGCTGAAGGTCTTGCCACACACAGCACACGTCTTCTTCTCTCGACTTCTGCGCCTTCTTTTGACCGCAGTGGATTGACTTGAGTCCCCGTCTTCTTTTGCTAGAGGAAATACTTCAGCTCTGTGCTGATCTTGGTTGTCCTCATCCTTCTGGGCTGCTCCATCCCCAAAAACCACAGGACCATCTCCATCCTCTTCAGACCAATCAAGTCCTTCCCAGGAGGTCCCACACAGTTTCACTGGCTCAGCTTCCTCCAACTGGGGATCTCCCTGCCTCGTCTCAATCACCCACTCATCACCTGTGGGGAGCATGGAGGAAAGAGGAGTTACCCAAGAACCCAAGCAGAGCATGGCTGCCACATCAGACCAAAGTCCCTGTTATCCCAGTCCCCCACTTCCCAACTGGCCAACCAGATGGCTCCAAGCAGTTCCCAACCATGATGTTGCAGACATTTGGTTCCAAGCTCAGATCAAAAAAATCCCACCTCCAGCATTCCATTAGAACATTACTCTTGAAGCCCAGAATCTCAATTATGACCCAATTGGTGGCTGTGTGCTTCCAAATATCAGTTGCATAGGAACAACGATGGGAGATGGGGTGAATCCTGGCTTGTTATAAAGGTGCAAAAAAAGCCACAATCTCATGTTTGAATGCAATTCTGTTCTGTTTTCCCACATGTACGCTGAACTTTAACATGGCAAAATTTCCTGGCTTAGAGGAATTTAGCTCTGGCATTGAGAAACAGGCCAGAGAGGGGAATCGGTTACTCATCCCCAAGTAAGTAGAAATTGTGAGAAAGAGACTCACAACAGCCCTGCCTTGTCCTTGTCATCCTTAAAAAAGATCAGCAAAGGTTTGGAACAGGCTTCCACGATTCTGTTAATTTATCCCACAGGAATAAAGCATCTTATCCCACAGGAATAAAGCATCTTATCCCACTCATCATAAAGCATGGAATCTCTGCAGGATTTGTTTCTTGACCTGGCCTACCTCGAAGAGCTGATGCTCGGCTTAAAGCAACTTCTGAAAATTCACGCACCTCAGAGACAACAACATACCACCTGCCCTTACCTTCTGAGTCGGTGTCACCATCCCGCTCCTGCTTGATAACAGTGCTGAGCTGTTTCTCTCCAACGCCTGACAGAGGCTGCTGCGCCGTGGAGAAACCCAGAGCTTCCTCCTGGGCCAGGCTTGGTCCCTGAAATAACCCCAAAGTTTATCTTCAGGAACAAGAAACAGAACGGAAAGTAGGTTGGGGAGATTTCAGAAAGTGAGGGTGCCAGTTTCTTCCCCCACAAAAAGACACATCCTGTCTGAAGATCGCACATATTCCTCAAAAAGAAAAGGGAGCTTATACTCCTTAAAGCAGTGTTTCTCAACCTTGGGAACTTTAAGATGTGTGGACTTCAACTCCCAGAATTCCCCAACCAGCATCTCTGTCTCTAAAGCGAGAGGTGAGTAGGCGAGATCTGGATTATAAACATTCAGATAACTGCTAGATGACAACCTGGAGTTAGGTTTTTAGCAGCTAGATTTGGTAGCTGTACAGGTAGGCCTTGACGTACAACCACAATTGGGACTGGAACTTTCATCACTAAGTGATGTGGTTGTTAAGTGAGTCACACTCGATTTTACAACCTTTTTTGCCACAGTAGTTAAGCAAATCTGGCTTCCCCCAATGACTTTGCTTGTTGGAAGCCCCCTGGGAAGGTCACAAATGCTATCATATGACCCCAGGACACTGCAACTGTTGTAAATACATGCCGGTTGCCAAGCAACTGAATTTTGATCACATGACCGCAGGGGATGCTGCGATGGTCATAAGTGTGAGAACCTGTCGTAAGTCACTTTTCAGTGCTGTCATAACTTTGGTCATTAAATGAATGATCTTAAGTCGAGGACTACCTGTAGAGAGTAAGGGAAGTAACCTTGATGAAGATACAAATCATTACCTAGACAAAGGGGGGTGAAGCATTTTTAAAGTCTAGAACAGCCAAATAACATTTAGAGGAGGCTCGGGAATATAATGAGGAGGAAGAACAGCACAATCAGACTTGCAAGATTCTGTCACAACAGCTCTGTAATACCAGTTGTATTAGCCTGCATGACTTTGGTTTCCTTGTCTGGTCTACCTGGAAGGGCTGACACCCCTCCATGTTCTTGGGCCCCACCCCTGTCCTAGCACAGTCTCACTGCAAAGTTAACTTTTTCTAAAGCCTCACCTCCTGTGGCCGTCCTAGGGGAAAGCCTTCAGCCAGAGCCACCGCTTGGTCGCAGGTTTGAGGCCCAGCAGCTTTGACCCACCTCTGGAGTTCAGAGGGCAGGATGGCCAGGAACTGCTCCAGGATCACCAGCTCCAGGATCTGCTCCTTGGTGTGCCTCTCTGGCTTCAGCCACCGGTGGCAGAGGTACCAGAGGCGGCTGCAGGCCTCACGGGGACCCTCAGCATCCCAGTAACAAAACTCCCTAAAAAGGGTTCGCTGGGTGTCCGTGGCCGCTGAGTCATCTCTCAGAACATCCTCCCCCACCTTCCAATAGTCGTCTGCCTTGGCAGTGTCGGTCTGCTCACTCTCCCTTCGAGGGTCTCTGCTGAGATCCACTAATCCTTTGTACCGCCAGTAGGTTTCAGCTGCTCCCTCCAATGAGGCCAGACAGGCCTTGGCATTCTCCCACGGGTCAGAAACCGGCTCCTCCTGGTTGGAGGACTGCACTGCCTTCAAAGCAGCCCGCGGGTCTAAGTATTTCAACCTCCGGTCTCCAGCCTCAGTCTTGGCTGGTCGGGAGCCCCCCGTTTCTGCCAAGTCCTCTGCATTCCCAGGTTGGAGGCCTTTCGCTGTTTTCCCTGCCTTCTCCTGGGTGACCCCACGTTTGAGGCTCTCTTGCAATTCTCGTTCGGATTCCGCCTCTGGACTTTTTCCCTTCTCCGGCATTATTTTATGTCTAATGACCAGCTCCTGGAGAGACACCTGTTTGGAAGCATGTTTTTAATTGGAAAGGCTAACACAGGCAGATAAGCTTGAAATAAACACATACATTTCTCCAGGCCAAATTATCTACTTGTAATTAAGCAATTTCAATCCCAGTTAGAGAGCATGGACCAGCGTGCTAACACTGATGTAAAGCTGCTTCAGAAGAAGAGCTGATAAGGAAAAGAGGGTTGGGGGACAGGTAAGCCAAGATCAGCCTATTCAGCCATTTCAATAATCGGTTTCATTCCTCACCCTCCAACTGAGCCCCTGGACACACCGAAGGCTTAAAATCCTGCTTCCCTAAGCAGAAATTACTAGCCAATTTAATTATTATGATTATTAGATTTTTTGCTGCCTTTTTAAAAAATATACATTTGGTCCACATGCTTACTACTCCTGCTAATACAACTGAGCTTCCAGCTTTAGCAGCAGTGTAGCCCTAAATAACGACAGCTTCTTGCCAAAGAAGTTGTGTTCGTGCTTGCAGAGATGGAACACAAAAGTTTTATCTTTGTCGAGTTTTATCTTTGTAAAGGATTACAGAGATTTTAAATGTGTTTAGTTTTCAACTCTCTTCGAACAACAAACTGATCCCCAACAGGCTAAAAAATAAATGCAGACACCCGGTGAAGCCACTGCCTGAGGTTTCTTCCTGCTGTTGTTACCCAACATTTATTAATAGAACCCCACTTTTATTATTTTCTCCTTACGGCTGGCCATCTCATCTACCCCAATTGACCGATTTCTCCCCTTGGCAACGGTTCCAACAGTCAAAATAAATAATATTCAAGGAATGTCATGGCCCATGTTCACACAGCAGGACCAAAGGAAAGCTTAGTTCCCCACAGGATACAAAATGCCATTTTAATCGTCCTGGTGCCAAAAGTTATCCAAGGATGTTGGGCTTATAACGACCTCCAAACAGCCACATCTTTAGTTCCTCTAATCCAGACTAGATAGATAAAACGCCTGTTATTGGTTACAGCACCAGGGTTCAGGAGATCTTTGGGCACTGTTTCCTAAAAACTAAAAAAAAAAAAGGTTTCTTGACAATTTTGGATCCATGCAGAGGGCCAGAGAGGGAGGAGAAGGAGGAGTCTTTATCAACAGCCTCACCTGCATGCTGACTACTATAGATCTTTCCCTGCAGCAGGTCGCCAGAATATAGGGAATAAATTAGAAAAGGGGCTGCAGAGGTCATCTAGCCCAGGGTTCCTCAATCTCAGCGACTTTAAGATGGGTGGACTTCAACTCCCAGAATTCCCCAGCCAGCCTTGCTTCCCCTTGCTGGCTGGGGAATTCTGGGAGTTGAAGTCCACCCATCTTAAAGTCGCTGAGATTGAGGAACCCTGATCTAGCCCAAACCCGCAGTGCAGGCAGACCAAGCGCAGGGCAGTGCCCTGCTCCAGTGCTCAGCCCTGACCGCCGGCTGGGGCTGCTGGGCGAGGGGGTTCAGCCGCCTCCGGAGAGCTGCGGCTGGGCCCACCGCGCCCTGCTGCGCGCCCGGCTGGGGGCCGCCCACCATTTGCTCAAACGCCTCCAGCGAAGAAGCCCCCCCCCGCCTTGAGCAACGTCGGCAAAAGCAGTGTGAGGGTGTGGGGACGCAAAACGGTTGAGAAGGGGCAGGTGCGCGCGCGCTGAGAAGGGCTCCCCTCTCCCCACCACGCTCGCCAGGTCTCGCCCGCCGCCTCTCCCCGGGGCGTCCGCGAAGGCGCGCGCCCCCGCCCCCGCCCCGCGCTGCCAAGGGCGCCCCCCGGCTTCCCGCCGTTTACCCGGACTTGCCGGCGCCTCAGCCCGGGCGGGGGGCGGGGCAGGGCGGGGGTCTCTCTGCGCCCGGAGGCCCAGCAGCACGCTCCCCGGCTGGAGAGGAAGAGGAAAGGCGGCCCTTCCCCAAAGTGACAGGCGCGCACCCTCTTCCAATGGCTTCTCTCCTCCCTTCTGGGAAGTGGATCTCGGTCAGCTTAACCCTTAAGCCTCGGTGCCTCCACCGGGAAGGAGGAGTGGCAGGCAGAAATCTCACCGGGGGGGTGGTCGCCCCCCAAGCGTGCCTTGGCTCCAAGCTGCAGAATAAGGCACCCTTGCAGCAGATGTAGTAACAGGAGACGTTGTCACTCCCCCTTGATATCTGTATCTATAGATATCTATATCTATATCTCTGTCTGTCTGTCTGTCTCTCTCTCTCTCTCTCTCAGTGTTTCTCAACCCTGGCAATTTTAAGATGGGTGGACGTCAACTCCCAGAATTCCTCAGCAAGCCTGCTGGCTGGGGAATTCTGGGAGTTGACGTCCATACAGCTTAAAGTGGCCAAGGTTGAGAAACACTGCTCTCTAGAGCCATGTAGAAGAAGCTAAGGACACTCTTTCTCAAAACGTCCCCTGCCTTTAATCGCTGCACATCAAACTGGCTCTTAATATCATTGCAATATTTTTTGCAATGCCTCCAATCCCCTTTGAAAGGGGTCGCTGCTGCCTCTTGTGATCATGAATTCTAGAGGTTAATTCTGTGCTCCGTGAAAGTGACTTTCTATTGCAGTGTTTCTTGACCTTGGCCACTTTAAGATGGGTGGACTTCAACTCCCAGAATTCCCCAGCCAGCCTGCTTGTGGGAACAGTCTTTAAAGTTGCCAGCGCTTGCTGGGAGGCGCTGCCCCCATCGCAACTGACAGAACCCGAGAAATGGGCGAAGGGGTCACCCCAAATCAGCCCGGACCTGAGAAATTTCCTGAGGAGCCATGGGTAACGCCAACCGTAGAGTTGGCCCGGGTATGAGGAAGCCGTGTACCCCTTTAGAGTGTATATTGACTCATTGGAATACATTGAAACCCAGACTGGCAGTAGAAACAAACTTTAAAAAGCCTATATTGAAGACTTGGTGTTCAGTTATGTGGCCCTCCTATTTTCTGGACTTTCAACGATGACCATGGCCAAACGAGGGCACTATAGACCCTGAAATCATACAAAGCCTTTCCGTTTACCTTGCGGAACACAAGAAGGTCGAAGAAGATAATTGAGTTTCTTTTATAATTTGGCCATACGGAAAGACAGTGTAGTCTTTCCCCAATTCAATCAACTGTTTGCCCTGTCTGCCCGAGACAACAGAAATTGGAAGAAAAAGGGCAACTGATTTTTGAAGAACCAGAGGAGGAATTTCCACCACCATATGGAGGACCAAGTGCGCCTCCAATAGTACCCCAAGTGGTGCCGCCTTCGCCAGCCTTGGTACCCCCGCCTTTTCTGCCACCTCAGTTTTTGGGGGAAATAGTCAAACTTGCCAGTCCATCCCACACTAGGGTGGGTCAGTCGTACAGGCCCCCTAGTTTTGCCATGTCTACTACGATGGCACCCCTTCGGCAAGTTCCTTTGGGGGATAATTTAATTTTTGTACATATACCTTTTATGACCACTGATTTTTAATTGGCAAAAAGGACTGCCACCCTATAGGGAGGCACCCCAACAGTATGTGGAACTGGTCCAACGTATTCTTGCTACCCACCGGCCCAACGTGCCGGACATGTTTACCCTTTTAGCTGCATTTTTGGGTGCTGAAGATAAAAGACAAGTGTTAAAAACAGCAGAAGACTGGGAGTTTTTGGAAAATCTGAAAAAGCACCCCAGAGTGTTTCTTTATAAGTATCCAACACAAGAGGCCCCTCTTTGGAATACTCCTTTTTTAGTTTTGCCTCAATGTCCCGTAAATGTTTCTGGGACGTGACCTCCTTGGAAAATTGGGAGCTTCACTCCAATGTACCCCAGAGGGGGTAAGCCTGGAAATCCCACCAGATAGAGTCTTTTTATGTTTTCTTGAGGCAGCAATAATTAAACTTTTTCCCTTAAAAGGAGTGAACCCAGACATTTGGTACCAGGGAATACCTGGGTTTGTGAAGTTTGCCATGCCTCATATGCCTAAGTTGTTGCCAGGTGTCAGTCCAGTATCCGTACGGCAGTATCAAATTAAAAGGGAGGCACGATTGGGAATAAAGCCTTTCATTGAACTATTTTTGGATCATGGCATTTTAAAAATTGTCCAGTCGCCATGGTCAACCCCAATTTTCCCTGTACCCAAGCCTGATGGTTCTTGGAGAAGGGTCCAGAATCTCCAAGAAGTAAATGCTCGCATCCAGGCTCTTCATCCTTTTGTGGCCAACCCCTATTCCCTGCTGACTACCCTTTCCCATCGCCAGCAGTGGTACACAGTCATTGATTTGAAGGATGCCTTCTTTTGCATCCCCTTGGCTGTTGAGAGTCAAGCATATTTTGCCTTTGAGTGGGAAGACCCTGAGTCCAGCCACAAATGTCAACTCACATGGACCAGACTTCCCCAAGGCTATAAAAATAGCCCAACAATTTTTGCCGCTGCCCTTTTTGCCGACCTGAGGAGTTTTGACCCTCATAAGACCACTCTTTTGCCATATGTGGATGACCTGTTTTTGGCAACAGAGATTGAAAAGGAGTTTTGGACTGTTTGAAAGAAAAGGCTGCTTGCCCCCCCCCACCCCCACCCCCAGCTGCCTGTACCTGAGGAACTTTTCAACGTTCGATTGCTTACCACCCGAAAGCGTCAGAAAAAGTGGAATGTTTTAACTCCAACTTAAAAATAAATTAATCAAAATTGCTAAGCTTTGCAATGAAACCAACCTCAAATGGCCCGATTGTCTACTGTTCACTCTCATGTCTACAAGAGCCACTCCATCTAAACAAACCGGAGTGTCGCCACATGAAATCCCACCCCCCTTCTTCTCCTCATTTACAAAACATTCATATGTTGGATTCTGTCAAGCTCTTATTCTTACCCTCAAGAACTGCCACTCAGGTTACAGCTGCCTTGCTTAAAGAACCTTTGCATCCGTGTTATTCCTTGGACGTGGGCGACTGGATTTTGATAAAAATATTTCAAAGAAAAATTGCTTAGCTCCTCGTTGGAAGGGACCGTTGTAGTCAGTGTTGACTACAAACACTGCTGTGAAGTGTCAAGATCTAGATTCCTGGGTGCACGCCTTGCACTTTAAGAAAGTACGACCCCAGACGAGGAGACTAAGAAGCCGACAAAGGAAACTGAAAAGCCCACAAAGGAAGTTGGTAAAGCAAAGAAGGATAAAAGTCTCTTTCTACAATTATTGAGGAAACAGCTGCAGAAGGCTTATCTGGGGAAGAAGTAAGTGCTAGTAACCTCTGCTCTCAGACTGCAGCCAACATCTGCCCACTTATAACTTTCCCGCTAGAGCCAGCCATAGTTTTGCGGCTTCTGTTACAACGACCCTGCAAGGACAGCTCATATCTGCTGATTGACTTTCAGTATTTTAATTGACTGTTACAATGGAGGCCCAAAAATGTATAAGAGAAACCTATTACATCAGAAAACATTTAATGCCTGCAGTATGGACAATAGTTGTGTTATTGTATCATGTTTTATAGTTTGTTGTTTTACCACCAGGAAAGGCTGAAACTGCCTTATGATCTTCCTCTTCACAATATTTTGTATTATCCTTTTGTTGTATCTTGCCTTTTTAATGATTCATAAATGTGAAGGGCATTGTTTTGATGCACAATTTTACACTCTCTCATAATGTGTGGGCATGCATGTGACAGTGCACTCTATCTTATTTACAAAGGATTAACTTGCTTTGTAAAGAGCACAGCATTTTTTCCCCCACCTTATCTCTTTGTTGAATGCCTGATTGCCTTCCAAGAGAGCGCACCATTCCCCCATCCCATTTCCTTTAGAAGCAATTAGCCAGATGCCTGACTGAACAAGTAAGCCATAAATTAGATTCCTACCGGGCAGGCAGAGACACCAAATTCCAAAGAAGTTAGGCATTTCCTTGGTAACCAGAAGAAAAAGTTAAACTTAGATTCACCTCTGTTGTTGTTGTTTAGTCGTTAAGTCGTGTCCGACTCTTAGTGACCCCATGAACCATATTGCGCCAGGCCTTCCTGTCCTTCACTGCCTCCCTGAGTTTGCTCAGTTTCATGCTCATTGCTTCAGTGATGCTATCTAACCATCTCCTCCTCTGCCGTCCCCTTCTCCTTTTGCCTTCCATCTTTCCCAGCACCTTTACTTTCCCCTGGGTCATCCCAAAATTCCCTTGTATGGATATGAGGGTATGTACTATCTGAATACATCTGAATATGCCTATAAAATCTTTGTTGCTTGCTTTGCAAGGTGTGGTTCTGGGCAACACTCCTGCCACGATGTTGGCTTGAGCCATCCAGAAGTTTCTTGGCCAATAAAACCTCTGTTAATTAAAAAGCCTCATCTCAAGTCTTCTTATTTGGCTTTATTGAAACTTGGGAAATAAAAGGTGCCATACAAATGTTTACTATGAACCAAGGTAAAAACAAATGTTTCCATAATGATGCAAACAGCCAAATGTTTATGGTCCCACAGTGTATCTATGCCCAGTGTTCTGACCTCTGGAATTCCTTCTATACCTCCTGATTTTTTATCCTCCTATACCCAATGTGGTTCTCCTGGCTTCCAGGTTCTGCTTGGGTAAGACAAATGCTATTTGTACTGATGTTTTCATTCCCTGTGTAATTCCCCTGGTGCGAAGAATGGTTACCTATGCCATTCCTGACATGACTGTTATGGCATCTCCAACAGGCCAAACGTTAGATAAACATCCAACAGAAGTATTGTTCCTAAAACCCATCCCTAAGGAATGTGTTTTTTTGATACAAATGCCATAGGAACCACCCTATGGTCAAATCAAAAGGGAGGAATGTAAGGAATGGTTAGACTAACTGCCTATTTTGCTTCTGTACCTCAAGCTTCTGCAGACATAGGAACTGTTTGGCTGAAGGTCAGTTAAAGAAACCAGGAATCTTATAAAAGTTATAAGGTGCTAAGCATATAAAAGCTATGCTGATTGTAAAGGAACATTTTTAACAGTTTGCAGAGGTGCAAAAGGAAATGGAAAGATGTGGTTAAGCTAAAGGCCAAATGTCTTGCTTCAGAGCTCCTAGACCCATTTCCTGAGCATGCATGAACTTTTGCACCTGCTCTTGCTTCTAACCACACTATGCAACCATATCCTCTGCGCAATTTGGGCAAGTTAGTTTCTCTTGACCAACAATGTAGCAATGCCTTATAACCCCTGGAGCAAGTGAGAACTAGAAACTTAACTATTAGTTTATACTGCTTAAGCTAATGTTTTGACAACCTTGGAAGGTGGGTACACTTGTGTGTGTGTCCCTCTTCCTGGATGCTTCCTGATGACAAAAAGGTATAAAAGCTGTTGTAAACTGTTCTGGGTGTGGCTGTTCTCTGTCTTTTCTCTGCCAGCCGGACAGAGAGTGGTTCACCCCGCTTTTCTCTTGGCCAACAATAAAAGCTGAACTTTCTTTGGAAATACCTCGGTCTAGAGTCTCATCTGAACTTATAGATTCTGGGCTAGAAAAACCTTACACCTTCAATCATCATTGTCTTTTTCTTTAAGAACCTGCAGTACAACAGCGAAGGGTGTTAATGATCATGCAGAGAGCTGCTATCCAAAGGATTTGCTGCAGTTATTTTCACAGGTAAAGAAAGCCACATAGTTAAGAAAGTTCAGGTCTTAACATAGTTTTTTAAAAAAACGACGGATGTGTTCTATGAATCTCTGGAGATATAAAAACTTTTTTCCTTTTTTTTTTTAAATGGTTTCTTTAAACGCTATGACTTTCTAAAGATCAGCAGCTGGCGGTCTTTTTTGCTGTAATCTAGCCCCAACTCTAGAGCACAACAGGTCTTTCCCAGCATTAGAGCTTCTCTAGAGAGTTGGGTCTTTGCATAAGGTAACCAAAGTAGGGTAATTTGAGCCTGGTCCTTGTGCCTCAAGTGAGAACTCTGCGTTGATTTGTTCAGTGATCCATGGTTTGTCGTCTTGGCTGTCCACGGTATTCTCTGGAGCAGGGTTTCTCAACCTTGGCAACTTTAAGATGTGTGGACTTCAACTCCCAGAATTCCCCAGCCAGCCATGTCTTCAACTCCCAGAATTCCCCAGCCAGTCTTCTCCAACACCAAAGTTCAAAAGCATCAATACTCTTCCTATCCACCTTCTTCAAATTCCAACTCAGCTTCCATACAATGTCAGTGGGAAAAGTATTACCTGCAGGAATCTGATCTCTGTAGGTATGGACACATTTTTCTCATCAGCTGACTGGATATCTTCTGACCTAGGGGGCCTCATTCTCCAGTGTCATGTTGACATCATCCTGGTTGGAAATGGCCATCTAATCCCCTGGGCAGAATACTGATGTGTTTGCATATACCTTCTTCAGTAGATAGAAATCAGTATCTGTCTGTTTCCAGGGCTTCTGACCGTTCCACTTAGAGAACTCTTAGCAACGTACACTTCCTAACATGTAATTAGGAGGAAAAGAAACTATCAAATCAAACAATATATATATATTATAATCATACAGAAGTGGAAACTAACATAAATAATAAAAAACAATCCATCATCCAGAGTCATAACCACCCAGTCCCCAGCTTGGTGAAATGTTAGTGACCATCAGATGGCAGCAAATCGTTACAAAGAGGAACCACTGTTCCTTTGGGGCTTTCCTTCATCCCTGCAGAGACAAAATAAATTGCAATTCTGAATAGGACAGTCCAGCTGTGTTTGCCGTCATCTGCTGCTGGAGATTTGGAGATCTTGTGCAGCTTTTACTGCACATATATCGCAAGAACCACAGGACTAAAAGGGATGAAATCAAGAGCTGGAATCAAAATTAGGGTTTGAAGGACTAACTATTTAAAGTAAGTTGATGGCACCCCTCTGTGAGCTGAAAATAATAACAACAATAACGTATCATTATAAAGGTAAAATGAAGAACATTATTAGCATTTATATTCATATTGATTAGCATTAATATTAACTAATAAGACAATGCCAGCCAGCATGCTTAATATATTCACAGATAAGAAAGAAATGAAGGTAGGGGAAAAGTTATTTTCTTTGGCTGCAGAATAAAGATGGACAATGTGGGGGAGAATCAATGAGGAGATGAATCCTAAGGAGGAAGACATTGGCAGATTTTGACCAGATCATGAAGGATGAGGTCATTTCAGTGACGAGGATCAGAATTATTAAAGCAATGGTCTTTCATGTAAGGTAAGTTTGTGAAACTTGGAAACTTAAGTTTGAACTCCTCAAAAGAATGAAGATAAGACACCTTTGAAGGAAAGGTTTGGAGATCATCTGAGCATCATGGACTCCAAAAAAGCCAGTTAGTTAGACCTGGACCAAACCAAAGCTGACTTGGGTTGATCATCAGCAAAGCAAACTCACATACTTTGGGCATGAGATATGGGCAGACGGGTGGATGGGCTAGAACTGTGTTTGACAACTTTAAGATGTGTGAACTTCAACTCCCAGAATTCCTTAGGGAATTCTGGGAGTTGAAGTCCACACGTCTTAAAGTTGCCAAGGTTGAGAAACACTGGGTTAGAAAAAACTACTATGTTTGGCAAGGTTGAGGGAAGTAGAAGAAAGAAAAGGGAACGGGTGAAGTGGGGGGATGAGATTAGAGAACATCTCTGGAACCGCCGCTTTCTGTCACTGGAGTCCCCCGGAGATGGAGGATGGGACCCGAAGCAGCAGCAGCCTAACCCACGCCTGCTGGGCTGCCTCTCGGCTTGGCTAGGGTTAAGCTCACAGAAACGAATTCCTAGAGCGGAGGGAGATGGGGCCGGAGGTCCCTTCTGGCCCTCCCGCTCCCTCTCCTTCGCTGCTCCCGCGGCAGCCGCTTCGGGGCTTCCTGTGGGCGCCGCCGGAGCCCGCGAGCTCGTCACGGTGGCGCCTCCGCGCGAAGGGGAGCCGCGGGGCGGCGGGGCGGGGCGCGGCGGGGCTGCAAAGCCCGGGTCCCCGTCCATCCTCCCGCTGCCCCGGAGAGCGGCCGGGCTTCCGGACCCGCCTCGCCCGCGCCCCCCCTGGCCCGCGCGCCCCGCGCCCCTTCGCCCTGCCCGGCGCCCCGCTGCTGCTTCGCCCGAGGCGAGGCTGGCGGGGGCGGCCCGGCCCGGCGCCGAGGAGCGCCCGATGGCCAGCAGCCCGAGGCTCTGGCGAGCGGGCGGCGGGCAGGAGGGGGGCGGCGCTGCCCCCCGGCCGGGTAAGAGCGGCGGGGAGATTTCGCTCCGCTTCCGCGCAGGGCTCCGCCGCCTCTTTTCCTGCTCCGCGCGGACTTCCAGGGAAGGCCCCGCGCCGATCGCGCATCTTCGGCACTTTCTGCAGGGGAAGCAGCCCTGCGGGGGTGGGGGATGTCCCAGAGCCCCCGTGGGAAGAAATGGGCTCACACCCGAAGGGGGTTCAGGGCAGCCCTTGGCTAAGACGCCAAGGGCCTGGGTGGGATGTGGGGTCCTTGGTGCTCCCTGAGGTTGGACGTTGGCTTGCAGACTTTTCATTACCCGACTAGGTAACATCGTCAGTGGGAGGGAGAGTGGGGTTTGCATCAGGATACCGTAATCAAGTACCAAGGGGAAAAGCACAGCCCCGCCAACCCTGGCAGGGGAAGCTACAGTATATAAACAGGCAGCAAACTCCGCACTGTTGATGTTACCTAGTCGGGAAATGAAACGTCTGCAAGCAAACCACCAACCTCGGGGAGCACCAAGGGCTCCACAGTTCAACCCTGAACGACAAAGATTCTCTCCTGTTGGGTGGGGGGGGGTTGCAGAAAACACAACCTCAGTCCCAGTGCAGCTGGCTTAATGTGGGGACAGGAGGGCAACAGGTTGGGGTCCATGTCTTAAATATCCTTCAGCACTTTCTGCAGAGGAAGCAGCCCTCTGGGTGGTGTCCGAGAGCCCCAGTGGGAAGAAATGGGCTTAATATTTTTATCAGTATAAAGTGTGCATCAGTAACTTGGACCTCCTCTTGTTTTTACAGGTGGTGGAATGATGTTGGAAAGGAGGCCTCGGCCACCGGTGCTTCATGGATGGGAAACAGCTGATGCACAGCTCATACAAGTAGGAGGAAATTCTTGGAAAGCGGTCTGGATACAATCTTGGTGACAGGGTCACCTGCTCCCCTTCCTGTATCCGAATATGCCTCTCTCCCCTCTCAGTGCCTTCCACAAGAAAGACACTCAGTGCAAGCAAAACCTGTGCCTAGTGTTGTATTAGCTTTTGGTATCTAAACAGTAGCATTTGTTTCTTTTAGAGTTGTGTAACCTTGGAGGAGGTGGCTGTGCATTTCTCCGAGGAGGAGTGGGCGCTGCTGGATCCTGACCAGAAAGCTCTGCACAGAGAGGTCATGGAGCAGATTGGCAGGATTGTGGCCTCTCTTGGTAAGGATCCATCTTATAATAAACACCGAGTCTGTTTTTAAGGGATTTTTTAAACATTTGCAATATTTCAGGGGCAGAGGTCAGCCAACTTTGTCTGATTTCAAAAGGTAGCCGCATTCATACAACCTATAACAAACTACACTGGGGGACTTTGAGCCAGTCTCTGTCTCTCAGTCCAACCTCCCTCACAGGTGGTTCTGGGGGAAAATGGGAGGAAAAAGTGCTGTGTACACTATCTTGAGCAAAAGGTGGGATATAAATCAAACCAATAAATGTACAGGTAGTCTCACTTAACAACCATTCATTTAGTGACCGTTCAGAGTTACAACAATGCTTAACAAAGGGACTTACAACTGTGGCAGCATCCCCGCGGTCACATGATCACAATCTGGCACTTGGCAACCAGCTCACACTTAACAACAGTTGCAGCGCCCCAGGGTCACATGATTGCCATTTGTGACCTTCCCAGCCAGCTTCAGGCAAGCAAAATCAATGGGGAACCACGTGATTTGCTTAACGGCCGCAATGATTCGCTTAATATCTGTTGCAAAAAAGGTCATAAAATCGGGTATGACATGCTTAACAACTGCCCTGCTTAACAACGAATTTTCCAGTCCCTATTGTGGCATTAAGAGAGGACTACCTGTATCCCAAAGGTCCCTTGAGGAATGATATCAACTGGGAAACATAGGGAGGTGAGTTATGTACAGTCCAAGGGCCATAAATGGTGTGTTTCCTGAGTAACATTTTTTACTCTGAAAGCTTTCTGAGGTTGGAAATGGTAGAATTAGCCCTGAAACACACATTAGAAAAAAATGACACCCCTCCTCAAGCTCCTGTTCCTCCAAATCTTAAGTCATACTAAAAAGGATTATAATTTCTGAAAAACGTTACAGTCTGCTTGTAATGTTAGATCAGATTTTGCCAGTTTGGTATCTCCCATCATTCCCCAACCATTGCTATTGCATTTCCCTGCACAGCTCTCTAAGGTAGGACAGGTGAGATGGCATGAGTGATTACATATTGAGATGGGAGTTGAATCCCCCATAAGCCAATCCAGTACCCCTACTCATTTCAGTTTTCTGTGAATGTCTGTGAAAGGTGTGATAAGATCATCCCACCTCCCGTCTTAAATCTTTTCCATTCTTCCATTCACCTAAATCACTAATTTGGACTATGTAGTGAGAGGAGACTCATTTACAGACTTAAGCTGCAACCAATTTCTAGCCTTTATTTCAGAAGATGATGAAAGGAAGGCCAAAAATGATGATCTGTCAATGCAAGAAAGAACTATTATAAGAAGGAAACATTGGATTTCTGGAAAGCGCTCCAATCAGAGGGCAAAGTCGAATGGAGATCAGGTGTCACACCCAGGAGACAGACCCCATAAATGTTTGGAGTGCGGGAAGTGCTTCCACAGGAAGAAGAACCTAGCGATTCATGAAAAAATTCACATAAGGGAGAAACTATATAAATGCTCAGATTGTGGAAAATCTTTCAGCTCGAGCTCAGACATCACTAGGCACCAAAGGACACACACGGGGGAGAGACCATATACCTGCCTGGAGTGTGGGAAATGCTTCCTTTACAGTTCGGACCTGATTCGACATGGAAGGAAACACACAGGAGAGAAACCCTACAAGTGTTCAGAGTGTGGAAAATGCTTCCTTCGTAACACAAAGCTGAGTATCCACCAAAGGACTCACACAGGGGAGAGGCCTTATAAATGCCTGGAGTGTGGCAAGTGTTTTGCTGAGAGTGCTCAGTTAAGCAGGCATCAGATCACTCACACTGGGGAGAGACCCTACAAATGCCTGGAGTGTGAAAAGTGCTTCAACCGGAAGGAAAACTTGGCTCTACATCAACGCACTCACACTGGGGAGAAACCCTACAAATGCTCAGAATGTGGGAAAAGCTTCAGTTGGAATTCACAGCTAAGTAGACATCAAATCTCTCACACGGGAGAGAGGCCATATATGTGCCTGGAATGCGGGAAATCCTTTGTCTGCAGCTCTGAGCTCCTGATCCATGAAAGAAACCACACGGGAGAGAAGCCCTATAAATGTTTGGAGTGTGGAAAGTGCTTTGTTTGTAATACACAGCTCAGTATCCATCAGAGAACTCACACCGGGGAGAGACCCTATAAATGCCTGGAGTGCGAAAAATGCTTCAATCGGAAAGAGAATCTCGCTATACATCAACGCACTCACACAGGGGAAAAACCCTATAGATGCTCGGAATGTGGGAAGTGCTTCAGCTGGAATTCACAACTATGTAGACATCAACGAACTCACACTGGTGAAAGGCCATATGCGTGTCTGGAGTGTGGGAAACGCTTCCTTTGCAGTTCGGACCTGATTAGACATGGAAGGAACCATACTGGAGAGAAACCTTACAAATGCTTGGAGTGTGGAAAGTGTTATATTTGTAATACCCAGCTGAGTATACACCAAAGAACTCACACAGGGGAGAAACCCTATAAATGCTTGGAGTGTGGAAAGAGCTTCAGCGAGAACAGCTCCCTCACTTCCCATTACAGAATCCATACGGGGGAGAAACCCTATAAATGCTTGGAGTGTGGAAAATGCTTTGCTCGTGGTTCTGACCTTATTAAACATGAAAAAATTCACGCAGGGAAGAAATCGTATAGATCCATGGAATGCGGAAAGAGCTTTAACTAGAAGACAAACGTTTCTTCTCGCGTTAAGAACTCAGGATGGGAAGAAGCCGGACACAGCGCGGGATTGTTGAAAAGGTTCTCTTCCCAGCTAGCAGTTTTAAAATGTAATGAAATATGCAAACAAATGTTTTTGAGTTGCAAATCATTTAATGAAAGTTTCTGTCACAGCACGAAGAGAGGAGAGAATGTATTGGAATACAGAAAAGGTTTCCCTCTTAGGGGGTTGTTTTAAAGCTTATTAGAATTCATGAAGTAATTCCCCCCACCCCAATTGTAGGAGAAAAAAGAAATTTCCTATCAGTCTACTCCCCCCCCCGCCCATTTCTGACTGATATACTCAGCTAAATGTAGAAGTACATTTGTTGTGTCCCATTTGATTCATGGTTTGTACTAACAAGAATGATTAGGTGAATATCTCTGAAGCTTGCTTTCCCTTTCCCTGACCAGTATTTCAATAAAACACAGATGATGTCCATGTTAAAACCATGCTTTTTTTAAACCATTGGAAAGTGTGCAAAATCACACACAAGCTTCTGGGTCCCTCAGGAGGTGAGAGGATGGAAAATCATGAGGTATGAAGAAGCCGGGATTGAGAGCTGTAGCCTATTTTAACTAGGTTGCCATCATAAATTCAAGCCAGGTTGATGTGGTTAAAGCACCAGGCTAGAAATCAGGAGAATGTGAGTTTTAGTCCTGCTTTAGGCACAAAGCCAGCTGGGTGATCTTGGGCCAGTCCCTCTCTCTAATCCAGTGTTTCTGAACCTTGGCAACTTTAAGATGAGTGGACTTCATCTTAAAGTTGCCAAGATTGAAAAGCACTGTGTCTAATCCCTAAAAAGGAGAAGACAAGGACAAAACACTTTCAAAAATGTTGCCAAGAAAAGGGCAGAGACTCATCCAGGGAGGTGCCAGGAGTCACAAATAACTTGAAGGTGCACACATGCACACACACAGTTATAAGCAGTGTGGAAGAGTTAGTATGCTAACTGGGTCCTGTTAGGTCCAGAAGTTGGTTTAGATTACACAAAGCCCACCCCCTCAACCCCTTCCTTCTGTTGGGAGGAAGAAACTGGATATTAGAAATGGGTTCATCGTTTTTGCCAGCAGAGAACACAGCTGAGATTCCAAACCTTCCAGTCTCTCTCTTTTAGGATAATTTCACAAATAATATTTAACACTTTCTCTTTGCTGGGCTTTTACTAAAAGCTAATTTGTTCCCCTCCACACCATCCACTGCTTTTCTGTTTTACTCGGTCTCATCTCAGCTACAAAATTTGAGTTATGAGTCCTTGATACCCATTGGTTCCTTCTCTAAAAGGGTAGGGGTCAGATACTGATGAGAATTTCAGTCTCTGGTGGCTGATTTTAAAAACCACTGTCTTTTTATGTAGAGGATCCTGTTAAGCGAAAGGAAAGGAAATGCACAAAGCAGCCAAGAGTCTCTTGGTGAACCAGTACTTTCAACACCGTTTTCAGTATGGATTGCCACAAAGGGACGCCATTTGCTCACTAAATGTAAAGACAGGGGTTGTCGTGGCTCTTACTAGGAGAAAATATTAATCCCCTGCTCTTTCATGACCACCTCTTATAATTAGTCTCTTGTCTCTTTCCTCTTTCATTTCTTTATTTTTAGAAATGTGCAACTTTCTTATAAGTCCAAGTTAAGCTGTGAGTTGATTAAACCACTGGACCTTTTCGCGTCCCTGTCCAGATAATCCAGCCATGTAAAACTGGTGCCCAGCAGAAGACCAGGGTCAAACTATTTGTTTCATAATAAGAGACTTTACCCTAACAGCATAATCTATTAGACTTTTTACTTGACTTGGCTATATACTTTTACAAAGTGATCTTAAATGGTTAGCAGCGAATTTAAAAAGTATTTTATATCATAAAGGAAAAAAACCCCACATATTCAAAATCTATTGCATGTAGTGGTAGTTTGGAGATATGATCTCCAGAACTTTACACTAAATGTAAAGACAGGGGTGCTGTTAGTTTAAAATTCTGGAAGAAAGAGGAAACAAGTTTTTTATTTAATGTAAGTAAAAATTGCTCAAGAAAGTACCTGTTAAGTGTGAAATAATAGAAACCAGGCTTAACAGGACTATTATAAAATAATATACATTATATATTACCAGTTTCAGCTGGGTTTCAGTATGGAGATAGCATTGGACGCGCTTGTTGATGACCTGCAGCAGAGCTGGGATGGGGGTGGTGCATCCATCTTGGTGCTCCTTGATCTCTCAGCAGGTTTTGATACTGTCAACCATGGTATATTGAAGGCCAAAGGAGAAGGGGACGGCAGAGGATGAGACGGTTAGATGGCATCACTGAAGCAATGAGCATGAAACTGAGCCAACTCAGGGAGGCAGTGAAGGACAGGAAGGCCTGGCGCGATACAGTTCATGGGGTCACGAAGAGTCAGACACGGCTTAACGACTGAACAACAACAACAACCATGGTATGGGGGGAGGGGAATCAGAGGTGGTCCTCTTTTCTCTGTGGTCAGTTTCAGTCAGTACTGACAGAGAGGTCACACCACAGCCCCTTCCTTGTGGATGTCGCAGGGCTCGATTCTCTCTCCCCGCATTTAGCATCTACATGAAACTGCCGAGTAGCGTCATCTGTTGGTTTGGGGGCATGTATCATCAGTATACTGATGATACCCAATTATGCATCTTGATCCCAAGCCAACCAAGTGACACTATCTCCAAGTGACGATATCTCCAGCCAGGATATATATATCTATTCTGTCTTTATTTTCTACAACTCAAGGCCCAACACCTGGAGGCTGGGCATTTGGTATTTTTTCCCCCCACCTTCCTCTTCAACCATCTAGCCCAGCATTTCAGAGGTGTGGACTTCAACTCCCAGAATTCCCCAGCAAGCTCTAATAAAAAAAATCAAAACCTGATTTAAAGATGTTCAGTTTGTAATTCCCATTAGCAGAAGCCATGAAATGAACTCAACCGATGGATTTAACTTTGGCACTTAGCTGCACACATTAACCAAACATTGGAGTTTAGCAGCTAGCCAAGGCTATCTTGAAACTAAGCAATGCGTAGAATTTGAAAGGAGCCTTTGGAGCAGTGTTTCTCAACCTTGGGAATTTTAAGACACGTGAACTTCAACTCCCAGAATTCCCCAGCCAGCCATGCTCTGGTGCTCTGATGCTGGGAAAGGTGGAAGGAAAGAGCGCGTTGCTGGCTGGGGAATTCTGGGAGTTGAAGTCCACACATCTTAAAGTTGCCAAGGTTGAGAAACACTGATCTACAGGGTCGCTAGGAGTCAACATTGACTTGATGGCTCATCATCAATCCATCTTACAAGACTCATAGACCAAATCACTCGAGACACAGGCTCAAATGATCCTACTTCGGGCACATGCTCCGAGGAACCAGCTTTCTGGAGAAGGCTCTGATGCTGGGAAAGGTGGAAGGAAAGAGGAGAGGAGGACCAGCAGCAAGGAAGGTGGACTCAGCTACAGTGGCGATGGGGGCACCGTTGGAAGACCTGAAGGACCAAGTTAGGGACAGATCATCATGGAGAAAATCTATCTGTGTAGTCACTAGGAGTCAACAACAACTTGACAGCACATAATCATAACACAAGCTCCACCCTTTGCATGTGTGCAATGTTACTTTGCACATGAAAGAGGCCACGTTGGCATTGTGATCCATGTTTTGCCATCTGCCCCCACTCCAAACACCTACATCTCAGGAACCACCAGGCAGGGCCAGTGCCAAATATTTTGGAGATGCCTTTTCCACCTGCAACCCCCCCTCTCCCCCCATGGCCCAGTTTAGGTTGGCAGGAATAATATTCAACCACTGAAGACCGTGCACTCCTCTCGTGGTCATCAGTCCCCCCAAGTCAGACGTGCTCAGATCTAAGACAACCTTAACCTGGTGCCATAGTAAAACGGTGCAGGAACGGTGCTGAAACCAGGGTGCTTCGCCAGCCTTTCCTCCACCGGCCCTGGCACCAGAAAGGAATGCTACTTTGGAGCCCTTATGCTGGTCTTTGATCGTAATAAAGATTTGATTTGATTACTTTGGAGCCCCTCTGCTGTGCTCTGAAAAATCAAAGGAAGAGCTTATAAGCAATTGTGGGGGGAGGGGGCAGGGGAGCACAATGGAGAAGAACCCATCTAGGGAATTCCCCCACCACCAGAGGAGACTAGCTGGCGTCCCTCTTCTCCCCAGTAGTGTTTCTCAACTTTAGCAACTTTAAGATAGGTGGACTTCAACTCCCAGAACTCCCCAGCCAGCATATATATATCTATCCTGTCTTTATTTTCTACAACTCAAGGCAGTGTACATAATACTCCCATCTCCCTATTTCCCCCACCACAACAACCCTGTGAGGTGGGCTGGGCTGAGAGCGAGCGGCTGGCTCAGTCATCAGTTGGCTACCCTGCCTAAGGGTGGACTCGAATTCACGGCCTCCCGCTTTCTAGTCCAGCACCTTCTACACTCCACCATAGGGGTTCCATCACTCTTAAAAATGTCCTGTGTGGACAGTGGTTGTAGTTCATTGTTGAATTTTATTTTACTTTGTCCTGCCCCTTAACCGCTTCACCACACCGGCTCTTCCCAGTCCTGTCCCACCCGGGAGCAACCCCATCCCACCCTCACAGGTTTGTCTCTGGGCCCTAGGAGGTCCGTGGCCTAGTCCGCATTGAGCACTGGTGGGGGGGACTCTGAACCTCCCCATTTTGGGGCCAGGGCATCAAATCCATCACAATGCAGTACAACCCCGAGAGCACGTAAACCCACCCGCTCTCCCCACAACGTTCCGTCTCGACATTCAGAGCCATTTCTTACATGCACACGGTGGTTTGGAACAGGAATTCTTCTGACCACAGCCACAGTACAGGCTTGAGAGACTTGAGTGCAATTGTCTCTGCTTTGCTTTCCCAACGTTGTGCAAACGCTGCGAGAGGCAGAACGCTTCCACGCATTACTGGCATGCCCACACGAGGTCCACGAGGGCCGCCTGCACCGCCCCGTCCTCTGCCCCCTGTTGCTGACTGGGGGGGCTAATCTGTGAGAACAGTCCTGTGGGGGCCACAGTCTCTGTACTCAGAGTCATGCCATGTCCCTTGCTCTCACAGATGTTGTGCAGCACGGCGCACGAGGCAATTACACACACCACATTCTCCTCAGCCACCGGCAGTCTTCCACTCAGGCAGCGCCATCGTGCTCTAAGTCGCCCAAAAGCCCCCTCGACCACCTTCCGGCACTGGTTAAATACATGGTTGTAGGCCGCTTCTCTGGGGCCCGGGGCCCCCGCGAATGGTTTCATCAGCCACCGCCGGGGAGGGTAGGCGTTGCCCCCAAGGATGACCGGGGGGATAGTGATGCCCCTGGAGGTGACTGTGGGGTTCCCAGGCACAAACTGACCAGCGTCCATCGCACTGCAGAGAGCGGAGTTCTCGAAGGCGAAGGTGTTGGGGTGGTTTCCGCTGTAGCCCACTTCGATGTTGATGAAACGCCCTGTGTGGTCCACTGCGCCTTGGAGCAGCATTGAGGAGCAGCTTTTTCTGAAGTCCTCCTCTCGCTGGGTGAATGGTGGACCTATGGCGATATAGCATCCGTCAACCGCTCCGACACAGTGGGGGAAACCCATGCCTTGGAAGCCATCCATGATCTGTGAAAAAGCAAAACAGGGAGATGCACTGATTGCATTCAGATTCTGCCTTTTCACTCACGAGCTCATAGCAGCTCCTTCCTCCCATTCCCCCCCTCCAACAATCCTGCAAATCAGATTGGGCTGAGAGGGAGGGACTGGCCCGGAATTCCCCAGGGAGCTTTTGTGGCTGAGGAACCTGGGTATCCCCCCTCCTAGCCCAGCCTCTTCATCACTACATCTCATGGGTTCTTGGGATGAGAGGGGGGACTGTCCAAAGTCACCCAGGAACCTTTTGTGGCTCAGGAGGGACTAGGACCTGGGTCTCTCTGCTCCTAGTCCAACACCTTCACCACTACCCTACTTTTGTTTCAGGGAACCCAAGGCTTGAGTACTGCTAGGTAGCACTGGGCTTCTGAGAACAGTTTGGGCAGGGGAAAGTAGCTGTATCTGTAAGTAACCCGGTCACTCTGCACATGGGGTAGATCACAGGGGCAGCACAGACAGGCACTCCAGTATGCTAGTGATGGGAGATGTAGGAAGACAAGGGATGGGCAACTGCTGTTAAGGACTCTTACCCAAGCAGCTCCAAGGCCATATTAACCAGGTACAGTATCAGAGGCAAGAAAGGACCTGTACGTCTTTGACTTACAACCACAACTGGGACTGGAAAATTCATCATTAAGTGGTGTGGTCATTAAGTGAGGCACACCAAAAAAACACCTTTTTTTGCTGCAGTCATTAAGAAAATCACCATGGTCATTAAATGAGACATTACATGACTGTGACTCATGACCTTCCCTGCCGGCTTCCCCATTGACTTTGCATGTTGGAAGCTGGCTGGGAAGACTGCAAATGGTGATCACGTGACCGCAGGAGACTGCAACCATTGTAAATGTGCGATGGTTGCCAAGCACCCAAATCATGATTGTGTGACTGTGGGGACACTGCAACAGTCATTAAGTGCAAGGGCCAGTCGTAAATCACTTTTTTCAGCACTGTCTTAACTTTGAACAGTTGCTAAACGAATGGTCATAAGTCGAGAACTACCTGTACTCACAAGTGCTAAAATGGGCACAGCACTTTTCTACCCAAAGGACATTTGGAGAAGCCATCTGGAGGGGAAACCCACATATTGCCACTTCTCATGCCGCATGCCATGAAGGGAAGTGTAATGGTTTGTGAGCATGTCCTTGAGAGACAGGAAGAGGAGCAGCAGCAGCAGTCTAAGCAGTAGTCAGAAAAGAGGCGGCTAAGCCCGCAGAAGGAATGGGGGTGTGACAAACATCTCAGAAGAGACCCTCCCTAGTTTCTTGAACAGTAAAAGCGAGAGGGGAGAGATGTACTTTCAGACTTGCAAGATTCGATTATGGTAACCTTACAATAAAGGTAGCATTAGTACTCATGGTTTGTGCTTCTTGTCTGGACTACCTTGAAGGGCTGACAGGAAGCTAGTTCCCATCCCCCCAAAGAGTTTCACTACTGCCTGGAAAGCTGCTTGCTTTACATATCATACTTTTCAGCACATCACCTTCTACACAATGCCTGTATCAACACCGGAGACAGCTGCAATCTCACCAGGACGGTGTTTGCGATGAGGACTCCACTGGTAACAGCCCAGGCCTCCTAGAGTCCACATAAAGTCCCTTCCTTTCACCTACACATGCTAACTTTCCTGGGTCTCAAGATTACTCAAAGGCCTGGATTCTTCAAGAGTTGCCTACGTATCTTCCCAACAGACAGGCTAAGCAGTGGTTGCTTGGTGTGGATATCATGCCAGAGAAGCAGTAAACAGGCCCTGAAGGAACAGTGGTATATACCTTTTGATGATCTCCAAGGCAGACCTCGCTCTTCAAGAGAACGTGTTCGATCGCAAGGCAAACCTCTACCACAATACTCCCCACTGTGGTTCTTCCTAAGCCAAACCGGTGAGCGACCTCCCTGTAGGACGCCTGTGTTGCGAGCCACCAGACGGTGATCCCCACCCTCTCCTCCACTGGAACCGCCTGGCGTAGCGACGTGTTTTGCCTCTGCAGCTGTGGCCGCAGCCGGTCGGCAATCTCAAAAAGGGTGCCCCGCGTCATCCGAAAATTAGCAATCCACTGCTCGTCATCCCAAACAGTCAGTTCCAACTCAGTCCACCACCGAGTACGGGAGGGATAAACCCACCATCGGCGCTGTCGTGGGACCATCTCCCACAGTGCACTGAAAAGGAGTCTACTCTCAATATCTCCTCGAAGGAGTAGGGCGCGGATCCTCTGCGAGGTCCTTGCTCGGCTGGCCAAACGCCACGCCGTGATGTCCGCTATTAGATCAGCTTCCTCCTCGTTTGCGTTAGCGATGGCGCAGATGGCACTGAGTCCCTTCACCACTACACCACTCACTGACACCAGCAGGCTGCAGAGGGAGGCTGTTGCAGAGCAAGGGAGGGTGCATTGCAATTCATCAGCCAGGCCATTCAGCGCCCGGTCCAAAACTCTCATGAAGTTCTGAGTTGCCTCGCACAATGCAGCAATCTGCTGGCGCATTTCCAGACGGCCTTGGGCATCCTCCCGCAGCTCTTGGATGAATGCTGTGGTACACTGATGTTCTGCATCCAACTCGCGGAGAAGTTCCTGCCGATTCTTCTCTGAATGCGTGATAATTTTCTCCACCGCACGTTCTGTGCGGGGGATTCTCTTTCTCTTTGTCTGCCGCAAAGCCAGCCTAGATGGTGGAGACAGAGGGGAGAACCCAGGAACAGCACGCAGCCCTGCAAGAAAGAAGTTGGAAACACGAGCGTAAGCGGAGGCAGAATCAAAGATTCTGTAAAGTGGAGACTGAGTGGGAATGGTGGCTTCCAGGATGGCACAGACGCCTTGTAGAGAAATTTAAAAAATCAGGGATGCCAGAGAACATCAGCCATTGTAAGCTTCATCTGGTCTTTCCAGATCATTCAGCAGAGTTGTTCCCACCTCCCAGGAAACCCAGGATTATAGTGGTGTCTCCCACACACTTTCACATTATGCATTCACATTGTGAAACATGTAAAGAGGCTGGGGTGGGAGAAGTAGGCCTGCCTTTGCAAGCCATGATACATTCCAAAGGAAAGCAGATCCAGGCAGCACATCCAGAGATATGGTCGCTTATCTTTTTGGCCTCAAGGGATGGCTTGAGGGCATGAGGCTTCGTACCTCGGCCCCAGCTGTCTACTCTTCCCCCTGGCACACGTCACACCTCCAAGTCCTCACCATCTGCTCCCAGGCAAGCAAAGATAGCTGCCGCAGTGAGCCGGGCACCACTGGTGTTCTCTGAGTGCTCCACACCCTCTTCCAGGGTTGGATTTGCACTGCAGGACAGGATCTTACCTCCAACGCTGTTGTGGATCATACGCTGTGCATGGTGAAAATCTTCTTGCCGTTGCCAGGCTGTTCCCTCCGCAGCCTTCGTCAACCGCCCTGGCACATCCCTCAGCCTTTTCTTCTTGCAGAACCTGCTCTCCAGTTCTGTGAAAGTTGGGGAGGGGGGTCAGGGTTGCATGAGGCATTGTGGTTTTGCACAGTCACAAACACTCATGTACAAGAAAGCCAAGCTTTCCCCCCACCAGTCCTTCTAACCCCCCCTGCAAAATCCACGGTCCCATGCCAGCTTTTTTCCCTTTGCTCTTTTCTTAAACCAGCAAGCACATTTCCAATCCAATCTGTCACTCTTTTAGCTTGCTGTGACTGGGGAGGTGGGGAAATAGGGTGGAAGAATCAACGATATGAGGCACAAGCGCTTTGCAACGCATCATCTTCCTATTTGTTTTCTTTTCTTTTCAATTAACGAAGGCCCAAACTTAATAGTAACAATCATCACTGTAGCGCCTAGTGCCACCAAAGCAAGGATGGCATGCTCAAAATGCCTTTGT
Source organism: Python bivittatus (assembly GCF_059951505.1). NCBI lineage: Eukaryota > Metazoa > Chordata > Lepidosauria > Squamata > Pythonidae > Python > Python bivittatus. The sequence continues at coordinate 2,257,659 of NW_028277111.1, read as the reverse complement.
CACTCTGCCAACAAAGGCAACAAAAGTCATTGCAAACAACCCCAGAAAGTGGAACTGCGTGTCTCTGGACCCCAAAGCACTGACTGTTCAGGGTGGCAGCCACTATGTTTGTGCACAAGCCAAGTTACAAACAATAAAAGAGACACCGACAGTACAAAACACGGGCACGCAAAACCCCTTGTCGGCTGAAGCAACAGAAACCAGTCGTGCAGCGACTGCTGACAGAGCCAGCAGCGTAGAACCAGCAGAACCCGGTTCTCCTTTCTAGCTTAAATTGATATGTCAGAAGGGTCAGAATCAGCGTTCTTTCAAAACAGCGCTAAACCCATGGAGAGGAGGAGCCCACCTAAGGTCCTTCTCACAGCTCTCATATACCTTCCCCAAGATCAGCTCCACATTCTTTTACAATTGGACATATTCATCCCACAACTGCAGGGACACATCATTTAGAGGTTCTTTTGGTGCTTCTGCTTGTTGGAGATGAGATTAAAGGAAACCTGTTTCTGGGCTACTGCTAGTCCTTCAGAAAACCAAACAAAGCTTTTACTGGGTGATTTATATTGTGTTAACCATGGTTCCTGATATTCATTTTTAGCTCAAGTTCAGTAGTGATTCTTAACCATTACTATTAGGTATTTTAAAGGAATAAAAGAAAAAATAATCCAAATACAAGTTTAAAACTTAATTTAAAAAATATACAGATTTTAAAAAAATTATAAAACAGTACACATGTGGGAAGATAGCCAACAAATCTAAAATATAATATGATTAACATATTTTAGTGCAACATAAAAAGACATTTCATATCCATTTTCTAATTAAAACATGCCTCTGTTAAACTTAGTCAACACAAGTGAAGTAATTAAAGTCATTTAAAAAGTCATTTTTTGTTCTCTCTTGTGCTTGTTTATATATTTTCCTTAAAGTGTCCAATTTAAAAAAAAAAAAACCCAAACAAACCAATTTGAAGAATGTGGAAACCTTCTGATGTCCATTATGATCATTCAACAATGCATGTTGAAAGTAAAAATTGGATAATCCACACTAGTAGCAATGTCTTTACCATTATACCATGCAAGGCTGATGGGAATTATGATGATTCCCAGTGCTGAAAGGACTCGCCCTTGACATATTAATTCCTTTCCTCAATTAGAAGACGATTTTATCAACTGGTAGCCGTAGCACATGGTAATAGCCAGCCTCCCTGATTAGGGCTGAGATGGGATTCTCCAGGAGTTCAGCTGAAGTCAAATTGAGGGAGACATATTTTTTATTCAATGGTAAACCACGGTTATTCATTAAGGGACTGTAGAGAGGAAGGGAAATGGCCTTGACAGGCACATGCTAGAACTTAGGCAAAAGGCACTGACATTTTTTAAAGTCCAGAATGTCCAGATAATGTTTGGAAGCTGATCATGCAGACGCCTCCCTGATTCGCTGGAGCATAAGAAGGGAAGGAGGTCCGGCACAATCAGACTTGCAAGATTCTGCCATTAAGCCAATCTCAATAAAAGTAGTTTCAGCCTTCCTCTGAAGTGGATTTCCTGGTTTGGCCTTCCTAATGAGGCTGACAGGCTCATGAACAAGTTTGCCAAACAATTAATCAGCATTATTTATTTATTATATTGATTGGCAGAACCACCCATCTCCCCACTGTGATTCAGGGTGATGAACATCAGATTAAATCTAAGAGATGTCAAGAGAAGAAGCGGATAGGATGAGAACTGAAAAGAAAAGTCTCCCCCAAGTCAAATCTTTTTTCCAGATCTTTTTCTGCTGGTCTCCCATCTATGTACTAATTATTTTTGACCCTGTTTAGCTTATTGAAATCAGCCAAAGTCAACTAGGTGCTACCACTTGCTACTGAAACATTGACAATGTGTACAAATATCCTACGAGAATCAATTGGCATTTATTTCAAGAGCAAGAAGCTGCCTTACCAAGAGAGGCCAAAATCCCATCAATCTCCTCCATGACTTCTCTGTGCAGAGCTTTCTGGTCAGGATCCAGCAGCACCCATTCGTCCTCGGTGAAATGCACAGCCACCTCCTCCAAGGTGAAGAGCCTCTGAAAGAAGAAGGATACATTTCCTAACACAGAGATTTCTATCTTCTGGATGCAAAGCAAGCTGGGTTTTATTCTCAGGGTTTCTCTCTCTCGTGAATGACCGTCACAGCCTTGCTTGCAGGGAAGTGTGCCAGAAGCAAAGAGAATGGAGAGAGACTTGCTCAGTCCCCAGGAGGCCAACAGATGATATGAGCACCAAGATGGTCTATGGCAGTGTTTCTCAACCTTGACGACTTGAAGATGTGTGGACTTCAACTCCCAGCATGGCTGGCTGGGGAATTCTGGGAGTTGAAGTCCACACATCTTCAAGTCGCCAAGGTTGAGAAACACTGCTCTATGGTCTCCTTCACAGGTAATGTCTCCCTACCTGATCCAGTTGCACAGATGCAGTTTTCTCCACAACGAAAAGACCTGGTGGCCGAGAAGACATTTCCAGCTTCATTCTGTTGCCTGTGTGATGAAGAATGAGTGCAAGTGAGGCACACGTGCATTCCTTGGAGAACACTTACTTTATAATTCAGATGTGAAAGCAAACCTCTCCTTACAAACCCACCAATCAAAGTCCTGATTCCTGTGCAGAAACCTATGTGGTAAATAGAAAATTCACGTTCCATGTATAATACCCTTTCTCCCTTCCTAACATTAGAACTGTCAGAACATCAATAGTTCTGACAAACTGGCTGCACAATAAACAACATGACATCAGACTGAGGTATCACCCATCATCTCTCATCCAGAGTATCCACCAGTGAGCCAGCCTATATCATTCTCCTTCACAAGAATTTGCTATCTGTTGGATCCTTCTCTGCTTCAAGGAAATCGTGTTCACTTTGCATGAAAACACACCAGGACTCCAAAACAGAGATGAAAGACAAAAAGAAGAATAGTAAAGGCACTTGGGCAGCTGTTTCAGAGTTTTGAGAAATTCTGCTTAAGTGCCAAATCAAGCTGAAATTTTATAATATAAGTCATTCAGGCTGAGGAATGATATTTAATTCTAACCAAAACACTATTTTGTGGCACTTTTTGCTGTGACCTTGCAGGTACATAGCGTGATGGCAACTGTTTGCAGATATGTTTAAACATAAAGCACTCTGGAACTGAGAGAGAGGTTCTGGAAGCAATGATAGGAGAAACTAAAGTACAAAACAGGAGTTTAGCAGAATCTCTTTGGAGACTCCTGAGAAGGAAGACCTTATATAGTGTCAGCAAGCAAAAGGAAAAACTAATCCTAGGAAAATGTCAGAAAGGACAAGGCAAATATTGTGCTCATGTATTGAAAACAGGAAGCACATCAGTACTACACAGGAGGTGAGCAAAAGGAGATGGTCCTTTGGGAAATTTTCACAAACTCAGAGGCATGAACAGTCCTTGTCTTGGGATAGAATATACCTGCCACATCCATCTGTCTAATAAGATCAGAACTGCTTCTGAATTGCCTTTTTTTTTTTTTTAAGTTTGCCCCTGCCTAGACTGGAAAGATCTCTCTTCTGATAATCCTCCACTGCTCCCAACCTAGATGGTGTTAAGAAGCCCACTGGCTGCAGAATCAAATCACTCTTCTTTGTTCAATTCAGATCTTCCTTTAAGGAAGTTCTACACAGTGAGATGGGTGGCATATAAATTTGATTTATGAATAAATAAAGTTTCTAACAGGGTTGCAGGAAGTCCTCTATCACCACTGTGTCTCTCAAGATCAAGACAGCTCTGCTTAGAACTCGCCAGCAGGTTCAGTACCACCAAGACATTATCATCGCAACGCAGTATGAAATCAGGGATGGGCAACAGGGCGCCCTCAAATGATGCCAGTACTTCTGCAACTCCCTCACCCTCTCCTTCTCTCTTTTCTCAGAGAAAGGACCAGGAACTGCACCTCCTTTCCTCTGCACGGTGCCCCAGAAGACTGCATGGGGTGCTTTGGGTGGATTATGTGCAAATAACGGTCACCAGTAGTGGCTGCTTCTGTCTGTATACATCAATGTTTCTCAACCTTGGCAACTTTCAGATGTGTGGACTTCAACTCCCAGAATTCCCCAGCCAGCCATGCTGGCTGGGGAATTCTGGGAGTTGAAGTCCACACATCTGAAAGTTGCCAAGGTTGAAAAACACTGGTACATGCTTTTTGATACCCGAGGATGCCCTTGAGAGCCAGCGGAGTCCCGCCCTGCATGACTCTATCAGTGCCTGGAGAAGCCCCGGGAGGAAAGGCGGGGGAACCCTGAGAGTCCCCGGGGGTGGAGGCTGGGGAAGGTCCGGAGGCGAGGGGTCATCCCAGGGAGCCTCCCTCCGCTTCCACCGGCCTCTCCTCCGTCTCCCGGGGCTCCCCGCGCCGCCCTCCGCCCAGGCCCGCCACCAGGAGGGCGCTCACCGGGTCCCCGCGGAGCCCCCGTACCGGCGGCAGGAATATCGATCACCCATCCCGGAAGAGGAAGTGGGCGGGGCACATGGAGGGGCGGGGACCCTAAAAGCCCCTTTGTCCTACCCTTCCTGCCACTCTAGGAACTGCCTCGTTGCCTCCAGTGCTCTTAACCCTTTCCCGGCTGAGCAGTCACTCTTCTAGCCTAGCGGGAGCGCCGCGGGATCCTCGTTCTGTTTACTACGTTTCTTTTCTATTGCGCCTTTGAGTCTGGTGCTGAAGGGAGGTGCTGTTGGAAATTGTAAAGAAAAGTCTGCGTCTCCAAGGTGGTTTAATTGGTTTCCCCGCCCATTGCGGATGGTTGGACTAGAATCCGTGTTTCTCAATCTCAGCAATTTTCAGCATGGCTGGCTGGGGAATTCTTGGAGTTGAAATCCGCACATCTGAAAGTTGCCGAGATCAAGAAACACTGAACTAGATGGTTCCGGAAAGGGGGAAAGAAAAATGAGATTTAGGCTTCTCCAACTTTTCATTCCATCCATTCAATCCATCCATTCCATCCAGCTTTTCTCATAGAACTGTTTTTCATGCGCATTTGAACAAAAGCCCAAGGATTCCCTGTCTGGAAGGAGTTTGGAATCTTAGCTGCATAAAAAACCATCTGCAAAAATGGTGGATCTATCACTAATATCCACGTTCTTCTCCTAGCAAGAGATAAGGCCCTTGGTGCAATTTAATCCCACTTCAGGGCCCAATTGACACCCCTGCTCACTCTTTCACCTCCCATCTCTGACTGTAACCTGGTAAAAATACATTTTAAAAGCCAAGCCACATGTTTCAATCCAATCCTCTTTTTCCGTTGGTTTTCCATTATCTTGCCCTGGAGAAGTACAGTAGTCTCCGTGGACCACAGATGCCTGCATGCTATTTTGCAAACTTTCAGACAGTTTAAGAAACAAATTGCATTAGCATGCTATCATTTCCTATCCTTTACTGAAATATCACTAAATAGATGAGGTCATTATAAGGCTACTTAAATATGATCAATAAATAAAAAAAATAAAAATTACGCATGGGGTCATCACACACGATGATGTCATTATGCATGTGTCATCATTTGCCCTATCCTTGTTGCTTTCTTTTCTGGAATGGGCGGGGAGATGCAGCGTTTGTGTCTGCGTGCATATAAAGCGGAGGCTGTAAGAACACGTCCCTATACGTTTTGGTGGCAGGCAGAGATTTCTCTCTACCTCATTGTGGATAAAATGCCTGGGGTCCAGGCTGATAAAACATTCAGGAGACCATTATGCCAACAGCCAGCTGCAAGCTTCGCCTTGTTAGTGCAAAGACCTGCCTCCTCCCCGATTCACACGAAGGCTGTTAGAAAATCAGAAAAATATCCTCCCTAAGGGATGCAAGACTATATTTGGTCCGAGATGAGAAATGGGTCAGTTGCTGGAATTCTGGTAAGCGTGCATGCGTGCTTGACATCTGCATGGAACGGGGGCTGGAAACGAACCGGCCTCCTCAGCCCTGGGCGTGCAGAGTTTCAAAACCAGCCACTTCAAAAAACTGGAGCATTTCTGACCCCAAGCAAAAAGGGAACAGCCGCAAAGGCGAGCCTGCTGGAGGCTGAGATGCAAAGAGCCGCTGGAGACGGGATCCGAAAGCCAAGCCTCTCTTCGGGGGGGGGAGGTGTCGGAGGAGCAGCCCCCCATCCTCCCGGCGGGCCGCGCTGCGTTCCCCCGCTTCCCGGCCCCGGCAGGTGGGAGGCTGCACGGGGCTCCGGGATTTGCACCCGCGCTGCCCAGCCCCGCGGCGCCTCCTCGCGTGCAGCCACCATCGGGAGGGCGCGCGGCAGTCGGACCGCAGAGGGAAGCCCTGAGGTTGCCGCAGCACGAGCAACGAGGGGGCGGAGCCGGCAGGGACGCCCCCAGCCCCACCCCCTTCCCCTCTAGGAATCCGCTCGGTGCGCTTAACCCTCGGCAGCCCGGACCTGCGGCGAGCGCGGCGAACGTCCTCTGGAGCCGTCCCCGCCCCCCCATCGCGGCCCCTTCCTGCTCCGCCTGGCCGGCGGCGCGGCTGCCTCGCGCCGAGGGAGGAGCGGTGGGGTGCCGAGCGGGGAAGGGGCCCTTGCGGGAGCGGGCGCCGCCTCTCTCCCGCTGCCCCGGAGAGCGGCCGGGCTTCCGGACCCGCCTCGCCCGCGCCCCGCTGGCCCGCGCGCCCCTTCGCCCTGCCCGGCGCCCCGCTGCTGCTTCGCCCGAGGCGAGGCTGGCGGGGGCGGCCCGGCCCGGCGCCGAGGAGCGCCCGATGGCCAGCAGCCCGAGGCTCTGGCGAGCGGGCGGCGGGCAGGAGGGGGGCGGCGCTGCCCCCCGGCCGGGTAAGAGCGGCGGGGAGATTTCGCTCCGCTTCCGCGCAGGGCTCCGCCGCCTCTTTTCCTGCTCCGCGCGGACTTCCAGGGAAGGCCCCGCGCCGATCGCGCATCTTCGGCACTTTCTGCAGGGGAAGCAGCCCTGCGGGGGTGGGGGATGTCCCAGAGCCCCCGTGGGAAGAAATGGGCTCACACCCGAAGGGGGTTCAGGGCAGCCCTTGGCTAAGACGCCAAGGGCCTGGGTGAGACGTTGCAGAAAACACGAACTCAGTTGCTTGGGGTCTGAAGGAAGGGAAGCAGTCCCTGTGCAGCTGGTTACCGTGGGGCCAGGAGGGCAACAGGTTGGGGTCCATGTCTCCTCCTGCTGTTCCTGGCTCTGAACAAATGTCTGTCTTTTGGGGGGGGGGGCTGAAAGTTTCACCCTAGAAAGACTGTTAATATCCAGTGCTTGTTCAGCCTGTTCCAATGTTCTTAAGGTCTCTCTGAGACAGGCTGGTGACTGCAGGAACAAATGCCAACCATCTGGACCTGAACCGGGTAACAAACTGTAGTTTGTCCGGGGACATTTCAAGACTCTTCTGGATCTCCTGCACCCACCTTACCCATTGCCTTCCTCTTCAGCTTCTCTCAACCTTGCCCAGCGTGATGTTCTTTTTTCTCATCCCTCATCTGCTCACATCCTATGCTGAGAATGTGGGAGTTTTGCAGGCTGAGGACCACCGCAAGGAAGCAGGGAGCCTTTGTTTGGCCAAAGCCCAAGGGATGGGGTCTTCTTACTGTCTATGGTGCTCTTAGGAACTGTCTCGAGATCCATAATATGAAGACATTCATATGTCTTCTTGGGTTTGAACAAATGTCTATCTTGTTTTGTTTTGTTTTTGCTAAACGTTTCACCCCAGAAAGAGTGAGTTGTACTCTTTCAGTGTCCTGCTTTCACAGCCATTTGTTGCCACGAGGGATGTCTGGAGTATATGGTGAAAAAAGTCAAGATGGTCACCACAATGGTGTGATCGAAGCTCTGCCCGGTTTTTATGTGCCACACGGATTCAGAGCTTTGATCTCACCATTGTGGCCGCCAACTTGATTTTTTTTTCATTCTACACCCTGGGCACCTTGATTGCCACCCAAAAGACAGCTGGGTTAACCATGCTGACCTTTATTGTCAGTGAAATCTCCTTGTCCTTCATGATCTTGTATAAGTTTGACATGGCCTCCCTCCCCAGGATTCATCTCTGATGTACTTCTCCAGCACAAACTCTGTCTTTATCTGTTCTTGAGCCCAAGAAAACAAAATGATCTTCTACCTTCATTTTTTACCATTAACTGTAAGTTCACTAAGCATGCAGGGAACCCAGATTTTTCACCTTACATTTTAACTATCTTGATAAGCTCTTCACAAAACCATCGAGATGGAAGGGACCTTAGAGATCATGTAGTCCAATCCCCTACACATTGCAGGATCCACTAAAATGTCTCTGACAGATGACCATCCCAGCATCTTCTAAATCTTTACCTTCATCTAACAAAGTGCTGTCTAAATCTCTCATAACATAAGTGTTTTGACCCCCAATTTTGATTCCAACTGTCATCTCTTCTGGCGTCTAAGTGAGTTCTACATATAATGGACTGTAGTTCCCATTGCCTTCCAGCCAGAAGTAGGATGCAGTAGATCATTGTGGCCTATAATTAGCATTATGTTTAAATTGAAATTGATGTTAGCAATTTGCCTGCAAACACAGAAGTGTTTTTAGTTGTTCCAATTATGTCAGCTATGCATTAACAATATTCAGTGATGTTAGGGCCGTTTTCACAAACCCATCACTTAGTAATTTCTTGTCTTTATACCTGAAGGTGATGAATGGGAAACCGCAAATCAAGGGGAGCAACATTCACGTCAAACCTTTTGTGCAGAGGAGAAACAACATAAATGTTCAGAGTGTGGAAAGTGCTTCATCACAAAGAGTAACCTTAGAACCCATCAACGAATCCACACCGGTGAGAAACCACATAAATGCTTGGAGTGTGGGCAGGGTTTCACTCAGAGTGCCCAACTCAAGAGACACCGAAGCACCCACACAGGGAAGAAACCCTACAGATGCTTGGAGTGTGGAAAAAGCTTCAATGACAGTTCAGCCCTGATTACACACCAAATCATTCACATGGAGGAGAAACCCTATAAATGCTTGGAATGTGGGAAATGTTTCACTTCAAACACACACCTGAATATTCATCAAAGGACTCATACTGGAGAGAAACCATACATGTGCTCAGAGTGTGGAAGGAGTTTCAGCGTGAACAGTAATCTCGCTTCACATCGCAGGACTCACACGGGGGAGAAGCCCTCCAAATGCTTGGAATGTGGAAAGTGCTTCAGTTCAAACAGACACTTGAGTAGACACCAAAGAATTCACACTGGGGAGAAACCTTACACTTGCAGGGAGTGTGGAAAGAGCTTCAGTGTCAGTGGCCATCTTACTTCCCATTATAGAACTCATACTGGGGAGAAACCCTATACATGTTTAGAATGTGGAAAAAGCTTTAGTATGAGCAGTTCTCTCACTTCCCACCGGAGAAGCCACACAGGGGAGAAACCGTACAAATGTTTGGAGTGTGGAAAATGCTTCGCCCGCAGTTCGGACCTGATTATCCACAAGCAAATTCACACAGGGGAGAAACCCCATCGGTGCTCCATCTGCGGCAAGGGCTTCAGCACAAAGACCAACCTGAGCACACATCAAAGGAATCACACGGGGGAGAAACCCTATCAATGCGCCGAGTGTGGCAAGAGCTTCAGCTGGAATGCCCACCTTCTTGCACACCAAAGGATCCACACAGGGGAGAAACCCTTCCGGTGTTTAGAGTGTGGAAAAAGCTTCAGTGTGAGTAGTCACCTCACTTCCCATAATAGAATCCATACAGGGGAGAAACCCTATACATGTTTGGAGTGTGGGAAACGGTTCCCTTGCAATTCTGACCTTAGAAAACACAAACGAAATCACACTGGAGAAAAGCCCTACAAATGCCTGGAGTGTGGAAAGAGTTTTAATCAGAAAAGGAACCTCACTTCCCATCAGAGAGGCCACATGGAAGATATCATCTAACTGGTAGAATGGGAAAAATAATCTCCCTTTCACAACAAACTTTAAAACAGTTATATTTTTAAGACAGGATCTAAAAGAAGCCTTGAGTAACTTACAAGCATAGCAGGAGGACCAAGAAACACATTTTGAATTGAATTAGATGTTTCAGTGCTGAATATCTCTTGAATAAATATTTATTTTGTAAAACGGAAAGATGAAAAACATTAATTTTAAACGATACGTTTCGGTTTGTCATTTAGCAAAGCCGATGGTTTGCCTGTTCAACCAAAATCTGTATGATGCAAGGAAAAAAAAGTTGAATTCTGTATCTTATGACTGACTTCCTGCAGTAAAATAAAGGGACAAATGGTGGTAGTTTACTGAACGGTTAGCTCAGAAACTGGAAATCTTACAATTGTAGTTAATCAAACAGCACAACTGAAACAAGCCAGGAATACAGAGACACCGTGAATCAAGCAAGCATCGTTTAAGGCAGCACAACAAGACTTATGGGTCCTGAATCAGTAGTAGGATTAGGATCCAAATGTTTTAGACTTGCTTTCTGAAATATGTGGTGGATTTTGTTTTTCCTGCAAATGTTTAGAGGGCCCTTAATTCATGTCTACGGTTCTGCATATTGCTTTTTCAGATTGCCTTTGCCAGCAGTGAATTCCTTATAGCCGATTAATACTCTCGCCGAAAAGTATAATTCAAATGCTTTCCGGGGGTTCTAAAGAACAAAGAATAAGTGAACGTATTTGAATCCCTGTTTCACTTTTATTAATGCACAGTTCAGTAAAATGCAGAGAATGATACCCTTGTTAAGGTAATGCTTTTATTAAACCAGTGGAAGCGTTTCAAAATGCTGTGCATGCTTTGGAGTTGTTCAGGGAGATTTCACTGGGGAGGGTAGCTGAAAATCCAGGTTAAAATGGAGCGGTCTGAAGGAAAAAAATGAATAGTGTTCAGGCTTGTTTAACCCACCAATAATCTTAGGCAGAGTGCTGGAGAACCAGCACATTCACCAGTTCTGTTTTGGGTACAGAACTGAGTTGAGTTATCTAAAGGAATCTTACAGATTTTGACAGGAAAAAGAAATGAGCAAGTTGGTCTCACATCTTGTAATGGTACGTGGGAAGGACTTTGGGAGACGGGGAAGAGATGCTGCCTAGGGACGGTCAGATAAGAGAGGGAATAAGCCCGCAGCTGCATAATGGGAGGAGAAAGAGGCTCAAAAGGGACCCTCCCTAACTTTTGAGGCTGTAAAGGAGACGGTGGGAGATTTGTACTTTGAGACTTGCAAGATTCTGTTAATGTAGCCTTACAATAAAGTAGAATTAGCTCATCTGGTCGTGTTTCCTGTCTGGTCTGCCTTGGAAGGCTGATACATCTTGGTTAGCCAGAGGGGACGGTGCTGGATTAGGAGCAGAGAGACCCAGATTCTGGTCCCCCATGGGAGACTTTGGGTCAGTCCCTCCCTCTCAACCCAAACCATCTCATAGTTGCCACGGGGGGGGGGGGGGGGGGATGGGAGCAGAGAACTCAATGTACATTGCCTTAAACTCCTGGTAGAAACCAAATAGATAAAGTAATCCTGTTAAAACCAAAACTCTTTCCATTCTTAACGAATAGATCTGAGATGTCTTCGTATGAATTCACTGTTGTCTCCTTGCTTGGATTTTTAAAAGCTGGCTGTAAGAAATAGCTCCCTGAAAATGTTAAAGGGAGCTATACAGGTGTTTTATATTTTGAAATAATAAAAGTAAAATTCTACAACAGTTTTTTTTTTATATTTCAATGTTTTTCCATACCAATCATATTAAAATACATTTTAGAAAACATTAATTGTCTAATTGTCAAAGAAACTAAGATGTTAGGTTAATTATAAATGCAATACCTAAATGTATTTCTAAAAGGTCTGCCGTACTGCAGAGGCTCAAGAACCTGTATGTTCTGGAAGTAATAAAAGCACATTTTTTAGAACAATTATGTTGTGTTTTTAATGTTTACGCATTATAGAAAACCTGTTGGGAAAAAATGGCTGGTTTCTGTTTCTTTTCTGCTGAGCTTTTTCTATTGTGTTTTGCAGATGTCTTGAGAATTTGGCAAGTTGCATCTTCAGGGCATGAACGTGGGGAAGACGGGGGATTCTGGGAGCACGTATACCGAGGAATGGGATGGGATGTGTCTGCTTTTAACACCAGAATCAGCTGCAACAAAGCCAGTGGAGGGTTGGGGTTTCATCTTACGACTGGGGAATTCTCTTATAAGCCGCTATAGTGGGATCCTGAATGAAGACTTTGAAGAGAGTTGATAGGTCTTTATGCTTTACTAAAAATCAAAATTCTCTAGCTGTAAAAGTTGCACCGGGGGGGGGGAGTGCAGGGGGAGAAAAAGGCAACTTTTCAGCCACCAACATGTTTGGTTACATATTTGTGTTTTGGAGAAAAAGCTTACTTTTAAGAATTGGCTAATAAATTAATGTGAGAAGCTTAAAAATGAATGAATTGCTAAGAATTAAGAATTAAGAATGAATGCAGTTGCTAAATGCAATTCCCCACATTTCTGCAGTACAAAAAGGGGCAGTGAACTCATCCTGTGGGGGACTACGATTTTTAAACCAGGAGAGCTTCAGCGGATTTTACTGTGTTATAGATGTAAAGACCAGATCAAACCATCAGGACACTCTTCCAAAATCAGAAGGGGATACAGTATTACATACAGTCAGGTCCAGAAATATTGGGACATCAACACAATTCTAACATCTTTGGCTCTATACACCACCACAATGGGTTTGGAATGAAACAAACACAATGTGCGTTAACTGCAGACTGTCAGCTTTAATTTGAGGGTATGTACATCCAACTCAGGTGAACGGTGTAGGAATTACAACAGTGTGCATATGTGCCTCCCACTTGTTAGGGGACCAAAAGTAATGGGACAACTGGCTTCTCAGCTGTTCCATGGCCAGGTGTGTGATATCCCCTCAGTACCCCAATTACAATGTGCAGATAAAAGGCCCAGAGTTCATTTCAAGTGTGCTATTTGCATGTGGAATCTGTTGCTGTCAACTCTCAAGATGAGATCCAAAGAGCTGTCACTATCAGTGAAGCAAGCCATCATTAGGCTGAAGAAACAAAACAAACCCATCAGAGAGATAGCAAGAACATTAGGCGTGGCCAAAACAACTGTTTGGAATATTCTCAAAAAGAAGGAACGCACCGGTGAGCTCAGCGACACCAAAAGACCCGGGAGACAACGGAAAACAACTGTGGTGGATGACCGAAGAATCCTTTCCCTGGTGAAGAAAACACCCTTCACAACAGTTGGCCAGATCAAGAACACTCTCCAGGACGTAGGTGTATGTGTGTCAAAGTCAACAATCAAAAGAAGACTTCACCAGAGTGAATACAGAGGGTTCACCACAAGATGTAAACCATTGGTGAGCCTCAGAAACAGGAAGGCCAGATTAGAGTTTGCCAAACGACATCTAAAAAAGCCTTCACAGTTCTGGAACAACATCCTATGGACAGATGAGACCAAGATCAACTTGTACCAGAGTGCTGGGAAGAGAAGAGTATGGAGAAGGAAAGGAACTGCTCATGATCCTAAGCATACCACCTCATCAGTGAAGCGTGGTGGTGGTAGTGCCATGGCATGGGCATGTATGGCTGCCAGTGGAACTGATTTTCTTGTATTTATTGATGATGTGACTGCTGACAAAAGCAGCAGGATGAATTCTGCAGTGTTTCGGGCAATATTATCTGCTCACATTCAGCCAAATGCTGCAGAACTCATTGGACGGCGCTTCACAGTACAGATGGACAATGACCCAAAGCATACTGCAGAAGCAACCAAAGAGTTTTTGAAGGGCCAGAAGTGGAATGTTATGCAATGGCCAAGTCAATCACCTGACCTGAATCCCATTGAGCATGCATTTCACTTGCTGAAGACAAAACTGAAGGGAAAATGCCCCAAGAACAAGCAGGAACTGAAGACAGTTGCAGTAGAGGCCTGGCAGAGCATCACCAGGGATGAAACCCAGCGTCTGGGGATGTCTATGCATTCCAGGCTTCAGGCTGTGATTGACTGCAACGGATTTGCAACCAAGTATTAAAAAGGGAGAGTTTGATTTATGATTATTATTCTGTCCCATTACTTTTGGTCCCTTAACAAGTGGGAGGCACATATGCACACTGTTGTAATACCCTACACCATTCACCTGAGTTGGATGTACATACCCTCAAATTAAAGCAGACAGTCTGCAGTTAAAGCACATTGTGTTTGTTTCATTCCAAATCCATTGTGGTGGTGTATAGAGCCAAAGATGTTAGAATTGTGTCGATGTCCCAATATTTCTGGACCTGACTGTATTATTCAAATAGAGGTAACCTAACCTGCATCCAGCATTCATATGAAGAATTGTTCCTGTTGTAGTATTTGCTTTCCTCTACCCTCCCCGTACCTTCTTCCTTCTGTGTCACACCTCTGCGTCTGTGAATATCTATTATTTTACCCTGGAGCATCCCTGAGAAAAACCTCTGCTACGGCGTCTGTCACAGCGCCCTGATTATTAGGGCGTTGTGCTTTTTGCGGCACTGAATCCCTGCAATGTCTTAGCAGCTTTGCCCCTCTCCCTGCCAGACAAAACAGGCTGGTCTTTAGGCTTCGAAGAGTTAAACGAACCATAGATGAAGGATTCCTAGAGGGGAAGGCAGGGGCGTGGAGGACTGGAACTTGGGAAGCCGGTGCCTTTCGCGCTCCTGCGGGGATGCTGCAGGCGGATTCGCGCAAGGAAAAGTAAGGGGGACGCAGGACCGCAACTGATCCCGATGCCACGGAAAAAGGAGTTGGAATCCAGCCTCCTCTGCTCAGCCCCCCTTCCTGGCAGGTAGGATGACTCCAGGGTCTCTCGTGGAGGTCTTTGGGGCAAGTTTCTTTTTACAAGCCCGGGACAAGAAGCCTTATGGATGCAGTGACCGTATTTTCTTGGAAAAACAGAAAGGGCAAACCTGAAAAAGGGGCAAATCTGAAAGAAAGGGGTTCATAAGGATAAAAAAAAAATGTTTATGTTTACAACTTTGCTGTATCCAGGAAAATTCAAGAGCCACGCCAAGAAAAAACTTTACAAAAAGACACATTCTGATGAAAGCATCTAAAATCAAACAGCACAGGTACATTTATTTTAAAAAGACAATTCAATTCCCAGATTTTTCACCCGAACGGGAAAGACTGTGCAATAAGTGGGACCATTTGTATGGGTAAAGTTCAATGACCAAACTAAAAGGCAGAAGCGAGGTTTTGAAAAATAAATAAGTCTGAAGACAGTTTTCGGAAATAAAGGACTGCCCTTTGTAATAAAGGACGTGTGGTCGCTGTACCTATGGAGGAGCGGGACAGAAGAAACCCTTGATTAGGGTCAGAGATCAGCCCTGTGGAAATCAGTGGGAGGAAAACAAAGGATCACAACCACACCATTGCTGAGTCAAAACCACAAATGCACCCTTTGTATAAAGCTGTTGCGAGGTTCTCACACCCTTTTGTCTGCTTGGGCTCAACGTGCTGCAATGGAGAATTTGTCTGCAAAAAGAGCCCTGTTGGATCAAGGCAAGACCCCCTCCCAGTCCACCTCTGACCCCTTTCTCACTGATCCTGTGACGCAACACAGGATGTTCCCCTGGCTGGTTGGCTGGGGAATTCTGGGAGTTGAAGTCCATACAGCTTAAAGTTGCCAAGGGTGAGAAGCACTGCAACAGAGCATGCCATATAATCAGACATGCCCAGTGGTTTTGATTGCACCTTGGGGCCCCCAATCCTGGGTGGGGCCTCCAGATTCCTCTCTGCTACCCCCCCCATGGAGCCTCCTCTGCCCACAGCTGTTAACCCTGATGGCAGGCTTTCCTGGTGTTGAGGGGAACAACCCGCCAAAGCTGTAATGTCACCATTAGAAAAATGAAACGAAAACCTCCACATTAACCCTGTCCCTGAAAAATGCAAAGGGGGAAAAACAACCCCCCCCCCCATTTTCTTTGTCAGATTTACAGCCTGTCTTTCCTACAAGGAGCCCAAGACACCTTACAAGGGGCTTTCCCTTCATTTTATTGCCAGCACAACAACCCTGTGAGGGCGGTCAGGCTGGGAGAGATAGATGGGCCCACGGTCACTCCTTGAGTTTTTGTAGTGAGTTTGGATGTGAATCAGGCTCTCCCCACACCACTCCTTCCCCACTACCCCACCCTAGCTCTGGGGCTAGAAGGAGGGACTGGCCCAGAGTCCCCAAGGGGACCTGGGTCCCCCTACTCCTCATTCAGCACCTTCATCACTGCCTCACCCGGCTCTCACTGCACTAAAAATGTTGGCCTCATCCTGCCCACTTTGGCTCTGCGCCACCCCAAAAACGTTGCATACAGCCATTACGATGATTGTATTTTCAATTTTCTTTTTCATTTCTAACTTTTAACTTTGGAACTTTAAAATTCCAATAAAATACTATTAAAAAAAAAAACATTGTGTGGGGCCATGCTCTGGTTTGTCCCCCAGGGAGATCAAGGGCCTTGGACCAGGAGACTGGCCTTCTCAGTCATAGCCCCACTAGAAGGAATGTGTTGCCTCAGAGGTCTGATTGCCCCCCAGAAAAGCCCCCCAAACTATTTCATTTGAGTGACTTGGGGATCTAGCCAGTTATGATTTTGTCCATGTTTTTTATTAATAAAATGCAGAGTTTGTCAACCTTGGCAACTTTAAGATGTGTGGACTTCAACTCCCAGAGTTCCCCAGCCAGCCATGCTGGCTGGGGAATTCTGGGAGTTGAAGTCCACACATCTTAAAATTGCCAAGGTTGACAAACTCTGTATAATGAGTTGTTGGTTAGGGTTTACTCATCCTTTCATCCCCTCGTGAAGGGCCATGTTTTCGTATTTTAGGAAACATCCAGCCCCTTGAATTGTGCCTGGAAGCTAACTGGCCTCCAGGGCAGCTCCTGTCACTGGGGTACGTCATGGATGAACCTCAGTGCAGCCCTGTAACGGTCTGCGGGATTGACCCTGGGAGACAGGAGGAAGAGCCACAGCCAAGGCAATGGTCAGATAAGAGGTAGCTCAGCCTACAGAAGGAACGGTAGTGGAGAAATCATCTCAGAAGGGACCCTCCCTAGTTCCCTGGAAAGTAAAGGCAGGAGAGGGGAGAAGGGCTTTCATTCTTGCAAGATTCTGTTACTATAACCCTACAATAAAGGCAGTGTTAATACTCATGGTTTTGCTTTCTTGTTTGGACTACCTTGAAAGGCACCCCAGACCACCTGTCAGGAGCAGCTGTTGCTTCTTTCTGCCCAATATTAGGACCAGGGTGAATCCTTCTCCTCCTGTTTCTCAAATAATGACCTGCTTTTCCAACTCGAGAGAACATCTGTTCATCTGCTAGGCTTGGATTGCAAAATACCATCTTGCCTCCAGCATGTTCGTATTCTTCTTTCTCAGAGTATCTGGTTGGTTTTTCAGGGTTTAGAATCTCCTCGGGCTCTTCCTAAAGAAGGATCTCCAGAAGAGGGAAGTCATCCTTGGCCATGTTGGAGCCCTGGACAAAGATGGAAGAGGGGGAATTGAGTCCAGAAGCTCCAAACGACCCTCAGATCGAGAGCCGTAGAGACCTCTGGGGAAGTGAAGATACCCTAAGCTCAGATGTTCAGCGTCAACACTTCAGGCATTTCTCCTACCAGGAAGCCATGGGTCCCCGAGACCTTTGCAGCCAACTCCATTATCTCTGCGGTCAGTGGCTGAAGCCAGAGCATTATTCCAAAAGACAAATTCTGGATTTAGTGGTGCTAGAACAGTTCCTCAGGGTCCTCCCTCAAGAAATGAAGAGCTGGGTGAGAGAATGTGGGCCAGAGACCAGTTCCCAGGCGGTGGCGTTAGCAGAAGGCTTCCTCCTGAGTCAGGCAGAAGACAAGAAGCAAGGCGAGCACCAGGTAAGAACATTCATCCCTGCCACTTCCCCCAGGCTGAAATTTTCAGTAGCCTTATATTCCCCACCAATTATCCAACATTTGCTGGAAATGAATCCAGAGGAGATTATGGCAGGCCCCACATGGATCTTCCCTTCTCTAATCCTTCTCCCTCTTTTTTGTGATCCTTGATGCTCTTTCTTTTGGGGAGAAGCTACTCTTGGGAATGGCTGTGGCGTTTCCTGGGGCAGAGCCAAACTCTTTGAGCATCCAGGGAAGGAGGCAGTCAACGGGGATCACCCAGCACTGCACAGATGCCACCTCGCAGGGTAAGAATTAATGGGATAAAAACTTCAGGGTATACCGACTGGGTTTATATTCTCCTGACTTTATGTAGGGAAGAGGCAGGCCCAAATGGCTCCTTCTGCAGGTTGCTTTCTTTTCAGATATATACTTTTTGTTTAACAAGAATTTTTCAGAGTTTAAAAACTACAGAAATGCAAAGAAAAAAGCAGAAAAAAGAAAGATGAAAAGGTAAAAGATAAAGTGAGAAACAGTTACACAAGAGAAAGAAAAAGAAAGTTATCTAAAGAAGCGACTTCCGATCTTTGCAGCAGTTACTAGCATGATTATTACCATTTCCATCTTTCCAAATTACATACAGTGCTACCTCGGTTCACAAACTTAATTCATTCCACGATTGTGGTCACGAGCCAAATTGGTCGCGAACCGAATCAAATTTCCCCATAACGTTCAATGTAAATAAGGTTAATCTGTTCTGAACCATATGTTTTTTTTTTTAACCACAAAAATATGACACAAAGTACAGTACGGTCCAGTACAGTATGAAGAGAGAGAACACTAACCTTGCTTGAGGCGACACTAAAAAGCTTCATAGCAAGTGTCTGTCTGCGACTGCGATCTCACCTAGAGGAAGCCACGACCACGTGTCAGAGCAGGGAAGATGGCCGCGGGTCGTGTTTGTCACCCAATGCAGAGTTCGCAAACAGAAGCAAAAATTTGCGAACGCTGCTGTTCGCAAACTGAATTGGTCGTGAACAGAAGCGTTCGTGAACCGAGGTATTACTGTATCTTGGTTCCCTTCTTCCCATAAACAACCCTTTTTAATCAGTAAATACTGAAATCCCCATTTTTGTCCATTTTCAGCAAAAAAGTCCATAAAGGGTTTCTAGTCTTTTATAAAAGTAGTTATTGTTCCTTCCCTAATCAGACAAGTCAATGTAGCCATTTCAGCATTGTGGGTATTTCTATATTTTTCCATCTTTGTACATATAATAGCCTCACTGAAATTACCATATAACGAAACACGTATTGATTTATTGAATTAATCAGTTCACAGAAACATAGAGTAAATAACGTCCAGAAAAAATGCCACTGGTCCCTTTATCCGCTTAAAACTTTTATAGCCCACGCTCTTAATGTACTTTTTGCTGCAAGTTCATTTTTGTAGTTTTTTTCTGTTCTTTTTCTGTTAAACACATCACGGGCCATAGGAACACTCACCAGATGGTCTAATTAAAGTGCTGCTCCGAAGATCTTTTTAGCTTTTAAATAGTTGTAATCCACAGTGATTAAGAAAGGAGGGTTTGGTCGGACCCAGTGTGGAGTAAAGACTCCACTGAGGCTGCAAGCCTGATCTTTCCTCCTCAGCTCCCGGCACTCTTACTCATGAGGAGCATGCAAAGTCTCTTTGGGTCTTGCAGGTTTCATCGTGAGGAACTGCCGTCTGGAGCACGCATGGGTGATCTCTTCAGCTTCTCTTTGTCCAGAAAAGCTCTGCAACACCAGGATCACAAGACCAGTTGCAGTTCCAGCCCCAGCGTCATCTCTGCGTTTCAGAGACACATCAATGCACCATTTTCCCCACCCGGAAGTCCTGGTGGCTTGCTTTCTTGAGCCTCCTCCTTGGCTTGGCGAGCCTGGATCTTGGTTTAGAAAAGGCTAGAAAAACTGCCCCTCCCTGCCCTGATTCACAGGAAGAAATTCCTCCTTGTTCCTTATCTGTGCTCATTTACTGTCATAAATTGAAGAGAGCCACAGAGATGGCCTTGGAAAAACGGTGAAGCAACAGCTACAAAAACATGTTTAAGTCTGGAAAATGAAGAAGACGTTAGGAAGAAACTCATAATGACCCCACCTGAGCTCCCTGAGGTTTCAAGATGGATGTCCGCCCTTCGAGGTAGACCCAGTCAGGAAACAGACTTTACAAGAATGCTGGAATTCCACTTTATTGATCTTGGCTATGGAATCTTGAAAGCTGACGATGTTTTTCCTTCCCCTCCTCTTACACCCAAGATAAAGTGGAGTCAGTGTGAGTTTCTTTCTAATGCTTTCTTCATTTCCCAGGCTTAAAGCACGTTTTTGTAATTGTCACCCCATAGTTTCTCCAAGGTCACCTCCGTGGCTGTCCACCTAAACGGACAGGAAAGTGGATCTCTGTTACAGAGCAGGGACTCAGTCTGACAAATGAATTGATCGACTTTTGATACACCTTTGTCCTCTTCCTAGGAGATGCACCAGGCCCGTCCGCCTGTAGTCCAAGTTGGTTTCTGCAACTGAACCAGGTAAGGCTGAGGTGGATTGAAACATGTGGTTGCTACATCTTTCATGGCCTTGAACACAAATTTAATTTCAGTTTAACTGTGGTGTTCCATTTTGGGGTCTTGTATTTTGGTTATGTTATTTTTGTGGAGTCTTTGGGGTTCTCTGAGCTTGGTTCTTTTCTTGCAAACGTTTTATTACCCAGCTAGGTAACATCTTCAGTGCTAAAATGGGATGGGGTTTGCTCTCTATTTATGTGCTGTGGCCTGCCTTGCCAGTGCTGGTGGGGGTTTTGTGTTGCTCCTCTGGTAGTTCTTTGATTGGCATCTGTTTGCTGCTTGATTGTGTGCCTCGTACACCTCATGGTGACCTTTGCTTATCTGGGTGATGATTGCTGGAGATGATTGCTGGTGATTGAATGCTGGTGAGGTGATCTTCTGGTCTTTTGTCTCTTTTGAATAGTGTATAGATGCTGTTGATCTCTATGTGTCTGTTATAGAGATATGTGACATATATAGACACAAATAGAGAGCAAACCCCAGCCCATTTTAGCACTGAAGATGTTACCTAGCCGGGTGTGATGGAATGGACTTATGAAGGGCATGCTCAGGGAGATAAGCGTGTTCTTAGCCCACAACAGGAGCGTGGGAAGTTCAAGAAGATGAGGCTGGGACCTCCCTAAGGAACTCACGGTGTTGTGGCTGGCTGGCTTGGGAACTAGGGTCCAGTCTGGGGAGATTTTCTGTCTGGAGCTTGAAGCTAATAAACGCAACAGAACTGTATTTGCATTGTCTCTTGGAGTTCTTTGGGCTGAACCTGACACTGGGTAATGAAACGTTTCCAAGAAAAGAACCAAGCTCAGAGAACCCCAAAGACTCCACAGTTCAACCCTGAGCTACACGTATTCACCTCTATGTTATTTTTGTTTAATCATTGTTATTTATTATCCTATGTTATCTACATTTTTTTATTTGTATGTGTTTCGCCACAAAATGGGTCTGAGCTTGGTGCCGAAGCCAAAAGACATCCAAACACGAGGTGCAGAATGAAGGGTTGCTTTTATTAAGGTACCAGAACAAAAGGACTCCAGCCTGTAAGGCGGCAGGAGCCCCGAACATAATTTGTTGACAATCTTTATATTTCCCAAATTCCCTCCCTAGCTCTTCATTGGTCAGGTACTTTGGGGTTCACAACCTATCAGGTACGCCAAATACAACTTCCATTTGTCCCGCCTTAGTTTACATCTCCCACTACTCTCCTCTGAAGCCCCTTGCCCTTATTTACAGTTATCCATATTTGGGGCTTCTGTCTACGTGTCAGTTTAAAGGCTACTGTGTCCCTGCAGGCTGCGGTTAAACGGCTAAACGGACATCACCCTATCGTAACTATCTACATTCTTCTCCTTTCCCTATGGCGCAAACTGGTTTAAGCCTATATCTAAATTTCACACATCCTGTTTTCCAGGTCGTGGGCCCTCTTGCAAGCGTTCCAGCATGTTATGTGCATGTTAACAGCTGCCCCAACAGTGGGTGGTTGGGCTCATTCCTCTTCAAACTGGTGTTGGTTTGGCCTTAGCTCCACATAGGAACCTGGGGGGAGATTAACCCCTTCTTCTGACCCTTCACATGAATGCTTACCACAGACATTTGAATGGGCTGTGGATTGTTAGCTGTCAACTGCTGGGAACCTCTGTTGATTCGCTGGTGTACAAATCAGATAAAGAATTAAATGGAATAACTAATATCTGGCTCTTTTGCATTGCTTTTTTTTCCAAACGGGTCACCTGAAAGTGAAAGTTTCTAATTTCTGGAGAACTAGATCCTTCCTTCCTCTTTGAAGTTTGTTGGATGGTGAAACGAGGGTGTATCCATGGAATTCTACCTGAGGTGTCCTCATCATCCCGCATAGAAAATACAAGTCCTGGATCAAGGTGGTGGGAAAACGAGGGAGATTTTCATGTTTCCTGGGTGTCAGCCTTCTCTTGGGTGATACTAGAACTGGAAATCTGGCAGGCAGTGATTCAAAGACAGGCAAACTCTTTGGCAAGCTCTGTTTATTTTAAAACATTTAAAAAGCTGTTCAAGAAGAAATCCAGCAACTCCAAGTCTTTTTTATAGTAGAAGCAAGGTTCGGTTCTGAAGCCTCCTTTTTCTGCTCATGAACCATAAAGGACTGAGAGCTTGGGGGTTTTTTGGACAGGAGGGCTGGTAGAGAGCTCAGTGTTGCTACTCTCATGGGCCAGCTGAACTCAGGCTGTTTGTTTCTGATTGTAAGAATTGGTTCTGCAACTAAAACATCTGGGAAGCAGCTGCAAACTTCTCTGTTAACAGGGAAGAAACCCACCTTTTCACCAGATCATAGGAAGGTTGTTAGAAAGAAGATAACGACGTCTCTGCCATAATGGACAGAGGGATATTTTGATTCTAAATGGGAAATAGGAATTCATTTCTTGGGATTCTTGTAACCCCATCCCATCCATCTCAATGAATCTAGCTAATGAGAACTCAGTGAGCTATGCTTGGAAAGACTTGCTTTGGGTCTGAGGCAATGGTCAAAGAACCTAATCCTAATATTCTCAGATCTGTTCACGCAGACTTTCAAAAGTACCCATTGAAAGTCCGACCGTTGGTTTTCCCTGAAGTCTGATTTAACTAGCAGGGCGCATCCATGAACACCAACTAGTAGTCAGAAGACACGATGAAAACTCCTTAATCTCATAACACATGGGCAGACTCAACCATAGTTTCAACTGAGAAACTGTCAGCAGCATCTTGGACCAAGCTAAATCCAAAAATGCAAGGGAATTCTTGGAAGCTTGGTATTCAGACAAATCAGCCATCATCAGGCACATAGAGATAAACAACATTTACACCCCATTCAAAAGAGACAATAAAAATGGAAACCAAAAGACCAGAACACCTCCTGGCCAGCAATCAACACCCAGATAAGCAGGGATTAACACCAGACAAACAATCAAGCAGTAAACAATACCCTAATCAAGGAACTACCGAGGAGAAAACCATACCCTCTCCAACACTGGCAGGGTAAGCTACTGTATAAACAGGGAGCAAACCCCACATTCATCAGCAGTGATTCTGTTACCTAGTTGAGCAATGAAACTTCTGCAAGCAGACAACCAAACTCAGCACCAAGGACTCCACAGTTCAACCCTGAGTTACAGATATTCTCTTCTATTAGAGTCTGATTTAAGTCAGATTGTTGGTTTTCCCTTCTCTGATTTGAGATTCTGGGTTATGCTCCCACCAGATACAGAAGGGAGATACTTGTGATGCGCGTGTTGGAGAAGATATGCGTGTTTGCATTTGGCCAGATGAAAATTCTCATGATTCTGCTTGCTGGGGAGATATTTTTGTGCTTTTTATATCTCATCACAGCAAAGCACTGCAGGAGATGATGGTATGTTTCTCTTTGTAGCTGCTAAGAAATACATGATTGTTCTCTCCAGACTCTTTGGATTTTACTTTTTTAAAAAATTGCAGCTCAATTTTTAGGTCATCTGCCCCCATGTGCAAATATCTGAGTCGTGATTTTCATCTTTCAGGCCACGTTTGAGGAGGTAGCTGTGCGTTTCACGGAAGAGGAGTGGACTTTGCTGGATCTGGACCAAAAGTCTCTGCATATGGAGGTCACGGCACAGAACTGGGCAAATCTCGAGTTTCTAGGTGAGCTGCTTCTAGGCTGGAATTCTAAATAGTTTTCAGTTGCAGTGCTATAAGGGACATTGTTGGCTGTAGCCCCTGTTTGTCCAAGCCTTCCCCCATTGTAATGGTCTCCCAAAAGACCTTGGGAGAGTGGGCGAAGAGACGCTGCCAAGGGAACACTCAGATAAGAGTCAGCATAGCCTGCAGCTAGACACTGGGCAGGGCAAGAGTCTCAGAAGGGACGAGGAGATGGAGTTGATGTTACAACACATTTATGTAACGTGAGCATCTGCGGGGGGTATCAACGTCTGCAAGGCAGCGGGCACGGCATCACAAGGAAAGCCCTCCCTCTTCTGTACATGCAGGTCATGCTACAGATGTTGACACCCCCTCCCCCACATCCCCTGCTATACAATAGTGCTAAAAAGGAAGAGCAATTTCAAAAAGGTTTTTAAAAAACCAGGTAATATTAGTATTATTGTTGTATCATTATTTATTTTTGTTGTCAAATTTCACTAATAAATTGAACTGGAAAAAAAAGAGGCCAGATAGTACCATGTCGCAAGTCACATTCAGCCCATGGGGCCTGAGGCTTTCCAGATTTCCCTAAGTCAACAGAAGTGTAATTGTTGATTCACCGACTGATCAGGATCCTGGAGATGAGTTTGTAAAAAATGATGCATGAGCTCCTCGGTTACCAGTGAAAATACCTGCCTCCTTGCTGGTTCGCAGGAAAGCCGTTAAAAAGTCCAAGCCTTCCCCCATTGTAATGGTCTCCCAAAAGACCTTGGGAGAGTGGGCGAAGAGACGCTGCCAAGGGAACACTCAGATAAGAGTCAGCATAGCCTGCAGCTAGACACTGGGCAGGGCAAGAGTCTCAGAAGGGACGAGGAGATGGAGTTGATGTTACAACACATTTATGTAACGTGAGCATCTGCGGGGGGTATCAACGTCTGCAAGGCAGCGGGCACGGCATCACAAGGAAAGCCCTCCCTCTTCTGTACATGCAGGTCATGCTACAGATGTTGACACCCCCTCCCCCACATCCCCTGCTATACAATAGTGCTAAAAAGGAAGAGCAATTTCAAAAAGGTTTTTAAAAAACCAGGTAATATTAGTATTATTGTTGTATCATTATTTATTTTTGTTGTCAAATTTCACTAATAAATTGAACTGGAAAAAAAAGAGGCCAGATAGTACCATGTCGCAAGTCACATTCAGCCCATGGGGCCTGAGGCTTTCCAGATTTCCCTAAGTCAACAGAAGTGTAATTGTTGATTCACCGACTGATCAGGATCCTGGAGATGAGTTTGTAAAAAATGATGCATGAGCTCCTCGGTTACCAGTGAAAATACCTGCCTCCTTGCTGGTTCGCAGGAAAGCCGTTAAAAAGAAGCGAATAAAGTCTCCCCATAACGTACACAAGGATATATTGGTTTTAAAGGGGAAATAGTACATTTGTGCCCTTCTTGTAACCCGAAAGCATTCCATCTCAATAAATCTTGTTAAAGAAGACTGCGGGAATCTTGCTTGGAAGAATTACTTTGAGTTGAGGCATCTGCCCAAAAGCCTGGAGTGACAGAGTTGCCCTGAGATGACTCTTTCCTCCTGTTTCTGTTTTCTCTTCCCTGTGATAGATCTTGGGGGAGGAAATGGCTAGAAGCTTCTTCTCCATGATCGTAGAGGAAGCACCGCAAACGGCAACTCTGTGAATATTTATTGATCCACCCAATATGGCAATCCTGGAGAAAAATCTATCTTTGTGGCCGCTAAGCGTCGACACTGACTTGATGGTGCATAATCACACATAATCAAAATAAGGCAGCTTTCATAGGGCTCTTTTAATAGGGACAGTAGATAGGCAGGAAGAAGTAGTCCCACGGCAAAGACTTTTGTCCTCCTGATCAGGGTTCCTCAACCTCGGCAACTTTAAGACGTGTGGACTTCAACTCCCGGAATTCCCCAGCCAGCATATGGAATTCTGGGAGTTGAAGTCCACACATCTTAAAGTTGCCGAGGTTGAGGAACCCTGCTCCTGATCACTCAGATCCTATTGGTGTCAAAAGCTCTCCTCTGGATATGACCAAAAGCAGACGCATATCTTCGTGTTCTTTCCTTTTCTGTTGCTCTCATTCACAAATGCAGTTAGTTGTGGTAGTCCTATGATTTCAGTCTCTTTCTTGGGCGTTCTTCCAGGTGGCAGGTGGGAACGAGAGGAAGAAGAACGACCTGGGGTATGGCTGGAAGGAGGCAGAGCTGAAGAGGAAGATCAACACAGAAGGAAAGCAGACGCCCAACAGAAAAATAATCACTTGGCTTTCTCAAGTAGCCGTAATGGTGAAATTCCAGGCTCAGGAAAGGCGGACAAAGGCAAGGCCAGGAGTCAGTGTCTTCTATGCGGAAAAAGCTTCAGTTGTCCGTCAAAGCTTACAGCTCATTGGAAAATCCACACTGGATCGAAGGCTTTCCAGTGTTCAGACTGTGTGAAGAACTTCAGTAATAAGTCGAGCCTGAAAAGGCATCAGAGAATTCACACGGGAGAGAAACCCTTTCAGTGTCTTGAGTGCGGGAAGAGCTTTAGTCAACGCACGAGCCTCCTCTCCCATCATCGGATACACACGGGGGAGAAACCGTATCGGTGCTTAGAGTGCGGGAAGAGCTTCGGGAGCAGCAATTATCTCACGACCCACCTGACGATTCACACAGGAGAGAAACCCTTCAAATGTTTGGAGTGCGGGAAGAGCTTCATTCAGAAGACCAAGCTTGTCACTCATCAGAGGACTCACACTGGAGAGAAGCCGTATCAGTGCTTGGCGTGCGAGAAGAGCTTCACTTGTGCAAAATACCTGGCTTCCCATCAAAAAATCCACGCAGAAGTGAAACCCTTCCGGTGCATGGTGTGCGGAAAGAGCTTTACTCAGAAAGTAAATCTCACCACTCACCAAAGAACCCACACGGGGGAGAAACCGTATCAATGCTTGGAGTGCGGGAAAAGCTTTATTCAGCGGTCCAACTTTGCAGCCCATCAGATAACACACACAGGGGAGAAATTATATAAATGTTTGGACTGCGGAAAGTGCTTTAGTTACAGCAAAAGCCTTTTGCACCACTATCAGCAGCTTCATCCAGGAGAGAATATTCACAGTAGACATGGAGTGTGAAACAAATTTCAAGAACAACATTAATTCCCATCAAATTATCCACCCATACAATTTGTTTGAGGTGCAGAAACTGATTCTTTGTTGAATCACTTAAAATTCACATTCACAAAACAAAAAAGTTGACGGGTGACCAAAAAAAATATTGCAGTGTCTCCAATTTGGAAATAGCTTTTTTTTTTTAGCATTAGCTATATTTCACACCCCGCTTTTTACATCAGAGACAGAACATTGACAAGGACAGACAGGGGTATCCAGAGCTGGGGTCAAAAAAGTCAAAATGGCATGCATTGCAGATTAAAAAGGGGTGGGGCTTCAGTTGCATGGCTGCGGCCACCATCTTGGAGGAAATAGATTATCTGAGAGCCAGTTTGGTGTAGTGGGTTAGGTGATGGCCTAGAATAGGTGATGGCCTAGAAAGCAGGAGACCGTGAGTTCTAGGCCCGCCTTAGGCATGAAAGCTGACTGGGTGATTTTGGGCTGGTCCCTCTCTCTCAGCCCAGCCCACCTTGCAGGGTTGTTGTTTTGGAGAAAAGAGAGGAGGAAGGAAGGAGTATTATGTATGTTTGCCACCTTGAGTTATATATAAAAAGCCAGGATACAAATCTAATAATAATAATCTGGACCCTTTTCATTCAGGTTTCAGACAGGTACAGCACCAAGATGACATTGATCACGCTTGTAGATGATCTGTGGCAGAGGTGGTGATTTGATTTCTCAGCAGCTTTTGATACCATCAATCCTTCAGGATTGGCTTCAGGGGTTGGGGGTGGGGGACACTGTGTTGCAGTGGGTCTCTTAGTGGGCAGTCAGTGGGGAGAGGCTTAGCTTTAGCTCCCTCCTTTATGGGGTTCCTTGGGGCTCTACCGTCTCTCAGCTCCTGTTTCAACCAATCATTCCTTAAGGGCCTCATTCCCACTGTGTTCTGCTTCCTTTTCTATTTTTCTAGACCTGCCCACCTCTCACTCCCACTTCCATAAAGCACCCTTTTCTACAAAGCAAGGGTTTTTTGCTCCTTTTAGCAAACGTCCATTCCTCACAGCAGACTACATCCTAACTGCTGTTACACTCAAGCCCTTACAAGAAACGTAGAAATAAAAAGAAACACAACCTGGGTATCCACATACAGTTTAGCGTGACCTTTCAAGCCATCCCGGTCACTGCTTCTTTTTATCTGCTCACCTACTCCCATTACACTTTGCTCCCAAGAAGTACAACCCATAACATCTACTACTTTTTTGCCAGTATTTGCAGGTCTTAAAACATCTCTGTTTTCTTACCTTTAGTAAAGTTTGTATCAAGGAACTTAACTTCCTCTGTAGTTTTTCAGTATAATTTTTTTCTATAGTTTTTCACTAGATTTCACTATAGTTAGTTATATTTTTCACTTCGTGCTATAGTTTTTCACCATATAGGTATAAATTACTTCTTTGCCCATTTAAATAACTCAAGAGTATGGCTGTGAATTTGGGAGGTAGGGAGGCAAAGGTGTCCATAGGTGCGGTCAAAAAAGTCAAGATGGCAGCTATGCCATTGAAGCGCTGCCCGGCTGTTTTGTAGGTCAACTAGCATATAACACCAGAAGGAGCTTCAGGTGACTTTTTTGACCACCCACAGTACTAAATGGATGGATGGTTTATCCTGAAGTCCCAGTGTGTGAAATGTGGGTGATTCCCAAGCTTTACCATCTGCCTGGGGATCCAACAATGTGGGTATGGAATCCGTAAGGTGGTTGCATTTTAGAGAATCTGATTGCGCTCTAGCGCAAATTGTTTAGGGTTTTAATGGTTTTACTGCTTTTAATGTTTTTGTTGTTATATTTTTCATTATTTATTGTATTGTGTGTGTGTGTGTGTGTGTTTTTAACTCTGTACGCAGCCCAGAGTCATGTTATGTGAGATGGGTGGCTATATAAATCAGTGTTTCTCAATCTCAGCCATTTTAAGAGGGGTGGACTTCAACTCCCAGAATTCCCCAGCCAGCCATGCTGGCTGGGGGAATTCTGGAAGTTGAAGTCCACCCCTCTTAAAGTCGCTGAGATTGAGAAACACAAATTTACTAAACCGGGTGTTCATTTTAGCACAGAATAATAATTTTTATCCCAAAAATCAGGCAGATGGCCAAGCCATAAAGGAGAGGTAGTTATCCAGACATCAGCTATTCCCCCACCAAACCGTGGGAGGAAGCTTTGCTTAAGCATGCATAGGGTACAGCGCATCGCACCCTAGAGCTTGTCCTCTTCGGCCCCGGAGGGGTTAAGGGAACCACAGAGAAGGGATTCCTAGAGAGGAAGGAAATGGGGAGGAAGTGGAGGACTGGCTCTTCCTGAGCGAAGGCCCGCCCCGCTCCTTGCAGAAATGCAGGCGGCGCGAGGGGTGGCTCGAGGCCGGCGCTGCTCCGCGCGGGTCGCCCGCTTTGCCTTCGGACTCCGGCAGGGAGGCGCGGCCTCTGAGCGTCTCTCCCAAGAGCATCCGGTAGGGCCCTGCAGGCCGGGGCAGCCGAGCCCATCCTGGCCCCTGGAGGGGGGAGCGGGGAGTGGGAAGCGGTGCCTTCTGGGTCGCCCTGCAGCAGCACCCTTGCCCGAGGTAGGGTGGGTGGGCCCGCCCTGGCCAAGAGGGGAGGATTTTATGGTCTTTAGGACAGTCAGAAAAACTCCTGCTGTCCTGTGTACATTTTGAGGAAAAGGTCAATCTTGTCCAAGTTGAGCTCTGTCCTTGGTGACTTCACTGGATGACGTGCCATCGAGTTGGCGTGGACTCTTAGCGACGGCATAGATTTCCTCCATAATGATCTGTCCCTAACTTGATCCTTCAGGTCTTCCAAGGGTGCCCCTGTAGCTGAGCCCACCCCCCTTGCTGCTGGTCGTCCTCTTTTCCTCTTGCCTTCCACCACTCCCAGCCTCAGAGCCTCCTCCGGGCAGCTGGTCTTAGCATCTTGGGTCCAGAGTAGGATCATCTGAGCTTGGTCGTTTGTGGGAAGACTCTCTGGGGTCTTCTACAACAGTGTTCCTCAACCTCGGCAGCTTGAAGATGTATGGACTTCAACTCCCAGAATTCCCCAGCCAGCTATTTCCTGGGGAATTCTGGGAGTTGGTCCACACATCTTAAAGTTGCTGAGGTTGAGGAATATTGATTTTGGTGTTTAAAAAGGGCAACTCATCCTTAGACGTTTAATTTATTATTCCTGTAGCATCTCCCTAGGTAATAGGGAGAAACGCTGGTAGGATTTCCTTATTTTTTAATATTTTTGTTTTCTCATTTACAATCATGAGAGCCAGTTTGGTGTAGCGGTTAAAACACCAGGCTAGAAATCAGGAGACGGTGAGTCCTAGTCCCTCCTTAGGCATAAAGCCAGCTGGGTGACCTTGGGCCAGTTGCTCTCTCTCTCCTGGGAAGGAGAAGGCAAGGATGAATGGCTTCCGAAAATGTTGCCAAGAAAACTGCAGGGACTTGTCCAGGCAGTCACTAGGAGTCAAGACAGACTCGAAGGCACCAAAAAAAAAAGTTTATATTTAAAAAAAAAAGATTTACATTTATATGCCTGTTTACATGAATATACATGTTATATATTTCATTAGTAAAATTTAATCAAGATAAAAATAATGCTACAGTGAGAATAAATAATCTTGATAAATATTGATTACATGAAGTAAAAGAATAAATAACAAGAAAAAAATAATCCATATAGTATTAATATACAACTAGTTCAGTATTTTAACTATTACATCCAGACCATATAAAAACATGCTTCTCCATCTTCTCATTTCTACAATATAAACATATTTTACAAATTAACACAGAGCATCTCTTGAATCTACGCTTTGACATTTGGATTGTTGTTCTCCTTCCACCTACGTAGTATAATTCTTGTAGTTGAATCTCAGTAGAACCACAGTTCTTTATAAAATGTCAAATTCCATATTTCTGGAGTCTAACACAGCATCCCATTTACATCTTTAACTACTGTGTTCTTTCCCAGCGTTGTATGATCATATTAATGACTTGAAACCAAAAAGAAGCCATAAGGAATATGATGACAACATACGAGTCAGAGAGACCTCAAATTTCTTACGATGCCAACAGAAAAAAAAAATCAGTTTTAAGCACTGTTTGGGGAGTCAGGTTTTCTGATGAATTAACTTCAGACCTAGATCATAATGAACTTCAACCTTAGTTCAACACTTGGACCCACTAATTGTCCAAACACGGGAGATTCCAGTTCCTTGTTTCAAAAATTATATATTGCCAATATTACCCTTCTTCATTTATTTCTTATTAGATTTATATCCTGCCTTTTGAAACAGGAGCTTAAGGCAGAATACATAGGGCTCCCTCCTCATATTTTGTCCCCAGGACAACCACCCTGTGAGGTAAGTTGGTCAGACTGACCGTCCCAAGTCAGTTTCTGTGGCTAAGGAGGGAACCTAGAACCTGGCTTTTCCCAATCCTAGTCTAGCACCTTAACCACTGCACCACACATTTTTAATCTTCATAAAGAATTGGATTGTTGGCTCTATTTCAAGTACAATATCCTTTAAGCACCTAAGTATTTCAGGTGCCTCTGAAACTGCTAAAACATCCCGACCGCATTATTCTAAGGATACATGTTTTAATTGTACATACTGCCAAGCAAATGATTCAGGTAAGTTATATTCAAAACGCAACCTCTCAAAATCCTTACAAAAGCCATTACTAATCAGTTGGTTCAAAGCATTAATCCCTTGCTTGGCTCACAACTTCTACTGAAACATTTTCCCCCTCTGTGTTCACATTAGGATTACACCAGAACATCAATTAGCCGTGTGAATCCAGGTCAAAATAGAATTGCTTCCTTATTAATTGATTAATTTATTAATCAAATTTGTATAGCCGCCCATCTCACAGAAAAGCAACTCCAAGCGGCTTACAAGAATCCCATAAAAACACCACACACATAAACAATCAATATAAAAAGATAAAAATTGATATTAAAAGATAAATATGACTAAAAAAATATACAAACTCTAGGCAAGAGAGAATAAAGGTAGCTAACTCAGCAGTGGAGCCATCTAAGCATGTCTCCAGTTCCCTGGAAGCCCCAGGCCTGGTGACATAACCAGGTCTTGAGGGACTTCCAGAACATCAAGAGGGATGGAGCTAATCTAATAAGGGGGAAAGAAATAATTAATAGCCAAATTTATCGAGCAGCATTCAAAACCAGGGAAGTCTTTGACATGCCAAGATTTCAAAGGATTCTCACTGGGTTTGAAACGAACCTTGAGGGCATAATAAATGCAGAAACGTTCATTCTGCATGAATACAGATGCTATGATAAAAGTCAACAATAAAACTGAATATTGGGGTGATTAAAGCTATTGTCCTCACAAGGCAATTTCATTTTAAGTAAAGAGAATCAAAGACCCTGAACTGCCACAAAAAAAATCTCCTTTATCTATCCTTGCAAAATATCTAATAGGAATGAACTCTGGAATCCTGCTTAAGATAACATCAGTCTAGAAGCTGCATTCATTTTAATGACATATTACCCCCGAGACTCAAAAATAACTTAACTCACTGATTTATGTTGAAGAAAATCTGATCTAAGTATGTATCTAGACCAACATTTCTCAACCTTGGCAAGCCGGCTGGGGAATTCTGGGAGTTGAAGTCCACACATCTTAAACTTGCTGAGATTAAAAAAACACTGGCCTAAATTCATTCTACCTAATGGTCAGTCTGGTCTTTAGAAAATTTGTCCTTCACCATTCTGGCCTTTGTTGCCTCACCTTACAGCAGAAATAGTCCCCTGCTTTGGGAGCGTTCATAGAAATATAAATTGTGTGTCCTCTTGGCTCTGCAGGGCTTGGTCCGTGTGCTCAAGTCACTTTAAAAAAGCAGAAGGTGATTCTCTGGCCATGTTGGACGTTGCCCAGGAGCCGCGACCAAACCTACGACGGCACAACATAGGTGGCCCGGAAGCAAAACAAGCCATTCCTTGCAGCCAGGTGGGTCGCAGTACCCAATTCCGGGAAGCGACTGTTCAAAATGTCTTGGGAGTGCCTACGCTGAGTCTGAGCGCCCAGCCCCAGCCCTTCCGGCAGTTTTGCTATCACGAAGTGGAGGGTCCCCGAGAGGTTTGTAGTCGACTCCATGAGCTTTGTCGTCAGTGGTTGAAGCCAGAACGTCACACTAAAGCTGAAATCTTGGATCTGGTGGTGCTGGAGCAGCTCCTAACCATCCTGCCCCCGGAGATCGAGAGCTGGGTGAGACAGTGTGGGGCAGACAACAGTTCGCAGGCAGTGGCCCTGGCCGAAGGCTTTCTCCTGAGCCAAGCGGAGGACAGGAAGCAGGAAGATCAAAAGGTGAGGAAGATGCCTCCTGGCTGATTTGAGAGCAGAGCAAATCATCCTGGAAATCAGCCCTTCCCTAATTCCACCAGATTTTCTGGAAATCATCCCTGGAGGAGCTCCCTTCTCCAAACCTTGTCCCTTTCTAATCTCTGCCCTTGGGTGATTCTCTCTCTGGTGCAGAACCAGGTCGCTGAAGTGGCTCCACGATGGATCTTAGAAGAAGACCACAGAGATGGGACCTCACTGGGTAAGGAACATGAAGTCATTTTCCAACTCAGTCCCCCCTTCTTGATGATTGCTTCCAAAGGTACCCATTATATTGGGGAGTTGTTGGCCTCTGGGAAATACTTACTTTTAGGACTTTGTCTACCCAAACTAGCACATTCAAAGGAGCTTGAATGAGGAGAAAGGTTTTGGTGGCCTCTCTTCCCATTGAATTGAAATACTGAACATGAAAAACACACTGTGTGGATAGAAAATGCCAGTGCACACCCCCACACACCCTCCGCAAGCCTCGCTGTGCCCCCTTAACATCCCTGTGCACCCTTGCACATCCTCTCCAAGTCTCGCAACACCTCCCTTGCACCCTTGTGCACCCTTTCCAAGCCTTGCCATGCCTCCCCCACCACTCATGCACCCTCCCCAAGCCTTGCAGTGCCTCCCTCGCATCCTCGCGCACCTTTCTGAGCCTCGCCATGCCACCCTCATGCACCCTCCCGAGCCTTGCTGCACCTCCCTCTCACCCTCATGCACCCCCCCATGCACCCCCCACCCCCACCCAGCAGCAGCCACTTACCTCCCTGCTGGAGTGTTTGCAAGCCACCTGGGACTTGCAAATTCCTGTTGGCTTCCCCACTGACTTGGTTGTGGGAAGCCCAAGGAAGTTGCCTCACCTGATGTCAGGCCCAGCCCAAGAACAACAATGAAACAGTCCAGTTGAGTACAGTTCCTTTATTTGCTTACACCTTATAGACAGAATCTTGCCAAACTAAATCTATACTACAGCAACTAGTGGATATACACTAGTTGCGATTCTAGGGAGTGGCTATCCTGAATCTCTTACTCTTCTCATGCTCCCCCTGTGGACTGTGTTGTCTTTTGCCTCCTTTCCCCGTCTGGAATGCACCCCCTCCCTCCTGATAGCCTTGATCTCCCACATCACTCTCCTCGTAGATACGTTCCATCACATCTAATGACCGTGGGATTCAGTTAACGACAGCAGGGATTGTCCCTGCAGGGATTGCTCTCATTAAGTGATGCATTTGCACTTTACAACCACATCGCTTAGCGAATGAAATTCCAGTCCTAACTGCCATTGTAAGTCGAGGACTACCTGTACTTAGAACTCCCTCCTTCTCCCTCTGTGGGAATGAACAACACGAAACCTGGATTGCTTCTCTAACCACCAGAAAAAACTCCCTTTCTTCCTAAGCATGCAAACAAATACCTTATTAGAAGACATTTTGGCCATTTTGCCTGGAAATAGGGAGCGGGGGGGGAAGGTTTGTCCCTAACTAAAATAAATATCCCTTATATTTTTCCCCTTCCAGGAGCTGCACCAAGGCCACCTGGCTTATGTGCTAGTTTGTCTCTCGATGGTGCAGTGGAGGCCTATCCTTTGCCCCAGGACCGGGTACGTGAGAAGCAACTGGAGAGATGGCCGGGGATCACTGGAATGCTGCTTCTCTTGCCTATCCCCTATAACTCTCCCTCGGCTTCCATTCCAACGGGAAGACTACAGATGGGAAGTTGATGGGCTGGCTTCTTTTCTGCAGCCCTCCACAAGTTGGAGCTCTGCAGATGGGTTGGGGCTCCCCCCCCCGATTTGCCAATTTGGGCTGGCTGAGAATGATTGGTGTTGTAGTCGCAGCCTGTCTGCCAGGCACCAGGTTGCAGAAGGCAGCTTAGTTGATAATGCTCCCTGCAACTTAACTGAGACTTTGCTCCGTGGGAGAAGCTTGGTACAGGATCGGTGTGAGGGAAACATTTATTTCCTTTCAGGATCTGGTGACGCTGGAGAAGGTGGCGCTGGGCTTCACTGAGGAGGAGTGGGGGCTGCTGGATCCAGAGCAGAAAGCTTTGCATCAAGAAGTCATGGAGGAGATTAGGGGGATTGTGGTTTCTCTCGGTAAGGCCAACTTCGACGCTAGTTTCTCAAGATCGGCTTGTAAGAGTCACCACGTTATTTTAAACTGCCAGTAGTTCTCTGTTATTGGGTTCAGAACAGCCCATCCAGAAAAACTCCAGGTATATTGAAGCTTTTGATGATTGCAGTTGAATTTTCAGGGTTTTTTAAAATTCTCTACCCTTCAAGCAGGTCTTCAAGGCCGTACAAAAGCCCAGCCAGGTGGAGGCTAACGTAATCTCAGGAGGAAAGATGTTTCAGAGGGTGGGTGCCCCAGCAGAAAAGGCTGTCCTTCAGGGCCCAGCCAGCCAACACATCTTGGCCAACAGTACCCACAGATAACAGACAATTGTTGTTTTATTCATCTTATTATTGCATAGTACATATTGCTCTGTTTTATTATTGTAAATCACCATGAATTTCAAGATTTGGCAGGATGGAAACCCAAGAAATAAACAGTAGGGATCCTTGAGGATTTATTATTTGATATAACTTTATCTCCTGGGACTCTAGTGTAGAAATTAAACTATTTTATTTTGAATGGAGCAGAAGGCAGGGAGAAGCCAAACAAGCTAATGTATCAAGTCATGCCCTCAGCACCATCGATGATGCGTCTTTCCATATTTCTGCGGCAGCAATTTTGCAAATGTTGAAGCTCTTTGCATCCACGTTTAGTGGCCATCCATCAGCCTTCAGACTTTTGGACTCACCTGTCAGTGGAAATTCTCAGGTCCAGGGGTGGAGGCAATCCAGATTGAAACTGGAGTCAGTTAGCAGAAAAGGATTACATAGAGCGCTGGGAAAGCCGCCAATGTTAACTCCGTTTTTTCTTTCTTTTTTCCTGACTATCTAAGAGCTTGCTCTGATCTGAAAAGCCAGCTCTTGCAGTTCTGAGTGCTTATCAGTAATGTCTGGGAAGAAATTATAAAAAAATATCCATTTCTAAGCAAGCACGTAAGGAAAAGTGCAGGCATGTTTTCATGGGGTGCAGTAGGCCTGTATGTTGGTGGTTCCATCCGAGAATGTAGGCAAGTTCCCTGTCCCAGAGAAAGTCCTACAAGTAATATGTTCCAATACCATCTGAACTAGAAAAGTGACCAGATAATACATTTTGTGGGTGGGTGTGCTTTTGAGTCGGTCTTGTCACTCACTGACTACATGGACAGGTCCCTGCAGTTTTCTTGGCAACATTTTCGGAAGTGGTTTGTCTTTGTCTTCCCTTGCTGGGGCTGAGTGAGAGACTGGCCCCAGCTGGCTTTGAACTCACAGTCCCCTGGTTTCTCACATGGTGCCTTAACCACTACACCAAACTCACTCTCAGTAGCAGTTTAGGAAAGATAAAATCATATCTCCAGAAATTCCGGTTGGTGTGTTATCATATTTTAGTGGATGAATAGAATCTTGTCAGCACCGATATATTTTTTCAGAGGTTTGTAACCTTTCCACCAGCAGATCCCTCCAAAATTGGATTTTTTAAAGATTGGCCAGCAAGGTTCATTGTTGGGAGCCAAGCCTAAACTGCACAGCCTTGACTATTCGCTTTAAAAAAATCTCTCATACATGCCAAGATCTGTCTCATCTCTGGCTTTTGGTCGTTCTCAGTTGTGAACATTCTTTGATTTTTACCTGTTCTCTGAATTCTTTTTTTCAGAGGCTGAGAGACAGCAGAGTGAGTCTGAAGGAGGGCCAAGCGATCTGTTTTTGGAAGGAGTCGAAAGTGAAGTAGAGGAAAAGAAGATAACAAATACAGAATCGAACAGTGAGGTCTGTGAAACCTTAACTCAAGAACAAATAGAGAAAGAAATGGAAAAAAACGAGTGTCTGGTGTGTGGGGAGATCTACAGCTGTAAATCCACCTTTTATCTCCATATGGGAACTCATGCAGAAGAAAAACCTTTCCCGTGTCAAGTGTGCGGAAAGAGCTTCAAGAGGAGAGATATCCTGATTTCCCATCACCGAACTCACACAGGTGAGAAGCCCTACGAATGTTTCAAATGTGGAAAGTGCTTCAGCGATATTAAATACCTCAGCTCCCATAAAAAGATTCACACAGGAGAGAAGCCCTACAAATGCAAGGAGTGTGGGAAGGGCTTTAGTCAGAGCGCGAGCCTCACTTCCCATCTCCGGATCCACACGGGGGAGAAGCCGTATAAATGCCCGACGTGCGGGAAGGCGTTCGCTCAGCAGTCAAATCTCAACTCGCACCAGATAAGCCACACCGGAGAGAAACCCTACGAATGCTTGGAGTGCGGAAAGAGGTTCAGCCACGGCGCAAGCCTCACGCATCATCAACAGCTCCATACAGGGGAGAAACCGTACATATGCTTGGAGTGTGGAAAGAGCTTCAGCAGTAGCAAAAATCTCATTTCTCATCAAAGAATCCACACCGGGGAGAAACCATATACGTGCTTGGAGTGCGGCAAGAGCTTCAGCCAGAAGGTGTACCTCATCACTCATGAAAGAATCCACACAGGAGAGAAACCCTATAAATGCCTAGAATGTGGGAAAAGCTTCACCAGTGGCAAATACCTGATTTCCCACCAGAAGGTCCACACCGGGGAGAAACCGTACACGTGCTTGGAATGTGGAAAGAGTTTCCGCAGGAAGATGCAACTTGCGACTCATCAGAGGACACACCTGGGAGAAACCCCAAAGTGGTAAATACTCCTTGGGAGGAGAGGTGAAATGGATAAGTATCAGCCCTTCGAGGTAGTCCAGACAAGAAACCGAAACTACAAGTACTTACACTACCTTTATTGTAAGGTTACAGTAACAGAATCTTGCAAGTCTGAAAGCCCTTCTCCCCTTCCCTGCCTTTACTTTCCAGGGAACTAGAGAGGGTCCCTTCTGAGACACTTCCCACACCCCCATTCCTTCTGTGGGCTGAGATATCTCTTGTCTGACCATTGCCTAGGCTGCTGCTGCTGCTCCTCCTCCTCCTCCTCCTGTCTCCCAACGTTATTCTGACACACCATTACAATAAGAGCTGGGCTAACAAAGGATGAGATTGTGGTGCAGAGATTTCGGACGGCCACTAGAGGGACCCAAAGAGTTACTTTGTTCTGGGTCTCTTTCCTGCCATCTAGTGGTCATCTAGATCTTTGCAGCCCAAATCAGATACGTAGCCCTGAGTTAAACGAGAATGACCCTGACCTTAAACCTCTTGCCACAACAGGATAAACACAGTCAGAAGGGAAGAGCTCCATTGAAATGCGGAATACCCTAGATCAGTGTTGTCCAAACTTGGCCACTTTAAGGCTGGCTGGGGAATTCTGGAAGTTGAAGTCCACTCATCTTAAAGTGGCCAAGTTTGGGCAACACTGCCCTAGATGGAAGGCATTTCTTCGTTCCCCCCCCCCCAACACACACACACCACAACTGTTAGGCTTTAACGACTCTCTTGAATAAACATGGGCAGATGGTTTCTTAAAGATCTTTTAATTCTGGTGAACCCTTCCTGGGGAGATGTCTAAAGACTTTTGGAAACTGCAGTTAATCCAGAGTGGCTTTGTAGGGGGTTCCAGCGATTAACAGATTGTTTCTTTGCACCAACCAGGGTGTGCAAAGGGGATAATGTAAAGCCTTAGCGGTTTCTTAGGACTTTTCCTCAGATCTGCCTGGATTCCAGTGGAGAAACCTGGTTTTATCCCAGCTGGACTGGAGGCCCAGCGGGAGAAAAAGACGTCTCAGGTCCACCCGTGGTAGGCCTGCAGTTGAACAGGGCCAAATGAAAGGTCTTCAGCACACAATCTGTGGAACTCCCTGCTCCAGGAAGCTCCGTTGACACCTTTGCTGATGCTCTTTCACCATATGTGACTAGCTTTATTTATTACAGGATTTGTTCCATGCGGAACGTAGATTTTATATGAAGTTTTATTTTGTGTTCTGTCTGTGTTTGCTATATAACACTAGTCCTTTGTAATTTTTGAAATGTTTCTTGTATTAGTTTTAATTGTTGCTGGTTACCCTAAATAGTAAGTGAACACTAGAAAAATCAGGGTGTATAATAATAATAATAATAATAATAATAATAATAATAATAATAATGATTCCAAAAAAGCCTGCTTTTCTGTATCAACAGCAAAATTAATTAGGATAGGTAAGTATATTAAGGGAGTACCAGTTG
This sequence comes from Python bivittatus, assembly GCF_059951505.1. NCBI lineage: Eukaryota > Metazoa > Chordata > Lepidosauria > Squamata > Pythonidae > Python > Python bivittatus. Next base: position 2,217,885 of record NW_028277111.1, on the reverse strand, counting down.
ACAAAGGAGAACATAAAGTTGTTTTGATTATAGGTCCAGATTTAGACCAGTACAGCAGTGGATCTAAATCAGTGTTTCTCAACCTTGGCATCTTGAAGATGCGTGGACTTCAACTCCCAGAATTCCATGCTGGCTGGGGAATTCTGGGAGTTGAAGTCCAGGCATCTTCAAGTTGCCAAGGTTGAGAACACTGATCTAAAGGATAACTTTTGCAGATATTAAAGCGATGACACAGATATATACAAGAAGTTGTGGGATTTGCAGTATGTCCTTATTTGAGATACTAAGGAATCCTCTTGAGCAAATTATTAAAGGAGCTGTGAGATAGAAATTGCTGTCATTAATGTTCAATATTAATTGTGGCCACACTTTAATCTCTCTTAGGTTGTAGAGCTTCTATCAAGATAATGGTAGTAGTGACATTCTTATTTCAGATGAAACCTATTTCTTTATTTTGGGTGTATTTGTAAGTAAATGACAAAAGCCTTTTAACCAGTTCATTCATTCAACATTGTTATCAGAGACTTTCTTTTAGATGAGGAATCACCAAATTAATTCCTATGATTAAGGAAGATGGATATATCCCATGTATTTTATAAGATGCTAATGACAGATGCATTGTATTCATGCAATTTAAATAATATCAGATCTTCCTTAATTCTACCCTTCTCCTCTCTTTTTTTCCCAAAATCCTATTTTCTCATTGGCACTCCTATTTTAAGCACGTAGTTCCATCCGCCTCCTTTATTCATCTGATTTTAATCCATCTCTTGTTTTTCAAAACTTCATATGCAAAATTTTGCAAATTTTGAGGCCTCCTCTCCTACTATTAAAAAAGGCAAATTTCATGACAGTATCATTGGGCTTTAGATGTTTCTCAGGGGTCCATTTCAAAGTTAAAAATATATATCTGAGATACTAAAATTACGAACAGTGATTTAAAAAATCCTAAATTGCAGTCAGCATGGCCATCTTCTTTTGCCATCAACTAAAACAAAAGAACGTAACCTGAAAAATCTACAGAGATGTCATTAAAACAGGTCTCAGGTTGTTATATGAAATAAGTGATTGAGCAATTCTCCTGGATGATCCCTTCCTATTTTCTGAGATTCCATAAAGCTTTAATGAGCAAAAAATTAATTAGGCTTTTGTTGGTAGAAGCAAGAATATGCAGCTGGGTAGGAATACATAGACCATTAATCTAATGCAGTGTTTCTCAACCTTGGCCGCTTGAAGATGGGTGGACTTCAACTCCCAGAATTCCCCAGCCAGCCCTGCTGGCTGGGGAATTCTGGGAGTTGAAATCCACCCATCTTCAAGCGGCCAAGGTTGAGAAATACTCGTCTAATGGAACAAAACATGAAAATTTTAACAAAGGGAAACACTTTTTTGAATACATGAGATAAGGTAGCAAATAATCTTCCTTGATTTCTCCTGTTTCTTAGGAAAAAGTCTCAGCACGTTGCTGACCCTGTTCCTGATTAGCTCTGTCAGGAATATATATATTTAAAGGACATACTGGAATTAATCTGAGTTACAGTACGTAGGGGCTGCTGTTATTCACCACTGCAATGACCCTTTGCATGGATGTCGAATTGCTCTGCCTTTGTCTGTGTCTTAAACTGTGTTCAATGCATTTTGTAAACTTGTACGGCAAAGCAATTAGCTAATAAAGTTTTTAAAACCTAAGGAAACTGACAAACTGGGAAATGCAAAAATGGTGTCGTGCCAGCTCTGGAACATAAAAGCAACAGTCTCTTTTTTGCCCCTCTGTCTATCTACGCAGCATTCAGCGATGAGGTTTATTACTTGAACTGAAGGAAGAGAGACCGCTTTTGGTGTTAGAAAGTCGGGGTGGATATATGCTTGTGAAAATTAAAAGGACAAAAAAGGATATTTGAACTAAATAAAAACCCAAAACAAACTAGGAGGATGAAGGGGGTGTTAGCTCAGGTGACAATGTGTTTGTAATGTATGTTTTCCCTTGAAAATATTTTCCTGCTTTATATTTATGGAAGAGAAGCATATGAATAATTTAATTTAACAGCGGTTAAGTTGGCTGTGGCAGATTATGCTCAGCAAGTCCAGCCCAGTGCGATGAATCAATATTCCTGGGAAAGCAAACCTTGACTTAGCGTTACATGTGGCTCAAGTCCTATCCTGATAGAGTGTGTCTGACACAATCACAGATTCCAGCACTAAACTGTCATGTGGCTTATCTAAAGTCTGATTTGTTTGTAAGATTTCTACTCCCCCCCCACAGCAGCTCTCTGAGGTAGGAGGAACTGGCCAGAAGTCACCCACTGGCTGAGCTCCCTGCACCCAGACTGGCTTTGACTACAGCCACCCCCCTGGCATTACCCCTGAGCCAGAGTACAAAGGCCTGTTGAATAAACCCCAGCTTAAAAATAAAGTGCAGTTTATTGCAAGGCCATTGCATGGAAATGTCGGAAGGTGAAGATGCAAGTGGGATTCAACTCGACTCTTTCCAAGACCGGTAATCGATTAGTAGGAGGAGTAAAACTCCTTTTGGGGTGAGTGCAGCTGGTGACCATGAAGTTGTCTTGGGAGCAACGTGGAAGTAGCTTGCCATTCCTCCTTCAGAGGTGGTTTTTCCAATTCCCCTCAGAAATCAATTCTTAATAGACATCAAATTATTCACGTAGATAAGAAACCCTACGAATGCCTTGAGTGTGGGAAAGGTTTTTGTCATAGCATAAGCCTCATTTCACACCAAATTGTTCATACTGGGGAAAAGCCATATAAATGCATGGAATGTGGGACCACTTGAAGCTTCCAGATACTCTTCAAGGGTAGCCCCATGTAGAGCACACTACGATAGTCTCTATGGGAGATGACCAGAGCATGAGTGACTGTTCGAAGGACAGCAGAGGAAGTCACCTTCTCCCAGGCAAACAACTGGCTGGTGATGGTTGCAAATCATAAATAGGGGGTCGTGCTCCAGAGTGGTCCAATCCATAGTGTTTTTTTCTTTATTTTTTGTTAAATAAACCATCCATTTAAAAAAAGATGGATTTTTCTATATTAATTTGAAAGAAAAACTTGTAGCTTTTTCCGAAGTAATTTAGCTTAACAGAAAGTGTTTTACAGTCACAGTGAATCTAATGAGGGAAGGTGGGCTGGGGTTCCTTGTCTAATTTTATTTCCTTATGGATGGGTTTCCCTTAAAATCAGAATAATTGTTTTCTCTTGGATAAGTCTAAACCAGTGTTTCCCAGCCTTGGCAACTTTAAGGTATGTGGATTTCAACTCCCAGAATTCCATGAGCTCCTGGTGATATCATGGTTACATCCATGTCTTGTCTTGGCAACGAGATGGATGTGCTTTGCCACTGTGTTCTTCAAGGATGTTTTTCTGATTTTTCAGTCTAGCCTCCAGGGTTGGGATTTTCTGGTGGTCTCCCATCCTAGTACTAACCAGGTCTGACCTGCTTAGCTTTGGGAGACCAGCCGGGTCAACAGAGTACAATGCTTAAGATTGGCTTTCATTTATTGGTTCCTTGGCCCAAGGCAGGCAGCTTTATGCCTGGTGATTAAAGCGTGGACGTGCGGACAAAAGCTGCTGTTGAAGCACAGATTTGGGGGGATTTCAGCGTTGGGAACTGGGTGCAAATCATAATGTCTCGTCACACTAGATCAGTGTTTCTCAACCTTGGGGACTTTAAGATATGTGGACTTCAACTCCCAGAATTCCCCAGCCAGCATTGAAGTCCGCATATCTTAAAGTGACCAAGGTTGAGAAACACTGCATTAGATTAACCTTCCATGTAGTCACAACTGTTAACTTCCTAAAGATGAACCAAGGCATTTTAAGAACCAGCATAAGTGCCTCTTAATATTTCGGTATGGAAATGCCATAAATGCCCGGGATGGGGTGGCATTAAAATGGGACAGTAAGAGACAGCCGAGCAGTTTATTTATTTACAGTATTTATTTATTTATTAAATTTATCCCCCACCCATCTCCCCCCAATGGGGAATATATAATAAACATACATTTCCTAGGGACAACCGTGTTTTATCTTTTCCTCCAAAATCAGCCCGCAGTCTACCTGCACCTTACAGAACATCTCAGAGCACCTGCTTTTGTGGGAGAGAGGCAGTGCACCATGGAATATGCACTGATATACAAACAGCTGCCTGGAGTGATGAAGCGCCAAACAGCTTCTACAGGTGAAACTCGAAAAATTAGAATATCATGCAAATGTTCATTTATGTCAGTATGGCAACTCAAAAGGTGAAACCAATATATGAGATAGACGCATTACATGCAAAGCGAGATATGCCAAGCCTTACTTTGGTATAATTGGGATGATTATGGCGTACAGCTTATGAAAACCCCAAATTCACAATCTCAGAAAATTAGAATAGTGTGAAAAGGTTCAATATTCTAGGCTCAAAGTGTCCCACTCTAATCAGCTAATGAATCCAGAACCCCTGCAAAGGGCTCCTGAGCCTTTAAATGGTCTCTCAGGCTGGTTCAGTAGGAATCACAAGCATGGGAAAGACTGCTGACCTGACAGTTGTGCAGAAAAATAAATGAACATTTGCACAATATTCTAATTTTTTGAGTTTCACCTGTATATCAGATATGGAGTATCATGAAATTCCATGTACGGTAATAGAACGTAATCCTATAATTGTAGATCTTGATCAAAATTCAGGCCTCTGTGTTTCAGGAGCAAAGGTTCTTCCAAAGATCGTGGTTCATTCTGACAAGACTCTGCTGATTCCCCAGTTTGAGGGCTCGGAGATGGTAGGTTCTCCATCTCTGGAGGGTTGCATTGCTCTTCCTGCATAGTGCAAAGGGCTGGACCAGATGCTCCTTGTAGTCCCTCCCAACTCCAGAAGGGATGACTCTGTTCCTTCTGGGGAGGTGGTCCCCACACGTGCAGAGGGCGCCAGCTTGGGGAAAGCGGGGTAGATTGGCGCGTCTCTCGACAGCTTTTTCGAGCGGATGAGCCTTTGGAACGCAGGTTCCCCAACCGGTCGCCCGCAGGAGGTTGGGATTCTAACGTGGGAAAGGTGGCTTCTGAGCCATTTACACCTGGGGGTGCGTGTGTGTTTTGCAGCCCCGCGTCGCAGGCTGGAGGGCCCCCAGCGTCGCATCTCTCCCCCCCGATCTGCGTAAATGGTCCTTTCCCCTCCTTTCGGCCCAACCTCTTCCCCCCCCCCCATCTTCCCCTCGGCTTCCGAAGGGTTACAGGGACGGTGGGAAGGGATTCCTAGAGAGGAAGGAAGGAGGGAAATTTGGGGAGCGGGGGGGAGGGAAGGGAGGGGAGGGGGCCCTCCGCGGCCAAGCCACCTCCCCATCCGGCCTTGCGCGCGTATCCCTCGTAGGAGCGCCGGAGGGGGGATGCGAGCGAGGAAGGACGGATCGGATGCGAAAAGGGTGGGGCGAGGCCGGAGCCGGCGGGGGGCTGAGTTGGGGACGGGGCGCGCCCACCTCCCTGCTCAGCGTCTCCTCTGGCCTTTGTCTCCCCTTCCGAGGGGTGGGGGCTGGCTGGTGAGTCCCGATCTTCAGCCCGGCGTCGGGGACGGGGACGGGGACGGAGCGAGCCGCCGAGCGGGGCGGAGGGAAGCCAGGCGCGGTCCGGCAGCGCCGGGAGAGACAATGCAAGGAGGCCTGGCGGGGGCGGGGGGGGGAGACTGCAGCGGAGAAGACCAAGCCCCCCTCCCCGCCGCCCCCTCCCCGCACTCTCGCCTTGCGGCGCGATGCCTCCGTCCGAGGTTATTCTCGCGCGTCCGCAGGCTGCGGCTGCTGTCCAGCCCCCCCGCCCGCCTCCAGCCCCTTCCCTTGGGGGGGCAGAGGACGAGCGAAACGGAGCCCGTAGGGAGGGGTAGCGTTTTACTAGTCCAGCCGGATCTGGGCCTCAAGAGGGTGGGGTAGAGTCCTGGGGGGTGAGTGAGCCCAAAGAAGCGATCCTAGAGATTTTCTAACCCGGATTGCCCGGGGCTGGCCTCGAAAAAGTTAAGCGGTGTCGGGCTGGCTAGTGCTTCTTCGTGGATTTGTTTCCTTCGGGAGGGTCCGTGCCCCCTCCTCTAATTCTCCCCAGGGCAACAACACCCCTGGGAGGTAGGCAGGCTGACAGAGAGGGACTGGGCCCGAGTCCCCCAGGGGGTGTCCGTGGCTGAGCGGGGACCAGACCCCGAGTCTCCCTGCTCCCGGTCTGACACCCCCACCCCGGCTCTCCTACTGAGCAGGGAGACCACCAGGAGTCGGGGGGTTTCTACTTTCCTGAGAAGGAAAAAGCAAAGAAGAAATGAGTGGGAAACCATTTCTGTACGGTTGCAAGATAAGGGCATGGCGGTGTCCAGAAAGTTTCCAAGAGTCAAGCTGAATTTGAGGGTGGCTTTGCTTTTTTTTTTTTTTTAGATTTCAGGCAAACATCTCAAAATACCCAGAGCAGTGTTTCTCAACCTTAGCCACTTTAAGATGTGTGGACTTCAACTCCAACTGGGGAATTCTGGGAGTTGAAGTCCACACATCTTAAAGTGGCTAAGGTTGAGAAACACTGCTCTGGGTATTGTTGGGATTTTCCCACCCATCAGACTTTTGGGTTACAACTCCCATCATCCTAGTAGTAGGACTTTGGGGAATGAGATTCTCAAATGTGGAGGGCCTTTCGTTTTGTTACCATGGTTTGGACTGGGGAGGAAGGGAGGGAAGGAGGAACTCTTTTGGGTGAAAGAGTTGCCTCCCCCTCCCCTTCTTCTCCCCCCCCCCCCCCCCCCCAGCTATGAGTGAAGAAATCTAAGCCTTGGTGAACAGAAAGGAGAGATCTAGCTCCAGGTTTTCTATCAGGAGGGGATCTAGCGGGGTGGAGGATTTGCAACTTGCCTGAGTTGAAATTCTCTGTGGTGGCTTGGTGCATGCAGATTCACACACACACACACACACACACACCCTTCGTTGGCTTTCTTTTGGAAAACATCTTTCCAAGGAACGAGCAGTGTGCATTAGAATGACAGCTTCCCTAAAGTTGTACGGCTTTGGTGCAAGACATTTTAAAAAGGCATTCAGTTTTAATACAGAAGAATAATAAGGAAAGGAAGCAGTAGAACAAAACAGAAATAATAAGAGAGGGAAGAACCGGAAAACAAGCCCATCTATTCTTGGGAACGGGTCCAGTTTCTCCACCAGGAAGGGCTTCAGTTGGATTCAGTTCCAAACTGTTTGTCCCATGGAGAACATAAAGGGAAGGATTGCTCGAGATTCCCGGGAAGGAAAAGCAGAAAACAGAATCAGTTGCTGCTTCTGTCCTGTCGAAGGTCTAAGCCAGTGTTGTCCAAACTTGGCCACTTTAAGATGAGTGGACTTCAACTCCCAGAATTCCCCAGCCAGCCACGCTGGCTGGGGAATTCTGGGAGTTGAAGTCCACTCATCTTAAAGTGGCCAAGTTTGGACAACAGTGGTCTAAGCTGACTGGGTCTGTCTGGGTCTAAGCTGGCTGAAGGAAAACCTCTTTGGGCTGATGAACTTGAGAAGAATTCAGTTCAGGTTACGTTGTCCAATCTAACCTGAATGTCCAATGTGCTGTTGCAGGTCCTGCCATCACTGCCCCTCCATCCTCTTCTGTAAAAATGAATTTATTACTCTTGCTTGCCCCCTCCCTTGCAACATTAAAATGGTCAAGAGTCAGTAGCTGCCTGTTTGACATTTCACAAGGTTGCGATAGATAGATAGATAGATAGATAGATAGATAGATAGATAGATAGATAGATAGATAGATAGATAGACAGAATTGTTGAAATGGTCAATTGCTTACAAAAATACAAAAAAGATCCCTGAATTGATTTGTTGGGGGTAAGGGCCTGTGTGCCAGCAATTCATTTAATAAAGCTATTTTAAAAAGCTGGGGGATCCTGATGTACGGGAACCACGAAATGGGGTAAGGAGCCGTTCTAGGCGCTCGGTGCAGCAACCAGTGAATTGGGGTTATCCCACAACAGAGAAAGCCAAAACAAACAGGAGTGTTTGAGGCAATTTGAGCAGATATTTGTACCTTCAAAGTGGAGCAGGAAAATGGGCCAAGTGGTTGCATTTGAGGTGGGTGGGGATAACTCCCTGTGAGACCCTGGGCTAGTCCCCCTCTCAGCCCCAGAGCCAGGGTGGGATGATGGGAAAGGGGCTGGACTAGGAGTGGGGAAATGCAGGTTCTGGTCCCCCTTCAGCCATGAAAGCTCTCTAGGGCACTCTGGAGCAGTCTTCTCTCAGTCAGGCCTACCTCCCAGGAGTGTTGTAAGGGTCAAATTAAGTGAACTTCTCATCTGATTGCTCTTTCTCACTCTGCAGTGGGGAAGGGGCTGGACAGAGGGGGGTGATCCAGGTTCTGGTCTCCCCTCTGCCATACCACCTCTCTGGAGGACCCTAGGCCAGTCCCTCTCTCACATAGGGGAGGAAATGGGGGGGGGGGAAATGGGAGGAGGAAATGCTCTGTACGCCACCTTAAACTTCTGAAAAAGAGGCAGGAGCTACACCTTTTAATAAATAAATAACGCTTAGAGGAACAGTCATCCAGCTGAAAAAACAGATGCAAAGTAAGTTAAGTTGCCTCCCTGCCCGATGGTGTCCCCCCTCAAAGTCTTCTGAGCATCTTTAGTTGAGAGAAGGTGCCTTTAGCTCCTCTTTGGGTGGGAGTCACACAACATACTAGACTAGGTTCAAATAGAGTTGAGTAATTCAGGGTTCGGTGTGTGTCAGCTGCTCAGCTGCTTCCTCGGCGTGTTATTTCAAAAGGGTCATCACATAAGCTATAATGTGATTTTTTGATTTTTTTTTTTTTGCTCAGGCAGATCATGTTAAGGGAATGCAGCTGTCATCTTTTGCTAACTTGGGTTTAGAGTTGTTTCCTGCAACGTGTGAATCGGGTCTGGGTTTTTCACTTGTCTGCAGGCAAAGGAGCTGGGAACCAGCTGGAGTTAGGTGGCATAATTGTGTCCTCTGTCGCAAGGGTCAATCAAAGCCTGTTTTGGATTCGGCAGGACTTGACATCCCTGCTTTTCTCGCCCATCCTTGTTGGGAAGAAAAGGCGTTCCAACAATGCCGTTGGAAATGACCTCGCAGGACAGGTCAAACGTGGCCACGTCACGGTCTGAGCTGGATCACAAGGTGGAGAAGAAATCAGAGAAGAAGGCCTGCCTAGAAGCCAATCGAGCCCCTTGTCCTCTCCAGCGCTCAAGTGGCAAAGAAGGTGGTGGGATGGGGGCGCAGAAAGCCCCGACCAAGGATACGTCCAGTTCTGATGTCCAGCGAGAACACTTCCGGCAGCTTGGCTATCAGGGTGCGAAGGGTCCCCGAGAGGTTTGCAGCCAGCTCCATGATCTTTGCCATCAGTGGCTGAAGCCAGAGAAGCATTCCAAAGCTGAGATGTTGGACCTGGTGATCCTAGAGCAGTTCTTGGCTGTCCTGCCCCCGGAGATGAAGAACTGGGTCCGAGAATGTGGGGCAGAGACCAGTTCCCAGGCGGTGGCCCTGGCCGAGGGCTTCCTGCTGAGCCAGGCGGAGGAGCAGAGGCAGCAGGTGAGAACAGGGCCTGGAGATGGCTCACTTGAGCTTCCCTCGGCCACTTTCTGTTCACAGCATCTTGTGCCCATCTTATTTATTTATTTACTTACTTATTTACGGTCCTATGAAGCCAATGGCCCATTTCACTTATTTATCTTATTCGTTCATTCATTCATTCATTCATTCATTCATTCATTCATTCATGGCCCTATGGAACCAATGGCCCCATTAATTAATTAATTAATTAATTAATTAATTAATTAATGGCCCCATGAAGCCGATGGTCTATTGAACTTCTTTATTTGTATAACCTATCCCCTTCTCTTCTGCTCATTTACCAATGAAAAATACTGAGATTACTCCATCCTTCAAAAAGTGTCTTGCTGCGGAAGAGAAAATCATTCTCATTCTAGTAAAGGACCAATACAGGCCTTTCCTGGGTTTTACACGCCCTGACTTAGGTAAACCCAACATTATTACCAGGGTTGCAAAACGGGCTGGCAGGTTTCTGCAGGCAGTCTGACCTTTGTAAAAACTGTCATGTTAGGAGTCCGGGAACAAACCCCCTGCATAATCCTTGGACTGCCCGTATTATTATACAAATTAGAATATTAATGGGGAATATTCTACCCAAATTATTTTTTTCCTGTGCTGTTCCTCTTCTGATCTTTCTCTTTGGTCTTTGGGGCTTCTTGTTTTCTCTTTGGAGGACCGAGTTGTGGAAGAAACTACCAACTTCCCCAGGATAGAAAAAAATCCATCCGTCCCTCATCCAAAGCCGTTGTTAAGGCGGATCAAGCAAGAAATTGACAAGGTTGCTACTACGCTAGGTACGCGCTGGTGGGCCATTTTTCAGGCTTATCTTTTGCTGGCAGGCATGACTAAACTATATAAACTGCTTTAATGTTCTGAGCCAGTGCAGATATAAATCTGAGTTAGGCAGCTATTCAGAATTTTGGGCATGTCTTGTGAGCGCTCTCACAAAATGGCTGTCACAGCGGGGTAGTCATAAACATAAAAAGCTATCAAGACAAATGCATCCAATCACGGAATGCTGTTTTCCCAGAAGGGAAACTGGGGTGGAAAGGAGTTAAATGTATTTTATTGGGTTGGTTTTGATCAGTGTTTTTCAACCTTGGCAACTTTAAGATGGGTGGACTTCAACTCTCAGAATTCCCCAGCCAGCATCCTTTAACCCCATCCAAGGATATCACTGACTACACCCCTTGGAGATTAAAAAAAATGTTTTTTAGATGTAGCCCCCAGTTGCAAAAAAGTTCAGGATAAAAAAGCTAGTATTCGGGGGCCAAGAACTACATCAGCATCAATATTTGATCTTATGCTGGGACAGGACCAGAACAATGTGGGCGGAGCCAGAAAATGAATGTGTTTTAAGCTACTTTTCATCTTAGTCTAAAACCAGTGTTTCTCAACCTTGACACCTTTAAGATGGGTGGACTTCAAGTCCCAGAACTCCCCAGCCAGCATCTTAAAGTTGCCAAGGTTGAGAAACACTGCTCTAAGCTGGTCCCTCCCTCTCAATGCTGGCTGGGGAATTCTGGGAGTTGAAGTCCACCCATCTTAAAGTTGCCACGGTTGAGAAATACTGCTCTAAGCTGGTCCCTCCCTCTCAATGCTGGCTGGGGAATTCTGGGAATTGAAGTCCACCCATCTTAAAGTTGCCAAGGTTGAGAAACACGGCTCTAAGCTGATCCCTCCCTCTCAACCCCACGGTGGGGTAGGGGTGAAAATGCTCGACCAGGAGTGGAGAGACCAGGTTCTAGACCCCCTCAGGCCCAAAAGCTCCCTGGGGGCCTCTGGGCTGGTCCTTCTTGCTCAACCCAACCTCCTTCCCAAGGTTATTGTTGTGGGGAAGAAAAAGATGAAACATCTTTGGCTCCATCTTTCACAGGAGGGCAAGAAGGTTGCTGAAGAACTGTGGCTGGGCTGGAATCCACAGCTTGTCCACCTGCGTGGTAGAACCTGAGTTTGCCTTCCACCCAGAGAAGTCAATCTTCCTTGCATCTCTCTCTCTCTCTCTTTCCAGGGGATGAACCACAGCTGGCTGCTGGATGTAACCCTCCTTCTGGGCAGCTGGATCAGGTAGGGGAATAATCCTGATGGGAAAGAGAGCCTGGCATTCATCTCCCTGGATTTGGAAGAATTGTTGCCGGCTTTTTGCTGCTGTCAGATATATCCCTAAAGAAGGATATGTTTGAGGAGCACGGTCTCCTATTCTGCCCCACTGGCTCCTCAAGTCCCCTGTTGTTCTGGGAGTTGAAGTCCACCCATCTTAAAGTTGCCAAGGTTGAGAAATGCTGCTCTAAGCTGGTCCCTCCCTCTCAATGCTGGCTGGGGAATTCTGGGAGTTGAAGTCCACCCGTCTTAAAGTTGCTAGGAAATGTACTGCCTTAAATGTAAGAAGCCGACGTTTCCTGCTTTTTAGGTGTCGCTTGAGGAAGTATCTGTAACTTTTACAGAGGAGGAGTGGGCACTGCTGGATCCGGACCAAAGAGCTTTGCACAGGGATGTGATGGCAGAGAACAGTGGTATTGCCTCCTCCTTGGGTAAGTTTCCACTTAAAGGAAAGAAAAAACACAGAAAACAATACAGTTTATTCATTCATTTATTTATGTATTAAATTTATATGCCGCCCATCTCCCCCAGAGGGTGACTCTGGGTGGCTCATAGGTTAAAATCAAACAGTAAAAATATAAATATCCATCATAAATTCACTAACAAATAATACTATATAAAAGACTATATACATAAAAAGACTATAAAATTCAAGATGACCGGCGGGGGGGGGGGGGGCAGAATCAATTACTCCACCAGCCAAGGAAAACTCATAAATGTGTCTCTCCGTGGAAATCTTTAGTAAAAGACAAAAGATTTATACGATCTGAAGAGAAGCTAGAGTATAAGAAAGTTTAAGAAAGAAAAAAAAGATAATGAGAGAAGCGACTCCTGCCCTTCTTTACAGCAGTTACAAACAAACCCATTATTCCTCCTTCCTCCTTCGCATTACAAAACTCCCTTCAGACCCTTATTCAGTCCCCTTTCAGTCATCAAAACCAGAAATCAGCATTTCTCTTTTTTCCATGTCCAGCAAAAAGTCTGTAAAAGGTTTCCAGACTTTTATAAAAGTAATGTATTGTTTTATCCTTGACCAAACAGGTCAGTTTTGCCATCTCTGCTGACTCTGCCATCTTCACCCTCCGTTCCTCCATTGTGGGTATTTCAATAGTTCTCCATCTTTGTGCATATAATAATCTTGCTGCAGTTACCCTATATAAAATCAGTCTTCCATCAATCTTTTCAAATTGACTATCCATAAGTCCCAGTACGAAAAGTTCTGGTTTGATCTCAATATTAGTCTTCAAAACTCTTTGTATCATCATATGTATCTGTTTCCTTTTTTTTTTTTTTGCTTTTTCACAAGTCCACCACGCGTGGTACAATTTCATAACTTACCGGAAGTCTTTTCACTTTTCCCCCCTGCCAGGAAGTGATTGGCCAGAGAGCGAAAATGGAGAAATACATGGGGTATTGTTGGGAAAAATCGGAAGCGAAGAGGAGGACAAGCAGAGAGCAGAAGCTGAAGCCGGCAGAATGAAGGACGAACCTTCAGGTTCTTACGACACTGAATTTTACGAGCTTCCGGTCCGCGAAAAAATAGAAGACGGGATCGAGTGGAGCCAATGCCTTCTGTGTGGAAAAGCCTTCGACTGCCAGTCGAGCCTGATCGCTCACTGGGAGAGCCACACGACCAAGAAGCCATATAAATGCCTGGAGTGCGGGAAGAGCTTCAGCACGAGGCAGTACCTCGGTTGCCACCAGCGAGTTCACACCGGGGAGAAGCCGTTCAAATGCACCAAATGTGGGAAGAGCTTCAGCACGAGGCAATATCTCGCCTGTCACCAGAGGATCCACACCGGGGAGAAACCCTTCAAGTGTCTGGAGTGTGGGGAGACCTTCTGCTGGGCTAACTCTCTCACTTTACACCAGATCATTCATACAGGAGAGAAGCCATTTAAATGCTTGGTGTGCGGGAAAAGCTTCAGTCGAAGCACCAGCCTTTCTTCACACCAGAGAATACACACAGGGGAGAAGCCATATAAGTGCTTAGAGTGTGGAAAGAGGTTCATCCACAACACTAGCCTCACTTACCATCGGCAGCATCACACGGGAGTGAAACCCTACAAATGCCCTGAGTGTGGAAAGAGGTTCAGTCACAGGACGAGCCTGACCTACCACCAACGGAGTCACACCGGAGTGAAACCACATTCCTGTTTGGAGTGCGGAAAGAATTTCAGCACTCGTCAGTACCTCACTTCCCACCAGCGGATCCACACAGGAGAGAAACCGTACAAATGCGCCGAGTGCGGGAAGAAATTTGTCCACAGCACGAGCCTCAGCTACCATCAGCGCCTTCACCGAGGGGAGGAACCGTTTCAGTGTTTGGAGTGTGGGAAAAGTTTCATTACGAGACAGTGTCTCACCTCGCATCGAAGAATCCACACGGGGGAAGAACCCTTTAAATGCCTGGAGTGCGGAAAGAGCTTCCGAAGACGCACGAGCCTTATTTCCCATCAAAGTATCCACATGGGAGAGAAGCCGTATAAATGCCTGGAGTGCGGAAAGAGCTTCACCACTAGCAAATACATCATTTCCCATCAGAGAATCCACACCGGAGAGAAACCTTACAAATGTTTGGAGTGTGGGCAGACCTTCTGTTGGGCTAACTCCCTGACCTTACATCAGATCACTCACACGGGAGAGAAACCCTTTAAATGCTTGGAGTGTGGAAAAAGCTTCAGCAGAAGCACCAGCCTTACCTCGCATCAGAGGATCCACACGGGGGAGAAGCCGTATAAATGTTTAGTGTGCGGAAAGAACTTCAGCACAAACAGATACCTCACGTGCCATCAACGGATTCATATTGTGGATAAAGCTTTTAAATGCCTGGTGTGTGGGAAGAGCTTTAGCACTAGCAAATACCTCAGCTGCCATCAAAGAATCCACACCGGGGAGAAGCCATTTAAATGCCTGGAGTGTGGGAAGAGCTTCTGTTGGGCGTATTCCCTTACTTTACATCAAAGAATCCACACAGGAGAAGATGCATTTAAATGCTAGGAGTATGAAAGTGACTCTGGTTTTTTTGGGGGGGGGTGGAAGGATGAGGGAGCCCTTATTGTAGAAGAATTTAAGGGAGAAACCGTAGAAATCACTGTGGAAAGACATTCGTGCGGAACACAGACTTCATTTCTTTGCGTTAGATATAAATTTATTTATATGTATGCTTTATACTGTTGGTGTGTTGGCCGATTGTTGCTGTCCAGTGTTTCAGACGGCTTCCTTTTCAGCCCCGCTTTGAGGGACTGGGAGCTGGACTTGAACCGTCAGTACGCTCCACATCTAAGCAATCGTTGTACCCTAATTTGAATTCTTGGGGTGAGAAGGAAAGAACTGCAGTCTGTGCACAGATCTCACCTCTCAGCGAAGACCGGGGACACGAGAGGATCCGTAGAAACGCCTGGAGTTTTGCAGAAGTCCTTCAGCTGGAGCTGAAGATGTCAAGGAACCCATATCGTAGATTTGCAAGGAATATAGGATGTTCATCCGCAGTAGACCAATGGAGGCCCATGTGAGTTCCTATAACATTGAGTTTCTAAAGGTTGGGAGCTCTAGGGGTCTAAGGATAGCTCATCCTAATCTACGTTGTCTGACATGTTCCTGTCAGACAGAGATCTCAGGCCACTTCTGGCCCTTCCTGCTCCACCTCCGCCAGACCCTTGGCCACTGAGTCTCCCTCAACGTACTAGCCAGAATGCTTGACTCCAGTTCTTGCACAGAGGGTCTCTAGCATCACCCAGTCTTCCAAACGCAGGGCTTTCAAGAAGACAGGCATGGCTGCAATAGTGACCATCCAGGAGATGCCAACAGAAGCAGAGTGCGAGACATGGGCACGTGGACCCTCTTTCTCTAGCAAATGCAGCGACATTTGAGATTGCTGGAGTGAGGGGGGAGGCTTTGTGTGTGTGGCCCCCAATCCATTTGCTGTATTTATTTACTAGGGTTATATCCTGCCCTTGCTCCTGGAGCTCCGTTTGGGAATCTCCCTTCATTTTATCCCCCCAGCAAGATCCTGCAAGGTGACCAGCTCAAAATCAGCCACAGGGTTTCCAGGATGGAAGGTGGATTTGAACTCAGGTCTCTCTCTCCTGGTCTAAATCCTGTAATTGCTGTATTGTCATAGGAATCCACCGGGCCGGGGGTGGGGGGTGGGGGACACCTGTTGCAGTGTCACGGTGTAAAGTCCAACCCTGACGTACTTGTGAGTGGCCTCAGCATACAGGTACCCAAGAGGAGGTCTTTGGTGTGATGTCAGGCTCCCGTTTTGTCATCCTGATAAGGAACAGACTCATGCAAATCAGGGGGGCTCTTCAGTGCTAAACATCAAGAAATGGGGCCACAGCTTGGGGCACTCTCCTAGAGCAGTGGTTGGCAGCTAATGAGGCTCCTTCCTGCCCACCCACTGCAGCTCCTCACACCCCCAAAGCCCATCTCAGCCAAACGGCCATATTCAGCAGCACAATTTTACTTCTTCCTTGGTGATCTAAAGCTTGAAAATCTGGTCCCGCTTGGCTGAGCTTGCCTGGGCTCAAAGGCTAAGCGGGCCTGGATCAGGGGAGTGTTAGGATGGGAGATGACCAGGGGATCTCGGGCAATAGGCCAGATGAGAAAGTCAAAAAACATCTCCAAGGAAAGGAGTGGCAAACCACTTCCAAAGAAAATTCCACGTGAGGAGTCAAGTTCAGTTCTAGGGCTTTGCCCTTTTTAGGGGGTACATCACGTCTCCCTGCGAGTTTTAATGCACCTGCTTTATATTTCCAAGGAAAGCCCCCATTTGCAAAATAAACGAGAAGGGAAACCTGCAGGGTTGGGCTTCTGGAATCCATTCCGATCCCTTAATAAGAGCTCTGCTCTGGGTCACATGACCAGGAGATGCTCTGGGTCACATGGCCAGGAGTGGGGGTTAGAATGGAGGAATCGGCAGCCTTCGGAGCCTCTGCCCTCTCATAAGGATGCCTTGAGGAAGTTTTTCTGGATTTTTTTCCTCTGCAGTCCCTAGACAGATCCACCTCATTTTCAAGCTCATTATTTCTTTTCCCAGTTTCTTCCTCCCAACACCAAATTTGGTCCCGTTCCATGTTAGAATTATCCTGCTGATGGATCCCAGGACAGAACCCTGAATCCCTAAATTTCTTTCCAATATTCCATCAGGTTAGAAAGAAAAACAAGGACTGAAAGTTTTGGATCCCTGAAGCTTTCAGAGACTTAAAATAATGGGGAGAGTAGGGACATCTGCAAGGGGGATCAAAAAAATCAAGACAGCAGCTATGAAAATGTGATTGAAGCCTTTTACAGGGAGTCCTCACTTAATGACCATTCGTTTGTTCGACTGTTCGAAGTTACAACAGTGCTGAACAAAGGGACTTACAACCATCACAGCACCCCCATGGTCATGTGATCCAATCCAGGCACTTGGCAACCAGGTCACACGATGGTTGCAGTATCCCAGGGTCATGTGATCGCCATTTGTGACCTTCCCAGCTGGCAGGGCTTTGACTGAATGGTTGTGGCTGCCATCTTGATTTTTTTAACATTCCCCTATCCCACCCTGCACTCAGTCCTGGGTAGGGTTGGTCATTGACACTCTTTGGAGCAATGAAAACACTTCACAAGAATTACCAAGATAATTTTTCATACTGGCTGTGCCCATCCTTTACCGCCTTGATCCCAGAGCAGTGACATCGGGTGACACCTCCCTAACCCTTGCCAGATGTGATTTCCTTGTTTTTAATTTCCCGAAAAATGATATGTGAAGTTTGTGTGGTTGCAAGAAAGAACATACCAGCGTCCAGCATTATCTTTATTTTCAGAAACGCCTCTGGGCCCCCTGTAAACACCAGCGGTCCCCTTCAGAAATGCAAATGGAACATGGCTGCAGGCCAGGCCTTTGGAAGTGATGGAGATCCTTGGACCGATGTTTGGTGACTGGGAACTGCTTGGGCAGGCGTCCCCAACACATTACCACAATTCCAAAACGTGACTGCTAGACCCTGAAAGATTACCAATCCCCGATTTAGTCTCCTTGGATCTAGCCCTCCTCACTCACATCCTCCTCCTCCAGGCTGGCCTTGAAAAGGAATTCCAGTTGCCTAACCAATGACTCGAGCAGGCGGAATGGAGAATCCTCTCTGGATTTTTTCTCGGCTGCATTTCCCACCTGTCGTTCTGGGCTGCATTCTGTGTGGGGACCTGGGCCATTAACAACATAGACAGTTTGGGAGCACACACACCCCCTTTGCTTCTATGAGACTTGGGGGTCACAGGTGGATCCAAGCGGCAGGGCCTTTTCAGTGGTGGCAGCGAGACAACTGTCTGCCTGAAGTTGCATCGTTTGGGAAAGTTGCATCCTTTGAGAAACTGCAAAAAGGAGCTTTTTCTGGTGTGTCTCTTCCTCTGCTGCTGCCACCTCCTTGGCAGCTCTTGGGCCGTGCTGCTGCTCTGGTTTTAGCTCTCTTCCTTTGTAAGGATGTGCAAAGCGTTCTGTGCACAAACCATCTTGTGCGTGGAGGTTTTCGAGTGGGCCATGCCTGAATCAAAGCACAGCTGTTCTGGGTGTATTGATCTGTGCACATCTGGAATGGCAGGGCCATTTCGTCCCTCTATGGATGGGACCGGTCCAGATAGAAGTGGTGGAGTGGGGAGGACGCTGGTGACTTGGGGAGATGGGGAAGGAAGGAGGACGGACAGCGGGATACGTCACACGGTGGCAGTGGAAGGGAAGGAAGGAAAGACATTGCAGGCGGGAGCTGGTGGAATTCGTCATGTAGAGAAGGAGCAACGGGCATTAGACATGCCCAACTTGTCCGGATTTTGTTTTGCCCCAAACAAAACAGCCGAAGCGTTCCAGGTTTTGTTACTGCTGGACTGTGACTGATCCGAAAGGGTTTGGCAGAACTTCCGAAACATGATGGCTGGTTCTGGGTTCGAAAGAAACTCTTTTTCCTGTCTCGGGCCCACCCCTATGTTGTTGATGGCTTTGGATAGATGTGTAGAGGGGTGGGATTAATGAAAAAAGTAGAATAGTAATCCTGTGTAAAGCAACTTCTTCCCTGTGGTAGAAACCCACTCAGGTGAGGCACCGTGAATTGGAGAAAAGAGGCGTCGTGAATCTGTTCGAAGACCAACTGGTGGACTGGCAGCCTGAACTGGGCTCAGTGTTTGAGGTGCCTTCGGAAAAAGAGGCTCTTCTGAACGGCTGGGCCTCGTTGCCGAGAATTCAACTTTCGTTCTAGAGCCATATCCTGCTTTTTCACAGTGTTTCTTGTTTAAACAGTGCCGCTCTGCATGTTTTTACAGAAATCCAGTGAGTTATATGCAACTTTCGCTCTGTGTGTTTGGTCATTTTTCATTTTCTCTGTAATTTCATTTTTGTATCCCTTCTTGGATAGTTACTGGTTAATCTCCTGTACTAAAAGCATGGAATCATGGATGGGTATTTGAGTGTGAGTTTTTGGGGGAGGCGTACGAAAGGCGAGTCGTGCGTGAGCTTCTACAGTGGGAGGGGGGCATCACACGTGTCATGATGTCGTTCTGCCATGAGGTCATGTATGGCGTGGCTGACCTCATAGCAGCTGATACTGGATGCCTCTAGAACAGTGTTTCTCAACCTTGGCAACTTGAAGATGTGTGGACTTCTTCATGTGTCCACACATCTTCAAGTTGCCACGGTTGAGAAACACTGCCCTAGCTATACCATTGGACCCAAGCAGCCTTTGTGTGAGGTTTCCTTCCTAGGAAACCCTGGCCAAGTTCCCATGACCCATGAAGCCATGGCTTATTCAGTTGTGGTTTGAATGACTGGTTGAATGAATCGCCACGGGCTGGAGTCACCCAGCATGGTAAGCCATAAACATGATTTATAAACCATAAGTGTCTGAGTTCATACAGCCCACAGACTCATAAACAAGACAAACCATGATGTGTGAATCTGGCCAGCAAGTTCAGGAGGAATGAAGCCAAGATACTGAAGCCAGAGCTGGAAAGAGTTTTAAAAACCATGTTTGGGCATCTTTATTCTTCTTTCAAACAAAGCATCTTGCATCTGGGAAACCTCAGAAAGAGAATTTCTATGTCCTGTCTTTCTTCCAGGACGTTAAGGTGGTATACATAACATTCTCTTCTCCGTTTTTTTTTTTTCCTGCCACAACCACCCTGTGAGGTAGGTTAAGCTGAAAGATCATGAAAGCCCAGACTCATCGCCAAAGCTGAGTGAACTTGATCTTTGGACTTCTGAAAAGGTTGTTACCTCAACCTTGACACTGGGTTTGCACTTCAGGCTTAAGCCCTACTTAGCCATGGTTTATTGAACAAACCATGGTTTGGTTTAGGGCTGCAAACTAATCCTCAACTTATGACCATTCATTTAATGATCGTTTGAAGTTACAACAGTACCGAAAAAAGTGATGACCAGCCCTCGCATTTAGGACCGTCGCAATATCCTTGTGTTCACGTGATCAAAATTCAGGTGCTTGGCAACCGGCATGTATTTATAACAGTTGCAGAGTCCTGGGTCACTTGATTGCCATTTGTGACCTTCCTAGGGGGCTTCCAACAAGCAAAGTCAATGGGGGAAGCTGGATTTGCTTAACGACCACAGTGTTTTGCTTAACGACCATGGCAAAAAAGGTCAAAAAATTGGGCATGACTCATTTAATGACCACATTGCTTAGTGACAGAAGTTCCAGTCCCAATTGTGGTCATAAGTCGAGGACTATCTGTATGCTTTTGGCAAGCTCATTGTAACTGACTTAACAGAGTGTGTGAATGGGAATGTATGTACAGCTTCTTTATGATTTCCTTGCTTGTTTTTTCTAAGCATCTAACTATTCTTGGGCATCTGCAAGGCAGACTCGACAGCATCAGGATGGCATGCACGGGTTAGGGTTGTTGGCATGTTAAAAAGCAGTGGGGTGTCAATAACCAGGTTGAGCCTGTCATCTCAATGCCGTTGACCTCACCAAATAGATACCCTGCCTCCAGTGAAGTGGAGTAACCGTTAAAAGGGAAAGAGAACAAAGCAGAACCTGGTCCTAATCCAGGAGCAACTCCTGTGAACTTTGCTTGCCTAGCTGGTTTGGGGTTTAACAAATGATAGTTAAAACAAACCATAGTTTGGTGGATGAAGACAAGACAATATGCTAATGGGGCTTTGTATGTATCAAGGCTGATTTTCAAGTCCTTGAAGTATAACTTTTATGGGCAATTAACCAGAGTTAAATGTGTCAGAAGAGAATTCCCCCTCCCCAGTTAAATACATCTCCTTTAAAGACCAGGGGAATTCAAATTATGATGTGTGACAAACATAACAGCAGGCAGAGGTTGAATCGCCCATCGTGGTCACTATCTTGACTTTTCTTTTTACTATACCCTGCAGACATTCCTGTAAACAAAAATGAAGGAAAATAAAAAACTAAAATATTTGGGACTTGAGCTTGCCAAAAAAGACAAATTAAGGAAGGGAAACAGCCAGGGAAAAATATTTTCCCGCCTCTCTTAAAACACTAGGACCAGGAGTGATCCAAAGCAGCTGCTTGGAAGCAGATTTAAAACAGACAAAAGAAAGGGAGGGGGGCATTTAGGCAGGGCAAAATTAGCCTGTGGGATTCATTGCCACCAGATGTGGCAGCCACTAACTTGGATTGCTTGAAAAGGGGATCAGAGAAGTTCACGGAGGAAAATCTATCAAGAGCGATTGGTCTGGAGGAGTCAAGGCTGCCTCTGAGTCAGAGGCAATGTAGCTCCAAATATCAATTGCAAACAGAAGTACCTGGTTAGCCCTGTTTCTCAGCCTTGACAACTTTAAGATGGGTGGACTTCAACTCCCACAATTCCCCAGCCAGCAAGGTTGAGAAACACTGGGTTAGCCTCATTTTTTGGTGAATAACAGAGTGAACCGTGGCCTGGTCTAGTAGGCCCATTCTGTAGAGGAACTGACACATTCTTATAATTAAAAAAGTCACATTATGTATTTATTAAATGTATAGAGCCGACCATCTCGCATGTGTGACTCTGGGCGGCGCACACAAAATAACAAAAATGATAACCACCAATTAAAATAAAACCCTTAAAAGAATTAGCCGAGAAGTGGAGACCTCTGATACAACTTGGCTGAGATCTCAGAGCTGAAATGTGGAATCACCAGCTCTGATGCTTTCTTCTTATTTAAAAGGCTTAATGATCAACACTGAGTTCCATTTCTATTATTCATACTTTAAACATATAGTCCTGTTTTCTGTGCTGGACTTGTCTTGTAAGAACCTGGAGTGCCGACCAAGAACAAATCTGACTTTTGATTGATTTAAGTTTGCAACACAAGAATTCCGGCAAGGGCTCTACTGCCAGATGAGAACCCTATATATAGACAAGCGAAAGCAGGAAGACTGGTCTGTTTCCTTGCACTGTTGAAGACACTGTTCTCTCTGTGAAGACAGTGCAGGCTGTACCTGTTGATCATTTCAGAAACAGCTAACAGAGAGTTTTTATCAATGTAGAAGCCAAAGGCGTCGATAAGATCCAAGAGGTTTACAGCTAGTCCTTGCTTACTCTCATTTAATGACCGTTCCAAGTTATGACGGTTGGGAAAAAACAGCTTTGTGACCAATCCTCACATTTATAGCCATCGCAGCATCCCGTGGTCACGTGATCGCCATTTGGGCTCTTCACAGCCAGCTTCCTACTAATAGTGTCAATGGAGAAGCTGGCAGTAAAATTGCAAATCACGGTCACGTGATGCTTTGCTTAATAACTGCAGCAAAAGTGGCACAGTCATGTGACTTTTCACTTAGTGACTGCAGTATTATCTATGTAAAATCTTTTAATAAAAAAATATTTAAAAAACAAAAGAGGCAGAGCTTGGTCACAAGGGCGCAACACTTTCATCATTTGATCCCATGCCCTTTTGGACCCCTCTGGAGTCAGCGGTTGCATTCTAGAACACGGTGGGGCTTATTCACAAGCCATGTGTAGTGAACAAGGAAGACATCCTTGTTGGAAATAGGCACGACCGTGATCCATCCCAAAGGGGCTGTAAATGAGATAACATTTGGGAGCGGCTCCAGCAGACGCCTCCCTGATTCACTGGCGCATGAGGAGGAGGAGGAGCAGCACAATCAGACCTGCAAGATTCTGCCATTAAGCCAATCTCAATAAAAGTAGTTTCAGCCTTCCTCTGGAGTGGATTTCCTGGTCTGCTCTACCTAGTAGGGCTGACGCAACATGTGGCTGTCCAAAGCTCTTCCTTGCACCCTTTTTCCCATAAGACAACCCCGTCCCTGTAGGGCCCTTAAGTCTGGGGTCTAAAACGAATTACTGGACATAAAATGCAGTAGGTATAAAGCCGTTTGCAGAGGAAGCGATGAATAACATTGCATCAGAAGGCAAACTCCACTTCTTATATACATTGCAATGCAAGAACAAAGCGGCAGAGTTTCCATTATGACGTCATAATGCCTGTTTGTCACATGGATTCTGGCGCTGACAGTGGGGAGACTGAAATGGTTAACTACCTATAAGGACCCTACCACCCCAATTTTATTGCCACAGATTTAAAAGCTGTTCAAAATCGTAAATCCGCAACAGCTCACCCTACTACAAGTTCCTTGTTGGACTACCAAAAAAAATAATAATTCCTCGGACTGAAACCTGAAGACTCCCCGCCCAGCACTAAAGGAAGTGCAGAAATCTCAAAACGTAGCAGTCAAGGCACAGCACGCATGGAAGCAGGCCCTTTAGTCAATCGAGGCTTGATCACGTCGGTGGTTTATTTATTTCTTGAAAACTTTTACATTTACTCAGCAATTTTGTGTTACTTGAAAGGCTTCTAGGAAAAGGTTACAAACTAATGATGCTCCCCCCCCCCACAAAATCCTTGCCCTCAAGCTTCCAGTCCCAAAAAAGACGACTTCAGAGGAAAGAGGGACGGAGAGGGAAGAGAATCATCCTGGATCAGGGTTTCTCAACCTTGGCAGCTTTAAGACATGTGGACTTCAACTCCCAGAATTCCCCAGCCAGCATATAGGGAATATAGCCATAATGCTGGCTAGGGAATTCTGGGAGTTGAAGTCCACACGTCTTAAAGCTGCCAAGGTTGAGAAACCCGGTCCTGGGTTATGAGTTCGTACAAGCTGTAATCCCTTGATGTCCTGTACTGAATTACAAACGAGCTAGCCAGGGTGCCTGGGTTTTTAAAACAGTCATTTGTAAACAAGGACTTCCATGAACTAAGTCCTTAGATCAAGTTAACCTAAGAAACATACCACGTTCACTGCGATTTAGTGCAAGGTGGCCAATCTGCAGCCAAAGGCAAGGCGCACCCCAAATACTTTGGGGTGTCCCAAGGCCGTACAAATGCAATAATTATTAGAAATGGGAGTAGCTGTTTTTCAAGCACCGGCTCAAATTGTTCACTACATCGGAGACAGTCCAGATAGAGTATTCCTTAGGGCAGGTGTATGGAGAGGAGGTCAAAAAAGTCAAGATGGTGGCAAAGGCCAGATTGCAAGGTCACGGTGGCCATCTCGACTTTTTTGACCACCCTACCACAGAGGGTGCCATGATCAAGAAGATGCAACAGTATCTGGTAGAGGCCCAACTGGTGTTCAAATTCACAAAAAGGTGACATTATCCGTTGCTTCTTCAGGTGGACTAATCCAGATTACCTCCCAACAAACTTTCCAATTCTTTATTTTATTTTCCTTTTCTTTTCTGATGCTTTCCATATTTCTACAGTGGCTAAAGGGCCTATGTGCTTTAATTAAAATATCCAATTTATATACTATATCTACTAACCACGCTGTATTTTATATCTGATAATACAGATATAAAACCTCCTTCTTTATGTTTATTTCAATAATTTCTGCCCCAGAAATCAAATCACAGTTGAATAGGTGTGCATGTAAAATTCAACAGGCAGGTTTAATGTAAATCATTTTCTTAAATGTAGCTTTGCTCCTTTATTTATTTATTTATTTATTTATTTAATTAATTAATTAATTAATTAGTTAATTAATTTATATGCCGCCCATCTCCCCCAGAGGGTGATGATCACTTCTGTGTTAATGTGAACTGCCTTAAATCCTATTTTTATTTCAAAGTGAAGACATACTTTTCCTTATTTTTACACCCTGGTTCTCCCATTCTAATGATTTAGTAAAAAGATTTACAAAGCATTAAATTAAAAACTGAGCACCTCTGAAATACTTGTGATGAGAAAGCACCCGAACCAGTGGAGAATAACACAGCTAACAGGAATACTCCCTAGTGGGCTATCAATATTTCAAATATTTTGTTTAGTCCAGAAGAGGTTCTTCCTCCTCCAGCTACTTCTATCAACCTGGTTAGAAAACCTCTAGTCTATTTATCTAACATTTTAAAAATATTTCAAATGTCACTGAAAGATCTTTCTTGGTCCTAAACACTTAGAGAATCCACTCCAATGTGGATTTTTTGATGTGAAATAAGCAGGGCTGTCTATGGTGTGTGTGCGCACTCATGCATGTCCATGTGTAATTGAGACTGCCATCTTGACATCATCCCTTTGTACAGGGATTTGTATGTAAGTGTTTTGTTGGAAGAGAAGCTCCTGTGATATGGGCAGCATTGATCTTCTGGGTGGATTCTCTGATACCTAGCAGAGTCCTACTTTTTCCGGAAGCTCTTTCCATACTTCCATGCCTTCATACGATCTCTGCCCCGTGTGGCTCCTTTGATGCAAAGTTAGATTTGCCTGACTCGAGTAAACCTTTCCACACTCCAAGCATTTATACGGTTGATCCCCTGTGTGAATTCTCTGGTGGGAAGTCAGGGTGGTGATGAAGTGGAAGCTCTTGCCACACTCTAAGCATTTATAGGGTTTCTCCCCTATATGAACCCTTTGATGATCGTTACGGTCCCCAATCCTCCAGAAACTTTTTTCACATTCCAGACATTTATACGGTTTCTCACCTCGGTGGATTTTTTGATGCGAAGCTAGACTCCCGCTGCTCGAGTAGTTCTTCCCACACTCCAAGCATTTATATGGCTGTTCTTCGGTATGAAATTTCTGATGATCCTTAAGGTTAATTCTGCGACGAAACTTCATCCCACAGTCAACACACTTATATGGCATCTCTCCCGTATGGATTCTTTGATGGACTGTCAGGTCCCCGTTTTTCCTGAATCCCTTCCCACATTCCAGGCATATACACGGTTTTTCCCCTGTATGGATTCTCTGATGTACAATCAAGTTTGTTCTTCTGGAGTAGCTCTTTCCACACTCCAAGCATTTATATGGTTGCTCCCCTGTGTGAATCCGTTGATGCGCAGTAAGGTTTGTTCTTCTGGAATAGCTCTTCCCACACTCCAAGCATTTGTATGGTTGGTCTCCTAAGTGAGTTCTTAGGTGGGAATTCAAGCTGGCCCTCAGTCCAAAACTCATTCCACACTCAGAGCATTGGTAAGGTTTCTCTCCTGCGTGAATTCTTTGATGTCTGTTAAAATCCCCATTTTTCAGAAAGCCCTTTCCACATTCCAAACATTGATATGGTTTCCCCCCTCTGTGCATTTTCTGATGTGTCACTAGGCTTCCCTTAGTACAGTAATTCTTTCCACACTCTGGGCATTTATACGGTTGTTCCCCTGTATGAAATCTCTGGTGATTTCGAAGATTAATCACGTAACGAAATTTCATGCCACATTCCAAGCATGAATACGGCGTCTCCCCGGAGTGAATCCTTTGATGCCTGACAAGGTTCCAGTTCCTCCGGAAACTCTTTCCACACTCCAAGCAATGATACGGTTTCTCCCCCGTATGAATCCTCTGATGGGCAATCAGGTTCGTTCTTCGAGAATACCTCTTCCCGCACTCCAGGCATTTATATGGCTTCTCGCCTGTATGAAGTCTCTGATGTACCGTAAGACTGGTTCTTCGAGAGTAGTTCTTCCCACACTCCAGACATTTATAGGGTTGTTCCCCCGTGTGAATCCTTTGATGAGCAATCAGGTTTGTCCTTCTGGAATAGTTCTTCCCACACTCCAAGCATTTATACGGTTGCTCGCCCGTGTGAGTCCTTTGGTGGGAAATCAGGCTTGTCCTAAGCCCAAAGCTCTTCCCGCACTCTAAACAATGATACGGTTTTTCCCCTGTGTGAATCCTTCGATGTCGGGTGAGGTCCCCTTTTTTCAAGAAGCTCTTTCCACATTCCAGACATTTACATGATTTCTCTCCTGGACGTATCTTGGGTTGAGAACTTAAATTCCCACCAAGGATATTCTGATGGTGATAATACATACCGCAGTACAAACACATATATGTCTTCTCCCCTGCATAGGCTCTTTGGGGTTCAGTGACATTCACATTTTTTCGGAAGCTCTTTCCACACCGCAAGCAATTAAAAGGCCTCATCCCTGTGTGAATTCTTTGATGTACGGTAAGGACTCCCTTCTTACTAAAACTCTTCCCACACTCAAAACATTTATAGGGCTTCCCATCCATACTGATTCTCTGATTGGCGGTGAAGTTTGTGCTCTGAGTGGAACTCTGTGTACGCGGTACAACTTTAAATAATTTCTCCTTTGTTTGCACCAGGGCTTCCTGGAAGCGATTATGCTGAACCGTCACGGATCTATTCCTTCTCCATTCTTCTTCCTCTTTGCACCTGGATCTATTCAAGGATACCTCAAATGATCCTGGCTTCCTCTCCTCCTTCATGATTCT
Organism: Python bivittatus; assembly: GCF_059951505.1. Classification (NCBI taxonomy): domain Eukaryota; kingdom Metazoa; phylum Chordata; class Lepidosauria; order Squamata; family Pythonidae; genus Python; species Python bivittatus. The sequence goes on along the minus strand of NW_028277111.1, from coordinate 2,190,531 downwards.
GATAGTCCCATCACCTGCTAGAAAAGTGAAAGAGAAGATTGGAGTTGGAATCCAGGGAAGATATGGAGCCAGACATCAAGGAATAAAAATAGGTAGCTAGCGTTGTCTGAGAAGATACAATCTTCTGCTTCATATATTTGTGCTTTAAGCAGTCACAAAACTGGGTACAGAAGGACTGTGCCAAATATTTAATATTTGACTGCCCTCAAATTTATTATCTTGCTAACGGTCAGTTTAGTAACAAATTGTAATGCTTTCCAGTAACAATTTCTCAAGATAGTTTATAATAACCATAACAACTATAAACATGAATACAAATTCACCTATAACCTAAACACATGTGCACAGCAGCTTGGCTGCAAAGAAAATGAACTAAACCATTACTTGTCCCACATGCAGGACCAGCGGATGGTTTGGGACACATTAAGTGCTCAGATATGGAGCATGTTTGCAGTGATAACTTCATTTGCTACTTTGCTCATCAGAGAAATAAGTAAAATATCTCATATACTGCCTCCAAAGATGGGAACAGGCCTCAGCATCCAACTTGGAAGCCATCTAATGCTGCCTGGCCATAGTCCAGCAGGTGGAATCTGAAAGTTTTGTCATTTGTTTCCTCCCCGGGTGGACACCTATGAGCTGAGACAACCACAACAGACCCTTTATGAGCCTTCCATTCTGGGAGAGGAGAAAGTAGGGTGTTGACTGCAAGCAATGAAATGTTGATTTCATTTATTGACTTTTCCAAAGTGGTATGATCCTGTAGAGGAAAGAGGGAATGGCCTTGAGGGGCAGGAAGAAGAGCTGCTACCAAGACAACGGTGAGATAAAAGAGGCCAGAGTCCAAGGCAGAAGTGTAACCTGAGAAAATGTCTCAGACAAGCCCCTCCTTAGTTCTCACAAAGATAAAAGGAAGGAGAGGGGAAGCACATTCAGACTCGCAAGTTTCTGTTGTCAGGTTCAGCTGGCACTGCACGCCTAGGAACTTGCCCAGCCGCGCTTTAGTCAATTTCACCGCTCGAGCGCCAGCGCAGAGAGAGGAAATGAGAAACCGCAAGCTAATGAATGGTCCACCTGGCGCCGCTTCACTAATCTGGAGCGGATACGTTGTGTTAACGCCAGAGGGCCGCGGGCGCTATAGACAAAGGAGAGAGCCGCGGAATTGAGGAAGAGATCAGCGCGCGGGGTGGAGCTCCCGGCTGTGCGCGCGACAGAAGCCCCAACGAAGGCAACGAAGGCCACAGGCAACAACAATCCAAGAAACAAGAGAACTGGGCTGAACCTGCCATTCCAGTAGAAGGGGGGGATTACGGGGGCAATCTGCAATCTAATTTGTAATATGTAACCTAGCAACGGGGCCCGCGGGGGGATTGAGACAACTATAAAGGAGTAATGTAAATGTACCAAGCCAGTCCTGGCTTTGCTTGTGACGGCTACGTTACGCATGAGTAAACCTCTTTTGTGAACCACACGTGTCACGGGAGTTTCTCTGTCGAACGGGGCAAACCTTACATAAAGCCAGGACTCCCATTGAGTGCTACCCGGTACACACCGAGGAGCGCTCACCTTTTTTCCCTGCAGCCAAGACCGGAGAGGAATCGATTAACGGCACCAGGAGATGGCAAGCGATGGGGAAACCGCTTGCCAGCTGGGCAACCAGGAGCCCAGATCCGAAGGCATGATGGCGGGACCAGTCCGGGGCGAATGGCGCACAGACACAGCCAAGAGGGCGCCAGAGGACGGGTGGTCGTTCGGCGGGGGCAGGAGCCCCAACGGGTCGCCAGCATGGGGGGTCCCGATGAGTCGTGACTCGGAACCCGAGGCCCGGGAGCGTGAGGAACGATTCACCCAACTGGAGGCCAAGATCGAGCAGCGGATGGACGCTGTCCAAGTGATGTTGCAGACCATCTTCCGGCGGGGCAAGGCCCCAGGGGCAGAGTCGCAGGCGAAGAAGGAATCGGGCGATGCCGGCAGCAGTGAGGGTACAAACTCAAGAAGCTGCACGGAGCCTAGACCAGAGATTGCGCAGATGGCTCCAGTCCCTAGAGTGAGGAAGAGGGGACCCACAACCACGGCCAGTTCGCGGGGCGCCAAGCGGGCGCTCAGCAGCAGGACGGAGCCAGAGGGCTTGACGGGAAAGTGCGGTTCCCGGGAGCAGCGGCGCAGGGTCCAGGAGCCAGGAGCCGGAGGAGAGGCTGGACCAGCTGGAGGGTGACCTCCAGCAGCAGACGACAGCTGTACCGGGCATGCGGGAGGCATGGCATGGCGGACCCAGGGCCCCGGCTGGGGCAGCCGCAGAGGGCGGCGTGGAGACCAGGCTAGCAGAAGTGGTCAGCCTGACGAGGAGCGCGAAGGGGGGTCGAGGAGTGCAAAGGGGGGTCGGCGGCCAGCAGAGGCGCCCCGATTCAGGAACTCAAGGAGCGAGCTCTCGGGGGGCCCCGAGCCACTAACCTATCTCCGTACGCAGGACAGGCTCCACTCAGAGATCCAGGGGGGAGCCCCCAGTAGGGACGACCTGGAGGCTCTAGTGAAGTGGAGCTGGCTGGCGGAGGCGGCACCAGAGGCGAGGCGCAGGAGCCGACGGCGGAGGATCGAGGTTGGAAACGCCTGGCAGACTGCAGGGACTTGCTACCGGTGTGGAGGCAAGGGGCATCGGATGGTGCAGTGCCCCTCGAGGCAGAGGGTCTTGGCGAGCTGCACAAAGGACGGGGGCCAGCGATTCCCGGCTACAAGGAACCCCGACCGATCCTGGGAGGAGACAACAGCTAGTGGAGCGGTGTGCAGTGGAGCCGGCTGGCTCACAAGGAAGCCCGGCTCTGCGAGGAGGGGAGAGCGAGCCAGCGGGAGGCGACGGCCGGCGACGCTGAGGCGCACCCCGGAGCAGCCAACGGAGTGGCAGCATGAGGAAACTACTCGCCCATGAGGATCAGGGTCCACCTCAAGGGGGTGAGATCGGAAGCAGAGGCGAAAGTCGACGCCTTGCTGGATTCAGGATGCACCCACTGCCTGATCCACCAGGTACTGGCATCCACGCTGGGGCTCAGAGTGAGGAGACTCAGGGAGCCCCTCGCACTCAGCCAGTTGAATGGATCGACGGCAGGGGGGGACCCGGCGCAGTATCGCACTGAGCCGGTCGGTTTGACGGTGGGGACAAGCCGGGAGGAGCTAGGCTTGGTAGTTGCCCCGGTGGCCGACCATGCACTAGTGCTGGGGCTGGCATGGCTTACGCGCCAGAACCCGCACATCGATTGGGTGGCCAAGACGGTGCGGTTCGGCAGCACCACCGAGCAGACGGGGTCGAGCCGCGGAGGTGGCACGGGAACAGGGGGCCCCACAGAACTCGGTGAGGTGGCGGCTGCACGAGGAGCCGAGGGCTGGCGAGCTGCAGCAGCGACGGCAATGGGGCCCGGGCAACCAACCGCACACGAGGTGAGGGCGGCGCCGAGGGAGACCGGCAGAGGAGCCGGGGCGGCAAGCGCACGAGAGAGTGTGGCAGCAGAGACGGTGCGATTCGACGGCACCACCGGGCAGGCCAGGTCGAGCCGCGGAGGCGGCGCGGGAGCTGAGGACCCCACGGAGCTGGGCGAGGTGGCGACTGCGCGACGGAGAGCCGAGGGCCGGCAGGCCGCAGCAGCGACAGCAGCGGGGCCCGGGCGACCAACCGCATGTGAGGCGAATACGAGGACGGCGCCGAGGGGGGTCAGACGACCGCTGAGGGGGCAGTGGCATCGACGACGAAGGGCCCCGCAGCAACGCAGGGGTTGGCTACAGCAGAGACGGTGGCAGCGGGAACCAAGGGCCCTGTGGCAAAGCAGGCAGCGATCACACTGGCATCAAGAGTGGGGGCAGGAGCGGCGCCGACTGGTCCGCGCCAAGCATGAGTGAAGCAACCGGCGGTAGACCGGGACCTGGCCACGGCCAGGGGGACCTGGAGGGTTGTAGGACCCTGAGGGAGCCGCCGCTCGAATCTACGGACCCAAGGAGGACAACCCAGCTGGAGGCAGCGAAAGGCGCAGCCCAACCCCCAAGGGAGAAGCAGGGGAAGGGAGCCGAGCCGGAGCTGAGGCGGCGCTGTGCGGAGGCGAGCGAGGGAGACCCCTGGTTGGTAAACAGCAAGGACTCCCTGAAGAAACAAGGGACCTGCTGGGAGCACAAGGGGAGGCTCTACGTTCCAGAAGCTTGCCGGGTGGATGTGCTCCGGAGAGGGCACACCGAGGACACTACGGGACACTGTGGGTTCGTTAGGACTTTCCACCTCCTGCGTGAACAGTTCTGGTGGCCGTCTCTCCGGAGGGATACGAGGGAGTACGTGGCCAGCTGCTCGACGTGCGCAGCAGCGAAGGAAGGGAAGGAGAGCCTTCCCTAGGAGAACCTAGGGACCCGTCCTATAAGTGACTCGGCCATGGTAAGGCCAAAGCCCCAAGCCGAGGAAAGGCACACCGTTATGGCACATGCGGGGGGGCAGCACCCTAGTAGCCCAATTAAGAGGGGGACTTGTGTTCAGGGGGGCGGTATGTCAGGTTCAGCCGGCACTGCACGCCTAGGAACTTGCCCAGCCGCGCTTTAGTCAATTTCACCGCTCGAGCGCCAGCGCAGAGAGAGGAAGTGCGAAACCGCAAGCTAACGAATGGGCCCCCTGGCGCCACTTCACGGATGCGTTGTGTTAACGCCAGAGGGCCGCGGGCGCTATGGACAAAGGAGAGAGCCGGGCTGAACCTGCCATTCCAGTAGAAGGGGGGGATTACGGGGGCAATCTGCAATCTAATTGGTAATATGTAACCTAGCAACGGGGCCCGCGGGGGGATTGAGACAACTATAAAGGAGTAATGTAAATGTACCAAGCCAGTCCTGGCTTTGCTTGTGACTGCTACATTACGCATGAGTAAACCTCTTTGTGAACCACACGTGTCACGGGAGTTTCTCTGTCGAACGGGGCAAACCTTACATCTGTTACCATATCTTTACAATAAAAGTAGCATTGGCCTACATGACTTTGGTTCCCTGGTCTGGTTGACCTTGAAGGGCTGACAGATACACCAAGGGCAGAAAGGGAGACTCTTACCCAAGGAGACCACATTCCAAAAATTCTCCTCCATCACTTCCCTATGGAGGGCCCTTTGATCCAGGTCCAGCAGCGCCAATTCTTCTTCGCTGAAATATACGGCTACGTCTTCAAAGGTCACCAAGTCCTGAAAGGAGGGGAAACCGTTTGTCCTCTTGCCAAAATCACAGTCAGAAGAGACTTTCCCAGCTTCGCCATTTCCAGGTATTTCCTGGGGTTTTACGAGAGCTGGAGGCGTTCAGCTGGAGGGCTGATAAAAACTGAGCATCCAGATTGGTGGGAAGCAGCACAAAATAGTGGTGGCTGATGGGAAATGCCATTCACAAGATGGCAGCAGTTGCTCGGAAGTGCCATTCATAAAAATGGTGGTAACTGATATACAGCACCATTCACAAAATGGTAATGATCGGTGGGCAGAACATGGCTGATGCCCCATCTCAACTATCAATGAGGGTGTCAGGACCTCAATTTGAGGAAAAGAAGTCATCTAAAAAATACTGCCCTACCTGATAGGGTTGCAGAGAAGACTGTTGGACTCCGTCTTGTTCGGTTAATGGCCAAATATTGATCATTGGTGTAGTTTCTCCATCTGTGTGACATGGAAAAACATTCAAGGATTTGTTCTTTACAACTCTCTCTCTCTATCTCTCTATCTATCTCCCACTTTCCAACACAAAACAGGTGTTAATATAATCAAACAAAATAGCCTTCCCCAGTCCTGGGACACAATCACTTGGAATTTCCATTAATTAATTCTGCGCAGATATGGGCAGAACTCTGTATTATTATCTTTTGACTAAATTATAAAATCCAGACATTTGGGCATGGCTTCAATCAGACTATTCACTTGGCTTGTCCTAGAGGTGTCTACAGGGAGTGTCAAGGGGGGGCCAAATGACAAAAATAGTGTCCCATTGTACCACAAGTTCTACCCCATTGCACTGCTTGACACTTTTCTCTTGCATGTTCTGTGCTATTGTGACCCACACTCAAGACCGTCATGCCACTCTACCCCTTTCGTGCATGTGTTGCAACAAGGCATGTAAATAATAATAATAATTTATTAAACGTACAGTACTGTGCAAAAGTTTTAGGCAGGTGTGAAAAAACGCTGTAAAGTAAGAATGCTTTCAAAAATATATATTGTAATTGTTGATGTTTATCAATTTGCAAAATGCAAAGTGAGTGAGCAGAAGAGAAATCCAAATCAAATCAATATTTGGTGTGATTACCCTTCGCCTTCAAAACAGCATCAATTCTTCTAGGTACACTTGCACACAGTTTTTGAAGGAACTCGGCAGGTAGGTTGTTCCAAACATCTTGGAGAACGAACCACAGATCTCCTGTGGCTGCCGGCTGCCTCAAATCCTTCTGTCTCTTCATGGAATCCCAGGCAGACTCAATGATGTTCAGATCAGGGCTCTGTGGGGGCCAAACCATCACTTCCAGGACTCCTTGTTCTTCTTCACGCTGAAGATAATTCTTATTGACATTGCTTGTATGTTTGGGGTTGTCCTGCTGCAGAATAAATTTGGGGCCAATCACACGCTTCCCTGATGGTATAGCATGATGGATAAGTATCTGCCTGTATTTCTCGGCATTGAGGACACCATTGATCCTGACCAAATCTCCAACTCCATTTGCAGAAATGCAGCCCCAGACTAGAAAGGAACCTCCACCATGCTTCACCGTTGCCTGCAGACACTCATTACTGTACCGCTCTCCAGCCCTTTGGCGAACAAACTGCCTCCTGCTACAGCCAACTATTTCAAATTTTGACTCATCAGTCCAGAGCACCTGCTGCCATTTTTCTGCACCCCAGTTCCTATGTTTTTGTGCATAGTTGAGTCGCTTAGCCTTGTTTTCATGTCGGAGGTATGGCTTTTTGGCCGCAATTCTTCCATGAAGACCACTTCTGGCCAGACTTCTCCGGACAGTAGATGGGTGTACCTGAGTCCCACTGGTTTCTGCCAGTTCTGTGCTGATGGCACTGCTGGACATCTTCTGATGTCGAAGGGAAGTAAGCATGATGTGTCTTTCATCTGCTGCATTAAGTTTCCTTGGCCGACCACTGCGTCTACGGTCCTCAACGTTGCCCGTTTCTTTGTGCTTCTTCAAAAGAGCTTGAACAGCACATCTTGAAACCCCCGTCTGCTTTGAAATGTTTGCCTGGGAGAGACCTTGCTGATGCAGGAGAACTACCTTCTGTCTTGTTGCTGTGCTCAGTCTTGCCATGGTGTATGACCTGTGACATGAACCTGTCTTCCACAATCTCACCTTAGGAGCAGAGTTTGGCTGTTCCTCACCCAGTTTTAAGCCTCCTACGCAGCTGTTTCTGTTTCAGTTAAAGACTGTGTTTCAACCTACATATGAAATTGATGATCATTAGCACCTGCTTGGTATAATTGGTTAATCATACACCTGACTCTAATCCTACAAGATCCCTGACTCTGTGCAAGTGTACAAAGTGTGCAAGTGTAAGAATTGATGCTGGTTTGAAGCCAAAGGGTAGTCACACCAAATATTGATTTGATTTAGATTTTTCTTCTGTTCACTCACTTTGCATTTTGTAAATTGATAAACCTAAACAATTACAATATATATTTTTGAAAGCATTCTTACTTTACAGCATTTTTTCACACCTGCCTAAAACTTTTGCACAATACTGTATACACCACTCCCAGGAGTTGGTGGCACATTGCTCATTCATCATTTTGACCAAAACATCCCATCTTGTGAATGGTTCTGCATTGTCTTTTGTCTTCTTTTCAGCTGTCCCATCGATATATCCATAAACATATCCTACAGAGTGGGGTAGTGGGGCATAGTATGGAAGGTGTTGGACTAGGGGGAAGGAAACTCAGGTTCTGATCCCCCCTCAGCCACAGAAGCTTTCTGGGAAACTCTGAGCCAGTCCCCCCCAAGCCAAAAAAAAATGTGCATGTGTCATACTGCAAAAGCCAACACAGTAAATTTGGCCCAGTTGTGCTCTCTCAGCCAAACCAAACCAACTCAACCCAAATACAGGCAGTCCTCAACTTACGACCATTCGTTTAACAATCATTCGAAGTTATGACAGCACTGAAAAAAGTGACTTACGACTTGTCCTTGCACTTACGACCGATGCAGCGTCCCCACGGTCATGTGGTCAAAATTTGGGTGCCTGGCCACTGGCATGTATTTACGACAGTTGCAGCATCCCAGGGTCACATGATTGCCATTTGCGACCTTCCCAGGGGGCTTCCAATACGCAAAGTCAGTGGGGGAAGCCGGATTCATTTAATGACTGCGATGATTCGCTTAATGACTGTGGCAAAAAGGTCATAAAATCGGGCACAACTCACTTAACTGCATCACTTAGCGATGGAAGTTCTGCTCCCAATTGTGGTCATAAGTCGAGGACTACCTGTAAAACGCTAAAATCTAAAATCCTGCAGGACTGCAGGAGAAATCTTCCCCACCCTCAGATTCATAGGAGAAAGATTTTGTCATTCCCTCCCCAAATGATGTGCATGATGCCATTTGCATCAGTCACATGACTACATTCCCAAGAAGTTGAGAAGGTGCCTTCTCCCCCCTACAGATTCAGATAAAATAGCCACTTTTCCTTACCCAGCAAAATAGGATCTGCGACACAGGCCTGGGTGGGCCGCTCGAACCCTGCTGCAGTCACTTCTATTGTGCGGTGAGACATTTCTGAAGACATTCGTAACTCCACTAAGATTCTTAGGGAAAAAAATTATGGTGTAACAAAAATCATTTTCTTTTCTTCCTCCCCTCCCTTCCCAGACTTTGTAATCATATTCTCTATTGGTGCACTGCTCCAAAATATGTATGTAGAAGCACCTTAAATATATATTAAAGAAATAAAAGGGGATACATGGGATCAGCCTTCCTAAGTTGATTAGTATCTCCAGAAATCTGGAGTATACTGGAGATATAATTAGTATTTGTTGCGTGTGGTGGGGAGGCTTTTGAGCATAGTCTGGTATATATTGTCAGATCTTTGAAACTACGATACAGAAAAAGGCACTCTTAAGTTGAGTTGTAATTTTTTTGGCAGTAGTACAGAAGGGCTGCCTTCAGATTTTTTTTTTCCCATTTCCTACAACTGTGGGGTTTCCTGGTGGTCTCCCATCCAAACACTAACCAGGCCTAACTTTGCTTAGCTTCGAGATTGGCCTGCATTTTATCCCTTGTGGTCCCTTGTATTTGTTTAAGACATATGTGTACATCCTATGCGATAAGGGTATGTGTGGCTCCTATAAGTATTTGGTGTAACCGTTTGAGTCCTCAAAAAACTTGTTGCCAACTTATCACACCAAATGTGAACCGAAGGCTAAATTGTTAGTCATAACTAACTATATTTAATTTTACTTCTACATAAATGCACATCAAACGAAATCAGATTTTTGAGTGTGGGAGCAGGAATGGCCCTCAGCCCAGAAAAAGCCCCTGTACGATAAAAGATACAGAATTTAAACCTGGGTTAAAAAACCAGAAAATGTAATTGTCCTGGAAGCTTTCAAAGACAAATTTGTTCTGACAATCCTTCCCTGCTTGTATCACACCATCTTTCACTTCTATTTTTATTGTATTTCGATGTTTGGTGGGTGCTCGTTTGTATTGCTTTATGGAATTTTATATCACAGATGCTTTATCAGTTTTATATTCTACGCAAGCCGCCAACAGTCTTTTGACAGTGGCAGAGGGATGAATGGATAAATAAAAAGAGAGACCTGGGTTCAAATCCACCCTCAGCTATAGAAACTCTGGATGACTGGGGCCAGCCCCCCCAGCCTACCTATCTTGCAGGGTTGTAGGGAAGGGTTGTAAGGAAGGGGCATAAATTAAGTATAAGGGGGGGGGGAAAGGATATTATGAGAATGGATTGTTTTGGCTGAATGGACCGCTGCTTTTATGTATCTCCCGCCCCCCCCCCATTGCTCAGAACCCATCAGAATCGGGGGTGGGTTGAAACCAACACTTCAATAAATAAAATAAACAGGCAAGAACCCCAGCTACGCCCCCTTCCGAAAGAAAAACAGCCAATAAATCTAGTAAGACACTGAACCCCCCTGGAAGTTTTAACCCTGCCTTGGGGGGGGGAGCAATCGAACGGAAAAGAAGAACAATTGTGGGGGGGCTAAGCTGCCACCCCAAGGCAGAGAAAAGAAAAGGGGAGACAGCCCCCCTCCCCAGCTTGTCTTTTCTTTGCAAGAACAGCTCAGATCTTTTTTTGGGGGGGGGTCCCTGCGCCCTCCCTCCCTCCCTCCCTCCCTGCTGCTCTGCAGCTTCGCTTTGCCCAAATGCACAAGGCGGGGGGCCCCACCGGGGGTGCCCCCCCGCCAAGGGGGGGCGCAGGGCCCGACTCCCACCCCCCACCGCCCCCCCACACACCAGAAAGGGCCGGAGACAGCAGGCTCGACCTCAGCGCCTTCTGCGAACGCCGCCGCGGCCGGCCCCGGGAGCATTCAGACGAGACCTGGAAAGGGAGGAGCGTGGGCGCTCCCTTCTCTCCCCCCCTCCCCATTCCCCAACCTCCACCCCAAATTGTCTTCCTCTCTAGGAATCCATCGCCTTTATTTAACTCTTTCGAGGACCGGAGCAAGAAGAGGCGCGAGGAGAGAGGGAGGAAAACGGGGAGGGTGGCGAGGCTGGAGCTGCAGCGCCTCGGTCACCTGCGCAGGTGAAGACCGGGCAGATGCATCTACCCAGAGTGCTGTGCGCGGCTCCTGCGAAGCTCTAACCCAGGGTTTCTCAACCTCAGCCCCTTGAAGGGGTGTGGACTTCAACTCCCAGAATTCCCCAGCCAGCCATGCTGGCTGGGGAATTCTGGGAGTTGAAGTCCACACCCCTTCAAGGGGCTGAGGTTGAGAAACACTGCTCTAACCAGATTTTTTTTGTGGGGGGTGTTAGTACATCAGGTTAGTTTTGGGGTCCTCGCCTTGCCCCAACCCAGAAAATGGGGAAATTCAGGAGGCTGGTGAAGCGAAGGCCGCCCTTAATCTCCCTACAGGTACCTCTGAAGAGCTGAGAGTACTTGAGGCCTCCAAGAGTCGACTTCACCGCTGTGCCTAAGAAATTGGCTGGAAAGGGTGCCCTAAAACATGCCAAGGCAGATGTTGAGCTGGCAGGGAGGGATGGGAGTGGTAATATTCGTGCCCTCTGGAGAGCAGGAAGGGGGAAAGGTCAAAGGCGTGGGCACTCTTCCAAACTTCAGCTTTCCAAGGGCTTCCCGGCAGCTCTACCAAGGGCTAGCCTGCAGTGTATTTCGATATATATATATATATATATATATATATATATATATATATATATATATGAAATTGTATTGAAGATTTTTTTAAACAAAGATAAAAACTAACACAAACTGATATAAAGTGAGAAAAAGAAGAGAGAAAGAAATCAAAGAAAAGTGCAAAAAAGAAGAAAGAAGAAAGATACAAAGGAGTAGCTTCCCTTTTTTTTTTTACAGCCGTTATAACTCCAATGGTAAGTTTTCCTCTCACTCTCTTCCTTCTATAATCCGTTCTGTTTAATCATCAAAACCATAAATCATTTTAAAGTTCATTTTTTTCTGTTTCACGCAAAAAGACTACGTGGCGTAGGTCTTGACTGCTTGTTCCTTTGCTGTTGATGGTTGATCCTAAAAGGCAGAAGCTGTCCAACACTTTGATATCTTCATCGCAAGTTCATTGGTTGTTCTACCTGTTGTCACTAGTTTGGTCTTCTTGATATTTAATTTTAGTCCCATTTTTTCACTGGGCTCCCTGACTTTTGTTACCAGGGCTTGCAGCTTCATGCATTTTTGGCTATCAGGATAGTGTCGGCAACATAGCTCAGGTTATTGATGTTTCTTCCTCCAGTCCACGCTCATCTTCTTCCGATCCAGCTTCCCTTAATATATATTCAGCACAGAGGTTGAATAAATAAGGGGAGAGTGGACAGCCTTTGACAACCTAGAGCCGGTTTGTTTCACCGTGTTCTGTCCGTCCTGTGGCTTCCTGACCTGTCTATAGCTGTGTAGGAGGCCCATTGATTTGCACAGCTTATTTTATATGCCTGTTGGATGTCTGGATAGAATACTCCAGGCAGTTGGCAATTAAAGCAATCATTGATACATAAATAAGGTAAAAATAAATGCAGATTTAAAAAAAAAAACAGGAACAGATCATAAATATTTAAAAACAGATCATAAATATTTATATATTTATATATGTGCACAATACATTTGTATAACATATTATATAATATTTATATAAATATATTTATAATAATTTATCATTTATATTTATAATTATTTATAATAATCCTTGGGTGGGGGAGGGTGCATGAGGGTGCGCAAGGGGCCAGTGCAGTGCAAGTGTGGCAGGGTGGGGGGGCTCCTGCAGTGTGGGAGGGTGCACAAGGGTGTGCAAGGGGCTGGTGTGAGCGTGGTGGGGCTTGGGGTGGCTGCTGCAGTGTGCAGGAGAGCACGCAAGGGTGTGCAAGGGTTGGCATGGTATGAGTGCAGTGGGACTGTGGTATTGCCAGGTGCGGAAGGGCACATGAGGGTGTGCGAAGGGCTGGGGTGGTACAAGTGCGGTGGGGTGGGATGGCTGCTGCCAGATGTGGGAGATTTACCAGTGTGACTTGCGACCTTCCCTGCCAGCTTCCTTGATTTTGCTTGTGGAAAGCCAGCAGCAAAGGTTGCAAATGGTGATCACGTGACCATGGGATTCTGCAACCATTGTAAGTGCAACCCAGCTTCCCAGTGCCCAGATCACGATCACATGACCGCAGGGGTGCTAGGACGGCTAGAACTTCCAGGACCAGTTTTAAGTCCCCCTCATTCAGCGCCATCATAACTTTGAACAGTCACTGAATGTGTGGTTGTTAACCAAGGACTACCTGTAATGTCTACTGAAGTATAAACCAGGCCTCAACTCCAGATCCAGGCAACTTCCTGTATTGTTATGGAAGTGAACTACAGGTAGTCCTCATTTAGGGACCGCCTCATTTTAGTGACCGTTTGCAGTTATGACAGTGATGAAAAAGTAACTTTGCAACTAATCTTTGCAGGTCTGTAAAGCAAAGGAAAGCTGAAGTAAAATCATAAGCACAATCATGGTTTCACTTAGCGACTACTTCACTTAACAGCCAAGTTGCCAGTCCTAATTGTGGTCACTAAACGAGGACTCCCTTTAATGAAAATCAAATTATAATGACAAAACTGCAACTAAGGCATCCCTCTTTAACCACCGTCTGGCCTATTCTCTTGGTCCGGATAACTATCTAGAAAGAATCTGGTTTATAGAAAGAATATGGTTATGCTAAGTTTCTCCAGCTGTTAGAAACCAATTTCCAGTTGTGTTTGTACTGTAGGGCAAACCATAAAGAAAGTGAGAACAAATGTAACCAGATCAAGGGGTCTTGAAAGGGGGGCTGGGAACAATGGGAAAAGGAATCACACATTTGGAATTCTTGTCCATGCCATGTTCTGAAAGAATAATCATAGATTTATTTATGTGATTTATGTAGCCACCAGCTCAGCACATGACTCAGGGTAGTGTACGTCATCAATAAACAGCCATACACCCATGTAAAACAGCATAGTAATCAAACAATAAAAACAAATCACAAAAACATTAAGACATAAAGTGCTGAGAAAAATTCATCCAGGCAGATTCCACCTGTGTTCAACCCAGGACCGGGGAAAAGAACTTTAATGCCTTTGGAAAGGTGGGCAGTTGTGGGTCCAGCGGAGTCTCAGGGAGGATGGTTTTTCAAAGAGCAGGGCCTTTGACAGAAAATGCACATCTCCTGGGTCCCACCGGATTATAGTCCCACCTAAGTGACGGGGCCAGATCTTCCCAAATGAGCAGAAATAATTTGAGGCACATGATCCCACAATTAACCTTGTTCTGCACCATGAAGATCTTCACAGGTGAGAACCAACACTGTAAATTGTTCCTGGAAGTTCACTGGTAACCAGTGCAGCTCCCAAAGTAGAGATGTTTACAGGGGCCTTTCGAGGTATACCCATAACTACCTGCACTGCTGCATTATGGACCAGCTGCAGCTTCTGCATGACCCCATGTAGAGCACATTGTGGTAACCCGATTGCAAGGGGATCAAGGCACGAGTGACCATGAACAGGGCCTCCCAATTCAGAAGTGGGTGCAACTGGCACACAACGTGGATGTGTACAAAGGTCCTCTGAGCATGGCTGCCACCTGTTCTTTGAGCAGAAGTTGCATCTGGGAAGACCCGCAAATTGTACATTGGGTCCATTTGGGGCACCATGACCCATTCCAGAATCAAAGATGGCAAGCCTCCAGATCCACAGCTACTCAGTCTAAAATACAGGTGGACACACTCACAGCTCCAAGATCCCTGCTCTCTTACTCAAGGCCAACAGGATAAAACTCTTCCTAGATAACCACATCATCATACCTCAGCTTGCTGCATGAGACCTGTTCAGCTAGAGTCCGAGTGGATCCACGCAATTTGATCAGGTAGATGCCATGAAGAATTCTCACAGCAACCCTGCAATAATCCTCTAACTTAGTCCTCCCAACAAGGACTGAGTTGCCTTAAATAGGGTTGCCGGAAGGCAATCTGTGGATGCAAATAAGAGTGCCAAAATAATTCTGTTTTGCCATTCTATTGCCACAGTGCTATCTGTAATAAAGGCTCTTATCTGTGTCTGGTTGGATTTGCTCTTTATTTTCCTCCAGCGATATTCCCGACATCTCTTCTGCTGTTTCATGCAGAGAGTCAGGAAGATGTCCTTGATGGAAATATGCAGGAACTGTTACCTAGGTAAAAGGGGCTGAAATATTTCTTAAGCCCAGAATGGCAGACGCCTCCCAAATTCACTGAACTATAAGGAGGAGGGGGAGGAGGCACAGAATAATCAGACTTGCAAGATTTTGTTATTATGGCCAATCTCAATAAAAGTATGAGCCTTTAGCCTTCCTATGGAGTGGATTACAGACACTCCTCATGTAGCAGCTACCCCGTTTAGTGACCATTTGCAAACACGACAATAATTTTTTTAAAAAATCATTTTCTGACCAATGCCTCCACTTACGACCAAATTTCATGTGCCTGACAGCAATACACGCTGAAGTGAGAGTAACGCTGGCATAGCTGTACAAGAGAACTTTATCTAAATGAGACGGTACCAACCAGTGATCTGCACAGCATCTCTCTCTCTCTCTCTCTCTCTCTCTCTCTCTCTCTCTCTTCAGTCACATGTTCACTTAGCAACCATTTCACTTAGCGGCCATTTTGCTTTTGATTTAAGGAACAGATTGCAATTACTAAATGAGGAGAGGCTGTACTTGGTCTGATCTACCTAGCGGGGCTGACATTCATCTCCTGGAGTTCCTCTGAAGACCAGAGGGTTCTCCAGGTTCCGTGGGCAGAGAGCGGCTATTGCAGGTGCAATTCAGTCTAAGGCCATGCCATTCCAAGTGGTGACTGAGGCCTCAGCTGAAGTGTGACTAGATCCTCCGGAATTCCACCAAGTACTCCCTGAAACCCAACTGGGTCCATCAAGCACTTGTGGTGGATCAGATGAATAGGTCTTACCTCCCTGCAGTGGAGTAAGGATAACTCCAAAGCAATCCAAGAGTGATCTGCCCATGTAAAACAGAAACACTCCCCAACTCCAGATCACATCGCCACTGCCCCAAGACAAAAATGAGATCCAACGCCCGGTATGTTGGTCCTCCACAACTTGGGTTAGGTCCATGTTTGCCATAGTGGCTATCAACTCTGAAACGCTCCCAAGTTGGTGCCTAAGGAGAGCAGATTAGAGTCTCCCAGAATCGTCAGCCTGGGGAATTCCACCGATCGGCTGGCAACTCTGATGAGTGACTCAGGCAGGGATGTGGGTCTGCAGCAGGGAGGCCAGTACGAGAATGACAATCCCATCTGTTTCCTAGAGCCCTGCTTCACAAATAGGGTCTCACATCTGTTTATCTGCAGAGCAGCGCCTCTAAAACTCACAAGAGTCTCCTGGATAATAACAGCCACTCCCTCTCTGCCTTGCGAGGTAGTCCAGACAAGAAGCATACCCAGATGGACTAGCTCTACTTTATTGTAAGGTTACATTAACAGAAGCTTGCAAGTCTGAAAGTACCTTTCTCCCCTATTGCCTTTACAGCCCAAGAAACGGGGGGGGGGGGTCCTTTCTGAAACATTTGTCAACCCCACATTCCTTCTGTGAGCTAAGCTGCTTATCTGACCATTGCTCTGGCTACGGCTCTTCCCTATGTCTCCCAAGGTCATTCTCACATACTATTATATGCCCTGACCCTTGCCCTGGGGTTGAAGCACCTACCACACTTGGAACCCAGGCGGGCATATTTCCAAAAGGGGAACCTTCCTTCCATGGCCCACCCAGTTTCATAAATACAGGCCAAATCAGTTCTCTCTTCCAAAATAAGGTATCGTAGGAGGAAAGGGTTATCACAGACTGACCTAGCATTAAGCTGCAACATCCTGAGATTAAGCTCTCCAAGGACCTGATGACCAGGCATTGGGGTGGGGAACAGCAGGCCAGGAGGCACAGTCGGTGTCAAACACTGAGGACACATTCTCTGAGGGTGGCCCACCCTGCCTCCTGCCACATCCACCTCTGCATCACCACCGAGATCTTACCATCGCCCTATCCTCCTCCAGCAAACCACTTCGCCTGGAGCCTGCCAATTCTCCTCCAGGACACAGAATCCCATCTTTCATCCAGACTGTAGCCAACCACCCTCAGATCAGGCTGCCTGTTCTCTGTTATTCCATCTAGATTAATATCGACACCCTGCTTTTCTATAAAGTGCTTCAAGATATGTCTCAGTCTATCATCAGCATTTGCCTCCTTGCCCCACAAAAAGGGCCACCTTACTCTTTCACACCCTAGGAATACTTTGAGAATCTGAGTGAAACTGCTTCCACATTATGGACACATGAGAGACCATGGGAATCAGGCAGAGGAGTTCAGTGGGTGCGGGAAGAGGCAGCCCAGAGATCGGGCCTATGGGCAGGAAACATTTCAGAGAGATTTTGCTTTAATTGGCTTGCTATAAGTCTGCCTGGGAACTTTTCCAATTTGCAAGATTATGCAGTTACCCTGGCCAGCATTAAAGATGTTTTCCTAAAACCTGTGCGGTTGTCGCTTCTCGAGTTTGCCAGCTCTGTGGATCTTGATAAGACATTCCTGTGGTTTCTCCCTAGCAAACGACTTCTTTGCTGTGATGACTCAGACATCATATTTAACAATCGGCATGTTCACTGTGGTCCACTTCAAACTTGGATTGTATTGCAAATGGTGTTCATTATAACCGCCTTGCATATCTACGGTTTCTCCACGATGACTTCTCTGATGGCTGTTAAGGCTGGAGCTCTGAGTAAAAGTCCTGCCACACTCCAAGCACTTATATGGCTTCTCCCCTGTGTGGATCCTCTGATGTAAAGTCAAGCTGGTGCTCACACAGAAGCTCTTCCCGCACTCTAAGCATTTAAACAGATTCTCTCCTGTGTGGATTCTCTGATGATAAGAAAGGTATTTCCTGGTGCTGAAGTTCTTCCCACACTCCAGACACTTGTAGGGTTTCACTCGGGTGTGAGTGGTCTGGTGAGAATTGAGGCTCGTGCAATGGCTAAAGCTTTTCCCACATTCCAAGCATTTGTAGGGTTTTTCCCCGGTATGAGTCCGTTGGTGGGTGGTGAGATTTCCTTTCAGCGTGAAGCTTTTCCCACACTCCAAGCACTGATAGGGTTTCTCCCCAGTGTGAATTCTCTGATGGGAAGTGAGGTTCGCCTTCTGCGTGAAGCTCTTCCCACATTCTGGGCATTTATACGGCTTCTCTCCCGTGTGAATACTTTGATGGAAAACCAGGTGTGGGCTCTTTGTGAAGCCCTTTCCGCACAACGTGCAGGTGTACGGTCTCTTGCCAGTGTGAACGCGCTGGTGGGATGTGAGGTACGCGCTAGCCACAAAGCTCTTTCCGCATTCCGAGCAGGTGTACGGTTTCTCCCCGGTGTGAATCCTCTGATGTTTGTTGAAACTGGAGCTTTGGCTAAAGCTCTTCCCGCATTCGAGGCACCGGTAGGGCTTCTCTCCAGTGTGAGTTCGTTGGTGGGTAGAGAGGTCCGAGTTTTGACGGAAGCCCTTCCCGCACTCCGAGCACTTGAACGGTTTCTCCCCGGTGTGAATCGTTTGATGAGAAGTGAGGTATTTGCTCACGCTGAAGCTCTTCCCGCAGTCCGAACACTGGTACGGTCTCTCGCCGGTGTGGATTCTCTGGTGGTAAACGAGGTACGTGCTTTTGCTGAAGCTCTTTCGGCACTCAGAGCACTGGAAGGGTTTCTCTCCAGTGTGGAGTTTCCAGTGAGCTTTAAGGCTCGATTTATAGCTGAACGTTTTCTCACACACAAGACACTCGCTTCTTTCTCTTCTCTTATGAGGTCTTCTGGGGAGGCCGGTTTCTGCAACGTCGTCTTCCCGATACACTGGGGAGTCACTCCTCTTCCGTTCAACCTCAGATTGTCCACTTGATTCACCTTCACCTCCTGACAGCTGATAGGAAACAGTACCTGAAATCAAGGAAAGAAGCAAAACATGAGGTGAAAATCCACTCACAATTTGTCGAAAGTAAGAAAGATGACTTTGACAGAGATAGGTAGGATCTGTTGCCTGGGCAAAAGGGGCGGAAGCATTTTGTAAGTCGAGAACGAGATAACATTTGGAAGTGGCTCAGAGAGACACCTCCTTGACTCACCAGAGTATTAGAAGACAATAGTCCGGTCTACCTAGTGGAGTGGACACAGTTTGCTCACGATGTAACGTGATGGTGACAGGATTCAGCCATGCGCAAAGCCCCATTCACATCTTCTTGGAGCTCTAGGATTCTGTGGAATCCAGCTTGGGAAGACTCTGTTTAGGTGGGTTCTGTGGATGGGAATGGCTTTTGCAGGACTAAGGGAAAAAACTCTTTCTGCAAGGGAGTAAGGGGGGAAAAAACCTGTTTCTTTCTCTCCCTGCTTTTGCTGGCCTTTCATCCCATTTTGCCAGAAAGTATTTTATTGTTTGCTGCTGCTTAATAAGTGAACATCAAGCTGTCATTTTTGCTAGCTGAACTGAGTGGCACGTGGACTTCCTCTGATACAGGAAGTGATTTACTGGGAGCATACTGGGTGGAAACTAAGCTAGAAATTATCCACAGTAAGTTTCCAACAAATATACTCAAGGAGAGCCAGTTTGGTGTAGTGATGAAGGTGCCAGGCTAGAAACTGGGAGATCCTGAGTTCTAGTCTCGCCTGAGGCACAAAGCCAGCTGGGTGACCTTGGGCCAGTCCCTCTCTCTCAGCCCCAGGAAGGAGGCAAGGGCAAATCACTTCCGAAAAACCTTGCCAAGAAAACTGCAGGGACTAGGCCAGGCAGTTGCCAGGAGTCAACCCCCCCCACCAAAAAAAACTCCAACAAAGCAAATGGTGGCTTAGAATGTTTCAATTCAGCTATCCAGCCTTCACACACACACACACACACACACACACCCTGGTGTATTAAAGTTTGCAAAAGGACATCTGAAGTCACCCAGGAAGGAAGAGAAAAATTCCGGGTGTTGTAAAGCAATCGAGAAACCAGGACTGCTTCCCAAAGAGATGGATTTACCCAGAGAGGCCACCGTCTTCCAGTTCTCTGCCATGACTGCTCCGTGCAGGGCCTTTTGCTCCGAATCCAGCAGCGCCCACTCCTCTTCTGTGAAACACACAGCCACCTCCTCACAAGTCACCGGATCCTGAGAGGGAAGAGAACATGATTTCCTCCTCACTTTAATGCAAGCTGACCTTCTCCATCTGGGAGCAGATCCAGCCCCAGGAAGGATCCACGGGGGGTGTCAGGGGAAAATCCTCGTCAAAAACGACCGGCATACACACCAAAACGCTGACCACTTCAAGATTCCAAAGGTTTTATTAAATTTCAGTTCAATAGCATAGAGCAAAACATACTTACATAAATTCCCATTCCCATTGCAATGACGACCAGCACGGACAAGCGGTCAAATGGACAGCTTGAGGCCGAGTGGTCCCAAACCCCTCACAGCAATCCCTTTTATTTCTTAAAACCACAATCATGACTCCCAGGATTTGCAACCGTTCTTGGTGCTAATTTTACAATACTTCCCTGTTCTTTTCTCTTGCCACATTCCTTCCATCAGCATTTTTACTTGTCTCATCTGTTTTCCGGCTTCCTGTCCAATATAACTGATAATAAGCACATGACTGAAAACTTCAGTCTACATAGCAATTTTATTTATTGCTCTGTAAGATAGTTTTATTATATCATTAGCATTTATTGCTGTAAAGCTAATTTCATTAATATATTTCAATTAGTCAAAGCCTTAAGTTTCATAAGTCATTCTCCTCACAGGGGTTAACAGGGGGTTGCTTGTGAGCAAGCTGGAACAAAGGACTCTTCTGGATGGTGTCCCAGGGACCCCAATTTAAATTTTTAAAACTCAAATATTTAAATTGGTGTCCCTGGGGCACCATCCAGAAGATTTTTAAATCAATTTCACCACATTTCAGGCAAGAACACTGAAATCTGGTCAGCTTCCAGAAAAGGACATCAAACCTCACAGGAGGTGGGGTGATTTCTAATATGCATCTAAAAATCTGGTGATTTCACCTCCAATTTTTTCCCCTACCTGGTCTGGTTGCACGGAAGTTGTTTCTGTTCCTCCGTATGGAAGAGTTGAGCATGGATACAACGTTGGTATTATTCGATCGCCTGTAAGAAAGAAGAGGTGGTGGGAAAATGCTTATCCTTTCACTGAAAGATTTATTCTCCTTGGGCTGCAAATAATTAATTCCTCTATGCACATTCATTCTGTGCCCCAGTATTAAAATGCAGGAAAACTCAAAGCTAGTGAAACTTAAAAAGGACTGGAAACCCTTCTTAAGTAGGGTTGGAGTAGGGCTAGAAACCAAGTAGAACACAGGTTTCTTCCAGATTTATACTGATCAGGGGTGTCTGTGAGGGAGTGGGGGTCAAAAAAGTCAAAATGGCAGCTACAACTGCATAATTGAAGCCCTGCCCCCTTTTTACATGCTGTAAATCACAGGGTTTCAATCACATGGGTTTTGACTTTTTTGAGCCCCCCCATGGACTCCCCTGTTGCCAATAATGAATGTATCTAGGATGCAAGGGGCCACCGCTAAAAGTGCCTTATTATTTTTATTAATTTAAATTGTGGATATTCATTTATATTTTGGCACTGTTTTTTGTGTTTGATGGCTTTTGTAAGCTGCTTAGGTTCGTGTTGATGGAAGCGCCATAAAAGCCCTTCCCAATAAGTAAATAAATTCATATATACATTATGAAGGCCTTTGGCGCACCGACTCCAAACACCCACTGGCAAAGTTTGGCAGAAAATTGCTCATTTTACCAACTCGCCAAAGTTTAGCTGACAAACTGTTTGCATATGAGTGTTTCAACCAATGCTAGGCTCAATTCATTATTTTGTTTTAAATCAGGGGTTTTTAATAGATTCCAGGCGGTCCGTGAAGTTGGATAGGAAAAATATTACAAGTTTATTTTCACTAACCTCCAGCTGAAATTTAGTTTGTCTTGACACTGATTTAAAGGATTAATAAAGAAGCACATATATTCCTATATTGCGTACCAGTTTTTTTTTAATATTTTAACAACTGTATTTGAACATTCATGGATAAAATCTATGTATGAGGTCGCTAAGAGCTGACACTGACTTGATGGCACAGGATCAATAAATTTGAACATAATTGGTCTCCTTTGTAATACAGTCTATATTGGGGTGTCCAACTTCAGAGGGCTGAAGGGCCACAATTGTATCCCCGAGTCGAGTGTCAGGCTGCAACTAAACCAACCAGTTTTTGCTGAATAACATAAAAATGAGAAAAGGTGACAATTATGAAGTAAAGGTGAATTGATAGTTCAGGGAATTTTACTACTGATCGCACAATCAGCTGGAGCTGTGATGATTCCCTTCTTTCTCAGCATAAAACTCAGAGTTTCTTGGCTAACAATATTAATTGTAATAAAATAAATGATATTTTCATAATACAGTACCCTTAAAGGCTGCAAAAGAAGGTCCCACGGGCTGCATGCGGCCTGCCGGCTGCCAGCAAGACACCCTTGGTCTATACCTATGTATTTTATTTATACATTAAATATATTTTTCTGAGAAGGGGTCCATAGGTTTCACCAGACTCTCAAAGGGACCCACGGCAGAAAAAAGGTCATGAACTCCCCACCTTAAATAAGCCTGTTGTTCTCCCTCTGAAAAACAGGATGAAGAATTGGGACTCACATTGACAATATTGTGTCACTGCCAGAATCCTTTAAGGCAGGGTTTCTCAACCTTGGCAACTTTAAGATGCATGGACTTCAACTCCCAGAATTCCCCAGCCAGCCAGGCTGGCTGGGGAATTCTGGGAGTTGAAGTCCACGCATCTTAAAGTTGCCAAGGTTGAGAAACACTGTTATAGACAATAAAGATGCCTTTCGCAGCTGGCTGGGGAATTCTGGGAGTTGAAGTCCACGCATCTTAAAGTTGCCAAGGTTGAGAAACACTGTTATAGACAATAAAGATGCCTTTCGCAGCTGGCTGGGGAATTCTGGGAGTTGAAGTCCACGCATCTTAAAGTTGCCAAGGTTGAGAAACACTGTTATAGACAATAAAGATGCCTTTCGCAGCTGGCTGGGGAATTCTGGGAGTTGAAGTCCACGCATCTTAAAGTTGCCAAGGTTGAGAAACACTGTTATAGGCAATAAAGATGCCTTTCGCAGCTGGCTGGGGAATTCTGGGAGTTGAAGTCCACGCATCTTAAAGTTGCCAAGGTTGAGAAACACTGTTATAGGCAATAAAGATGCCTTTCGCAGCTGGCTGGGGAATTCTGGGAGTTGAAGTCCACGCATCTTAAAGTTGCCAAGGTTGAGAAACACTGTTATAGGCAATAAAGATGCCTTTCACAGCTGGCTGGGGAATTCTGGGAGTTGAAGTCCACGCATCTTAAAGTTGCCAAGGTTGAGAAACACTGTTATAGACAATAAAGATGCCTTTCGCAGCTGGCTGGGGAATTCTGGGAGTTGAAGTCTTAAAGTTTTCATCTTAAAGTTGCTGAAGTTGAGAAACCCTGCTTTAAGGCCTTGAAAAAAAATATTACAGCAGAAAGGGATCCTAACATTCTTACCCCATAAGGCAGCCTCTCCGTCCACCTCCTGTGAGATCTCCAAAGCCAGTAGCTGCGCTCCGGCATCAAATAAAGCTGCCTGGGGCTTGTCAGGAACAACCTCCAAGGCGCCGTGCACCTAAAAGAGAAACCAGCATCCCGGAGATGCCTAAACCATCACGACACTGGTGGGGCCAAAAGAAGGAAATTAGGAGCTGGGGAGAAGAAGGGCCACCGTGCTGGGTGATTGACAGAAGAAGTTGGGTCCCCCTTGAATGAAGACGAAGGGTCCTCACCTGCTCTGCCTCCTCCACCTGGCTCAGCAGGAAGCCCTCGGCCAGGGCCACCGCCTGGGAGCTGCTCTCTGGCATACACTCCCTGACCCAGTTCTTCATCTCCAGGGGCAGGACAGTCAGGAACTGTTCCAAGACCACCAGGTCCAGGATCTGATTTTTGGTGTGCTGCTCCGGCTTCAGCCACTGGCAGCAGAGATGGTACAGCTGGCTGCAAACCTCTCGGGGACCCACGCCCTCCAGGTAGGAGAACTGTCTGAAACGCCAGCACTGAGCTTCCACGCTAGGGACGTTCTCAGCCAGAAACTTTGGCGCCGTTCTTTCCAAGAATTCCTCACTGCTCCCAGCCTGGATGGTGTAAGGAGACTTTCCTGCTTGCAAGCCAGCTGAGCCTCCCTCTTCCATCACCGATCCACACTCCATACTAGCCACCAACGTAGCTGGAGGTTCACTCTCGTCTTGTCCCTGATTCTGCAAAAATCAGCAAAGTGACTGCAGATACCAAATTTGGGCAAGTCAACGAAGTCTCTGGTACATGTCATTATTAACACTCTGAAGCCCAACAAGATTTAGCACTCAGAGGCCTGCCTGTACTCAACATCTCTCTTTATTAAGAAGTCTGAGTGATAGGGATGTGCAAAACTGCTCCAAGCTCAAAACAGTACTTTGAAGTGTTCCAGGTTCAGAACAAAGCATCCCATAGTCTGGGCATTTTGTTTTGAGTCTTCTATCATAGCAACTATGGGAATGTGAAAGAAATTTCTCGTTTTCTTGTCCTAGCACCATCAAAGTGGGTGGGATGAAAGTCAATGTGGCGTTGCTACCCTAACCCAACTTACAGAAAAATTGGCAAAGGGGATTTTTTTTTCTTTTTAAAAAAATAAAATTCCACATCAAGTAAGCGACATGGTTGGTACTGTCTGAAGTACCACTGCTATTCTATTCCTCCTCATTCCTTTTAGCATTCTTATTATATTTGGATGGTCTTGCAGATCTATCCCCAAAAAGGTCTGCCTTGAGCCCAGAGCAAAACACTTTGCGCAGGTGACAAAACTTCTCCCACATTCAATATGCCTGCCTATAGAGGGCAGCCCCAAAGATCTTTTTTCCAAACCTCACCAGCGATTGGCCCCCTCTTTAGCCTTGGTATTCTCTTTTTCAGTCGGATTCAGAGAGCTGGCTGCCCTTGCTCCAGATGCAGAGACAGAGAGAGAGAGAAAGATGGATGATACCATTGGCAGCAGAAAGGCAGGAGAGGGAGGGACACTCACTTTGCCAGTAGTTCCCCCCCCCCCCGCTTCAGAACATTCTAGTTATTGCTGCTTTTCCAGCTTTCCATCCTTGAGCAATTCCTCTAACAAAAGAAGGCAAAGCCCTTCTTGGAACACCAGGGAACTCTCATGGGGCTATCAGGATGCCTTAACCCTTTCTTGTCCAAACCCCAGAAGAGTTTTCTGCATTCAGAGAACGACCTCTATAACAATAATGAAGCAGGAAGGCAAGTGGGGGGGGGGGATTTTGCTCGCTTTCCTCAGCTCCCCCCCCCCACTTTTTTCTCTCCACTTCCTGGCCCAGTCTTTTCCCTACTGGAAGGATTCTTACCTCCTCCCCCTCCCCTGTCTCCCCCAGCCCCCTACAAAAGCTCCAGGGGTTCTCTTGCAGCTGGAGAGATATACAGGGAGAACTTACCTGATTTCCTTAGAGTTGGAAAGACAGTGCTGGATTTCTTATTTCCCAAAAAGGAATGGGGGTGGGAGGTGGACGTTGGCCGAGCAAGGAAGCTGAAACGATGCCGGCCGCTTGCAACAGTTCCATGCATCTCAGCTACTTTTCCAGAAACATTGGCACAAGACAAGCTGGAAGCTGCATTTACCCCCCAGGACCCCCTCCTCTCCTTCCCTTTTATATCCCCCCCCCCTTCCTTCCTCTCTAGGAAGCATCAGCGTTAGTTTATTTAACCCTTCAAAGGAATGCAAGCTCTCTCTCCACTTCTGCAGGATTCTTCAGAAGCAGAAGTAGCGGCCGACCACTTTGGTATCGCTGGCAAGCTAACCACAGAAACGCCTCCACGAAGTCGCCAGGAGTTCCACTTGAGGGAGCTTTTATTTTGCCCAGGGAGTTGACAGCCCCTGGGTTGCCTTTGGCTGCTCTGGAAGAAAAGCTAAGCAGAGTTGAATGCGGATAGTACTTGGATGGGAGGCCACCAGGAGACCCCAAGGATATGAAGTTGAAAAGAACATCCTGGCTGAAAGAGCTGTTGCTAAGAAAACGACACGGGTGTGTCCTTGACCTGACCAGGAGTCAAGCCCAACTCAAGGGAGCCTTCAAGGAGGTGCCAGAGCCAAGCCAGCCTTGGCTCATCTGGAAAAAAACAAAGTATGCAGGATTGAACCAGATTGATCCTTGGATGAGAGACCATCAGGAGATCCCAGGCTGTAGACTAGAGTGAGAAGCAAAGGTTTCAATCCGAGGTTGGACAGCCATTTGTCTGGGGTGGTCCGAGGATTCCTGCCCTGGGCAGGGGCTGGACTAGAAGACCTCCAAGGTCTCTCCCAACCTAAGATTCTAAGTTGAAAAATATCAAAGAAGAAAGCAGTGAAAAATCACATTCATGCTGTTGCAAGATGGATTACAGGAATGAGTCTGTGAAATCACCAGGAAGCGAGCCCAACTCAGAGATTTTGCCTTTATCAAATTGCAGGTAGTCCTTGCTTACCAACCACTCGTTTAGCAACCATTCAAAGTTATGACAGCACTGAAAAAGGAGACTTATGACCAGTCCTCTAAGTTGTGGCTGTTGCAGCGTTCCCATAGTCACATGATCGCTATTTTGGCACTTGGCAAGCAGTGCACATTTATGGTGGTTGCAGTGTCCTGTGGTCAAGTGATTGCCATTTGTGACCTTCACAGCCAGCTTCCAACGAACAAAGTCAATGGGGAAGCCAGCCGGAGGTCACAAGTCATGGTTACATGATGCCACCCACGGCCAGAACTGACAAACCGACATTGTAAGTCGGGCACAGTCACATGACATTTCACTTAACCACGTTGCTTAGCAACAGAGTTGCCAGTCCCAATTGCGGTCGGTAGGTGAGGACTACCTTTAATTCCTAAACATTATTAATAACAGTAATAATGTTTGGTAGGGTTACCCACGTAGCTGCTGATGTCAGTTTGACATCAAAGGAGTGGAAGTCCACACATCTTGCAGTTGCCAAGTTTGAAAAACACTGGCCTAGATTGGTATGCAGACCCAGGCCAGGCAGGTTCATTTATGGTGGAGAATACGGGGTTCGCTGCGTTTCTCAAGACCGCTGTGGGGATAAAATGACCTGAGCCACCTCCCTGCGCTCTTATGGGCACCCTCTTGAACTCTCAGGGAAAGCAGCACTGCAAATAAATCACTGCAATCCGTCTGGGCTATGTTAAGCCTGGGCAAGCAGGTCGTGGGAACCCAGCCAACGGAAGACCCGGGTTGCAGAGCGTGGCGAGAGCCAGGAAAGCTGCGCGGGAGGAGGGGGGGTGGGGAGGGAGGGATCCCGCTGGGGGAGCCGGGAGAGCGGCCGGCGACGCCCAGCAGGTGGCAGGCACGCGACGCCTTCGGACAAGAGACAGGCGCGGGGGCGAGCGAGCGAGCGAGCGAGCGGGGCGGGGGGACGGGCAGGAGGAAGTCACCGGGTTCGAATCCCGGTTTCCCCTCTGAATCGCGGTCAATGCTCAGGGCAGAGGGAAGAAGCCGGGGGTTGGGTGGCGGCAGGCTATTTTATTGATGCGAACATGATTGTTTCTCTGTTGCTGAAAGCATAACTCCCCTTCTCCAAACTGGCGCCGTGCAGCTGTATGGGACTACAACTTCCATTACCCGCAGCCAGCCCAACGGCCGGATTGATTGATTGATTTAGCGTGCGGCATCTCCTACGGGGACTTGCATTTAGCCCAAGTGAAAAGCACTTTAAACTTTGAATATGAAACAGCTCTAAATGCAGAGGCCAACGTCTAGGCCGTCTAACCACTGAAGCGCAACATCATTTCTATCTATCTAAAAAATCAGATATTGGCCCATTATGTAGGAAAGTCTGGGAGAAGCCTGGGCGGAAAGGAGTTAAGTCTAGTGAACTCCTGGAGGAGGCGTTCCTAGAGGGCAAGAAGCGGAAGGGAGATCCCAGCTAAAAAAGGAGAAGGTAAATACGGCCAGACCCCTTTCCTGTTCCGACGTTTATTCCCCTCCCTCTGGAAACAGGCGTTTTCCACCCTCCTTGGGATGCCGATGCATTCAAAAGGGCATTTCTCTTTCCCTGCAACAGTTGCACGGCGGGCATATGCCGCGAGGGAGACCTGCCGCGTGCAGTCAGGTTCAGGAAAATTGGGTGAGTTTTTAAAAAATAAAGGGCGGGTAGGTTGGTGGGAGGCAGGAGGAAACCTGGTCAGAGAGGAGCATGGACTTCAGCTCCCATAATCCTTAACCAACCCAAGGGAGCACGCCTGTTGAGGTCCAGTGCAGCTGAAGGGCGCCAGGTTGGAGAAGAAGCAAACAAAGGAGACGACTAGGAGGGGGGATCAGGGCAAGTCTCCCTTCCGATTTTGAAGGCGTTTGAAGAGGAAAGGTTGGGCTTCCAGTGCAAGAGACAGACGTCCTTGTATTGGAAAAAAAAAGGACATAGAGTTTCTTTGGATTGAGGCAGTGGATAAATCGTGTCAATAAATAATCAGAGAAGAACGGCTCTACTTCCCCTTGACATGTGGCTTTTTTACAGGCAGGTGCACTCCTGGGCATTCACTAACACGAGCCTCTGATTTATCGAGAGCCGCAAAGGTGTTGGATTAGAATTACAGGTGCTCCTCATTTAGTGACGGCCTTGTTTAGTGACCGTTTGCAGTTACGACGGTGAGGAAAGAGTAACTTTGCAACCAGTCCTCATGTTGACGACCTTCGCAGGTCTGTAAAGCCAAGGAAAGCTGAAGTCAGATCATAAGCCCAGTTGCAGTTTCACTTAGTGACCGCTTTGCTTAACGACCAAGTTGTCAGTCCTGATTGTGGTTGCTCACTGAGAACTAGCTGTCCTTTTTTCCTTCCTGAATAAGGAAAGAATAGATGAAAGAGATGGGAAAGAGCTTTTTTCCCCTTCCTGTGAGTATAAATAAAATTGGACTCGTTTGAACAAACAACCTGACTTCGGGCAAGTTGGCTTGTTCTGTGTCTTGTTTGCCATCGTGCACCCATGTGAAAGAAACAGGATAATAGTTCTAAACGTGAGAATGTCTTAGGAAGGCCAGTTAAGCCTTCATGTTCCTCGTTAACCTTCGTTTTCGGTTAAGGAGAACATGGATGAGACCATAGGCCTTCTCCGTGGTGGCCCCACACTCACAACTCTTTAACCCAGAAGTTCATAAACTTCTTTTCCTCCTGGCATCTTAAAGATCACTAAGGATGGATCCATTCCCCTGAGCCCTCAGCCCCCATTGATTGTTAGTGGCATCCATCTAAAACCTCTAAATAAACCTAATCTAAAACCTGCAAAATAAAGGGCTAAAATAAATATATCCATGTTGGTGTCACGTGTTGGTCCTGAGGCAGCTTGCCTGTTGTACCACAATTACTATTGTACTGTGATTATTATATATAGTTTGGTTTGGTTTTCTATAGGCCAGTGTTTCTCAACCTTGTCCACTTTAAGATGCGTGGACTTCAACTCCCAGAATTCCCCAGCCAGCCTTGCTGGCTGGGGAATTCTGGGAGTTGAAGTCCACGCATCTTAAAATGGACAAGGTTGAGAAACACTGGTATAGGCTTTGTAGCACAGTTTTCTTTGTTAGCTCCCAAAGTTATTTAAGATGGGCAGCTATACAAATTCTCTAACCAAATAAATAAAGCAGCGTTGGCGTCAATAGGAAGGTCAGAGGCTGGTTCTGAAGCCAGCCCACCGAGGGAAGGATTTCCCTTCCGCACTTTTATCCGCTTTCTTCCCCAGCGAGAAACCTTCTCTTGCATGTCTTCTTTCTCCATCTGCAGAGAGGCTGCGGGAGCTCTTTCCGTCTTGAAAATGGAAGATCCGGTGATGGGTCTCAAGGTGGCAAGAAGGTCGGGCAAGGCAGGGAAAAGCCCTCAGCTGGTGTCGACTGGGAGCACTGGGAGATTCCCAGAAAGGGTGCCACTGCAGCCGAAGGTCAAACAGGAACTGGGTGAAGGGCTCCTTCCTTGTTGGGAAGCCCAGCGGCCGCACTTTCTGCAGGAAATGGAGCCTCCTGGCTCAGGATGGGGGCTTCCTCAGCCGCCTCGGGAGCCCACCCTGTGGGACGATGCCAAGGGCTTCCTGACCTCCTTTGAGCAAGTGGCCGAAGCCTGCCGGTGGCCGAAATACGAGTGGGTAGCCCGGCTCCTGCCTGCCCTCAGTGGGCAAGCTGAATGGGCCTTCAATGGCCTGGAGGTCAGAGACCGCGAGGATTATGGGAAAGTGAAGGCGGCCATCTTGCGGGGAATCGCCCTGAGCCGGGAGAAGCAGCGCCAGCACTTCCGGCGTTTCTGCTACCAGGAGGCCGAGGGCCCAAGGCGGGCTTGCAGCCGGCTTCAGGAACTTTGCCGCCGGTGGCTGAAGGTGGAGAGACACTCCAAGGAGCAGATCCTGGAGCTGCTGATCCTGGAGCAGTTCCTGACTATCCTGCCGGCAGAGATCCAGGTCTGGGTCAGGGAACGGGGCCCCGATACCTGCTCCCAGGCAGTGGCCCTGGCCGAGGATTTTCTGCAGAGGCAGCAGGACAGGGAGAAGTGGGGGCGACAGGTGAGGAGAACTGATCCTGATACACCCGTGAGCATAAGGTCAGTGGTGGGGATGGAGCCTGTCTCAAACTTACCAGGGTAGGAAGAAGAATCGCAAAGCATCGTTGGTGATTTCTAAAGGGGATTGGGTTTAATATTCACCAGGCTTTAATATTGACCTACGCTGCATGCATAGCACTTTTATTTTATTTTATTTTTTTGGTATATGCCCTGCTATGTACTGTTAACACCAGTCGACCTGATTCTACTGTACCAGCCACTGAGAAACTGACTAGATTAGAGAAACTGATTAGGAGTAGATAGATCAATGGCTTGTGGCTGAAGTAGCTAGAAGAATCTTGCATGTTCTGCCCATATCTGATAATTAGATAGATAGATAGATAGATAGATAGATAGATAGATAGATAGATAGATAGATAGATAGATAGATGATGTGCCATCAAATTGTTTTCGACTCCTAGCAACCACATAGATAGATTTTCTATGATACCTGATAAAGGCAAATAATAAGTAAGCTATGGATTTTAAGCTGAGTGGCAAACTATCCAGAGGTACCTATTGTCAGAGACAAAACTTTTTCCTGGATTCACTCTTGTGTTTGCTGCAAACCAGGAGAGGGCCTTCTCCCTGCATGTTGCTTTTCTGGCGGTATCTTGACTGTCCCCCTTCAGAAAGACCATGCTGGGTTAGACGAATGTTTAGTTTCATGTAGCTGGGTAAAGTGGATCTTCACTCATGTTTCAGGACTTCATGCCATGCGAGGAAGTAGCTGTTGGTTTCTCAGGAACAGAACAAACTTCCCAGCATCCGGGCCAGAGCCAGCTGCACAGAGGGGCCAAAAGAGAAAGGGAGGGTGACAGCAGCATCCCAGGTACTGTTTGCACCCGCAGCCTCGAAAGCTCTCGGTTTTAGCCCGTGTTGGTTCAGGTGTGATTCAGTGTGTTTATGTGACATCTGTTGCTAGTCTGGCAAAGACTGCACTCTTGTCATTAAGATGTGACCGTAGAGCAACAGTTGCATGTGGGGAAAACAAATCTGAACTCAACCCCGGTGTAAGAGAGCCTCAGAAAAGAAGGGGGCAGTGTTGAGGTCTCTCTGCTGCTGTCAGCCCTTTGAGATAGGCCAGTTCAGGAAACAGACTCCACAAGAATTACTGAAACTTTATTGATCTAGACTGGAACAACAGAATCTTGAAAGACTGATAGAAGAGAATATCTGTAGCTCAGGGTTGAACTGGGGATTCTCTGAGCTTGGTTCTTTTCTTGCAAATGTTTCATTACCCGGCTAGGTAACATCTTCAGTGCTAGAATGAAAGACTGACAGCATCTTGAAAGATTGACAGCATTTTCCCCTCCTCTCTCTTATACCCAAGAAGGTTAAGGGAGAGCCAGTTTAAATTTTTTCTGTTCTCTTTCTGGCCTGGACTTCAATCATGTTTGCTTAATTGCCACATTCCTTCTTCAAGGTCATCTCTGTGATTCTCTAGAGCCGGGTTCCCCAAAGTGGTCAGTATTGACCCCCAAGGGTTGATGGGACTATCCAAAGGGTCAGTGTTGTTGCTGTTATTATTCTTTGTAGTACTGCTAGTTAAAGTAGCATTTATTAAATTATTTTCATATAATAAATGTTTGAAGATCGATCAACAATCTGAAACCGATGAGTTGAAGAGTTTGGAGACCCCTGCTGTAGAGCTACCAGGAATTAGCATTCATATTTTTAAAAGATTGCTACATTATAGGAGTCTATGTAGCAAAAAATCAGAAGGATGCTGATAGTACCTTTTCCAACCAAGACATTTTATTACAAGGCAGAAGCTTTCACGAGCTGCAGCTCGCTTCATCAGATGCGCAAAGCATCTGTGACTCACTGATGAAATGAATGGCAGTTCACAAAAACGTCTGCCTTTTAATACAATTTCTGGGACAGAAAAGGTGCCCCCGACTCCTGACTGCTGCATTAATAGCCTAAGATTTGCTTATAGAAGGAAGCAGCATAAAGAAATGAGGTCAACGGTCTCGCCTTTTCTCATTCCAACAGAGTACGGAGCCACGAATGATCATACGGAGAGAAGCAGTTCGCAGGAAGGAGCTGAGGAAGGAGAACAATGCTGGATCCCCCAAAGACAACCCGCCGAGAACTTTTCCCGCATCCCCGAGCAGGGGAAGCTCTTCCAGAATCAGCCCCGGCAAGGAATCCAGACACGGAACAAAGTAGCCGTATCCATTGCTTCAGTAGTCAGTAGGAAGATCTTGGGCAAACCCCCGCTCTTTCAGACCCAGAAATCAGACATCCTGTCTGGGGTGGACTTGAGACAGGAACCGGATGATCATATCCCCGTTCCGGAGAGGCCTTATCACAAGTGTTCGATCTGTGGGAAGACCTTTGGTCAAAGCTCGCATCTGATTTTCCACCAGAGGACCCACGACATGGAGAAGCCCTACAAGTGCACGCAGTGTGGGAGCAGTTTCCACTCACGCCAAGGCCTCATCTACCACCAGCGGAGCCACGCTGGCGAGAAGCCGTACAAATGCTCCTTCTGCGGGAAAACCTTTAGCCAGAGCTCCCACCTCCTGGTGCACAAGAGGAGCCACACGGGCGAGAAGCCCTTCAAGTGTCCTGCCTGCGGGAAATGCTTCAGCCGCAACTCCCTTCTGACCATCCACGAAAGGACCCACACGGGGGAGAAGCCGTATAAATGTTTGCAGTGCGGCAGCCAGTTCCATTCAGGGTCGGGGCTCATTAACCACAAGAGGATTCATGCCGGAGTGAAACCATATAAATGCTCCAAGTGTGGGAGAGATTTTATCCGGAAGGCGCACCTCACTCGGCACCAGAGCATACACAGTGACGACAAGAACAGCACTTGACCTGGCTTGTGGGGGGACCAAGGGAGAAGCTCCTTCAAGGACTCGCTGCTTGTGTAGATCACAAGAATAAACACAAGCCATCTGAGTAACTATTGAGCACGCGTGTTTTAGGAATCGGAGTGAAAAAAGTGATCCTTTGCCAAAAAAGAAAACAAGTTTCCTACCAGTTTTCATTCCATTTGATGAAAGTGAATTTTCTTGAGAAGTCTCATTCAAAGCAAAAGAGAAAGGCAGTGAAATTCTCACAGTGGAGCCAGGCTCTTTGGCAACTGCTAAACTGAAAGTGATTCTTCCAGCGCAGAGTTCTCTTTAACAAGATTTACTGAGACATAAGGGACCAGGTTACCAGAATTCCAGCAAACAAACTATTTTATTTTCAGTGTAGGACCAACTTATCCAGGAAAAGACTTTCTAATTCTTTTCTTTGCAGCCTTCTAACAAACTGATGAGAAGGCAGGTCTGTTCACTGATACCGGGAAAGTTCACAACTGGTTGTTTACATAACAGTCTCTTGAATCTATCAGTCTGGGAACTAACTCATACAAACGGACTGTCTCTTGCCCTTATTTAATGATGAAGTGGCTAGGGTGTGTGTGTGCGAATACTCTATTTTTCATGGTATGGTCTGGTGATCTGCATTCACCCTCGATTCCTGAACTTCTGAAAGGAAAGATTCTTTGGGATTCCTGAACAATCCCAAAGGAAGATTCTCCTTCCAATTCAGACTTTTTCCATTTGGGAACTGTAGGGAGAGGCTTCAGAAGGGTGGGAAGATGTATCAGAAGACATTCACACATATCGGCCACCTCCACCAGTAAAACACGCTTGGTAGCACCACCGCGTGAAATAAATGGTCACAAACCCTGAGAATGAGGTAGCAAAACAGAAACCTTCATAAAGAAAGGAGCATTTTGAGAGATTGCTAGGCAGATCTTGGTGCAACATTAGGAGAGAGTTCTTACACCAACCACTTAAAGCAGTGTTTTTCTGGCTGGGGAATTCTGGGAGTTGAAGTCCACACATCTTAAAGTTGCCACGTTTGAAAAACACTGACTTAGAGGATAGAAGGTACAATGCCCAGAATTCACAAAGTCAGTCTTGTAAAAACTTGCAGAATTTATTAGTCCTCAGTTTTTTTAATTAGTTTTCTCAGGGGCTTTGGTTTCCTCCATAGGAAGGCAGGAGAGTAAAAATACTTCCTCTCTACCAGTTGTGCTGGTAGGGGAACAAATTGATGCCAATCATAGTATTTCCATTTGGAGGGTGGACGAGACGGGTTCCCTTCCTCTGACTAACCTTCAACTGGCACAGAGGAGAGAGGGCATACCGACCTGTTCACATGGCTGTGTAAAATCCCCAAATTGCTTTGCTAAAATGCAAGTCCAGTTTATTTACTTTTTCTCACCTTTGGTATTTCTCCCTGAGTGATCAAGAGCAGTCCTTTGATTTTTAAGACACCACGCCCCAAAACCGACCTTAGTGTGTTTAATAAAATGTCCCTCACTCCTTCTCTTTTGCAAGATCAAGCATTCCTTGCAGATTTGGACTCTCCAAGCATCTGTGGAAAAGAATTATTCTTCCCATGTTGAAGTCGTCAATGTAAAGTGAAAGGCACCTTTATTTTCTATAACAGTGTTTCTCAACCTTGGCAACTTTAAGATGCATGGACTTCAACTCCCAGAATTCCCCAGCCAGCCAGGCTGGCTGGGGAATTCTGGGAGTTGAAGTCCACGCATCTTAAAGTTGCCAAGGTTGAGAAACATTGGTCTATAAGAAAGTGAGCTACATTCATTTCATAAATTTCTCTTTTGAAAAGATGACAAGTAAGGTGACAAATAAGACTGGTGTTCTTCACTGCTGTAATAACTGGACAGAGTCAAGACATCCGTGGTATAAAAAACCCTTGTCCACATTTCTGAAGGGTTTCCTGAGCAGGCACAAGTCTGAGTTATAATCAAGTCTAACCCACCTTTCCTTTTTTTTAAAAAAACACGTATTTGTGAATTTCCCTAGGTTGTCTGCAGAATATGTGGTAAAAGACTAAATGTTGGAAGCCAGGTCACTTTGAAAACACTTTGAACATAGTTATATACAAAAAAGAAACATTTCAAAACAAGGAGTCTGCTCTCCCCCCATGTTATTGTTCACCTGCTTTTTTTTTTTTTTAGCAAAATGCCAACCACGAATTAAAATTTGGGGAAGGAGGAAGGTAACGCAGCAGAAAGAATTGGAAACGCAGATAATCCATTGAAGATCAACTATTCTGCATCCCAGCCACAAAATGCTTGAAGACTGAATTATTCAGTGATATGCTGTCAACACGGGGGGGGGGATCTGCAGAGGATGGTCAAAAAAGTTAAGTGGGTGGCTATGACAGTGCAGTTGAACTCTGCCTGTTTTTTATGAGTGTGAGACACACAACACTCATAAAAAACAGGCAGAGCTTTAACTGTGCCGCTGGGATCACCACCTTGACTTTTTGACCACACTCTGAGAACAGCCCTGTAAATATACCTTCTGGTGGTTCTGTCATGAGAGCAACATGACATCATTTTATCATTCCCCCCCCCCCCCAGGTTTGATGCTTAGACTAACTGCAAAACCAAGCACGTTCCTTGCTCGTTGGGAAATAACAAATTTAACTTTTTAATAATTAAAAAAAATACATCCTGACTGAGTTATGATGGATCTCTGTGATATTAGAAAGATTGCAATTTGCTGAACTGTTCTGAACTGCAGCTTCTAGAGATACAGAGCGCATACAGGTAGTCTTCGACTTATGACTACAGTTGGGACCAGAACTTCTGTCACTAAGCAATGTGGTCATTAAGTGAGCTGTGCCCAATTTTACAACCTTTTTGCCATGGTCATTAAGTGAATCACCATGGTTGTTAAGTGAATCATGTCATTAAACAAATCCAGCTTCCCCCATTGACTTTGCTTGTTGGAAACCCCCTGGGAAGGTCACAAATGGCAATCACATGACCCTGGGGCACTGCAACAGTCGTAAATACATGCCACTTTTCAAGTGCCCGAATTGTGATCACATGACCATGGGGACACTGCAATGGTTGTAAGTGTGAAGATTGGTCATAAGTCACTATTTTCAGTGCCGTTGTAACTTCTAACAGTTGTTAAGCAAATGGTCATAAGTCAAGGACTACCTGTATGCCGTAACTAGAGAGAGTAGTGTAGCTCCATCAAGTCCTGGATTTTGAGCATCATGGAAAGTTGTTGCATTTTGATTGTCAGGAACAGGGAAAGGTAGCTGTTACAGTGTCTACTTTATGGTGTTTAAATAGTTTACTTGGCTTTGAAAGTTGCAAACCAGATCATTGTTTTTTTAAAAAAGAAATAATGCAAAACTGCAGTATATTAAAAGAATTCTGTTTTCAGAGATCCTAGAAACTGCCTTTCCTTTTGGTCAATGTCTTCCTTTAACCCCTGATTCTCTGCCCTCTGGAACAACATTTCTTGGGATCTCCGTGATGGGGTTGGCAACTTGAACCCGAGTCCTTCTGAAAGCCCTTGTCACAAGAGAGAGCAGAATAAGAAACTCTCATTTCCTAATAAAGACTAGTTTGACTTTTCTGTCAATAGTCGATCCCAAAAGGCAGAAGCCGTCCACCACTTCAGCATCTTCATTGTCAGTCCTTAGGCTGGTGGTTCCACCTGTTGTCAATAGTTTGGTCTTCTTTATATTTAATCTTCTATTTTTTTTTCACTGTGCTCCTTGGCTTTGATTACTAGAGCTTGCAGATCCTTTGCATAATTGGTCATTAAAGGAGACTCTTTTAAAGCAAAGGAAGGCTTATAAAATGGGGAAGAACTGTTTCTCTGTGGCTGGGAGGAGGGACGGTGACGGTCTGGTGGAGGCTGTTTCTCCTGTTTAGAAAGCGTGCCTGTTTCCCCAGCAAAGGGGCATAGATCCCAGCAGATCTACTTTCCCCAGGATGAGCTGACCTTCCAATAGCCCATCCTAATTTAAAGGACACAACATTAAAGGAAAAGGGATCTGGAGGGGGGAGGAAAAAGAAAAAAAAACTTTGGCACTACATTTCAACTTCAACAGTCATCTGGAACAGAAACATTTCAGGGAGAGAAAGAATCCAGCAATGCTGGTCTATCAAGAAAACTGCTGGAAGGCTGAATTAACAATTTCCTATTTTCTGCCTTTTTCCGACAACTTAATATGTATTCTTCTTACCCTTGCCTACACTCGATTTGAAGGCTGAGCGGGGTTAATTTTTTTAATCCACCACCTTACAATTGGGGTGCTTTATGGCTGTTGTAGAGGAGAAAGGACTGGCATATTTTGGACTGAAATATTCTGCTTTTCCTATGTAAAGCACCTGATAAATGTGTTTATAAATAAGGTGCTTTACTAAGAAAAAACAGAATTTTTCAGTCTACAATAGGCCAGTCTTTTCTCCTCCACAACAGCCAAAGAGAGTTTAATCATTCTGGCTTTGCAGGCCAGAGGGTAACAAAGATTAAAAAAAAACAAAAACTGAATTGTATTGTTAAATGTATACCCCCTTTACAATTGGTATAAATGTTCAAAGCCGCTGACCACAATTTCCTCAGTCCATTGGTTCTCCTGTCTGCCATTCTCCTGAGACCCTCTGTGCAGTTCAGACAGAGGGCAGGGTGACATTGACCCCAGCCATTACCTCTGATGGGGTTATCCCCCCAAGAGGGATCTGTGACTTGGGGGTCCTCCTGAACTCATAGCTCCTGCTTAAACCGCCAGTGGAAACTGTGGCCAGCAGCGCCTTGGTCCACTCCAGCACATGCACCGCCTAAGGCCCTACCTGGATCAAGAGGCTTTGGTGATGGTAACTCAACCCAATCACCATGCGGCTGGACTACTGTAAGGCAAAGGCGGTGGGGCTGCCCTTGGAGACAGCTTGGAAGCTGCAGCTGGGCAGAATACGGCAGCCAGACTGCTGATGTGTCAAACCCAATTGAGGAGGAGGAGAAGAGGAAGAAGAGGAAGAGGAAGAGGAAGAGGAAGACATCAATTGCAAAAGGCAGCTTTACTTGGAACAGCTTACATCCTGTGACGATACCTTGAATACCATCAGACAACAACTTCTGCCTATCCCAGGTCCTTGGGAAGGACTCGATAGATGGATAAAAATGCCAAATCCTGTCTAAACATCTGGCTGACACTGCAACCAACCATAATAACGTATTAAACTTGTATGCTGCCCAGCTCAACAACTGTGACGGCCCAGCATCGCATCCGTTTTAGGACTGGTTCATGGCTCCTGGTAAGCTTCTGAGCCCAATTCAAAGGGCTGGTTGCTCTCTTTAAAGTCCTGTACAGCATAACACTGTTGGTTAGTTGGTTAGTTGGTTATTGGCTGGCTGTTTGCTTCCAGTTAGCTGTCTTCTTTTTTCCTTGATGCATTTTGTTTTCTTATAATTTTTATCTGTAAGCCACCTAGAGTCACTAGGGAGTTGGGTGGCCTTGAAATTGAATAGATAGATAGATAGATAGATAGATAGATAGATAGATAGATAGATAGATAGATAGATAGATAGATAAGGATTAGAGATCAGGAACTGTCTTGCTGACACTGACTCTACTTATCCAGTCTGAATATTTAAAGAGGCGATATTTAATATTTAAAGAA
This sequence comes from Python bivittatus, assembly GCF_059951505.1. NCBI lineage: Eukaryota > Metazoa > Chordata > Lepidosauria > Squamata > Pythonidae > Python > Python bivittatus. The sequence continues at coordinate 2,151,688 of NW_028277111.1, read as the reverse complement.
AGATCTGTGGGGTGAAAGGCAGGCGACAAGGCTTTTCAGCATTGCTCCCCACAATCTGGAACACTCCCCCGGGGAATACGTGCAGGCCCATCCTCCCTTGCCTTTTGCAAAGCCAAAAGACCTTCCTAGTTCTTTGGCTCCTGATTAAGAGTGGGTGCCCCTTGTATGAAATATGCGCCTGGTGGCACAGTCACCAGGTTAAGAGGCCTTGGGAGTCAGGCTCGCCAAAAGGATTTGCTTTATTATATTATGACATTGCTTTGTTGCTGCTGTTGGCTGACATTGGGTTATATTTTATTGTTTTGCCTGTACTGCTTTTAGATAAAAGGGCACGTGGAATATACATTTATAGCAGGATAGGAAGAAGGAGGATAGGAAGGGTATTGATGCTTTTAAATGTTGGTGTTGGAGAAGACTCCAGGGCAGTGTTTCTCCACCTTGGCAACTTGAAGATGGGTGGACTTCAACTCCCAGAATCCCCCAGCCAGCTGGCTGGGGAATTCTGGGAGTTGAAGTCCACCCATCTTCAAGTTGCCAAGGTGGAGAAACACTGATCTACAGGGTCGCTAGGAGTCAACATCGACTTGATGGCTCATCATCAATCCATCTTGCAAGACTCATAGACCAAACCACTCGAGACACAGGCTCAAATGATCCTACTTCGGGCACATGGTGCGAGGAACCAGCTCTCTGGAGGAGGCTCTGAGGCTGGGAAAGGTGGAAGGAGAGAGAGGGAGAGGAGGACCAGCAGCAAGGGGGGTGGGCTCCGCTACAGTGGCGTTGGAAGACCTGAAGGACCAGGTTGGGGGCAGATCCTCCTGGAGGAAACCCACCTACGTGGTCACTAAGAGTCAACACCGACTGGATGGCACTCGCTCCATCCATCAAGCAAATACACGCTTCCTCTACTATCCTAGCTCCGCCCTAAAAGCTTCACGCCCCCCACCCTTGATGAACCGCGATCAGCGGACCGAAGGGAGAAACCCCCGCTCCCTTTGGGGTTCCTGCAAGCCTCCGCCCCGAAAAGCCGGACACGTTCTCTCGCTCCTGATTGGCTCACCGGCCGGGGCTTCCTCCGCCCCTTTCCAAGCGGAACGCCCTCCAATCGCCTCGCCTGCTCGCGGCCGGCGTTCCTCGGGAGTCGTAGTCGGGAGCGAGGGGAGGGGGCGAACTACAAGTCCCAGGATTCCCTTGCCGCCCCAGCCCGGAGCGAGTCCGCCCGCCGCCCGGTGCAGAGAGGGAGGGAAGCTTGCGAAGCGGAGGCGCCGCTGCGAGGGAGCCCGGCGCGCCCAGCCCTCCGCAGCGGGACCGCAAGCTTGACCGCAAGAGCCCCCGCCGAGAGCTTCGGTGGGTCCGGGAAGGCAGGGCTGGAAGGGGGACCCCCGCCCCGCGGGCGCGCTTCTGCGGAGCCTCTTTGGAGCTGCCACGGGCCCCTTTGCCCGGGATCCGCTGCTCTGGGGCGCACGTGGCTGGGGAGCCCCGCTGGACAGAGTGCACGTCTGAACGGCGGCAGACACGGGGTGGGTCCTTCCCACCCCCTTCCCTGGCCGAGGAGCGGGTGGAGCGAGGTCCCGTCGGACCCATCCGGGGCGAAGACGGTGAGAACTCGGGGGTCGGCGGGGAGGAGGGCGGTCCCCGCCATCCAAACCCGCGTCGGCACACTCGTGGGCACGTGTCTTCCAGGGAGCGTGGAGGTTGAGCCTGGGGACGGGTTCATCTTGGGGGGTCCCGCCCTCCCCCTTTCCCCCCTCAAACAGGAGGCTCTGCGATGCTAAAAAGATGGGGGGGGCATTTGGTAAGCACACAGCATTGCAAGCAACTCGGGGCAGGGACCTGGACTCTGTACACAACAGAGTTTCTCAGCCTTAGCAACGGTAAGAGGTGTGGAGAAGCCGGGATAAAAATAATATCAAATGCAGATTTACATAGTTCAATACAGTTCATATGTATTAAATCAGTTCTTCCTTCTAGCACAGGGTTTCTCAACCTTGGCGACTTGAAGACGGGTGGACTTCAACTCCCAGAATTCATGGCTGGCTGGGGAATTCTGGGAGTTGAAGTCCACCTGTCTTCAAGTCGCCAAGGTTGAGAAACACTGGTATAGAATCCTGTTGGAATTGCTGAATAAGGGGGCAGGCTGGCTTGGCACGGGAGAAAACCTTATCCTGGTAGTTAACAGTCCAGTTTGGATGATCCATCTTTTGCCCCTGGCTGACCTTGTCTGTGATCACAAGCTAAGCAAGTTTGGACCTGGTTAGGATGTGGATGGGGGACCACCAGGAAGGCCCTGAGACCTAGATTAGACTGGGAAGTCAAACAAACCTGGGAAGAAAGCAGTGGCAAACCACTTTCATATTGTTGCCAGGAAAACTGCAAGAGATTTTACTTTTTAAAAAAAGGATGTTGCGGAAAATCAGGGTTTCCAGCTCTCAATTCAAGTAATTCATAGTCATCCTTCACACACACACGCCCCGACCAAGATGCTGTGGCTTATTTTATTTTCAATATTTGCCCCTCTTCTGAATTCAAAGGCTTCTCTTCCGAATTAAAATATAGAATAATTATTAGTAAAGCAACCTAAAAGCTGGTCACAGTGTCAGTAAAGAAAACTGTGTTTGGTGCTTGAAACCAAACAGTATTTGCTATCTGAGATCAGGGAGCAATGGAGAGTGAAGGGTGGACTTTCTGCCCTAAATGGAGGGTTGCTTTGAACTTTGGGGCCACCCCGAAAAAGACTCTGCCTCTATGGATGTCTCTTGTATGTCTTTTTTTGGCATGCTTGTTACTGTTTTAAACACTCCTTTTGGAGGAGTGATGTATAAATTAAATAAAATGTATTTATTGATCAGCAATATTTTTAGGCTGCCCCGATCAAAGTGAATTCTGAATGGTGAACAATGGTTCTAACGTTCAAAACAGTCATTAAAATTACTGTAATTTTAAAACAGTAATGAAAAACAGCCCACAATAGCAGGATAGTAATTATAACAACAATGCCTATAACAATAATTAAAAAAAACAATAATAAAACATGAAGCAGAAAATTGGGGTTTCCAGCTCTCAGTTCAAGGAACCATAATCGCCCTTAACCCTGGCCAAGATTTATTTTCCAAGTTTGCCCTTGCTCTTCCAATGAAATTTCAGCAAGGCTTTTTTTCCAGATTAAAACATATAATAATTATTAGTTGTTGTTGTTCAGTCGTTAAGTCGTGTCCGACTCTTCATGACCCCATGAACTGTATCGCGCCAGGCCTTCCTGTCCTTCACTGCCTCCCTGAGTTTGCTCAGTTTCATGCTCATTGCTTCAGTGATGCTATCTAACCATCTCATCCTCTGCCGTCCTCTTCTCCTTTTGCCTTCAATCTTTCCCAGCATCAGGGTCTTCTCCAAAGAGATCTCTCTTCGCATTAGGTGACCAAAGTATCTGAGCTTGAGCTTCACTATCAATCCTTCCAATGAGCAATCAGGGTTGATTTCCTTTAAGATTGACTGGTTTGACCTCCTAGCAGTCCAGGGGACTCTCAAGAGTCTTCTCCAGCACCACAGTTCAAAGGCATCAATTCTTCGGCGCTCAGCCTTCTTTATGGTCCAGCTCTCACAGCCATACATTACTACTGGAATAATTATTAGTAAGACAGCCTAAAAGGTGGGCACAGCATCGGTCAAGAAAACTATGTTTGGTGCAACAATATCTACTGGTGAATAATAATAAAAATAGCAGCAGTAGCTACAATTATGATGATTTATATAAATCCTCCAGTGTAAGAGGCAGTATATCTCTGAATTGCCTTTGGCTGGGGGAAATAACAGGTATCTTTGTGTGTTGCAAACATCTGCTTATCTTCCTGGTTACAGTGGGAAATATGGAGTGGGTCCAAAATGGCTCTTAATCTGTTCAGATGGATGAACCAATGAGAAGGCAGTTTTGGAAGAGGCGGAGCCAACCACCAGTTAGTGCTGCCCAGCCAATGGAATGGCTCACCCTTTCCCAGCTTTGTTGTCCTTCTTGCAGAATGTCTGCATGCATCTATTTTGCATATGATTATCTCACAGGTTGCCTTCGCGGCGGGAAATAGTTGAATGAGCATCTCCTTTCCTTCCATTTCAGGTTGAAGCCATCTTGATCCCGCTCGCTTCTTCTAGCGCCATCTTGCAAAATCTGGCCAAAGATGACCATGGAAAAGAGAGGTCCTGTGGGCCGCGTGCAAAGAGGAGGAAGCAGGAAGGCAATTCACGCTCTCCAGGGGTTGGGAGACTGTAAATCCAAGATGGATGTGGAGGGAGCAGCTCGGCCTCCCGAAGCAGTGCGATCTGAGTGCGTGGGGGTCTCCCATAGGAAAGCCAGCCTGTGTCCGGTCAAGATGGAGCCAGGAGAAGGACTGGCCCAATGCTGGGAGGCCCAGTGGCAGGAGTTCCTACGGATGGTGGAGTCCCCTCCCTCCAGCTGGGGGGCCCCGCGGCTGCCCGAGGAGCCCACCCCGTGGGACGACGCCACGGCCTTCCTGGCCTCCTTCGAGCAAGTGGCGGTGGCCTGTTGGTGGCCCAGGGAGGAATGGGTAGCCCGGCTGGTGCCCGCCCTCCGAGGAGAGGCCAAGCTGGCCTTCAGCAGCCTGGAGGCCAGGGACCGGGAGGATTATGGGAAAGTGAAGGCGATCATCTTGCGATGGGACGCCCTGACCAGGGAACGGTGGCGCCAGCACTTCCGGCGTTTCCGCTACCAGGAGGCCGAGGGCCCGCGCGGAGTGTGCAGCCGGCTGCAGGCGCTTTGCCACCAGTGGCTGAAGGTGGAGAGGCTCTCCAAGGAGCAGATCCTGGAGACCCTGGTGCTGGAGCAGCTGCTGGCCGTCCTGCCCCCGGAGATCCAGCGCTGGGTGCGGGAGCACGGCCCCGAGAGCTGCTCCCAGGCGGTGGCCCTGGCCGAGGAGTTCCTCCAGAGGCAGCAGGAGACCCAACCGCAGGACCCCCAGGTAACTTTCTCGCAAGGGACCCCCAAATCCTGCCCTTGTGTTTCCGTTTTTTTTTTCTTTAATGCCCCTTAAAAAGACATTATGTTCAAAATATCCTTTAAAGTGTGGCTTAAAATCATCAGCTGTGTAAATAAAAAAAAAATCCTGCCGTCAGGTTGCACCAGCGAGATCCCAGGATGCAAATGGGACCCGCCCCTCCCCACCTTGTTCTCCATTGTTTTGCAGCCTCCCATCATTTCTCCTTGAGTTTCCTTGGTAACCCAGAGAGCCTTGAAAAAGAAAAACGAAATCGGCATTCGTCTGCAGCTTTCCCACAGCTGTACCTTCTATTTCTGTTCAATAAGTAGTTCTTCAGCTTCCAGGAGTTCATGGGCTAGGCCACTGGAGGAGAATGAGAGGCTTGGTAATGGTGTAAATTAAAACTAAAATAGGAATAATCAAACCCATCACCCAATGTTATTGAAGCTCTGATAAACCAAGCTGAGCAATGAACAGTATAAACAGTGTATAGAAGGGATACGTATATTTGAATGATGTCTTAAACAAAGCAAAACAAAAATGATCAGATTGCTCAGAAATTGCTCCTCTGTCAGAACAGGGCTAATTCAGATGTTGATCAATGGGATGGACCGGGGATCTAGTTTTACAAATTCAGCATTCATTTAATTTCCTATAAAAATAATTCAATAATTATTATTTTGACTCCAATGAAGTTATCACATCCAATTTTTTTTTTGGAAAGCATACACACGCACCATGTCAGACATTTCTCCAACTTCATTTCCATTAGATTATTTGGATTATAGCTCTAATTATTTGAGAACGTTATGCATATAGTCCAAACCTGCAAGATCCTCTGGTAAGGGAACTTACCGATATCACTTAGCAAATTCCTGCCATTTCCAGGAACTGTTCTCAAGCCAGCCAGAAGAATATATAAGTTTTTAAAGGTATTTTTAGGTTGCTTTTAAGGCAGTATAATAAAATGTTCTATGATAGTTCAGCCAGAAACACCCTCAGTGGAATTCTAACAAGGCTTCCTACCAATGGCACAGTAAAAATGATAAAAGTTTTTAAAAGATCCAAAGTAAGTGAGCATTCTGGCTGGGGAATTCTGGGAGTTGGAGTCCACACATCTTCAAATTGCCACGTTTGAAAAACAGTGTTCTAGATCAGTGTTTCTCAAGCTTGGCAGCTTGAAGATGTGTGGACTTCAATTCCCAGAATTCCCCAGCCAGCTGGCTGGCTGGGGAATTCTGGGAGTTGAAGTCCACACATCTTCAAGTTGCCAAGCTTGAGAAACACTGATCTAGAGAAAGGTTCTAAAATGCTGGGAGGGGGTTCCTGGAGGAACTTAGTTCAGATGGTCTCCGGTGTGGGACAGTGGGGCTGTCACGTGCAAAGTGACGAGGCAGGACCTGGCCTTCCAGTGCTTTTCTCAACCCTAAAAGATAACCCCCTTTTTGTCTGCCAGGTGGCATTTGTGGAGGACACTGAGAATTCTGTGGCGGGTGGACAAGCTTTATCAGCCACGGAGCGGAGGCAGCTCTGCGTGGAAACCAAGGAGGAAGTCAACAATGACTGCAGAGCTGCTGGTGAGGGACAACTGGGTAAGTTTGGCTTACACCTTGGGCTTGGAGATGGGGAGGAATTACAACTGGGTTGGGGTCGTGGTGAAGGTGTTGGAGCAGGGAGATGCAGGTTCAGGCCCACCTTCTAAATCTCAACTGTTCCGCATCGTGCATTCTGGAAAGAGAGAGAATTGGTCCGATTGTCTCAGGTGTGGCTTCCATTCAGGAATGTGAAAGGTCCTATCATATCTTCTGGTCCTCTTCCCTTCTCTAAATGTTCTCAGCTCTTTCCATTTCTTTTCATAGCACTCCACTGTTCATTTCTTTTCATAGCACTCCACTGTTCATTCCCCAGTTATCTGCATTGCCCTTCTCTGAGCCTGTCCCAGTTTGTCTGAATCTTTAAAAGGTGGGCTCCAGATCTGGACCCAAGACTCATGGTGAGACCTGACCAGTCAGAAGAGAATGGGAGAATTTCTTCCTACGATTTGGAAATTACCTTTCTGTTGATGCCACCTAAAATTCTCTTTGCCATTTTTGCAGCCATGTCACCCTGCAGGCTGGTACTCCATTCACAATCAACTACTCCCCAATCTTTTTTTCATGAGTACCACCCTCCATCTTATACCAAGGCGTGTGACTTTTCCCAAGAAAAGCATTTTGCACTTGATTTATTTATAAAACATTTATTTATTTATAAAACATAACACCCCGTTGCAATGTAACGATTCTCAGCAGCTTACGTAGTATATCATATTACAAAAATGAAAACAGCCATGGTACAATTAAAATAACATCATAAAATCCACAACTAAAAAACAACCTAAACAAGGGAAAAACAGAAACGAAGATGTACAGCGGTGTTTAAAACTTTGTGAACCCTAATCCCTTATGGACTGTTTGCCGAAAAAAGAGAAAAATGAACTTTTGATTTATGGATTTGAAGATTAGAAAGAGTAGCTTATGGAAAGAAGGAAATTATGATGTAAATTTAGAGAGGGTAAAATATAAATGCATTTTTAACTGCTCATTTTTCTACTTATTGTTCTGGCTTCTAGGATACTGGCTATCCTATCCAATTATTTTATCATCTGAAAATGCTATAAACCATCACCTCCTCACCCAAGTAATTAATAAAAAAACCGAAAGAGTAGAATACCCAGAACTTAACTCTGTGGCACCTCCAATTTGATGAGTATGATTTTTCTGAGTATGATTTTCAAGGCAGTTGTGTGTCTACCTCATTGCCACCCAATGCAGTCCACCCTTGACTAGCTTCCTAATGTTATGCTTTGCTGAAGTCAAGATATATTATGTCTAGTGCATTCCCATAATCTGTTACCTGATCTGCTCTTCACAGTTTCATGATGACTGTGATCTGGGAGTTTACAGTTTTCGATAATCGATAATCACAGTTTTCAAGTTGTTTACAGATTGATCTCTTAATTATCTGTTGTGGAATCCACCCCAAATATCACTGGCAGCCTGGCTTGTCAGGCTGGATCGTCTTGTTGGATCTTCTTTTTCTCTCATTTTGAAAATAGAGGCAATATTTTCAACTCTCCAGTCTCCTGGCATCGTACCAGTTCTCCAAGAGTTCTGAAGGATAATGCATAGGAGTTTGTCCAGACCATCAGCTAGTCTGGCCTAGAAAATGTAAACTTCAAAGTAAAAAGGTGGTCTCTGGCCATGTTTCTATCACTCTTCAGCTTCAATCTCACCTTTTCCTTTTGCTCTTCATAATTTTCTGGTGGGACATAGGCTTCTTTTTAGAGAAGCCTAAACCAAAATAGAAGCTGAATAGTTCTATTTTTTCTTTGTTCCTGCCAGGCTTTTCCCATCTTCACTGAACAGCTTTTCTTGTCATTCTAAACATATTGAAGAAAGTCCTTCTTATTATTCTTAGCAACCTTTACTAATCCCAGCTCACTTTCAGTTTCCTACTACCAGCTCTGTAGTTCTGGGCAAGCTGTTGGAAGGTGGGAAAGAGTCAGGAACTTACCCAGATCTAAACACACAGTTACTTTTACAAACTAAAGTGTTGTTCTTTTGTTACAGGTAGTCCTCACTTAACAACCATTCATTTAGTGACCGTTCAAAGTTACAGTGGTGCTGAACAAAGGGACTTACAACCAGTCCTCAAGCTTATAACCGTCACAGCACCCTGTGGTCACATGATTGTGATCCGGGCTCTTGGCAACCAGCTCGCACTTATGATGGTTGCAGCATCCTGGGGTCATGTGATTGCCATTTGCAATCTTCCCAGCCAGCTTCCAGCAAGCAAAATCAACAGGGAACTGTGGGATTTGCTTAATGACTGTGTGATTTGCTTAATGGCCGCAGATTCACTTAATGACTGCTGCAAAAAAGGTCGTAAAATCAGGCCCGACTCACTTAACAACCACCCCACTTAACAATGGATTTTCCCGTCCCTATTGTGGTTGTTAAGTGAGGACTACCCATACAGTGCTATTGAATGAGTTTTTTTGTGTATGACTTCCAGTCTGTCTTGACTTCTGGCAACTGCCTAGAAAAGTCCCTGCAGTTTTCTTGGCAACATTTTCAGAATCCATTTGCCCTTGCCTTCTCCTTCCTAGGGCTGAGAGAGAGGGACTGGCCCAATGTCACCCAGCTGGCTTTGTGCCTAAGGAGGGACTAGGACTCACCGTTTCCTGATTTCTAGTCCAGTGTCTTTAACCACTACAACAAACCGGCTCTCAAAGTATTAATGAAAAAGTAGCTGAAATCTTGCTGAATGTGACTGCCAAATCTTGGATGAGAGTTTGGGACAGCCCTTGAGTAGGCTGTTGTTGACCTCTCACCGTGCAATACGAGAGAATAAACCTCCTCTCCCATTGTTTCCTTTTCCCCACTTTTTGAGGGGAGGAGTTTGAAGTCGGTGCCTTTTGTCCAGACCCTGAGTTGTTGGGGATCCCTCCTTGTGTCTTGAGCAGGCAACGGATGGATGGCCGCAGAAGATGGGGTAGAAAAGGTGCCAGAAGACTGTCAGGCTTTTGCCTGGAAAGCCAAGGAGAACTTCTCTCCAGCCTGTGAAGGGGAAAATTCCTTGGCAAGTTGCGAGGGAACAGAGTCTTGGCAGCAGATCCAGCGCGAAGAAGATGCTTCCAGCCCTTGCAGCGATGGCCTTAAGAGTCACAGTGAACCCACCATCCAGGTAGAAATCGATGCAGGTAAGCTTTATGATCTTTACTGTAAAAATGATCTCTGGAATCTTCGGGGAGGGGGGCGGATTCTGACTTTGTAGCCCAGTTGGCTTTCCTGGTGGCCTCCCCACCAAGGATTTAATTCAATCTGACCCCGCTTAGTTTTGCTTCAGGATCAGTCAAAGAAAGTTGCTGCCCTCTGCTCTGCAGGACCCCAAGGCCTCTTAAAAATACAAACTCCTGGAATGCTCTCCGACCCCTTCACCCTACAGTGGGGCTGCTCTGGGTTGCACAGCCGGGAGAGAGGAGGCTTAGAACGGAGAATCGGCCATCCCCAGAGCCTCTTCCCCGCTCCTTCTCCTTGGGGACTTTTTCTGGCTTTGTTCACTCCCCAGCCCTTGCCAGACTTGGCCCTTCTTTTGCTGGGGGTTGCCCTTACGCCAGATTTGGCCTGTTCTGTGTCTTTTTCAGAAAGTTAGTCTGCTGGCAGGTAGACAGACCAACGCCTCTCCACGCTCATCCCTTTCCCGAGTTCTGTTAGGTTGCAAAGAAGAAAAACAGAAACATCATAAAATACCAGCCTCACCCAACCCAGGGACTGACCGCACAGCCTCCCCACCGTGCCTCCCCCAGCCTTGGAGGCTGACAAGAGCATAACAAAAGCCACACGCAGCTCCTGGCTGAGGAAATGTACCACCTGTCGATGGGGAACTTGAGGTTCACCCCCCCCGTGCCCTTAGCTGGGGTTGCTGCAAATTGAGGCTATTTTTTTTCAGTTGTCTAGCCGTGCAAGGCTGCAAAAAAGTGGATCATCAGGAATTGAGCTTGCCAATAAGGAGATGTGGGAGCTGTGCTGCATTGGCCAAGCTCCCCTTTGAGAATTTGACTGTTTCTGGGTGCCAAACCCAGAAGGATTTAGCTCTGATCAAGCATGTTCAGGGAAGGGGAGGCAACTATGAACTTACCCCTATGAGGAGGATGGTGCATGGAGAGAACCACAAAGATAAGGAATGTGGCACTAACAAGTACAAGTAGTCCTCGGGTTATGACAGCAGTTGGGACCAGAATTTCCATTGCTAAGTGATGTGGTTATAAAGCACATCGTCACGTGACTGCATTGCTTAGCAATGGCAATTCTGGCATTCCCAGTTGCTGTTGTTATGTGAGGACCATGCTGGTTGTTAAGCGAGGACCTCACATGATTGTGACTTCCGACTTCCTGCCGGCTTCCCTACTGACTTTGCTTGTGGGAAACTGACAGGGAACATTGGAAATTGCAATCACGTGACTACGGGGGTACTGTGACCGCTGGAACTACAAGGACCTGTCGTACTTCCCCCTCGTTCAGTGCCATTGTAACTTTGAACAGTCGCTGAACAAATGGTTGTAACCCGAGGACTACTTGTAAAACACGAATTAAATCCTGGAAGAGAAGAATACATAGAAACGGAAAGTGATCCTGCTTTGACTCTGTGTTATAAGGGGGAGGGATGAAAAAACACTGTCGGGCTTTCCAGACTCATGTCAGCCCTTCAAGGTAGGCCTAGTCAGGAAACAGCTTCCACGAGAAATACTGGAACTCTCCATTATTGATACAGGCGTGAGTAGCAAAATCTTGAAAGTTTGACAGCATTTCCCCTTCCCTCCTTCTTATACCCAAGAAAGTCAAGGTGGGATCACTTTCTTTCTCACCCCTTTCCCTTTCCTGGGCTTAAATTTGTGTTTGACTGACTGCCACTGCCACATTCCTTGTCCGTGGTCATCTCTATGGCACTCTACTGAAGAATGAGAAAGATTGGCCCTTGAGTGCAGAATGCTGAAAGACTACATGAGGGCATCTTTCAAGTGCCTGAACAGGTGTTGTGCAGAAGAACACTGAGTTCATCTCCAACCAGGGGCATCTACGATAGGGAGAAGGGGGTCAAAAAAGTCAAGATGGCAGCTACCCTGGCAGGACCAAAGCTCCACCCTTTTTTTATATACATCGCAGCACATGCAGGCTTTAAATTACAGGAAGACAGATCCACACAGAGTGATAGAAAAAGTTTCTTAAGAGAACCAGTGAGCCAGACAGGTAGAGGGCCCCCTTCATGGGATGCACTCAAGGGGAGGCTGGATGTCTGTCTGAAATGCCTGAATTTGGCTTCCAGCACTGAGGGGGAAGTTGGGCAGATGGTTCCAATTACATCTTTGGAAATTAAGCTGTATGAGGAACGTTTCAAGGAGCTGCCTATGTTGTCTGAGCAAGAGGGGACTGAGAGGAGACAGGATGGCAGCATTCAAGTCTTTCAAGGTCGATCGTATCAAAAAAGTGCACTTCTTTGCTCTTGCCCCAAAGGGCAGGACCAGAATTAGGGAGTTAAAGTTAAAAAGAAGTAGATCCAGGTTAGATATCAGGAGGGACTCCCTGATGATACAACCTGTTAGCCATGGGAACAGGCTGCCCCATGAGAGGGTGAGTTCTCCTTTGGCAGAGGATCTCAAACGGAAGGTGGACGGTCGTCTGTCAAAGATCCGTTAGTGGATGCTTAGATGGCTTCTAGGATCCTTTTTGATCTAGGGTTCTGTGAGCTTTCCAACTCTTGGATTCTGTGATTTTAAAAAAAAGTTCCATTTTTTAAAATGTAAATTTTAATCAGGAAGGGCAGGGCGCCCAAAGATATTCAAAACAGCAGTGGCTCCCACTTGGATTGCATTGCCAGTCCCAGGTTTAGGAATAAGAAACTCAGGCTTTGGGGGCAGGGTGGGGGCTCTCCCTCAAGGACCCTGACAGCATTTCTCTTTTCATTCCAGCCGATGAGATGTGGGAAAGCAACAGCGAAGAGGGACTTTCCAAGATACACCCGACAACAACCCAGCGTGACGATTTGAAGGAGAACTTGTGGAACCAAGACGGGCTGAAGATGGAGGAAGAAAACCACCCCAAGGGACATCCGGCTTTTCCTTGTAACGGTGGTGACTTTCCTGACATCATCGTCCAAGAAGAACCAGGAGGAAACAGGATGGACAGGTGCCTGAGCGCCCACTGGAGACTTCACACGGAGGAGAATTCAAATCAAAGCCTAATGTTTGGGAAGAGTTTTAGCACGAGTAGAACTCTTCCTGAATTTCAGTTCCTCCAAGAAGAAGAGAAACCATACAAATGCTATGTTTGCGGAAAGTGCTTTACGCGGAGTACAAACCTGACTTCCCATCAGCGGATCCACACGGGGGAGAAACCATACGGCTGCCCAGACTGCGTGAAGAGATTCTCTAGCCAGTCAGACCTCATTAAGCACAAAAGGATCCACCGAGGAGAGAAGCCGTACAAATGCTTTGTCTGCGGAAAGAGTTTTAGTCAAGGGGGCCATCTCACTTCCCATCAGCGGATCCACACAGGGGAGAAGCCCTATAAGTGCTTGGAATGCGGGAAACACTTCAGCAAGAACACCAACCTGACACTGCATCAGAGGATCCACACTGGAGAGAAACCGTACAAATGTCTCGAGTGCGGAAAAAGCTTCACGTGGAATTCCAACCTGACCTCGCATCAGAGGATCCACACCGGGGAGAAGCCGTTCCAGTGTTCGGATTGCAGCAAGAGCTTCTGCAACCATTCGACTCTGATTAAGCACATGAGGATCCACACGGGGGAGAAACCCTATCAATGCTTGGTGTGTGGAAAGAGCTTCAGCCAGAGCGCCAGCCTCACCACACACAAGAGAAGCCACACCGGGGAAAAACCGTACAAGTGCTCTGAATGTGGGAAGAGCTATAGCAAAAATACAAACCTTATTTCTCACCAGAGAATTCATAATCTGGGCAAATTGCATAACTAAAGGCAGCATTAAGGCCTAAGGGTGCATTGACAATCCCAGGTTTAGGAATCAGAAACTCAGGCTTTGAGGGGGAGGGGGTTGCGTCCACATGGAAGCGTGAGAGAATCTGCTCGGAATTCACATAGGGAATTAACTGTTTTAGGAGCAGAGAAGAACGCCAGCTGGTCCAACACTGGGTGAAGCCATCTAAAAGACCAGATCAATGTTTCTCAACCTTGGCAACTTTAAGACGTGCGGACTTCAACTCCCAGAATTCCCCAGCCAGCCTGGGGAATTCTGGGAGTTGAAGTCCGCACGTCTTAAAGTTGCCAAGGTTGAGAAACACTGGACTAGACTGTAGCAAAACCTTTGATTGTAACTGAGGCTGTGGAATGCCCGGAGGTGGTGTCAAAAAAAGTCATTGCGTGTGAAAAAGGGGCGGGGCTTCAGTCATGCCATGGCAGCTGCTTTTGGGTCTCCCCTGCGGGCGCTCTTGGTCATGAAACCCATCTGAGACCCAAGAGGAAATGAGGAAGCATTAAAATGACCGAAACCTTATTTGGGTTTTCCATCCTTTGAAACGCATATCCGTGGCAAGTTCTTGTAGATGTGCATTTTGTCGGTCATAGCTGATGATTGCTTTACTGCAATAAAACGAACGTCCTTTTTGCTGTCTGTGTGTTACTGCTTCTTCTCCATCTTTGTCAAGAACGGGCAGGGAAAGCGGTTTTAATGGAGTTCAGAAATGGACGTGAGCGATCTAAATTACAGTGGGGCAAAAAAGTATTTAGTCAGCCACCAATTGTGCAAGTTCTCCCACTTAAAAAGATGAGAGAGGCCTGTAATTTTCATCATAGGTATACCTCAACTATGAGAGACAAAATCGGGGGAAAAATCCAGAAAATCACATTGTCTGATTTTTAAAGAATTTATTTGCAAATCATGGTGGAAAATAAGTATTTGGTCACCTACAAACAAGCAAGATATCTGGCTCTCACAGACCTGTAACTAAGAGGCTCCTCTGTCCTCCACTCATTACCTGTAATGGCACTTGTTTGACCTTGTTATCAGTATAAAAGACACCTGTCCACAACCTCAAACAGTCACACTCCAAACTCCACTATGGCCAAGACCAAAGAGCTGTCGAAGGACACCAGAAACAAAATGGTAGACCTGCACCAGGCCGGGAAGACTGAATCTGCAATAGGCAAGCAGCTTGGTGTGAAGAAATCAACTGTGGGAGCAATAATTAGAAAATGGAAGACATACAAGACCACTGATAATCTCCCTCGATCTGGGGCTCCATGCAAGATCTCACCCCGTGGGGTCAAAATGATCACAAGAACGGTGAGCAAAAATCCCAGAACCACACAGGGGGACCTAGTGAATGACCTGCAGAGAGCTGGGACCAAAGTAACAAAGGCTACCATCAGTAACACACTATGCTGCCAGGGACTCAAATCCTGCAGTGCCAGACATGTCCCCCTGCTTAAGCCAGTACATGTCTGGGCCCGTCTGAAGTTTGCTAGAGAGCATTTGGATGATCCAGAAGAGGATTGGGAGAATGTCATATGGTCAGATGAAACCAAAGTAGAACATTTTGGTCTAAACTCAACTTGTCGTGTTTGGAGGAGAGAGAATGCTGAGTTGCATCCAAAGAACACCATACCTACTGTGAAGCATGGGGGTGGAAACATCATGCTTTGGGGCTGTTTTTCTGCAAAGGGACCAGGACGACTGATCCGTGTAAAGGAAAGAATGAATGGGCCATGTATCGTGAGATTTTGAGTGAACACCTCCTTCCATCAGCAAGGGCATTGAAGATGAAACGTGGCTGGGTCTTTCAGCATGACAATGATCCCAAACACACCGCCCGGGCAATGAAGGAGTGGCTTCGTAAGAAGCATTTCAAGGTCCTGGAGTGGCCTAGCCAGTCTCCAGATCTCAACCCCATGGAAAACCTTTGGAGGGAGTTGAAAGTCCGTGTTGCCCAGCGACAGCCCCAAAACATCACTGCTCTAGAGGAGATCTGCATGGAGGAATGGGCCAAAATACCAGCAACAGTGTGTGAAAACCTTGTGAAGACTTACAGAAAACATTTGACCTCTGTCATTGCCAACAAAGGATATATAACAAAGTATTGAGATGAACTTTTGATATTGACCAAATACTTATTTTCCACCATGATTTGCAAATAAATTCTTTAAAAATCAGACAATGTGATTTTCTGGATTTTTCCCCCGATTTTGTCTCTCATAGTTGAGGTATACCTATGATGAAAATTACAGGCCTCTCTCATCTTTTTAAGTGGGAGAACTTGCACAATTAGTGGCTGACTAAATACTTGTTTGCCCCACTGTATTTTGCTTTGATACCCTTGTGCACATAACAGAATACAGGTAGTCCCCGGGTTAAGAATGCCCGGTTTATGGATGACCCACGGTTAGGAACGGAGCCTATTGTAACAAAATTCAAGTTAAATACACAATGATTTGAGTTAAATACACAGTCATTCGAGTTCATTACACAATACTACTTATGCAGTATTATACAATAATACTGTTCCAGCTTACAGACAAATTTGACTTAAGGACACACCTTGGGAACAGAACTCATTCTTAAACTGGGGACTCCCTGTATGTGTAAGTAAAGGTTAACAAAAGACAAACCAAATAATACATTATCCCCAAATCAATAAATCATCTAATACGCATAAGGAATAAATCAGTTATATTGTCATTTGTACAGATAGATTATCTGTTCTTGTTTTGGATAATTCACTTCCAAAAAACTGCCAGAAGTGTGGTCCAGAAAAAAAATGGGCTATTCTTGTATTCCCTATAATATTCTGCTTTCAGAACAAAATATTTTGCACCTCTTTAGTTGGTAGGGTACTGTGTTTAGGTTATTGCCAATGTTATGAAAGGAAATGCAGAATTTGGCTATTCAAGTGCATTGTAATGGAGCCAGCATCCTGTCACTTGCGGTACCTCTAGATGGCACCGGTGTGATCCCCAAATTAATTAAATATGAATTTAACAAATTAAAAATGGCTGCATTCTTGCAAGATCACCAACTCCCCCTAAAGGTTGGTGTTCTGGGAGGCCTTGTGAAATAGCAGGAATAGCAATATCTCACGAGATTTCAGAGTGAGCCCGGGGCCAGTTTTAATTTCTGAAAATTGCATTTGCTACCACTTGCATTGAGGCACAGCGCCTGAAATGATAGCTACCTTCTGCATTACAGTATAAAACTCTTCTGCTTTCCTGAAAAGTAAGTTTGCTTTGCCTTAAGTGTGATAGAGTTATTCAGATGCCGTGATGTGTGTATACCTACAAAGATTGGGATCGTGCGAGCCGTGGTGTTCCCTGTGACACTCTATGGAAGTGAAAGTTGGACTTTAAAGAAGCAGGATAGGAGGAGTATTGACATCTTTGAACTTTGGTGTTAGAAAAGGCTCCTGAGAATACCATGGACAGCCAAGAAAACAAAGCAATGGATCATCAAATAAATCAATCCAGAGTTCTCACTCAAGGCACAAATGACCAGGCTCAAATTATCCTACTTTGGACACATACGGGAAGACCCGGCTCCCTGGAGAAGGCTCTGATGCTGGGAAAGGTGGAAGGAAAGAGAAGAGGGGGACCAGCAGCAAGGGGGAGGGATGGGGCACCATTAGGAGACTTGAAAGAACAGGTTAGGGATAGATCGTCATGGAGAAGGTGACCCTAGGAGTCATCCAGCATTTATGTTGAAAACTACTTGATGGCACGTAATCAAAGTAAAACAACCTCCTTTGACTGTGAGTGAAACAGAAGCGGCTGGTGCTTCCATTGCTGGAAGAAACAGGCTGGAAGGATGCAGAATGTGCCCAAATTAAACCATTTGAAATTTGAAAAGGCTCTTGTGGGCTCAAAAGAGTTTTTTAACCCCTGATCATTCCAGACAGGTTTTGAGTAGGAAGCGACTCTAAATCACTCTGTTTTGAACTTGAAACACTTCCAAGTGGCCCATGTCCTGTTGGAAATGGTTCAGTGTGGAAACGTTTTGCACACCCCAGACTGGGAGCGTTGTGGTGTTGGAACTAAAGGAGAACATCGATACAGGGAGTGGAGCAGAGATGGGTAAAATGGAGAAGAGAAAACATCAGTATGAACCTTTTGCATACTTGGACATTCTTCAGCCTTTTGGGCATTTGTGAAGATCAGCTTTCAACATTACTCATCACTGTGGTCCTGTTGGCAGGTTCAAAAGCGTCCACACTGTAGACCTTGAAGCCAATTTGCAAAACTCGATTCCTAGAAAACCTTTTAAAAACCCAAGAAAAAAACAGGCCGGCAGCAGTACGCTGTAGCCAGTTGGCTTTTAACCAATAACTTACGGGCAGAAAACAAGCCAACTTGGTCACCCTGCCTGTTTTTTGCTGGCAGTCAAAGATCACAAGGTGCTTTTGTGGTGTCTGAGCTCTTTTGTGGTGTTTGAGCCTGTGTGGTGATGTCACCACACAGGACCCGATCTGCAGCAGCAGGATGACCCAGACTTAAGAAGGGGGACTTGAACAATGATGTCACAATGAGGCGGAGCTTGCTGGACCTTGTCCGGCTTTGCTGCAGACGTCTCTGGGCAGCTTGATGGGCATTGAATGGTGGCAACATCTGGAGGACCACCCATTTTCCCAATCATGCTTTACAGGAAGTGGATGCTGGGAGGAGGATTGCACAGGGGAGTCTTCAAAAGGGGTCTCCCCATTCCTATTCCAGCACTTTCATCACTACCCCATGTGGGCTGTGGGGCCTCCAGAACATGGTTGCCCAACTTTATTCCTCAGAGGTCCTTGTTTATAATTAAATAACCAGGGCGTCTGCAGGGAGTGTCCCCAAAGTCAAGCTGGTGGCCATAACTGCATCATCTAACCCAGTGTTTCTCAACCTTGACAACTTGAAGATGCGCGGACTTCAACTCCCAGAATTCCCCAGCCAGCATGGCTGAGACCAGTGTCCATACTCCCAGAATTCTCTGCAATGGCCATGCTGGCTGGAGAATTCTGGGAATTGAAGTCCACGCATCTTCAAGCTGCCAAGGTTGAGAAACACTGCTCTAGAGGAACATGGATCAGCACGGAGAACAGGGAGCGAAAGAAGTCAACAGCCTAACCTAGGCAGTGTCCCTGAGGGCCCAAATGAACTTTGACAACCTATTTTTTTCCACCCTCATCCCATGACTTTGCCATCATCTCGTCCCCAGCTTTGGAATAAAACTTCTTCCATCCTCCATTCCAGAAAATAATAGAAGAAATGCCGGGGCAGTAGACCAAACGCCCTGAAAGAAGGTGAAGGTAAAGCTCTTCCAGACGGTTGCCTAGAAAACTACTCCATGCTGGGGGTTGAGGTCAGTTTGGGGAAAATGTGTACTTTTCAGTGCCATTCGAATAACAGAAATGAAGTATCAGCTGCTAATAAAGAGCCCATATTTTTTCTTGTGGTTCTTATTTATTTGTCACGTTTATATAGCCGCCCATCTCACACAAAGCGACGTTGGGCGGCGTACAACGATGAAATAAAACAACAAATAGCTAAAAACAATGATAAAAAGAGATTATTAAAATGAAAACATTATCAACAGTTTTTAAATATACAAACATGGATACCTTGCAGGGTTGTTGCGGGGAAAAATGGGAGTGCTATATAGGTCACCTCCAACTCAGAAAGAAAGGCAGGATATAAATCTTTTAAGAAGGAGAAAAAAAAGTGGATCATTAGCAATATAGGCTCCAGAGATTCCACTGGGGCAAACCAGTCAGCATGATTTATTTCACAATATGAATATCATTTCTTCAAGTTATATCTTGCCTTTCTATCCACAGGGCGTTCTAGGCGGTTAACAACAGGAGAGTAAACGTAAAGAGACTCTGATGAAG
Source organism: Python bivittatus (assembly GCF_059951505.1). NCBI lineage: Eukaryota > Metazoa > Chordata > Lepidosauria > Squamata > Pythonidae > Python > Python bivittatus. Next base: position 2,132,272 of record NW_028277111.1, on the reverse strand, counting down.
CAGAAGCCTGGACTAGATAAACCCTTGATATGAACCCAATTTTTCTTTTTCTTTCATTTTTAAAAAAATTATTAGGCAGACTCTCACCTGATTCACATGCTGAAGCAACTCAGTACAATCAAAAATCATTAAGCAAATCATGATTAAGCCAATTATGACTTAGAGTAGGTTTTTTTCCCCAGTCTTGGTAACTCCCAGGACTTTCAGATACAGCAGAGAATTCACACAGGAGAGAAACCGTACGGGTGTTAAAAGTAGGAAAAGAAATTCAGTGGGAAGTCAAGCTTTCAGATACATAGACGTTGCCATGGAGGAAATGAAGACATGAACATATGTTGGTCAGTCAAGATTCCTTCAGGAAGAGAGGGGAAAAGGCCCACGGACATCCAGAAGGAGGACTCTTCGGCATGGTTGGATAAAATCTTCCTTGAAAAAGAACCAGAAGGCATAAAAATATATAGGGAGAATCTTGATGCTGCCCCAAGGGCAATGTTTTTCAACCTTGTCAACTTTAAGATGTGGGGACTTCAACTCCCAGAATCCCCCAACCAGCAGTTGCAGCCATGTTTCTCCCCCAACCATCAGGAGTTGGCTTCAAAAACCTGGAGAATCATTGCCTAAATCTGGGCCATTTTTATGGCTAGGAAGTATGGAACTCCCTGCTTAATTATTCGCATTTAGCTATATCTCGTATGTTTCAGTTGGATGGCTTTAATTCCATTTTTTGGAAATCACGTTTGGGAGAAAGTATCTGAGATGCACCTCCTGAAATGGGCCACTTGTATCAGATAAGGCCTTTGGAACTCCTTGCCTCAGGTTTGTGGATCAGTAGCAATTTTATTTTGAACTTGTCAAGAGATGGTTTTAGAAGCTTTATTCAACTTACTTCCCATAATGATTTTAGGTTATCTAGGTTATCTAGGAAACAATTAGACATGGTTGTCTTCTGCCAGGGAAATGACTGTTACCTTTTTCCTGAAATAAAGAAAGCGGTTGGTCTCTTCTGCTTGTGGTACAACTGAGAAATGTTACGGATGAATCCTGAATCTTTGCAGAGAAGAGCGGAAGAATGTGGGAGGGAAGGAAACGTTTCTGTAATTTCTCCATTATTCAATTGAAATATCGCCGGGGCGGTTCGTTTTGCTACTTTTGAGATGGTTTACTGTTTGTTGCTTTCCACGAATTTGTTTCCTAATAAAAAGTCAATGCTTAAATCTTTTTTTTTTTCCTTGCAAATGCTCAGGGCATAAATATCTACGCAGGTTGGTAACATTTGATAGAAAGGATATTGCTTAGGTCTGGTCACTGCAAAACCATCTTGGGCCCAGACGGATTGCAAGAAAGGAATGGCTGCTTGTTATATTTCCCTTACAACATCATAAATCCTTATTTCAAATACATGTAGAGTAAAACGCCTGCATTAAATTTCAGGTATGTTTTTATTTTACACTTCGTAGTCCTTTTTTCACCCTGGTTCCAAAAAGTGAAAGGGGAGACTCCAATTTTTAAATCTGTCCAGGAAATAAAAAACATTATACACACTTTCTCATAACAAGAACTTTTCTAACCGGTTGGACTCACTTCTAGCACAGAAAATGGAGGTTAATCTGATTTCAAAATGCAATTGGTAGTAAATCAAGGTCTGGATTATGATAGCCACAAATGGGTTATGCTAAATGATAGTTTCTTTAAGGATAGCTTCTTTAAAAAGACATTATTGGCTGTGTTTGGACATTGTAACCAAGCCCTAAATAATGGTTTACCAAAGAGTGACTGAGTCCATGTAACAAGCTCAGCAAAAACCAACAACCCAGATAATGGTTTAGTTTTGACCAGATAAAATGAAACAAGATTTCAGTAGAAACCACCTTGAACCCTTGGAGAGAAGATGAAGTATGAATCCAATGAGCTAATATTTTCCCCAGGTCCAAGTAAGCCAAAGTTTAAACCAGGATCAGGGTTGAATCACCAAGGTTTCTAGACACACCATGTAAAGCACAGCACTGCCATAGATCGTGAAGACAGGGAAGGCAGGCTGGGTGAATAATTAGATATTTTGGTTGAACGGGAGCAACTTCCCCCTTGGTTCACCTTGATTTGGCTTCAATTGTTTGGGTTGTATCCAGAAGCTGGATGTAGGCTGAGGTGCCAGGAGAAAATTGTGCAAGCTGAGCAAATAGCCAGATATTGAGCAATTATTTGGCTGAGTATGGCTGTGGGTTACCTATCTTTTCTCCTGCTCCATTCTTTGGGCAGCAAAGAGCAGTGACTTGCAAGAAAAACAGATCTATGCGTTTCATTCTACAGGCGTGATCAAGCCCTCCAACTTTCAACTGCATGGTTTTTCCGCAAGGCTGATGCCGCTAACCGATGCTTCATCAGAGGATGTTCACCCAGCATTGTCGCAAGCTTGTCTGGTGGTGACTTCAAGCTGGGAATGTGGGGTTATTGTCTGTTTTTCTAAGATATTGGCTGGTGATTGGAGCAGCAAACCTTTTCCCAGAATAATCTGAAAAGTTCACTGGAATGTTTGGGAAAATAAAATGAACTGCTCTGAACAGTCTGAAGGGGAGTTCAAGGGAAAGAGGAAATGGAAGAAGTTATTCTCCGAAATTTATCCCGTGCGGTCCATTTCATTTCCTCATCGTTCTGTTTAAACAAGATGGTGTCGTTGAATGAAAAAACAACCCATACAAAAATTTAACTGCAACCCAGTCCATGCAAAAATTCACATTTGTCCCCATCCTGCTGAATTCTTATTTCTCTTAAAATGTATACTTCCACATTTATTTTATGCATATGAATCTACCCAGTAGGTTGGCAATGAAATGCATGTACATGAACACAATGATTTCATCTTCTGCCGGTGCTGCTGCTGAAAAGCGGTTCACAGAATACTGCTGTCAGGTCACAGAATTTGCAGAAGGTGAAATCATTGTGCAGAAGGCTGGCAGTCGTACCTGTATGTGATATTTGAAGTTATGTGGATCTTAGGAAAAGTCCCACTAGCGTATTGCAACCTTTGGAGAAACATAATAGCCAGATCACAACTTTTGGAGAAGCGAGGTAGGCATGTTATGACCTTCCAAGGAAGTCTAGTTGCCTTGTTATGATGTACAGAGAAGGGCATTTACCTTGCAGTGTGCGGAGAAGCATGGCCACTGTGTTGCAAAGTTTGGAGAAATGTGGCGGCTGTTTCTTAACACCTGGAAAAGCACAGAAGGTGTGCGACAACACCCAGAGAAGCACGGGTGTGGCCCATTAACATCTGGAGAAGCATGATCACAGCAGAACAACATCTCGAGACGCATGACCACGGTGCACTAACATCTGGAGAAGTGGGGTGGCGGTGCGTGCAGCATCTGGGGACACATGGTCACAGTGGGCAAGCATCTGGAAGCACAGGGCCATTCTGCATTAACATCTGGAAAAGCACGGTCATCGGGCAACATTTAGAGAAGCACGATCCCTGTCCATCAACACCTGGAGAAGCATGGCCATAATGTCCTAACGTCTGGAGAAGCGTGGTGACTGTGAATCGACACTCAGAGAAGCCCCGTTGGGGTGTTGTGTTCAGAAAAGTTTACATCACAACAGACCATGATTCCATTACCCAAACACCCAGCAAAGAGTAGAATTGCTTTGAAACATTTGTGCGCTGGAGCATATGAATGGTCAACTACAAGCCTTGCGCAAACACCATCTGTGGCCTCTTCCCTTCCTCTTCTCTGTTTGCTTACCCAACCTGCCCAATGTTATTTCCTCTGCCTTTAGGCTGTTGGCAGAAAACTCATGGAGAAGGATCGGGAGGGAGCTGAATAAGGGAGCTGCAGAAAGTGTGAAGGGTTCCTTCTTCACGCATCACTTCCTTGGGGAACCTCATGGAGAAGGACCAGCTATTCAGTGTCTTTAGCATCTTCCTCTTCTCACTGTTGTTTCTTCCTGGGTTCTCCACCACAACTCCAGAACCGTAAGTCCCTGGCTGGACGGTCCCAACCTTGTGTTTTCGCTTCCTTGCTTCTCACAAACTTTGATGCATGCAGTTCTGCAAACAGCAGCCTCGGCCAGGGGAAGTGCGTGTCGCGCAGCTTTGCCGCTACCGGGTACCATCTTGGATTGCTTGAAAAGGGGATGGAGGGAGGGGATGCGTCAAGGCGGGTCTCAGAAGCAAGGGGCCCTTGGGTGGGAGACCACCAGGAACTCCCAGAGCCGCAGTTTAGACTGGGAAAGGCAAACCAATTCTGTAAATGAGATGGAGGGGCCCATAAAATCATTAAGAGTTGAGCTCAGTTTGAAGGAAACTTGTTACCTTATCTGTATCAAAGATCACAAGGCAGTAGACCAGTGTTTCTCAACCTGGGCAACTTTGAGACATGTGGACTTCAACTCCCAGAATTCCCCAGCCAGCCTGGCTGGCTGGGGAATTCTGGGAGTTGAAGTCCACATGTCTCAAAGTTGCCCAGGTTGAGAAAGTTTGCAGTAGACCGTCAATGTTGCAGAAAGTGGCCAGCCCTGCCTATGCTCAGAAGCTAAGCAGAGTGGTTCATGCTTGGATGAGAGACCACCAGCAAATCCCAGCCATATTAAGAAGTCCAAAGCCTATCCTGGAAGAAGCCACTTCTCTCTTGCTGCCATGAAAGCAACACGGGCCTTCCACGAAGTCCCCAGCCCGTTAAAGTTGAACTCAACCTTAAAGGAGACGTAGATTTTGATCACCTATTCCTGTGGTTTCAGAGGTTTTCAGAAGGGCCATGAAATCCCAGATTGCTGGAGTTTGAACGTGGAGATTTCTGCAGGCAATCTACACACCCCAGTTTGCTTGGGACAGTCACGGTTTACGCCAGTTGTCCTGATGCCTTCTCCAATGTAGCATTTGTCCTGGATTTTTCATGCCTCCACAAGCGGATAGGGAGGCCTTCTGGTCTCAGCTGATGGTGGGAAAAGTATTTAACATTCCTTCCCCTGGAGTACCAGCCACAAGTACACATTTTTTAATTTTTAGAAAGTAGTTTATTTTTGGAAGTAATGTTTGAAGAGAACCATTTTCTAGGTCCATTAACATTATAAAACCAATCTGTCCGTCCACAAATCAATACAGTGGTACCTCGGGTTACGATCTTAATCCGTTCCGTGACTCTGGTCGCAACCCGAAGCAAATTTTCCCCATAAGGTTCAATGTAATGGTACCTCGGGTTACGAACGCCTCTGCTAACGAGCTTTTTGGGTTGCGACCAGAGTCACGGAACGGATTAAGATCGTAACCCGAGGTACCACTGTACCGTTAATCTGTTCCGGCGTCCGCGGACCACGCGTCAGGGGCGGAAAAACAGCCGCAGACCACCCGTCAGGGGCAGAAAAACGGCCGCGGGCCACGCATCAGGGCAGAAAAACGGCCGCAGACCACTGCACGGGTGGAAAAACGGCTGCGGACCACATGGAACAGGCGGAAAATGGCCGCGGACCACGTGGAATGGCGGAAAATGACCACGGATCCGGTTTGTAACCCGAGGCGGAGTTCGCACATCGAGGTAAATTTTTTCGGCCAGAGCTGGTCGCAACCCGAAAAGTTCGTTAGCAGAGGCGTTCGTAACCCGAGGTACCACTGTATTTCAAATAGTTATATAGCTTTCATTATCCTTAGGGCCTTCTTTTACTCTCACAGTATCCTGGTTTGGATAATTAAATTATAGGTCACCCTAACTCTAACAAAATGTAATCTGTATTTTACGTCAAACTTCCAATTATTCTTGAAAGTATACTCATTTTAATTTTTCCATGTATGCATTTATGCATTTATGTAGCCACCCAACATAAATTGTATGATTCTGGGCCGCCGTATAAATGCATGTACATGAATGCACTGGGTTGGGGGGTGCATGGGGGGGACTGTGTGCAAGAATGTGCACACTGTGGGAGACTCGTGCATGAAAATATGTATGGATTTGTGTCCATGTGTGTTTTTAAAGGCAAACGAATGAGGAAGGGGGATTGAAATGCCTCTGGCTTGACCCACCAAATTCTTTGCCTGTTAATCTCCCCCTGGGTGGGACCAGGTCAAAGACATCTGACTGAGCTTTCCCTATAAAGTGTAACCGTTAACTGAGACACGCAGGTCTTTCAAGAACCACCAGTTGGAGGAACGTAATTTTTAGCGAATGACCCTTCCGTTCATGTTTGCTCTGCTGCTTGGCAAGGGACGAGGTGGAAAAGTACTTTTGAGTACGTGCTGGATTTGGGGACAGAAAGAAGATGTCGGTTATCCTCGTCCAACAAACATGGACGCAGCTTTCTGCAGTAGAAGGAGAAAGTTCCCAGAGTTTTGACTGTACAGGAGGGGATAAACGTTGGCCCTTGCAGCCTCTGCTCCTTTGACTGAGGTCCTCTTCTCCGTGATGGCACCACTCAGATTTGTCAGCCACGAACAGCTGTAAAGTTTCCCTGTAGGAAAAGGAGAAGGAGAAGGAGTAACAGCAATTGGTTAAGCCTCCAGTAAACTTAATACAATTGTTTTAACTTAAAAACAAGAGAGGGAAAAGGGCCAACAGTTCTAGCTGTGCTACGGTTGGTGACACCGTTGCCTCACAACTGCAGCTCATGACACCATTACAACACAACTTCTCTTTGGAGAAGACCCTGATGCTGGGAAAGATGGAAGGCCAAAGGAGAAGAGGACAGCAGAGGATGAGATGGTTAGATAGCATCACTGAAGCAATGAGCATGAAACTGAGCCAACTCAGGGAGGCAGTGAAGGACAGGAAGGCCTGGCGCAATATGGTTCATGGGGTCACGAAGAGTCGGACACGACTTAACGACCGAACAATAAGTGCTGCCTTAAGCTCCAGTTAACCAAAATAAAGAAATGATTGATTCAACCTGCCTTCCAGGAGGATCAAGTTGAGGGTGAAGCCCCAAAGGGTTAAGCGGATAACCTCCATATCTCCATATGCGAAGAGAGGAGTCTTTGGAAAAGACCCTGAAGCTGGGAAAGATTGAAGGCAAAAGGAGAAGAGGATGGCAGAGGATGAGATGGTTAGATAGCATCACTGAAGCAATGAGCATGAAACTGAGCAAACTCAGGGGGGCAGTGAAGGCCAGGAAGGCCAGGCGTGATATGGTTCATGGGGTCACGAAGAGTTGGACACAGCTTAACAACTGAACAACAACAAATATAAAGCTGTAGTTGTGTTGTAATGGTGTCATGAGCTGCAGTTGTGAGGCAACGGTGTCACCAACCGTAGTACAGTTGGTGTACTACTCTTCGCATTAGGGGGCCAAAGTATCTGAGCTTGAACTTCAGTATCAATCCTTCCAATGAGCAGTCAGCTTTATGTTACCTTTCATTTTTTAAAAAGGGAGCTCTACATCCTGGCCAGAAAAGGGAGCTTCTTAAAGATGGAGCTCTACACCCTGGCCTTTGATATCAATTGATATCTTGGCTTGGCTTAAGGAGCCCCGGAGTCACACCGGGACTGCTCATTTTCCCAGACCCACTGTTGCCTACTGCCGATCTCCATATGTGACAGGGCCTTTTCTCCACCTGCTTCTTGGGAATAAACTTCCAAAACAGGTGTCCTATTTTGGGGGACTTCTCTTCACAAAGCTGCCTCTGTTCAGGCCTTCAGTTACTTGAGCAGCAAAGACGCAAAGGAGTGATATCTGGTTATATCAGCAACACCCTTCTCCTAGATGTCAAACCCACACTGGCCATACTGGTGATACATATAACAAACATGTAAAAAAATGGGGCTTCACCAGCATGGTTATCCCCATCATTATGACTTTTTAAAAACATACCCACAGAGACATTCCACGGATGCTCCTGACATCTAATGTTATATTATTAGAGTAATGTTTCTCAACCTTGGCAACTTTAAGACATGTGGACTTCAACTCCCAGAATTCCCCAGCCAGCATGCTGGCTGGGGAATTCTGGGAGTTGAAGTCCACATGTCTTAAAGTTGCCAAGGTTGAGAAACACTGTATTAGAGGTTGACCTGGCTTTGCGAGGTCTATTCTAGGAATGCATTCCCCCTGCCCCAGCAACTCTGGCCAGGACAAAACTTGATTTGGCTGTCATTTAATTTAAATTCCAATAAAAGCATCTCAGCTCAGGGCAATTCATTGCTGAAGATGAAGGCACCCGTACATGGCCCTTAAGTCCCCTGAAATGGGAAGAATGATCCCCATTTGGGGCAGAGGGAGGGTTTTGAAAGCTTAAAATGAGCCAGACTGGTATGGTGGTTAAACTGGAAGACTAGAGACCAACTTTGGGCCAGTCCCCCCTCTCTCAGCCCAGCCCACCTCACAGGGTTGTGGCAGTGGGGAAAGTAAGAGGAGGGAGCATTATGTACACCGCCCAGAGTTGTGTAAGAATAATGGCGAGATACAGATCAAATAAATAAATAAATAACATCTCCTCCGAGTTGAGTTCAAGTGTTGGTGATTCCATGGAGACTTCCACACTGTTTTCGTGTCAGCGTCCCAGGAATTGTTGGCCGTTGACTTTTTTCCGGAAAGTTATTTCAGCTTCCTGGGATCCAGGATGCCATAAATGGCTCCCAAATGCTAAGAGTGAAAACAAGGGTCCACAGATGTCAGGACCTTCCCCCTGGGAGGGAGGGGACATTGGGAATGGGCCTCTTCCTGATGCCATCACCCAGGCAAACCCTTGAGGGCTCCCCTCAGCCCTTCACTGGGGGTCCTTCCTCTCTTCCAGCCAATATTTGGTACTGGTGCCTTTCCTGATCCATACGGAGACCACCGAGAAGATCTGCGTCCAGCTGACCCACCTGAACGAGTCAGTGACCCTGAGTGTCGTGCTGGAATATACAGCGTGGAACCGGAGTCTGATCAGAGATGTGATAACAGAGAAGGACGTCTTCCAATGCGTCCCCTTTCAGGTGAGATTTTCTGCCCTTCTGCTTGGGTTTCTAACCCTAATCAATGTTACCAGGTCTCTAGCCTGAGAAACTCCTCATAACAGCTTTGCCTGGAGGTTGAAGTGACTTAGGAGCACCATACTAAGAAGTACAATTGAAATTTTTAAGGCACCTTATGAGTGCATTCACAAAACGGCCACTGAGAAGGTGAGGCTGGTCACAAAGATATTCATTTTCCAGAAGGCAAACTGGTTATTTGGCCCTTAACTACCCCCCTCCCCTTCCTGTACCATCTCAGTTTAATTTCATCCCTTTTTTATTTTTCCTGCACTGGTGGGACCAGTTCCCAACCAAAAGGCAGCTTCTAGCGCCATACTCTAATAGTTATTAGAGGGGTTTCTCGTTGATTAGGACTGAATGGGAAAGTTATTAGGACTATATAAGGGAATGTTGGGAAATATATGGAAGTGCTTTCTATTATCTTTGGGAAGGGATGATGGTATATGATCATACTAGTGAGATTTTTATATGCCCATAGATGACAAAAACACACAGATATTTAGGATTGGACATTAATGGTAATGGAGGTGGTGACATAGTATATTGAAATTTAAAAAGGGGGGAGTTAGTTTTGCTTCTATTTGGAAATTGCTTTTGGTTTTTTTTGTTTTTTTTTGCTTGGGATTTAAAATGCCATGTTGCCTTGGGGCTTTGATAATTATTAGATTTTAGGGTTAGAGAAGTATTTTGTATTAGTTATATTTTTAGAGGAAAAGATGTATGTATTCTATATTTGTATCTGCAACAAAGGAAGTCGGAAGTCATCTATTCTTTCTCTCTCTTCTTTTCTTTTTCTTTTCTACACTTTTAACTCTTTCTTTTTTTCTGACTTTTCTGTCTCTTTGGTTTTTCTGTTTCCTTATATTGTATTCTTTACTGAAAATGAATAAAGTTTCTTTAAAAAAAAGAACGCCCACTAAGCATCGGTGAGGCTGAGACACATTCGGTCAATAAAGAAGATACCAGAGGTTGGAACTTGTTTTACATCCTGCCACTTGCCCCATGTTTTAATTTCAAAGAATCTTTTTTTTAAAAAGTTCAAGGAGTCAAGGAGCCTTGTTAGCATCATAGGAGGTTCTGTAGTCACACGGATGAGTTATAATAGTCAGATGTTTCCATCCAGAAGCCCAAGACTCCTTTCAGAAACTTCTACTGTGTTTTGGCTTGTAGAACAAAAACAGTGGAGATGAGGAGTCTGCTGGGTGGGTAGGGTCAAAACTGGCAAATTTCAGATGGAATGTAATCCCCCCTCAGTCACAGAAGTTTCCTGGGGGCCAATCCCTTCCCCTCAGCCCCAGAGCCAGGGTGGGGTGGTGGTGCAGATGTCGAACTAGGAGTGGGGAGACCCCCATTCTGGTCCCCACTCAACCATGGAAGCCCCATGGAAGACTCTGGGTCAGTCCCTCCTGCACAGCCCAGCCTTACCTCACAAGGATATTGGAAAAATGGGAGCAGGAACACCTTGAGCTTCTAAAGTAGGAATAGAAATCTATCAACCAATTATAAAAATGAATAAATGAATAAATAAAATCAGGCAGGACCTCAAGAGGGGATAGATTCATTATCGCGTAAGACTTCGGCCTGCTCCTACATCAAGCCAAGCCACATGTGGTCTCGATTTAGCATGCTATGGTGAAGCCAGCCATTCTGGCTTGAAAGCCAGTTGTTTATTTAGCAAGCTATGGCTTAAAACATACTTTGCAGTGTATCCTTATCCCACTGAGTCACTGTCATTCCCAAAAAGACCTTAAGGGTGTTGGTCTTCCTGCTCCAGCTTCCCAAATGGAACAGTTCCTTGGGGTCCCCGGAGGTGTTTCTCCTGGTGACGGTGAAGGGCCCATCGCTGGAGTTCAGAAGTCGGAAGAAAGTGCTGATCCAGAACGTGGATAGCCTGGTCTTCATCCCGATGGACAAATCTATTTATAGGGCTGGACAAAAAGGTATGTAAGCAGTTCCAGAGGGGAAATGGTTCTGTTAAACCATTCCCCTTGCAACTCCAAGCTTCTTACTCCTTTGGCAAATCTGGCCTGAGGCACCATCTGGAACGGTAAATGTGTTCCTCATTGCATCCTTGTCCCTTTAGATAAATTCAGAGATGGACCCCGGGAATCACCAAGCCGTGAGCCACCTACTCCAACCCAGAGCCCAAGGCAGAAAACTCAAACAAGATCATTTCCAAGCAAGGACAAACCACCTTCCCCTTCAAGGCCTTCTTTATACTACCTTTGGGGAACATGCAGTCCCTCGACTTGGAAAATCTGGGAAGCCTGGTCTACTTTCCCATACAATCTGATTCATTGCCCTGACTATTAGTTCCTCAATCAATGGGCTACTTAAGAACATGAGAACCTAAGCAGTGCCCTGCTGGATTGGACCCCTGGCCCTCTATCCAGCAGTCCGTTCTCCCAGTGGCCCACCAACTGCACCAGGAAGCCCACCAGTCTCTCAGCAAATGGCCTTCAGAGGCAGTTGCTCTTCTATCAAGGCTGATAGCCATGGATCCCCAGGACTTCCATGAATTGGCCCAATCTGTTTTTGAAGCCATCAACCTGGTAGCAAGCACCAGATCTTGCAATAATGATCAATACCACGTATTTCCTCCACTGTGAGATTATGATATGTTCCCATCACCAGCTGCCAACATGGTTGCTTCCCTGCTAGAATAGCTAATTCTGGCCCCAAGTGGAATCATGAAGAGAAAAGGAAACCTATCCTTAGATCTACAGTGCACATTCCAGTTGGAGGGCAAAGCTTAATCTGTTCCTCCTAGGGTGAAGAGGGGCCGGGTGTAATTCTTAGACTGGGATTCCCCACCCCACCTGCCAACTGGGATCACAATTCTCAGATTTCCCAGTCAGCTTTTGGCCCTTTTGAGGCATGAAATACCCCAAAACTATAATATAAACCCTAAGCAGATGTATTGCAAACTTTGAAAAACACACCAGGGATCCACATGTAGACCCCAGAAGAAGTCCAGAAAATTTGATACCCATGTGATGTGGCTCCACCATTTTGCATCATTGTCCACATCCTCTGTAGTCCTCTCTTCTCTGCAAAAAGCTGAAGTCCTGCCCCAGCCACTAAAATTTACCATTCCCTGCTGGAAAGTCTCAGTTAAACTGCCTTTCGATCTTCCTTTCACAGTTCAGTTCCGCATTGTCTCTCTGGATGAAAACTTTCGTCCCTTGAATGAGAAGGTCAGTTTTCATTGTGACTCCCAGAAGTAGACTCTGAAGCTATTCACATGACATCTCGTGGACTGGTTTCCCATCCTAAGCAAAGTGTAGCCTGGGTGGAACCAAACCGTTCTCCAAGTTGATGTCCTTCAGATGTCTGAGCCCTCCTTTCCTCTCCTCCAATCAGTGTGTCTCTGATCCACAAAGACACATCAGAGATCATCCCACACTGAGCAATATCCTCTGTTGCTGGTTGTACGGATAGGGAGGGGAACCATAAGCTCCAGGAGAAGCCATGAGGATGTCCCATGCATCATGACATCATGATGTACAGTACATGATATCAGGACATCTTCACACAAATTATGTATATTGTATGATTTGCAACAGTCACATCATGATATACAGTACAGAATTCACATCATTTGCATGTGTGATCACTTGCCCCCTAGGCACCCCCTTGGGATTGTCCAGGCCTTTGAGGTGCTTGAGTAAATTATTTGTTGCTCCCTCTGATTTCTCTCCCTCTGATTTCTCTTTTTGTTTTTACAGTTTCCTCTGGTTTACATTCAGGTAGGTGAATAATTCCCATTCCACCTCTTGCTGAACTTACAATGATGTCATTACCCTACACGAAGTATCCAGGTGTCATTTCTTCTCTTTCTGCATGAAAGCTTTACGTTCTTGTAGAAATGTAGCCAAAAGGTACCACTTGCACTTGAGAACCAGATTGTCTGGAGACATATAGAGTAAACCTGAAGTTAACACAGATAGCATAATTAAGCCAATCACAAAGCTGGTTAAAGGGAAAGAAAGAACACTGAAGCACAACATAGTCAGCCACGGAATATTTTCTAAAGTTCAGCTAGTTGGTGGCATCTAGTCAGTCTTGGATGGTCTTGGCTGAACCTTGGTTGTACGTGGATGGGAGACCACAAGGTTGTATCAGGACACCAGCCTCTATTAGAAAGTTGAAGACACATCCCAGAAGAAATCAGTAGCAAACCACTTCCATAATACTGCCCCCAAAATGGGATGGCGATGTCCTTGAGGTCACCAGGGGTTGAGTTCAACTTGAAGCTTGAAAGTGAAGTTTTATTGACCAAGAGGGGGAAAAAATTAACAATTGTGGAACGGAATAAATGGAAAATCCAATTAGTGCTTCACTGATATTAGAAACTAGACGAAACGAACTGATTTTCTGAATGAAACCTTATGAGTATTTATATACCTTTCAACATTTACTTACTGTTTATATTTTAAACAAGATCAAAGCTCTAGGTCTTTTCTTTCTTTAAAGAACAGAATTGCCCCGTAAGCTCACATTAATGTGGGATCTGATGCCGCGTCTCTTCATTTCTAAAGCACTTCCTGGACTGACCATGTATCCCGTTCCAAGAAGTGCTGCAGAAAAGAAGCAGCGACTAGAAACAGTCCCATGTTGCTCTAAATGTAATTAGCAATTTTGTTGTGAAAAGAAAAAAAAAGGCTTAAGCCATAACTATTTTACTCATGTTAAAAAGAAAACCAGTCATTCTCTGCCCCAAAATAGGATAGATTTTTTTTCCTCTGTAGTTTTCATTTTAAAACCTGGGGGAGGGGGGGCAAAAAAACTGACAAAGCTGCTGGAAATTGGATTGGATTCACTCCAATTTGCATTTTCCTAAGCTGGCCCTCGGGTTCTCCCACATCTCACCATCTTAGCCCCTTGCTTCCTTTATATTAATCGTCCTTTTACTTTGAGAATTGTGAAGTGCTTCACAAAACATTTTGTTTGGTTCTGTAACAGATTTCCAATGTATTAGACAGTTAATTTAGATTATCTAGAGCAGTGTTTCTCAACCTTGGCAGCTTGAAGATGTGTGGACTTCAACTCCCAGAATTCCCCAGCCAACCATGCTGGCTGGGGAATTCTGGGAGTTGAAGTCCACACATGTTCAAGCTGCAAGGTTGAGATACACTGATCTAGAGCAAACAAGCTTTTGATGCAACATACTGGAAAGGACAGGAGGAAAGCAGGGAGGGTTTAAAGATTAACTGGGACCTATGATCCTTCACTGAAACATTCAGTGCAATTCAACAACGCCTCCATATTGAACAAACTTGAGGATTGCACTGAACATCCATAAAAGTCCTAGGAAGGACGTAAACAGGTCCACCTGTTTCCTCTCCTCAGAAACATTAATTCATGCGTTTGTCCAAGGATCTGATCAGTTCACCCTTAAAAAAGATTGATTCAGTTGAAATCTACTTTGACCCATTGGTTTAGACTCGAACACCACTGTAAAAAGGAGACCGCAAGCCCATTATGGGTCTACTCCGAAATAAGTCCGTGAGATGATTCCCAAATAATATTGCCCCATTTTTAGTTCATAGGTTGATTTATTTTCATTTTTCTTGACATTTATGTTAATGCTTTGAAAGTGGATGTTTTAATTGCTACTACCTCGGGTTACGAATTTAATTCGTTCCGTGACTCTGGTCGCACCCCGAATTGGTCGCACCCCAAAGCAAATTTTCCCATAAGGTTCAATGTAATTACCGTTAATCCGTTCCGGCGTCCACAGACCACACGTCAGGGGCGGAAAAACGGCCGCGGACCACGTGGAACGGGCGGAAAAATGGCCGCGGACCACGTGGCACGGGCAGAAAATGGCCGCAGATCCGGTTCGTAACCCGAGGTAAATTTTTGTGGCCAGAGCTGGTCGCAACCCGAAAAGTTCGTTAGCAGAGGCGTTCGTAACCCGAGGTAAATTATATTCCTTGGAAACCACTAAGAGTTGTTTGATTGTGGCAGTGTACAAATTCCATCAATCAATAAATTAAGATGGGTATGGAATTAACAGCCTCGTTAAGTAATTAGGTGGATTTTATTGGATTAGGCACCCTTCAGATGCACGATCAAAATTGTCTCAATAACTGCGGTTTACTGGCTAGGTATACAAAGCTATAACAAAAAGGAAAAACAAGAAAATTCTCTTCATCACTGGCACAATAAAGGTTTTCAAATAATTTAATTATATTGCTCTGATTAATTGGGCTAGGCAGTGCTTTGGATTTGATTCCCAAATGATTCAGAGGGCCCAGGTGCAAAGGAGCCATTGCCCCATCTCTTCCAAGCAACTATGTCTTAGATACAGCTTCTTTAAAGAGCTGCAGGTGGGTGTTACCACACTCTTTTGCTCCTGACCAGCTCAGAAGCACCATTTCCAAATTATCTTGAAAACTGTGATGGAATGGACTTATGAAGGCCATGCTCAGGGAGATAAGCGTGTTCTTAGTTCACAGCAGGAGCGTGGGAGATTCAAGAAGATGAGGCTTGCACCTCCCTAAGGAATTCACAGTGTTGTGGCTGGCTGGCTTGGGAAGCTAGGGTTCAGTCTGGGAAGATTTCTGTCTGGTGGTTGTAGCTAATAAACACAGCAGAACTGGATTTCCATTGTCTCTTGGAGTTCTTTGGGCTGAACCTGACATCAATCTTCCCAGACTCAACCCTAGCTCCCAAGCCAGCCTGCCACAACACCGTGAATTCCTTAGGGAGGTGCCAGCCTCATCCTCTTGAATCTCCCACGCTCCTGCTGTGAACTAAGAACACACTTATCTCCCTGAGCATGGCCTTCATAAGTCCATTCCATCACAAAAACACTGCACAACTCTACTATTGAACAGGGAAAAAAGTATATATACAATGATATTTACAGTGGAGTTAACATCAAAATTAATTTTAGAAAAGGATGACAGTCTAAATAAAAAATAAAAAGGAAATGTCTAGCTTGTAATGTTGATATTACCTGGTGGTCTCCCATCCGAGCACTAAACAGGTCTGACTCTGCTTACCTCTTTGAGATCAGCCAAATTCAATTTATGTAATTTTAATTTAAACTGTAAATCAAAGGGAATGAAGTATAGTTTTTTCCTAGCCCCACTCACTTCATTATCTTGGCCCGTGAATATTTTGGAAGGTGGCTCCCAGCACACCCGTTAAAGCTGTGGCCCTCATCTTTAAAAAAGTCGGGCCCCCTTGGTTTTAATGATGTTTATTGCATTTAACATCACTAAAACCAAGGGGTGTGACTTTTTTAAAGGCCTCAACAACTCTGACAATGCTTTGGCCTGGTTCCAGAAATATCTCAGTGATGGAGCCAGGCGAGTGTCTCTGGGGAGGGAGAACAGGGAGGGATCAAAAAGTCAAGATGGTTAACCTCTTAGAAATCATATTTAACACTGATATAAACTTTTTTTCTCATCATTAAAGGTTTCATTGATCTAAATCATCACAGTATTAACAGCCCCCAGTTTCTGTTGTATAAATGCCACTGTACTCACTTATGATCTGTATTCTATAAAGTTCGTATTTTATAATGCAATAAAACAAGTAACTTGGGGGGGGAAATTAAGCTTTTTAAAAAAAGTCAAGACAGTGGCTCCAACTGCAGATCCAACCACCATCTTGACTTTTTTGACCCCACCCTGTTGGCGCCTCTGACCAAAAGTGCTCCGAAACTGGTCCAGAGAACTGTCCCTGGGAAAGTGCTTCTCCCTTGTTGCAACCTGTAAACCTCTGACAGAAGGAATATCAGCTTGAGCTTTTAATTGCTGGTTTCATGTTTATTGATTTATTAGCTTGGGCTCCTGGATGTTCTTCTCTAACGTGAATGTGCAAAAACAATGAAAAGAGTAAACATTTTACATCGAGGGTTATAGGACATCCTGCACTGAATGGATGTGGGTAGTCTTCACCTGACTGCATATCCCCCAGATTTTGCTCCCACAGCCATCACATCCTCATCCCCATGGCCATTGCTTGGGAGATGATAGAGGTAGACACCCAACACATCTGGAGAGCATGATCTGGATCGAAGTCTACCAACAACAACATTCTGCCCCTGATCTCTGCGTGTGTAGCTTGCAGCTCTGTGTGATTATTGGCAGGATCCCCAAGGGAACCGTTTGTTCCAGTGGACAGATGTGGAACTCAGCCTGGGCCTCACCCAGATGTCCTTCTCTCTGAGTTCTGAACCTCGCCAAGGTACCTACAGAGTGGTGGTCCAGAAAGCCTCCGGAAAAATGGTGGAACATACTTTTGATGTGGAGGAATATGGTAAGGAATCCATGTCTCCCTTTAGCCAGATAATTGGAGACCAGGGATACCACATCTACTTGGTCTCTTGAAATGGGTGATGGCTCTTTGCTGAAGAGTCGGCAAGTGGGAAGGAGGAACTCCCTGATAAAAGCTTGGCCCCGGGCCCCTGCCATTCCCCTTCCCTGGATCTTGACCTCTCTTGGGATTTCACGGGCACACCTTGGGTACAGAAGATGCTCTACTGCAGATAGAAGCAACCTTCGTAGGACCAAGAGCAGTTTTAGATATCCTAAGAATCTGGGACCAAGGGAGGTTCACAGAAGTCAAGATGGCAGCTTTGATTGCACAGTTGTAGGTGACATCTTGATGTTTTTCAACCCAGCCAGTGGATGTCCGTATCTGGTACTATATGCGTATGGTCCAAAATCTAAATTTGAAGCTCTCTTTCTCCTGCACTTTCAAAATGGCCTTCTTGCAGACTGTTTCTCATACTGAGCCTGGCCTGTGATTACAAAATGATCTGACCTGAGCCCAGATTCTTTGTTTTCTGCCTTGCCTATTCTCCCCAAAACATTAGCAAACCAGAAGAAGAACCTCAACTTCCCACAGTGGCCAACCAGGTACCTCCTTCCTCCTTCTATCTTCTCCTTTCCTCTCAACTTCATTGCTTTCTCTTCTCTTCTTGGAGAGAGTAAAGAGGATGATCTTGAGGGCGAGAGGGAAGATCCATCATCAAAGCAGCCCAAGCGAGCTCTTCAGCCTCTCTCAAAAGAGAGCAAGACTTGCGAGATCGATGTCAGCCCTGTGAGGCAGACCAGGCCAAGAAAGAAACTCCACTGAAGACTAAAGCTACTTTTCTTTAGATTGGCTGTACTGTAGCGACGTAATCTTCCAAATCTGATTGTGCCTTGACTCCTCCCTTTTTTATCTCCATGTGAATTAGGGGGGTGTTTGTCTGACATTGTTGTAATCTTCCCCCCTCACTTGGACTCAAGCAATGTTTTCCCTCCTGTTGCTTTGGTAATGGATCTTCCCTTTCTCCATCAAGGTTCTTCTCTTCCCTCTTTACACTTCTCTTCTCTCAACGTCATTCCCTTCCCTTCCCTTCCCTTCCCTTCCCTTCCCTTCCCTTCCCTTCCCTTCCCTTCCCTTCCCTTCCCTTCCCTTCCCTTCCCTTCCCTATTCTTAGCTTCAATTATCCTCCCTCAACTTCTCATCTCCTTTCAACTGTACTTCTCTTCTCACCTTCCATGATCCCCTCCCCTCCCCTCTCCTCCCCTCCCCTCTCCTCCCCTCCCCTGGAATAGGTGTTGACAGGAATGGCCTCAATGACTCTATCCAGCTGTATGATTCTATGATCCTTTGAAACGCCCACATACCTTCTCAGCAGGTTCCCAGCCAGCTCAGTCAAAGAGCCTTCCATCCGTGGGAAGGAATCCATTTGAATACAATGCCTATCACATCACCTAATGCATATTACATCATTCGATGTCGTCACCTTGTGAATATTGTACTCGATTGAAGGGTAAGCCACTGAATAATTGATTATGTTTTTTGAATACTCTCTGCTGATGCTGTTCTTCCCCTTTCACCTACGTAGTATTACCCAGATACGAGGTTTCAGTAAAGGCTCCCAAGATCATATCCATTATGGCCACCGAAATCCAAGCAACCGTTTGTGGAAAGTGAGTTTTAATTCTTCCCTTTTCTGAACCAGAGGAGGGTAACCTGGGATGGTCTCAATTACCCTCAGCCTCTTGATTTTCCCTCATCTGCCATCTTGTCTACTGACTTCTGCCTGTCAAAAGCAGGAAAAGGGAGAACCAGACTTGGTTTGCCTTTTAAACCCATTTAATCAGCACATCCTTCTAATACAGAAGCATACATCAGAGAAGGGCAATGTGTTTGCTTCTGCAGGTGCACTTACACAGAGATTTATTTGCAATTATTACTTATTTGTTATTATTAGTAAGTGTACATGGCCACCTATCTTATGTACATAACTCTGGGCAGTTAACAGCAATTCACAAGACAACAATAAAATACAACCTTTATGTACAAAAGAAAAGCCCTAATGCAAATAACCAGGGCGCTGTTCAACAAACTCAGAGAACGAGGCACACATATGTAACTGGACTCATCGAACTTCCTGGTCTGTGGCTTGGGGAAAAGGCAGGTCTGCATGGCCTACCAGAGGCTTTGGAGAAACCAGCAAGGATTGGGGTTCCTACCCCAGGGAAGCCAGGTTATGTCTTTTTGTCAATTTTCCACTAGTTGGTAAGGACGACCCCCCTCACAGGGTGGTTGTTGTGGGGAAAATAGGAGGAGGAAGGAGTATTAGCCATGTTCGCCACCTTGAGTTATTTATAAAAAGTAATAAAGGCGGGATAAAAATCTAATTAATTAATTAATTAATTTTAAAAAACACCAGTTTTGCTGACCCTGCATTGGTTGTCCATCAGTTCTGGGATACAATTTAAGGTGCTGGTTTTATCCTATACTGCAAAGCCTTTGATGGGTTGGTGAACCGATAGCTGCAGGACCATCTACTCCAACCGGCGCCCATCGAACCAATCAGATCAAACAGGGCGAAACTGTTACTGGACCCACATTTGGGGGAGGTTCAGAAGCAAGAAAGTTCAATAAATGTTGAAAATTGAACAGCTGATGGGGTCAAGAAAAGAAAATTCACCAGTCATCCCACCCTCCACCCATCACCTTGTTTAATCTGTGTCTGCTTCTGAACATAGGTATACCTATGGGAAACCAGTCCCTGGTCTGATCAGCGTCAAGCTTTGCCGTCCGTTTCAGTTTTATGGAAGCAGTTGTTATGGGAAAGAGGGGGAAGCCTTGTGTGAAGAATTCAGTGGGGAGGTGAGTCTCAAACCTGAAGTTTGGCCCCTGCAGACATCTGGTCACGGCTGTTAACGGGTTCACCATCACATATTGGGTCTCCTGGATGCCAGTCCAACACCTTTACCGCTACCACATGCTGGTTCCTAGTATCCAGGTCTGGACCCTGCATTTTAAGGAGGATGTCAACAAACTGGATCTCGTCCAGGGGAGGGACCATAGAAAGATGGGGGGGGGGTCCGGAAATCAAGGGCCAGCAAGAAAGATCAAAGCCTCGGGTCATCTCAGACCCAAGAAGTGGATTGCAAGTATTTGAAAGGTCGCTGCATAGATGGATTGGATTTATTTTCCACTTCTCCAGGCTGTAGGAACTGCACTAGACAGAATCAAGGATAAGAAAGGAGATTTCAGACAAATGGAGAAGGACATTCTGGCTGGAATAAGATGTTTTCTTGATGGTGGACCAGGTTGCCCCAGATGTTGGGTTTGCTTTCATTCATGATCATGAGCATCTTTCAGGAGCAACTTTAGTCTAACTCTTTAGCTGCAAGAGGGTCAGAGAACAGCATCAAAGAGGACCGGAGACTAGAAACTGTGCCTTCTGAAAAGAGGCTGAAAGGGCTGATTATGTCTAGTTTTGAGAGAAGATGGTAAAGGGAAGATTTGTGTGTGTGTGTGTGTGTGTGTGTGCCTTTGAGTCAGTGTTGACTCCTGGCAACTGCCTGGACAAGTACTTGCAGTTTTCTTGGCAAGGTTTTTGGAAGTGGTTTGCCCTGGCCTCCTTCTTCCTGGGGCTGAGTGAGAGGGACTGGCCCAAGGTCACCCAGCTGGCTTTGTGCCCAAGGCAGAAACAGAACTCAGGATCTCCCAATTTCTAGCCTGGTGCCTTCACCACTACTCCAAACGGGCTCAAAGGTCCTCTTCAAATACTCAAAAGAGTGTCAAATGGAAGAAGATCAAGACTCTTCCCTCTTATTCCAGACTGCAGTATCATAAGTGTCTTCCTTCCTTCCTTCCTTCCTTCCTTCCTTCCTTCCTTCCTTCCTTCCTTCCTTCCTTCCTTCCTTCCTTCCTTCCTTCCTTCCTTCCTTCTTTCTTTCTTTCTTTCTTTCTTTCTTTCTTTCTTTCTTTCTTTCTTTCTTTCTTTCTTTCCTACATTGTTCCAATCAGACTGACTTTGACTAGGTTATGAGTTCCCCCATACAACAATCAAGTTAAAAACAACCAAGTAGCCTAAATCAAAATTAAACAACATTCCACCAACATGGTGCCACGATCTCTGTGGAAACGTCCACCCATTCCATTTTCCCAAACCCTAAAGGATGTGAGTAGAGATGGGGCCAGCCTTATCTCTGGGAGCAGCCTGTTCCAGAACAGGCTCACCCCCAGGGTCCTTGCAAATGATTGTCCATAGGGGCCAGGACCACCTCAAGCCATCCTGTCCTGATCTGTTGGATGGACAACTTCAAGTTATGGTTCAAGTTACAGGAAGGCAGATTGTAACTGAATGTTGTAACAATGTTGTTGACCGAGTATGGTGCAATTTTCTCAGAGTGGTGGTGAGTTTCCTTTCACTCAATGGATTCCATTGGAGGCTACACAGCCATCAGTCTGGGAAGTTGGCTGGCCCCTTAGTGGCCTGGTGTGGCCCTTATCGGCCTCTTGGATTTTTTAGCCTTTTTATCTTTGTAAGTCTGGTTTTTATAACTTTTAATTATGAATTTCTGATTTTAGTTTGTTGTAAGCCACCCAGAGTCCCCCGTTGTGGGGAGATGGGCGGGGACAAGTCTATTAAATAAATAAATAAATAAATAAATAAATAAATAAATAAATAAGTTCAAATTTGGATTTCTGCATGGAGTGGACTAATGGCATCTGCCAACTCTCCATAATTCTATTGTCTGGGCAGCAAAATTATGATCAGGGTTATTGCTAATGGTACTCAATCCAATTTACACTGATAACCTGAGACATGTTGCTTTCCCATGCAGGCGGACATCCATGGCTGTCTCTCTCAGACTGTTAAAACTAAATTATTTCAGCTGAAGCAGACAGAATTCCAGATGAGCATTGAAGTCGAGGGCAAGATCACCGAAGAAGGCACAGGTTGGCATAGAATGATCCGGGATGGGCTTGGAATGGGCTATGATTCAGAAGAGAGCAGCTCCTTTGATGCCAAAGGCCCTGGGTTCAGTTCTTGGCATCTCCAGGAACAGCTGGGAAAAACATCTGGAACCCCTGGAGAGGTTCTACACCCCACAGCAGGGTTTCTCAGCCTTGGTAACTTTATGATGCATGGACTTCAACTCCCAGAATTCCCCAGCCAGCAAGGGGCAGCTCTGTTCAGAAGGTACTAGGGTTAGTCCAGTTTTTAACTGAGAATAATATAGAATAACATAGCAGTCAATGGGAAAGATTCTGCATGACCCATTTCCAGGAACAATAAACCAGCAGCATGTAAGGATCAGCCTAAATCTCTTCTTTCCCAGGATCACAGATTTCATTTTTCTTATATACTATTCCAGTGTTTCTCGACCTCAGCAACTTTAAGATGTGTGGACTTCAACTCCCAGAATTCCCCCAGCCAGCATGCCGGCTGGGGGAATCCTGGGAGTTGAAGTCCACACGTCTTAAAGTTGCAGAAGTTGAGAAACACCGTACTATTCCATTCCATCAATCTGCAAAATTGGCTGCAAAAAGAAACAGTCAAAAATTAAAACCTGTGCCAGAACTGCCTGTACATCCGTAGATGTTCTTGCATACAGTTTTCTGCAATAACTTAGGTGTCACCTTCTCTGAGTTACAGTCTGGGGAGCCTATTTTGAGCAGGGTGTAAACACTGCAAGCAGGCTATGCTTACAAATACCCTTCCCTGCCACAGCAGGATCTGTTTTGACATATGACGCCTACTTCCTCACCCCTGAAATCCAGGCCAATTTCTTTTAAATTGTCAGCAAACAGGATCCACAAGCATCTTGCAGCTTTTCAGGAACCGGGAGTCAATCATAACCTTCCCAAGGACAATCTGCTTAGAAACTTTAGCTTAGTCGAAAGGAATAAACGTGACAGATGTTGTGGGCGAATGTGTGTTTTTACAGGGGTGGAATTAACCGGCAAAGCTTCCATTGAGATTACTCCGGTCCTCAGCACCGTTACTTTTGAAAAGATGGACACTTATTTCAAACCTGGGATCCCTTATTTTGTGCAGGTAAGGTAAATGAATAGACCATCATGGAGGATTGATTGCAAAACACATCCTAATTGGAGTGCGAGAAAAATTGCTACGGAAGCGATCAATTATTACAAGCTGTTTTGCTCATTGGGAGCAATTTGGTCCATTTTACTATGCACATTAACAGAGACTACTAGTCTAATCCGTCCCAGCCTTTTTATAGATTAAAAAGAACCCTCAATCCGTAAAAAAATTAAAATGCATATTTCCTGGATACCGTTCTTGGTCATTCATTCATTCATTTATTCATTCATTCATTCATTCATTCATTCATTCATTCATTCATTCATTCAATTTATACAGCCGCCCGTCTGGCTTACAAAGTTAAATAACATTTCCAGGCTTTTTTGTTTTTTTAATGTGCATTTCTAAAATGTAAGCTCTTAAAAAGTAAGATGGGAGGGGCAGGGGGAACCACTGCTTCTCATATATCTTTTGCAAGCATACATTCTGAAATGAACACAGTTTTTGCAGATCATAGAAAAGTGGGTGCCGGTGAAATCTCTCTGATTCAACCATCTATGTTGCTGCAAAAACATATTTGTGCAGATTTGGTCTCATTGATATCCTCTGGTGGATACGTTTTATTTATTGTGTTAGATTTATATCCTGCCATCCCTTCAGAAGCTAAAAAGGGGGTCTGTGTAGCTCCCCCACCTCTTATTTTCCCCCATAACAAAAACCCTGTGAGGTAGGTTGGAAGACACTGCCTGCCCCAAAGTCATCTAGTAAGACTCTGTGGCTGAGGATGTTATAAAGTTTCCAAAATCCAAGTGTCCCTTGTATGTTTATAGATCTCACTTAGGGTCAGTAATTCTTCCATGTGTTTCCTGTTGAGGCCTGCATCTCCTAGCTCTCTCCATTGGCCAGATCTCCTCGCTCCTGGTCCAGCCCTTCCCCACTACCCCACTCTGGTTCTCAGGCTGAGAAGAGAGGCTGGCCCAGAGTGCCTAGAGTTTCTGCAACAGAGGGGGAACCAGAAACCGGGTCTCCCCGCTTCTCCTCCAGCATCTTCATCACTACACTTCACTGGCTCTCCTTAGCCTGGAGTGGACCAAGCTATTCATCCAAGATTCCTTGGATGTTCCCACTCGCTGGGCCTCCTGAATGTTACTTCTCAGACCAGCCACCACTCCCTGATCTTCGCATCTGCTGTCACCCACCTGCTCCTGCAGGTTCAGTTTAATTCATGGATGTCTCTATGCATCATAAAACATCTCGGTAAGTATGTTGGGTTTTCCGTACGCAGGCAAAATTAGTGGACAGCTTCAATGTGCCAATTGTCGATGCGATAATCAAGATCTGGGTAGGCCAGATCCTGTGGAATGTTGAAAATACAACTGACGAACAAGGGCGAGTCCAGTTTTTCATTGACACCACGAACTTCACAGAGGTATCTGTTAGTTTTGAGGTGAGTGCTCCTGAGGAAGCTAAATTATTGATGGACTAATACTATAAGTCAACAACTTAATGAGATTACTGTAACATAACAATAAGTCTGTTAATGAGGTGGATATGACAGATATGTACCTCGGAAGTTAGAAAGGTAGAATAATAGAATTGGAAGGAAGCATTTAATCCTTAAGTTTCATCCCTTGGTTCAGTGCTGGGTGGGCCTTCTGGAGGATTTCAAAAAGCAGGGACATTTTTTGTGGGGGGAAGAATAAAAAAAAAAAGTCAAGAGAGCTGAGGGTCATCATCTTGACTTTTTTGATCCCCATGGGCACAGGGATCATCTCTTCCAGGTGCCCTGCTCAAAACTCTTCTGTAACTCCAACTGGCAGATACAAAGCTAGGTTCATCAACCCGCTAGGAATCATTTAGGAAAAGAGAACGAAAATGAAACAGCTGGCGCTGGTCAAGGAATAGCACTCATCCTTTTGGGCCATGGAAAAAACAGACAGATTTAGATCCAGGCATTCTCCTTTATCTGCCAGATTGCCTCCATCCATTTACAGTGTGAGGACACAGTAGGGTCATCTCCATCCTCCAGGACAAAGCTACGGAAGGATGTGCCTTAAGAAATGTTCAGAGCTCCACTTTTGAGACCGCTGGGCCACCTAGATTATAGAAAGTAATGTTTGGTTATGGACCTATCTCTCCCAGTTTCTTGGGCTCTGTGATTTTTCTTTTTCCCACCAGGCATTGTATAAAGAGGGAGATTGGTGTTCAGGAAACTGGCTTGAAGCAGAACATAAACGGGCTTATCATATTGCATCATACTTCTATTCACCCAGTCAAAGCTACATCAAAATTGTCCCTATATCTAAGATTCTAAGCTGTGGCTACACTCATCCAGTTCAAGTCTATTATGTCCTCAACCCGGGTCTAGTGAAAGAAAAAGAGGTTGTCTTTTACTATTTGGTGAGTATGAATACATTTAATTTTTACTTACCTCCCATGGGCTTTCAGAACAGAAGCAGACATAGCCCCAGTGTCTGCACCAAACTAGAGTGACGTCAAAGCGACCGTAAGTGAACGGTGACCTCATGATGCAAATGCCTTCATGGTGAATTCCAACCTATGACTCAAATATGTAAGCGATGGTTTTTCACAGCCTCACCTGACCCCTTTGCTCCCTCCATAGGAGCACATGGGAATAGCTTAGTGTTCAAAAAAGTTCCAGGTTCAGTCCCGCCAACCCAGATCTTAGGAAGTGGATCTGGAAATGATTTTTGCTTGAGACTCGGACTCAATAGCCAAAGAGACAATGCGTTGACTTAGATCTCAACCGATCTGGAGCAACACCAAGTGCTTGGGATAACATTTAACAAATGATATAAAATAAACACCCCAGTTGTTGGGCTTGGGACTCATCTCCAGCTTTTTGGGGCTCTCCATGGTGCTGCCCCCCATGTGAATTCTCCATGCACTTCCCTAGATCAGTGTTTCTCAACCTTGGGCACTTTAAGATGGGTGGACTTCAACTCCCAGAATTCCCCAGCCAGGTGGCTGGGGAATTCTGGGAGTTGAAGTCCACCCATCTTAAAGTGGCCAAGGTTGAGAAACACTGCCCAAGATTGTCTCTGTGGGACCAAGAATGGAACCCAACAGGTTTGCTAGGAGCTGTCCATGGTCCTGTTCCCTTCTTGGAACCCTGGATCCTTTCTCCTGGTTCAAACGGGAAAAGAACAGTCAAATTTACTTCTGTAATCACAACAAGCATGCTGGTCCAAGGGGAAAGAAAACTGCTAACCTTCTTAGTGGGGCCATGTTTTTCTTAGGGTCCCTCCAAAATGCCCCAAAGAGGTGGGCAATTTTTTGAGAAAAGAGAATGGAAACTCTGAAAAAATCCCTGAAATCTCTCTGGTGGGCGTGGGGAACAGATCACTTAACAAAACCATCCGTTCTGGTTATAAATCCGTTCAGAAACTCATAATAGTGTCCAGAAACTCATAAATGTGTGAGATGAAAAAAAAATCACTTGGCTCTGATTAGATTATCCATTGCTTGTATGAGGTCTTGAGGAGCATGTAGTTAAAAAATAGAGAAGACGTCTTTAAAGTGAAGTAACATTAAATGTGTAATTCAATTTTTTATTTATTTATTTATTATTTAAATTAATTTAACCTAAGGTGAATGAGGAAGTCCATTTGCTAAAGTTTTCTTTTTTCCACCTGCAGGTCATGGCTAAGGGGGGCATTGTGCATGATGGGACTCATGTTCAGACTCTGGAGCATGGACAAAGTGAGTGCTCCCACCCTGTTCCCAGGCTGTCTTCTTACAAGACTCCTGCTGCTTTTGGTCTTCCATCCCGTCCAGTAATGAATAATGATTAACTAATAATTAAAAACAATGATTTTTTATTTACAAGAAATGCCCCAGGGCCCCCATGTGGACACAGCAGGCAGTAGAATTTTTTTTTTAATGTTGGGAGTCTGCCTCTTACATTCCCTTCTTGGGATTGGGTTCTATTTCTTATTTTTATTTTTATTTTCTTCAACATGGAAGAGTAATCTCCTTTGCTGAGAGAGATTTCCAAAGGAACTATTGACTTCGTTGTCACATCCTTTCCTGATTTGGGAATTCATTTGTTTCCCTCCCCAGTTCTCTCTTTCTATGTGTGTGTATTTATTGTGTGTATGTATCTATATGTGTGTGTCAGAGATAACGTGACCAGGTGGAACATGCAGAAGATATACAACAACATAATCATTTTATTCACGTTTAAGCAAGGAATGAAATTGACTTAAATTAAATAACTTAAAATAGTATCAGGGAAGGCAAAGATTGACAGCCTAGAATACATTAGGTACCTGCTGACAATACAGGTTGTCCTTATTTAGCGACCACAGTGGGGACAGCAGCTCAGTCATTAAGTGAAGCAGTTGCTAAGTGAAACCATCACTGTGCTTATGATCTTACTTCAGCTTTCCTTGGCTTTACAGACCTGCAAAGGTCATAAATGGGGGGATTGGTTGAAAAGTGACTTTTTCCTCACCGTCATAACTGTAAGTGGTCGCTAAACAAGACAGTCACTAAATGAGGACTACCTGTTTTG
The DNA here is from genome assembly GCF_059951505.1 of Python bivittatus. NCBI lineage: Eukaryota > Metazoa > Chordata > Lepidosauria > Squamata > Pythonidae > Python > Python bivittatus. The sequence continues at coordinate 2,104,488 of NW_028277111.1, read as the reverse complement.
TTATTCCATAGGAAGGTTGCGAAAAGACACTTTAAAAACGGTGACAAAATTGTTACAAGATTGTTAGATCTATCATTTCTCTCTCTCTCTTTCTCCTCTTTTCTGAATTTCTCTGCCTACCAGCCAAAGGAGAGTTTACTCTTAATCTCTCTGTGGAAGTTGACTCTGCTCCAGTGGCCCAGCTGCTTCTGTACACTATTTTGCCCAGCGGAGAACTTGTCACTGACTCAGAAGATTTCATGATTGAAAACTGTTTTGCAAACAAGGTAAGGTAGCCGAGGGGCCCCAAGGTCCAATTCAGAAAAGTAGGGATAAAAATAGCTTAGACAGCACTGAGAAAAACATTCAGAATGGAAGCACAGAATGATGGTACTAGAAGGGATCTCAGAGGTCACCTAGTCCTACCCTGTGCTCAGCGCAAGATCCTCTACAGCAGTGTTTCTCAAACTAGCTGGCTGGGGAATTCTGAGAGTTGAAGTCCACCCATCCTAAAGCTGCCAAGGTTGAGAAACACTGGTTTGGGGTGTTGGATTAGGATCATGGAGATCCAGATTCGACTCTCTTCTCAGCCACAGAAGCTCATGGGAGACTTTCAGCTGGTCGTTGTCTTTCAGCTCAGCCTACCTCCCAAGGTGGTTGTTATGGGAAAATTTGGAGGAGAGAGTACACAGCCTTGAACTTCTGGAAGAAAGGCAGGATATTGTAGAGGAATTTACCTCTCATCTTGAGGTGGTGGAGGGAGAGAGGAAATGATTGCTTAGCCCTGGGAAAGTAGCAAGTATGAGAGACTAAGAACCCTGCTAGATTTTGTTCTCCTTAAAAAGGGGCAGTGCAGGTTTTGGACACACTTTCTATTAATATACGCTACAATGTTCAAGTAACTTTCCTGGAATTCTGGCGGTGTCTGTTTCTTCACTCTTCCTCCTTTAAAGGGCTAACAAATATAAAATGAGCATATAAATAAATATTTGAACTTGAAACACAGAATGATGCCCTGAACATGTATACCTAGTCATTCCAATATCTCAGCACAGAACTCAGAGGAGCTGCACCAAAATGTAGAATATTCCATGATCAGGATTCCCAAGAATTACCCTCTTACCTTGTTACTCCATTCCATGGTTAGAATTCCATAGCCACTGAGCATGCCCAAGACTCCTTTGGCAATTTTTTTATGAGACCCAACTCTTGATTTTGTGTATTTTTATAAACCATGGAGTTTCTCTGGGCCTACTGGTAGCTCCTTCTAATGCAGGGATGATGTTATTTTAAAATTAAAAGAATAATGCCAAACAGGGAAACTAAACCACCACCACTTTATTCACAAAGTTTATTACCTAACCAAATATTCTTTTACTGGGTGAATTAAGAAAACAATGGCTGGCAGGTATTCAATCTGAATACAATGACACAAAAGGAAAAAAAAATGGGGAGGAAAAATAGCTATCAAGAAGATTAGGCTGCTATCCAGGTATAGAGGACTGAATTTTTCCATGGTTCTTGCTGTTTACAGGTGACGTTGCACTTCTCTGATGCTGAAGGCCTGCCCTCCAGTGAAACTTACCTTCATATTTCAGCCTCCAGAAATTCCCTCTGTGCCATCCAAGCTGTTGATAAGAGTGTCTTCCTTCTGAAGCCTGAGGCTGAGCTCTCACCTCAAACGGTGAATCTATTTACGTTCAGGCATAATTTTACAGAGCCATTTCCCTTCCTGCCCCTTTGCTGGCTTGAGTTCTAAGTCTCTAGTTCCGTGTTTCTCAACCTTGACAACTTTAAGATGGGTGGACTTCAACTCCCAGAATTCCCCAGCCAGCATGCTGGAGTTGAAGTCCACCAGTTTTAAAGTGGCCAAGTTCAAAAAACACTGCTTTAATCCAACCAGAATACAGCTGGTGCTGATTGAAATGAACTGCAGAAATGGAATTATTCAGGAGTCCTGGATGGGCTCTTACTCCCAGGAAGATTATGATTCTCAGATGTTCTTAAGCAAACTGTCTCTTCATCTCTCTTCTGTATGAGCTCCAGTTTGAGGCACTGATGATTGGACCGGTTTAGAGACCAGGACTTTCTATTGGGGCTGAAGCTCTGGGTTGAAAGAATCCAGGTGTGGAAGATGGTTCTTCCAAGATCTTTATGCACGGCAGTTTTTAATTTATTTTCAGCTTTCCCTCCTACTGTTTGGAGAGCTGATCCTGATTTTATACTGCAGATTTGGAGAAAACAACACACAAACGTTTGTATATGTTTGCACTTTTGAAATCATGCCTTTCTCCATGATCTTTTCCTAACAGCCATGTTTCTCTGCAAGGTTTCCACCCACCATGTCATTTTCTGCCCATTTTCCTCCAGTATGTCCTTTCTTTAAAAAAAAAAAAAAAAGATGACCTTAATATAAATAATTTGGGAATGAATAACTCTGCTCAGGTCTGGATAGGAAAGAAGTATCATATGGGCAATATTGTGTTTTAAAAAATTGTTAAAAACTGTTTAAAAAAACTCCACCTAATTCCTAAAGGGGAATATTACGGTTTTCCTTTTCTTAACTCTCCTTTGTATATGTTCTTCTGCTTATCTTTTATTCATGTACAAATCAGCAATACAAATTATATATATGAATATTATGGGACCGGGTTGCAATCAGCAGTGCATCCATGTTTTATGCACAGACTGAAGTGGGTTGCATGACTACTTGATTCAGAGATGCGAGTTAGTTTTAAACTCCAAATCAAGTCAACTTTATTAATTGAACCGGTTGCCTCCAAATCATTTCGGAGGCATCTGAGTCATAGACACACAGACTTCCAGAGTTAGAAGGACTGCTGAGGTCATCCAATCCATGTCTTTGGTTCATGGAGGAATCCCAGTTAAGACATGGGCTGTTACACTCAATTTCAACACATTTAATGAAGGGAAAAGCCACACACACACACAACTCCCTGGTTAACTGGTTCCACAATTGATCTGTTCTCACTTTTAGGAAGTTTCCTCCAAGACTGAATCAGAGTCTACCCATGACTAAAACTGCATTTGCCTTTTTTGCAGCCAAAAAAAAAAAAAAATCTGGCTCATATTCAGTTTACATTCAACTACTGTCCCAAGATCTTTTCCACCAGCACTGTTACAAAGGGCCATCTTGGCAATCCCCATTCTATACTTCTGCATTTGATCTCTCTTTCCTGCATGAAGAACATGATGGCTTGATTGGAATATCTGAAATATCAAATTAAACTGGACTGATTTTCCAAATCAGTTCAGAACACTGAAGATGGAAGACTAGCAACTTTGTTTTCCAGGTTTATAATCTGCTTCCTGTGAAGAGCCTCAAGGGCTATCACTACGCAGACTATAGCTTGGGAGAGAAAAACATGCAGCCCTGCATGGCTGCAAAAAATATTGTCGTCGATGGCATTTCGTATCGCTCAGAGTCCTTTTCTTATAATGAAGGTGATGCCTATGAGATTCTCAAGGTGAGTGCTGAATGGGAAACATCATAACTGCATTGGGTACTGGTTTCTGAAATTCTTATATTGCTGGCTAATGTAGACTTTGCAGAACAGATACTGAAGCAGGAGGACATTAAAAGAGGTGCCAGGACCAAAACAAACATCATCATGCTTATTTAAACTGTCCCCATTAATTACTTACAGCACCAGGGGCCCCTCCTCCATCTGCCACGGTGAGCCCAAGAATTCAACTCACAAAAGGGTTGTTTTTGTTGGGCAAGTTCTATAGCCCCGCCACCTCTCTTTCCCCTGCCACTCCCAAAGTTGCTCAGTTCAGGCATCAGCAAAAGAAGGTTAGATGTTATAGGTAGTCCTCGGGTTACGTCCATTTGTTCAAAGTTACGATGGTGCTGAACAAGGGAGACTTATGACTGGTCCTCAAAGTTGAGGCCATCGCAGTGTCCCTATGGTCATGTGATTGCAATTCAGGTGCTCAGCAACCAGCTCGCACTTATGATGGTTGCAGCGCCCCACGGTCACATGATCTTAATTTGCGACCTTCCCTGCTGGCTTCCCACAAGCAAAGTCAATGGGGGGTCGCAAGTTGTTCCCGTAAGTCACTCCTGCTCCCACCACTTTTACTCCCAAGGAGCCCAAGGCCCCCACCCACCCACACTCACGTCCATTCACCCACACTCCATAGCGCCTGCCCACACTCCCGCCCACCCATAGCACCCACCCATCCACAAGGGGAAATCCCTCAGGGAAGTTGGAAGGAATGGATAACAGCTGAGAGTGAAGTACTTATGGAGGTGCAGACTCTTGAAAGAGGACTTGATTCATGCTCAAAACCTAGTTCTCTGCAAGCTAGTTATCAGAGAACTAAATGCTGGAACAGCTAAGGACCCCTCAAGCCTGTCTCCCTCATGAGCTGGAGATGAGATCAAGACAACGTCATGGGGATGCAGCAGAAACAAAGGTGGACAGGTCATGCTCACCCAGTAGATGGACGCATGTGCAGAAAGGCCTTTATAGGACCATGGGAGATAATGTTTAAGGCAATAGATATTAAATGGTAGCTGCCGGAGAGCCACAGTGAAGAGGGTTATCATGCTCTGTCCATATTTATGAGCCTCCCGATCTGGTTGGTTGTTGGGTGATGCAAAAGGCTGTCATGACCTTCCAAGGAAAACTTTTTGTCCTCCAGCATTGCAGAGAGAGACCTTTGCTTGTTTTTTAGGACACTGGTTTGAAAGTCTTTACCAGCACCAAGATTCACAAGCCTGAAATATGCCCGGAGGATCTGCATCTTTATTCTGCTCCATTGGAATATGGTAAGAACCTGAACCAGGAAGAAGGTGGCTGCAGTGGAGGTCACAATCCTGTGAGGGGTGAGAAACCTTGCAGGGGAACTCTGAATGACCAAATGAGATGAGTTTGTTGGACACACTAAGGTGACAAAGAACTAAAACAAGGCAAAATCAGAAGGAGGCTTAGCATGGATGGATAGGTAGGTAGGTAGGTAGGTAGATGATGAGAGAGAGAGGGGGGGAGGGAGGGAGGGAGGGAGGGAGAGAGATGATGGATGGATCCTTGGAATAAGAATGATAGATAATAGCAAAGCAATTGAAATGAGCTAAAAGTGACATCCAAGCTGTTTCCAAATCAAGCAGTCTAGGATCAGTCTAAATCAGTGTTTCTCAACCTTGGCCACTTTAAGAGGGGTGGACTTCAACTCCCAGAATTCCCCAGCCAGCCATGCTGGCTGGGGAATTCTGGGAGTTGAAGTCCACCCCTCTTAAAGTGGCCAAGGTTGAGAAACACTGGTCTAAGTGTTTTTGGGCAGGGCAGGGTTGGCCCAAGATACTTGGCTGCCTGAAGCAAAGGAGAAGTCATCAGGATTTAAGACTGAATCAGGACAGGCTCCTGGATTGGGCTGGAGTTAGTTCAGTGGGCCCATTTAGAGGAGGGCACTGCTTTATTCTCCAAATTAGCCAGCATCCCTTCTCTCTCTGTTGTCTGGCTTGGCCTCGTTTTGCCTAACAGTAGGGCCGGCCCTGGTTTTGATTGTAGTTGAGGTGTACTATTTCATTCAAGATGGGGCAGTTAAAATGGAGCTGAGTTTACCTTAGGCCTTGAGGGCCTCATTTGAAGTCTGTGGTCTGGGCCCCCTCGGTGCTCAGAAACCATGTGACCATGTGCTGGTTCTCTCCAGGATCTTCATCTCTTGAGAAGCAAAGAGATGTATTCCACCTATGAATATAGGTAGTCCTTGCTTAACGACCATTTGTTTAGCAACCATTTGAAGTTACAACAGTGCTAAAAAAAGTGACTTACAACCAGTGCCAGTTATGACTGTCACAGTGCCCCCGTAGTCATGTGATTGTGATCCGGGTGCTTGGCAACTAGCTCACACTTACGACAGTTGCAGCATCCTGGGGTCACATGTTCACCATTTGCAACTTTCCCTGCCAGCTTCCAGTAAGCAAAATCAGTGGGGAACCACGTAATTCACTTAACAACTGTATGATTCGCTTAATAACCACAGAGAGTCACTTAACGACCACTGCAAAAAATAGGTCATAAAATCAGGTCTGGTCACGTGATGATTCGCTTAACGATTGCATCACTTAGGGACTTAAATTCTGGTCCCAATTGTGGTCACTAAGTGAGGACTACCTGTATGCCTAATTTACTGGTGGAGCTGTGGGGATGCGCAGGATCAGAGGCAGAAGAAGAGAGGATGCACAGGTGTGTTGTCTCGTCCCCCAAAGTGTGGCTATTGGGGGCCTGTCTGGCAACACACTGCTTGCAGGGGCGGGTCAAAATCTGCAAGATGGCAGGCACAGTGTCAAGCTCAAAGCCCCACCCCCTTGTACACGTCAATCATGCACATGCACAAAAGGGGAGGGGCTTCTATTGGGACACCTTGTCTACCCTGCACATTGGTGAATTTTGACACACCCTTCCCCCACAGAGACCCCTGGCTATTTGACTTTGATCTCCTCCTCTACTCTTGTATCATGCAACTTCACACCATTTTCTGTTTCTTCTCTCTTCATACAAGAATTGCTGTGCTAAAAAAAAAAATCCAGCAAGTATGAAATGAATCAAATTCTGAAGGATGCTTAGGGATCAGAGATTAATAAGATTAGAATTAATGTTATCAATACAATTATAATTATATACTTCTCTTATGCATTAATATACAATATGTTAATTCATTATTTGAATTAATAAGATTAGGGATACCTGTTTCAGTCTAAACCGAACCGTTTAACTGTTTGGGTTGGTATCTGTTGGGTTAAATTCAATAGATTTTTAAAAGTGTAGGAAAACAGGCAACGATGTTAATTTGCAACTCTTCACTAATTTTGTAAAAAATAGCTTTTGTATGCAGTTTCTCCTAATGAGCACAGTTTTTAACATAAATCCCCCAAGAAACCCTTTTTTCAAAACGCTGTTTTCCCCACCGTTATTTTTTGTTATATACATTTTCCTAAAAAATTCCTGGATGTAAGCTTTTTCTAAATAAAGAAACCAACGCCTTTTTCACTCAATTTTCAGAAAAGTGTATTTCTAGTGCATCTTTCACAAACAAAGCTGTGTGACTTTGTCTGGGTTTCTAACCAGAAAAAGTGGTGGACTATTAACTTCTGTTCAATGTTATGATCCTAGACTGGGGCAGAATCTCTTTGGGGAGATTCTGCAAATCTCCTGCCCTAAAAATCCACAAGAAATCTTTTTTATATTTCTGCAACATTCACTCTTGTCCACCCCGCCCCGCCCTGCCCACACCCACTTTCTAATTTATGAAGGATATCTTTTACTTTCTTCACTTGAAGAGGAAGATAATGATGAAGTTGAAGCAGACGATTTGCTTACGGCCTTCACATCTTCTGAAGAAGCAGCAGCAGAAGCAGAAGAAACAGAGGAAATTAAAACAAGTCAAAGGAGCTTCTTACCTGAGACGTGGAAGTGGCAGATTGTAACTCTGAGGCAAGTGATCGGTTCTAGGCCTGAAAGGGGCATAGAACTCCCTTACTAAAATCTTCTGTGCGGACCCCGAGAACCTTAACACAGCCACTGTTGGCAACTCATTAAAGCAGCCACATCGTCTGGTGAAAAGCACTGCACAGCCTTAATACGAGGCCTGTCTGCTACCAGTCAGGAAATTTGCTTCAGTATATCTGTTTGTTGATTTTTTTTGCTTGCTTTCCTGTTTTTTCTTTCCCAATACTTTTTTTCAGGCCATGTGGTTTCTTAGACCCCTCAAGGCAGCTCATGGTGGGGTATAAAACCAAATAATCACAGTGTGTGTCTCTATGTGTCTGTGTATGTCTGCGTGTCTGTGTGTACACACACACAAACAGTATATATACTCAGTATGAGGGAGGATTCCTATGTACTCTGAGTCCAATCATACAAATACAGTATATATGTATATGTATATACTGTATATATGTATGGTTGGACTCAGTATACATAGAAATCCTCCCTCATACTGAGTTCAACCAACTAGCTCCAGGCTGGCAGATGGGTAGGACTGGGGAAAGTCGTGGAAGTGGTTGCAATCTCATTTGGAGAGCAGGCTGGGGTCAGCCCTTTGGCCCAGATGTTCACTTCCTGGACTCTACCCACAGGTCCGCCGAGAATCCTGAGGTCTCAGCCTCCCCAGATGGTCTTCAGAGCAAGCTTGCTATGGCAGTGACCATTCCAGACACCATCACCGAGTGGCAAGCCGGGGCCTTCTGCACATCAGTGGAAGCTGGTTTCGGCATGGCCCAGACCACTTACCTCAAGGCCTTCCAGCCCTTCTTCCTCGAACTCACCTTGCCTTACTCTGTGGTGCGAGGAGAAGACTTCACACTGAAGGCCACCGTCTTCAACTACCTCCAACACTGCATCCGGGTGAGAAGACTCAGGGGCCTCCTGGTTGAGGCAGCATTCAAGCAGATGGATGGATAGATGGATGGATAGACGGATGATAGATAGATAGATAGATAGATAGATAGATAGATAGATAGATAGATAGATAGATAGATAGGCAAGCCAAGCCAAGCCAAGCCAAGCCAAGCCAAGCCAAGCCAAGCCAAGCCAAGCCAAGCCAAGCCAAGCCATCATGACAAGCCCTGCCCCCCCGGCCCTACTTCCAGCTCTCCCACTTTTCTCATTTTAAATTTTATTCCTTTATTAGAGGTTTTTCCCACCTTCATTTTTTGTTAACTCAAGGTGGCATACATACTTAATGCTCCCGCCTCCTATTTTCCCCACAACAATGATCCTGTGAGGTGCGTTGGACTAAGAGGCTGGCCCCAAATCACCCAGCTGATTTTTATGCCTAAGGGAAGATTAGAACTCACAGCCTCACGGTTTCTAGCCCAGCACTTTAACTATGACACCAAACTGCCTATCTTATCTCTTATTATTATTTATATATTATATAACCTGGCTCTTATACAGTGGTACCTCAGCTTACGAACTTAATTCGTTCCGTGACTCTGGTTGCAACCTGAATTGGTCGCAACCCGAAGTAAATTTTCCCATAAGGTTCAATGTAATTACCATTAACCCGTTCTGGCGTGGAGGACAGGGAGGTGGCTATTGCTTGGAGGGAGAGTCAGGGGCGGAAAAATGGCCGCGGACCACGTGTCAGGGGCAGAAAATGGCCGTGGACCACGTGTCAGGGGCGGAAAATAGCCGCGGACCACATGTCACGGGCAGGAAAATGGCCGTGGATCGTGTCACGGGCGGGAAAATGGCCGCGTATCCTGTTCCTACCCCGAGGCGGAGTTCGCAAACCGAGGTAAATTTTTGTGGCTGGAGCTGGTCGTAACCCGAAAAGTTCGTTAATGAGGCGTTCATAACCCGAGGTACCACTGTATATTTAAGACAGTATTTTTAAACCAGTTAAATGAAGAATTAAATTAAATTAAATTAAATTAAATCGTCCCCTGCTTTTAGAACTTGTTGGCCTGTCTGACCTGTGTTTTCAACCATCTCCTCCTGTTTTTCTGACTCTTTTGCATTGGAATGGGGCTACATTTCCTCTCTCTGCTTTCCCCCCGGCAGGTTGCTATCTCATTAGCTCTTTCCTCTGATTTTATGGCTTCCCCTGTGGAGAAGGAAGAGGACTCATATTGTCTGTGTGCAAATGAAAGGAAAACAGTATCCTGGACTGTAATCCCTAGATCTCTGGGTAAGCAGCAAAACTAGCATCTTAGAGTCAATTGGGGGATGCTCTTAGGGTGGAACTCCACTTAGCTTAACACTTCCAACTTGTTCTAGTTTCATGCTTCTCTGAATGTATGTGGACAAAAGTGTGTGGGATTGGGGCTACATCTGCTCGTATTAGCCTTTGTGTCCTATTGCGTCTCTAGACTTTCATTTGGGCACGGAGCAATACTCAACCTTATTTGAAACATGGATATGGTTCTCCAGGCAATCAGAGATCCTGCTGTGATGGGTGTAAAAGAAATCCATACAAATTTTTTCTGGGAATGGGAGTATGACTTTTATCCCCGAGGAATTTGTAGAAGAATGAACATTGGCCATATGTGAAGTCTGGCTAATGCTAATATTCCCTCCCCAATCCATCTGCAGAGGGACTGGGAGATTTATTTTAAGATAACTAAGGAATTTCACAAGAAATCCTGTTCTTTTTGCTCTGGAATGTCCTAGAATGCAGATCCTTGGCCATTCAAAGAAGCCTTCCTGGAGCTAAAAAAAAGCCTTCTCTTTTAGTGACATCAAAATTGTCTTTATCCCCGTGGTCTTAAATAATTGGAAAAGTGCCTTTAAAAAGAAGAACAAGGCAGGTCCTGCACTCATGTGGTGCTGGCTACCAGCTTGGTGGGCTTCAAAAAAAATTAGTGGTTGGACTAATTCATGAAAGTCATGGGGATCAATGGCTGGCTCTGAAGGCCATCTGCTGGAAGGCCAGTGGGCTTCCTTCTGCACTTGGACCACTGGGAGAATAGACCATTAGACTAGATGGGCAAGGGGTCCAATCCAGCAGGACACTGCTTGGATTCCTACCATAACATTTCAGATTCTTTCAACAGATAGCATGTTGATAGATAGCAAGTTGCAGCACGGTAGAGTGCTCCCACTCAGTACGTTCTCCTATATCCATGAGAAATGGAGTTAAAACATCCAATGGATGGCTATTAGCCCTGATGGCAGTGTGACTTCTCTGAAGGCCATCTGCTGGAAGACCAGTGGGCTTCCTTGGGCAGTTGATAGGCCGCTGTGAGAACAGATTGCTGGACTAGATGGGTCTGATCCAGCAGGGCATTGCTTAAGTTCTTATGGTATTATAAAGCCACCAGAGGCCCCCACCAAAGGAAGCGTACGGGAATGATAGATTGGACCCTCACTCTTCTTCTCCTGAGGATAAAACAGAGTAAGGACCTCCTTGCTGCACTCAGAGGAAGACAACATATAACACGGATGGCTGTTTCTGTCCTAGGGGAAGTGAACTTCACAGCAAGTGCAGAGGCCCTCCGTTCAGATCAGCTCTGTGGGAATGAAATTGTGGAGACCCCCAGCAGAGGGCAAAAGGACATCCTGACCAAATCACTTTTAGTTGTGGTAAGTGGGTGGCTGCTGAAGCGTTGCAAATTTGCATCGGTGCCCTTTCCCTCTTCCTCTTCTCTCTGTCTTTTCTGTTTTCTCTGGTAAGTGGGGCAAGGAGCTGTCCATGGCACACTGAAGCCCATGGGCCCAACGTTGCCCACCTCCAGGTCAAGAAACCATCCATTCATTCCAAAAAGCAGTTGTCCCTCTGCTTTTCCTGTCCCATCTTCAGTTTGCCATTTCTTCCCCAGAAGTCCGCGACCACCCCACAGTACCCGCGCACTCCCACCCATGCTCCTTGCCTAGTACTCCCATCTCTTCCTGCTTAACAACCCACCCAGTCCTGAGGTTACCTGAATTGCCCTCACTAAGAGATGCAGTCACATGATGTTGTGCTTTATGACCATCTCGCTTAGCGACAGAAACTCCGGTCCCAATTAACGTCATAACCTGAGGACTACCTGTATTGTATTTTATATGGTGTATGTGACGACTTGTGGTTAAAACAATAAACTTTCTTACTGCTTTTTTTTTTTATTGTATACCAATTTCATTTCTTTCCTTCCCTTTCTCTACATCAGTGTTTCTCACCCTCGGCAACTTGAAGAGGTGTGGACTTCAACTCCCAGAATTCCCCAGCCAGCTACTGTATGCTGGCTAGGGAATTCTGGGAGTTGAAGTCCACACATCTTCGAGTTGTTGAGGGTGAGAAACACTGCTCTTCAGGGCGCTCCCAACATTCATTCATCCTTTTCCCCCTGTGCTTTTCCTCTTAGCCTGAAGGAGAGGAGAAGGAAGTCACATTTAATTCCTTGCTTTGCGTAGCTGGTAAGTAGCTTGAGCGCTTCATCGGGGAAGGTGATTTCTTTATTCCTATGTATTTATTCTTGAGGCTTTTAGGCCTCTTAGGCCCCAAGAGGGGCAGACCTTGGATTGCATAGTTGTGGGTCCCTCTTGACCCCTGGGTGGACACCCCTGGCTTGATTCTTGATGCGTTGGGAGAAGTTTTCTGCTGGGTTGCCCGGAAGAAGGAAAGCCTTACACATTTTAACCAGGAATCCTTGGGCAAACTGGAATTCAGTTTCATGGTTTTAGCTGCCCAAATTGACCAGCATCGATTCTGGGGTATCTTGTGTGGGGGCCACAAAAGCAGAAAAAAAGGCCTGCGGGTGACCCGTCCCTTTCATAAAGGATGGAGAAGTGTTGGGGGTCACACAGAATGGCCTCACTCTCAGTCCCAATGGCCTTGCTCAGCGTTTCTTAACCTTGGCAGCTTGAAGATGTGTGGACTTCAACTCCCAGAATTCCCCAGCCAGCCATGCTGGCTGGGGAATTCTGGGAGTTGAAGTCCACACATCTTCAAGCTGCCAAGGTTGAGAAACACTGGCTTTGCTGAACCAGCCTTCATCTTCCCCCATAGAACTTCAAGCTTGAAATGGGGTTTTTATTGCACCAAGGAATCACCTTGTAGTCAATGCATCTGGGGATAAAGGGAGAACTGCTGACACAAGAAGGCAAACGAGTAGTGGGGAAGGTGCTGGACTAGAAACAGGAGACCCGGGTTCGAATCCCCCTTCAGCCATGGAATCTCCCTGGGGATTCTCTGCCAATCCCCTCTCAGCCCTGCCTACCTCCCAGGGCTGTTGTGGTGAGACAAGACAGGAGGAGGGCACATCGATGACCATGAAAGTTCAGGGATAAATGAAATCAATAAAAAAGACTTTTTTTTTTCCTGCCAGAAAACGCCCAGCCAGAAATTGTCTCTCTGAAGCTCCCAGGAAAAGTGGTTGAGGGCTCAGCCCGGGCCTCTTATTGTGTTGTTGGTAAGTGATGCGACTCAGCGCAGACCGGGGCGGATAGTTGCTGAGTTTGTGATCATTCCCACCCTGAATTTTCTTCAGCTTCCCTCAGCCTTCCCAATTGTTCCTCCAATCTTTGGCTAACCATTTGCTTTTCCTCCACATTTTTATTTCGTGAGCTATCAAGGTATGAAATAACCTCGGAGAATAATCGCTTGCTGCTCTGGGTTACAATTTAAACATTTGATGATGATGATGATGATGATGATGATGATGATGATGATGATGATGATGATGTAAAAATAAAAAATGCTGCCATAGACAGCATCAAGGAACAGTGTTAGCCATCATTCATCTTTCTTGGGTCCCAAATAGACCCCCCCAAAAATCACTTTTTTGGGGGAAAGATGGGTCTATAAAAGATTTCTGAAAATGTCACATAGGTTTGTTTGAGGGTTTGTTTTTTTTTAAAGAAAAAGGAAAGAAAAAGGAAAGAAAGAGCAGAATTCATGGACATTTACATAACTGAACCCTCATAATTAACAACATCAGAGGATCATAAAATGTAAAGTGCCTTGAGAGGTCATCTATTCTAGCCCAATGGCATTCTAACTAAATGGGATATAAACTAGGGGAAACTCTCACCAACTTTCTCATATGTTAGAGAAAATTGCAAACAAAAATAATATTTTTCAATGCATTTACCCTCCCCCCCCGCCAAAATTCCCTACTTCTACGTCTGGTGGCTTTTTAATATAAGCATTAACCAAGAATTTGTTCATTTGTTCATTATTTAAAATATTGGTACGCTGGTTGTCCTTTAAGTGGCTGACAATAAAATTCAACCGTTAAAACATTTGGTGACTAAAAATGTACATTAAAAGACTGTAAATAAAAGAGAATCCATAAATAAACCGTAAAACCGTAACTGAGAAGCACCGATAATTTTTTTAAAAACGTCACAGCAGCTATGATTCTGCTTTCTGGAGGTGTTCTGGTTGTAGCATTATTTCCCAGCCCCCCTTTCTAAATCATGATGATGATGATGAAGTTTGAAGTGTATTATACCATTACAGTAGTTAGAATTCAGTATTTCTCAACCTTGGGCACTTTAAGATGGGTGGACTTCAACTCCCAGAATTCCCTAGCCAGCATGGCTGGCTGGAGAATTCTGGGAGTTGAAGTCCACCCATCTTAAAGTGCCCAAGGTTGAGAAATACTGAGTTAAATTATAAGAATGCATTTTTTTTTTTGACAGTTGCTTTCGTTCAATAATTTTTTAAGAAGAAATAGCAGCAGCATTGGCCTGTTATTAAAAAATCAGGCAGTTATTCCTGAACCTTAATTCCAGGCTTTGCAAAATTGCTGTGTTCACAGAAGATGCTATGCCCAGACAAATAAACTTTTTGAGGGCTCAGCATGACACCCAGGTTCACACCACAGGCTAAGACAAGGGTTGGGGCTTCCCCAAACCCACTGAACTCCAAATTACCTAACCCTCATTTTAGGCTAGATTAGCTAAACCCAGCCTATAACTTTCATCTCTCTAACCCACGCCTTTTCCTCTCCTGCTTCTGCTTCTCCAAATCACACATGCACAGGGCCAGATTAAGACCATCCGGTGCCCTAAAACCAGCCCAACAACGGTGCCCCTTGATGGAAGTGAAACTCTCATTTCTCTTCTCTTCTCTTCTCTTCTCTTCTCTTCTCTTCTCTTCTCTTCTCTTCTCTTCTCTTCTCTTCTCTTCTCTTCTCTTCTCTTCTCTTCTCTTCTCTTCTCTTCTCTCCCCTCCCCTCCCCTCCCCTCTCCTCTGCTCTCCTCTGCTCTCCTCTGCTCTCCTCTCCTCTCCTCTACTCTCCTCTCCTCTCCTCTCCTCCCTTCCCTTCCCTTCCCTTCCCTTCCCTTCCCTTCCCTTCTCCTTTCTCTTTTCTCTTTTCTCTTCTCTTCTCTTCTCTTCTCTTCTCTTCTCTTCTCTTCTCTTCTCTTCTCCTTTCTCCTTTCTCCTTTCTCCTTTCTCCTTTCTCCTTTCTCCTCTCCTCTCCTCTCCTCTCCTCTCCTCTCCTCTCCTCTCCTCTCCTCTCCTCCTTTCTCCTTTCTCTTCTCTTCTCTTCTCTTCTCTTCTCTTCTCTTCTCTTCTCTTCTCTTCTCTTCTCTTCTCTTCTCTTCTCTTTTTTCTTTTCTTTCTATTTCAAATTGGTCACTGCCCACCTCACTACAGAGCCGTGAGACCCAAACCGATGGGCATCGGATGACACCTTCAAAGCAAGCTTTTAAACTTGAGTCGCTCACCATACCAAAGAAAACTTTTTTTTTTTAACCATGCAGTTTAAAGTAGAACGCGGTAGATAAGGACAATTACAAAAAAAATGGACTAAAGTCAAGTGTGGCAGTGAAAACGTGCAGGGCACGATAGGGGGGTGCCCTAAGCACGTTGTTGCTGTTATTTATCAGCGACCCAACTCCCAGCAACTCTGGGCAGTTTACACATTGTTAAAAACATTTAAAAACAAGGAAGCAGCAAAAAGGAAGAAAATTGGCAACATGATATGAAAATTGGACAATAGTTTCTTATTTTGCTTCCGGGTTAATCCAGGGCTGCAGGCGAATCTTGCAACTTCCCCTCCTTTCGGGTTCCCTCCTTAATCTTTTTTTTTTTAATAAATCTTTATTAGCTTATAAAATTTAACACAAACAAATACCTAACAAACATAAAATGAGAAGAATGAATACAGATAGAAAAAGAAATTAAAAAAAAAACCCTAAACACCAACATCACACAGCCACAAAAAGAAAAGAAAAGAAAAAAATCACGAAAATTTTTAAAAACAGGGTTTCCTTTTAACTAAACAGTGAATTTAAACTATTTACATGTCTTCTTCTTTTCTTGGTTCCTTCATCTTGTCTCTGTTTCTATTTTATTCACAGTTCTTACTTATTACTCTAAATCAGTGTTGTCCAAACTTGGCCACTTTAAGACGAGTGGACTTCAACTCCCAGAATTCCCCAGCCAGCATGGCTGGCTAGGGAATTCTGGGAGTTGAAGTCCACTCGTCTTAAAGTGGCCAGGTTTGGACAACACTGCTCTAAATGTTCATCTGTATGGAGTATATTGTTTCCATATAGCCAAAAAAGGGTTTCCAGTTTATTATAAAATCGTCGACATCTTTATCTTTTCGCTGGTCAGTCAGTTTGGCCATTTGAGCAATTTCCAAAGATTTGAGTAACCATTCCGGGTTCCCTCCTTACTCTTGATGTCCCCTCGTTACAGGGGACATCCTGGGCTCAGCTGTCAAGAACCTGCATCAGCTTCTCCAGATGCCTTACGGCTGCGGGGAACAAAACATCGCGCTCTTTGCCCCCAACATCTATATCCTGGATTATCTCAACAAGACGGAACAGCTAACAGAGGAGATCAAATCCAAGGCGATAGGATACTTAGTGGCCGGTAAGCAGGCTTACGGCGACGGCGCAGGGGGTACGCGTGCCTGCAAGCCTGCCGATCTGGCTTGCTTGGAGAGAGGCTACACCAGTGTTGTCCAAACTTGGCCACTTTAAGATGAGTGGACTTCAACTCCCAGAATTCTCCAGCCAGCATGGCTGGCTAGGGAATTCTGGGAGTTGAAGTCCACTCATCTTAAAGTGGCCAAGTTTGGACAACACTGGGCTACACGATCAGTCACAGCAGAGACTCGAATCAGGGTGACTGTCTTTAATGGGTTTAACCAGTAAATCAGGAAGGTAAAAGCTGGGGTCTCGAGATCACAGAGGGGCGCGAAAGCTTTGCATGGGGACGCTCAGGGCCTGGTAAAAGTGGCCTGCAAATTGCCTTTCTGAACCTTAAATGAGTGGAAAGTGATAATCAACTGTGATTTAATTCATTTTATATTTTAAATTAAATGCAGTTCAGTCTTTGGCCTGGCTCTGCCGCTTTTTCAAAGACAACTCTCTGCTATTGCTTCTCTAAAAGATTCTGATTTTATGCCATTAATTAATTATCTTAAGGCACACCCTCTCTACACACCCCACACAAAGACCTGGATGAGTCAGGTCACAGTAACCTCTGAGTGTGGTTAACCAGCTGTCCTTTTTTTACAGACCAAAGAGCTAATTTATTCAACCTGCAGGGCGAATAATCCTATGACTTCTACTGAACTGTAATGAAATGAAATGAAAACGGAATCAAATTTAATCTCGGTTGCACGAGGTCATCTACAGCAAACTGAGATTATATCAAAATGGCCACATTTTTCAATGATATGCCACTCAGAGTTGCTGTTGAGCTGGGTGGTCTTAGAAATCTAACTTATAAATAGATACAAATATAAATGTAATCACTCTTACATTCTTGCATTCCCACCAGGGCATCTGGGAGGTCAAAAAAGTCAAGTCCCCCAACGCTTTTAGCTTTTCTGTGGGGTTATTGTGGTTAGTACAATTTTCCTCAGGGTCTCAATGGCTAGAAAATGTTGTGGGTTTTTTTTTCTTTTTCTTTTAATTCTTTCTGTTTTACAGGTAGCTTTCAATTAGCGATGGCCTCATTTAGCGACCATTTGTAGATACGACAGTGAAGAAAAAATAACTTTGCAACCAATCCGCGCATTTACGACTTTCACAGGTCTGCAAAACCAAGGAAAGCTGAAGTCAGATCAGTCTGACACAGTCACGGTTTCACTTAGCAACTGCTTTGCTTAGCAGCCAAGTTGCTGGGCCCAATTGTGGTCACTAAACGAGGACTAGCTGTACTTTTGTGTTATTGTAAGTCACTTAGTTCTCTTTGGAATGGAGCAGCATAGAAATTGCAGAAATCAATCAGTCAATGAAAAGAGAATTCCAATGCGTGCTTCCAGAAGAAAGATGGGGTATACATTTATTTATTTATTTGTTTGTTCAATTTATATAGCCACCCATCTCACATACGTGACTCTAAGCGGCTTACAATAAAATAACAAAATAAAATATGTTGAGGATGATGATGATGATCAAAAAATCAGTTAATTCAGAAAATCAGTATTCTCTCTCTGTTTCAGGCTACCAGAGGCAGTTAAACTATAAGCATTCTGATGGTTCTTATAGCACTTTTGGAGAACATAGTCACCTGCCAGGAAATACCTGGTGAGTTTATGTTGCCAACCTTACAGGGTGCGTGTGTGTGTGTGCGCGCGCGCATGCTACACTCTTTCAATATTTCTAAAATTGCAGGATCAATCATGGATGTTTAAACTAATTTTTCTAAGGACCTCTACTACTGCTCTCGTTGCTACCACTTTTGCTGCTCTTCCTCGTCACATAAAAAAAAAAAATCAAGTTGCTAACCCTCATGGTTCTAAAGCTAGATTAGGGCTAGAGGTGACCTTGGAGAAACTATGTGGCTCCAGTTACAAAAACATGTTTTAAGCCTGGGAAATGAAAAAATCGTTAGAAGGAAAGTCAAACTGACTCTGCCTTAACTTCCTGGAGTATAGGAGGGATGTTGTTAACCACCAAATGTTATCATGAAATAGAGGTAGTCCTTGACTTACAACCACAATTGGGACTGGAACTTCCATTGCTAAGTGATGCAGTCGTTAGGTGAGTCACGCCCAATTTTATGACCTTTTTTGCTGTGGTCATTAAGTGAATCCAGCTTCCCCCATTGACTTTGCTTGTCAGAAGCTCCCTGGGAAGGTCACAAATGATGATCATATGACCCCGGGATGCTGCAACCATTGTAAATACATGGCAGTTGCCAAGTGCCTAATTTTGATCACGTGACTATGAGGACACTGTGATGGTCGTAAGTGCAAGGACCAGTCATAAGTCACTTTTTTCAGTGCCATTGTAACTTTGGACAGTCATTGAACAAATGGTCATAAGTCGAGGACTACCTGTATTGTGACATACAAGAATGATAACTAAATCATTGTATGTATGTATGTATGTATGTATTTATTTATCGGACTTATATAGCCACCCTTCTCACTTGCATGTGACTCTGGGTGGCGTACACAATTAAAACAAAAACTAAATCAACACAATTTGACCATTAAAACCAATAAAAAAGTTAAAAAACTATAATAACAGAAAGATAGGGAAGAATGCAGTCTAAACTTATATCAGCCATTTAACAGGCTCCAGTCACAGAATCTTATAGTCAGAAGGCAACTTAGAGGTCATCTTGCCCAGGCTTCTGCTCAGTGCAGGATCCAGCAACTACCCAGCCTCTATCTGAAAATTTCTAGCACATGAGAACATCAAGTGGCAGTCTGTTCCACCGGCTGACAGCTTGTACAGTCAGGCAGTTGCTCCTGAAGTCCACCCTGAACCTCCTTCCTTGTCGCTTTGAACCCGCTGGTTCTGCTCCAGCCCTCCGGGGCAACTGAAAAAAAGCTCCAATTATTCCTCTTCTATAAAAATAAATAAACCCTGAAAGAGGCATGGCTGGATTTGGGGGACCTGTCTGCATCTATTTTGTGAACAGGTAATCACTCAAGTACCCATGATGAGGAGAGTTCTCAAGGCCTCGTTAGTAGCTTTCTCCCGGTTCAGAGAATGCAGGCAAACATCTCTCTTGACAGGTAAGACCTCCAAGGGAGGAAAAAGAGGCTGACGCTGCTCTCTGCTCCGCCCTGTTCTGCAGGCTGACTGCGTTTGTGCTCAGAGCCATAGCTCAGGCCAGGCGCTACATCTTTGTGGACCCGAAGCACATCACAGATGCTCAAGCTGCCCTGGCCGTGATGCAGAAGGAGAACGGCTGCTTCCGGAGCACCGGATCCCTCCTGAACAACGCGCTCAAGGTACGGGGGAAGATCAGAGGGGTCTGTCCCAAGTCACAGAGATGCCAAAAGGAGGAAACGGGTCGTCACATCCCTTGGTGACAGTTGTGCGCCACCCAGAAATCAAGATGATCCCAGAGCTTCAAGGAATTTAGTGTTGAACTCAGGGAAGGAGCAAGAGAGTTGTTAATGGACAAGGTAGGAGCAACCCATTAAGGAGGGATGTGGAGAGGAGATGACACGGTCTGGAGATTGAAGGAAGCCTGAGAAAGAAATGCAAAATAATCTTGATTTTGTTTACAGGTAGTCCTTACTTAATAGGGACCAAAAAATTGGTTGTTAAGCGGGGTGGTTGTTATGCGAATTGGACCTGATTTTATTACTTTTTTTGGGGCGGTTGTTAAACGAATCACTGTTAAGCGAATCACACAGTCATTAAGCAAATCACGTAGTTCCCCATTGATTTTGCTTGCCGAAAGCCATCTGGGAAGGTCGCAAATGGCAATCACATGTCCCCGAGATGCTGCAACTGTCGTAAGAGTAAGCTGGTTGCCAAGCACCCAGATTGTGATCACATGACCGCGGGGGAGCTAGGACATAACTTCAGGCACCAGTCATAAGTCACTTTTTTTAGCACCGTTGTAACCTCGAATGGTCACTAAAGAAATGGTTGTTAAGCAAGGACTACCTGTAGTATAAGAGGGGACAGAGAGCTACTTGGGAGGATTTCAAGACTGATGTCAGCCTTTTGAGATAGGCCAAGTCAAGAAACAGATCCTGCAGGGATTCCAGGAATGCTACCTCATTGTTGTAGGGTTTCATAACAGAATCTTGAAAGCCTGCCAGAGTTCCTCTCTTTTCCATCTTATACTAAACAAAATCAAGGCAGGGTTATTTTGAGTTTCATTCTCACACTCCCTTCAATCTCTGAACAGTAACATCTTTTCTCCAAGCCGCTCCATTCTCCTTTCCTCCATTAAGGGCTCTCTCATACCTTCCCCAAGATCAGTTGTTATAGAGCAGTGTTTCTCAACCTTAGCAACTTTAAGATGGGTGGACTTCAACTCCCAGGATTCCCCAGCCAGCATGGCTGGCTGGGGAATCCTGGGAGTTGAAGTCCACCCATCTTAAAGTTGCTAAGGTTGAGACGCACTGTTATAGAGAGTACAGAAGGTGACCTCAATGGAGATAGGAACAGAATGATAATGGCACACTGGTCATGATGTCATAGCACAAAAGATGCAGTTAAGCATTGGCATCATGACATCTGATGCAAGTAGGGAAGTCATATTGCGTGCACGATGACCTCGTGATGCACATGTCATTCCACCTCTTCCTGCAGACATCCCTGCTGGATGGGTTCCAACTTTCTGCAAATCTCAGAGTTCCTCTTTCTTCAGTTTTGGCCAATGGAGGAAAGCAGGTGGATCTTGGGAGGAGCGGTAGAAAGATGAATTGCTTGGAGTTGATGGCTTTCCTTCCCCTTTCTTGTTTTCAGGGTGGGGTTGACAATGAAGTCACGCTCTCAGCCTACATCATCATCACTCTGTTGGAGATTCCATTGCCTCTTACGGTGAGCGCTAGCCATCTTCACCCCACAGGCTATCCGGAACGAGGTTGTCTGGGAAGCACAGACTGATAAAAAGACCAATCAAACTTCAAGCGGAACCATCTTGAATACCAAGGGCCAAAGAGGACAATCAAAAGGATCAGGAGGGTCAAAGAGCTTCTCTAGCAGAAAAGTCTTGAACGTCAGGGACTTTTCAGCTTGAAAAAAGAGCAGCTGATGGGGGAGATGTTGAGGGGTGTAATATCGTGCCTGGCCTGGAGAAAGCCTGTCCAGGAGTCCTGCAATGAAGCTGATTGGAAGGAGGACAGGCCAAAGGAAGCCCTTCTTCACACAGCCTGTGCAATTCATGGCCACAAGACATGGTGATGGCCATGAACATGGATGGTGTTGAAAGAGGGTTGGATTCATGGAGGCAGCTTTAACGTGGGCTATTGGCCTGGAGGACTCAATATTGTGTGGGTTGGAGGCAGCTCAGTTCTAAATAACATTTGCAATAATGGAAAGGAGAGTAGGTTTCTATCTCCTGTTAGAACAACCCCGAGTGGTGTTTCTCAACCTTAGCAACTCTAAGACATGTGGACTTCAACTCCCAGGATTCCTCAGCCAGCCATGCTGGTTGGGGAATTCTGGGAGTTGAAGTCCACACATCTTAGCGTTGTCAAGGTTGAGAAACACTGTCCCAGAGAAATCTGGGAGAGGCAAAATGTTGTATGGTGATGGACCTGGGCCTAACCCAGCTGGATTGTTCTTATCTTCTCTCATTCTTCTATTCATATTTGGTCTACCCAGATTCCCTTTTGCCCGTGTCCTAAACAAGCGTGAGTGAAGCCTAACAAAGAGGTTGCAGGGAAGCTCAAATGATTAGGAAACAGGTTTCTGTTGGACATCAGGAAAAATGTCCTAACAGTAAGAGCTGTTATATTGCCTCAAGAGGTGGTGGACTCTTTGGTGGAGGTGTTTCAACAGAGGCAGGATGGTCACCTGTCAGAAACGTTTCAGTGGTGGATTCCTGCAGAGAGTTGGAATAGATGCTTTAGAGCAGGGCTTCTCAACCTTGGCAACTTTAAGATGCCTGGACTTCAACATGGCTGGCTGGGGAATCCTGGGAGTTGAAGTCCAGGCATCTTAAAGTTGCCATTCTGGCACCCTCTTATTTCTTTTTTTTTCTTTGAGTTTTGAGCATCATGCTTACCGTTTTCAGCCCTGGACCATTTTTTTCTTTTCTCGGACATTTTCACCTTATTTACTGTGACTCCCAAGTTGCCTGCCATCAGCTTATGAGAGGGTCTCCTTCCTTTTCCTTCCAGCATCCTGTGATGCGTAATGTCCTCTTCTGCCTGGAGAGGGCAGCAGAAGGGGAAGTCCACGTTTATACTCGGGCCTTGTTGGCATATGCTTTCGCCCTGGCTGGGAAGGGAGACAAGAGGAAAGAGATGCTGTGGGAGCTTGACAAAGAAGCTGTGAAGGATGGTGAGTCCCACATGGGGGTGGAGGACTGTAATGGTCTGTGGGAATGACCTTGGGAGACCGGAGGGAGAGCTGCAAATGGGACAGCCAGCCTGGAAAATATCTCTCAGCCCACAGAAGGAGGGAGAGTGTGGGAAGCGTTTCAGAAGGGACCCTCCCTAGTTTTCCAGAGAGTAAAAGGAGAGGAGGGAAGAATGCCAGCCTTCCAAGATAGGCCAGACAGGAACCACAACCAGATGAGCTCATTCTACTTTATTGTAAGGCTACATTAACAGACTCTTGCAAGTCTGAAAGTACAAATTTCCCGCCATCTCTTTTACAGCCTGAGAAGTTAGGGAGGGTCCTTTCTGAGTTTCTGAGGTTTTTTTTCTGTCTGTTATGCAGCTGCAGGCTATCCACCCTCTTATCTGATCGTTCCCTAAGTAGCATCTCTACTCCCCATCTCCCAAGGTCATTCCCACATACCATTACAGAGAAAGATTTTCGGTCTCGCAACATTCTGTTTTTGTAACCTTGCAATAAAGAGAGAGCTGGTACTCCTGGTTGGGCTTCTTGTCTGGACTACCTCGCAGGGCTAACATGAACATACTAGATCTGCAGCCTGTAGGGTCTCACTGATAAAGATGGGCATCAGCTCTTTGAGGTAGGACAGGTCAAGAGACAGACGCCACGTTTCTCTCTGTCACCTCTTGCACGGAACAAAACCAAGGCGTTTGAGTTTGTTGTTGAGTTTCTTTCTCCTGCTTCTTTCGATCTCTGGACTGTGTCCAAGTTCTGCCTTAATGGTTTGCTCATTCATTCATTCATTCATTCATTCATTCAATTTATATGCCGCCCATCTTCCCCAGAGCTTTCAAAACACAAACCAAATGCATCTTTCCCCAGCATCCTGTGGCAGCTCCAGAAGCAGCCGCTTCTGAGCTACCAGGAAGGGCTATTTGATTCTTTGAATTCAGATCACTGCACAGCCCTCCGCAGTATTAGGAAAAGGAGCAAAAGATCTCCACTGATTTGCATTGGACCTTTCTTTGTAAATGGAAGCAAAAATGGGGTAGAAATTCACTTGAAAGATTTTTCCCCATTGCTAGTCTCTGGCTGTTTGTTCCCTTATTACATGGGTTTTTATGTCTGTCTCTGTGTAGGTCTGTGTGTGTACAGCAGTATTTCTCAACCTTGGGAACTTTAAGATGTGTGGACTTCAACTCCCAGAGTTCTCCAGCCAGCCATGCTGGCTGGAGAATTCTGGGAGTTGAAGTCCACCCTTCTTAAAGTTCCGAAGGCTGAGAAATACCAGTGTACAGAGACAGGCATGCAAATGCATTTAAGACGGGTCTCTGAGACTTTCTTTTACTGTCAAACAGCATTTCTCTTTCAACTCTCCTGACTGATACAGTAGCTGATGTGGTCTATTATTTGACGGATTCTATTTTAAGCATCTTCCCAACTGGATTACTGCAACACGCTCTACGTGGGGCTGCCCTTGAAAAGCCTTTGGAAGATTCAGGTGGTCCAGAAAGGAACGATGCACAGTCTTAAGCGCATCAAAGTTCATTCATATGACCCTGTTGCTATGCCCGCTGCCCTGGCTCCCGATAGGCTTCTGGGTGAAATTCAATGTGCTGGCTGTCCCCTTGAAAGTCCTGCACAGCACAAGGCCAGGTTACTTGCAGGACCACCTGTCTCCAGCGGTCTCAGCCCATCCCACCAGATCCAGCAGGGTGGGCATCCTCCAGGTCCCTTCTCTGAAACAATGCCATCTAGTGGGACCCAGAAGATGTGCCTCCTTTGTCGTGGTACCTGTTCTCTGGAACAGCCTTCCCTCTGAGATCTGGACTTCCCCAACTTCCATATGTGTGAGGTTCTGGAGTTTGAACCAGGTTACTTGTTTAGTCGTTAAGTCGTGTCCGACTCTTCGTGACCCCATGAACCATATTGCGCCAGGCCTTCCTGTCCTTCACTGCCTCCCTAAGTTTGCTCAGTTTCATGCTCATTGCTTCAGTGATGCTATCTAACCATCTCATCCTCTGCTGTCCTCTTCTCCTTTTGCCTTCAATCTTTCCCAGCATCAGGGTCTTCTCCAAAGAGATCTCTCTTCGCATTAGGTGACCAAAGTATCTGAGCTTGAGCTTCACTATCAATCCTTCCAATGAGCAATCAGGGTTGATTTCCTTTAAGATTGACTGGTTTGACCTCCTAGCAGTCCAGGGGACTCTCAAGAGTCTTCTCCAGCACCACAGTTCAAAGGCATCAATTCTTCGGCGCTCAGCCTTCTTTATGGTCCAGCTCTCACAGCCATACATTACTACTGGTTACTAGTTACAGGTTACTAGTGGAGCCCAAAATGTGCGTTTTGATGTTGCAAGTCCTCTCTGCAGTGCCTTGATTATTGAATTATGATTATAATACAGGGGGTGCGTATTAAACAAAGATGGGCGGCCATATCAATCCATCTTTATCCTGCTTTTCTTTACCTAAGCACAATTAAGAACAGCAAATTCAATGACCCCCCTCCAGAAAGTACCATTTTCAAAGGGCTAGCTCTGTTGAGCCGTGGATACAAGATGAAACTAATTCTGGGTTCAAATCGTATCTTTAATCTTGCATGCGACAGATCCTGGGGAGGCTGGAAGAGTCAGGGGAGGAATGTTAAACATAACCAACCAGGAGACAGGAAGGCAGCTTCAATCATAAATGGCCAGGTGGCAAGGAATCTGGGAAGAAACACTTCAACTCATTCAGCGAGATTCTGCCTTAATGAAGTTACCACGGAGAGAGGGACATTTTTACAGTTTTTAACATGATTCTGCATGCACCCCCAATTCTAGCGTTAAAGGCCCCTGACTGAAGTCTGTGTAATTCTTGGTTCCTTGATCTTGCCCAGCTGGGCGGGGTTTGGCATGAAAAAGGACAATGTTTTTTAGTTTTTATGTATAGGGCTTGTTTCTGCAGCTTGACTTTTTAATTAATTAATTAATTCGTTTTAATTAATGAAAGGGGGTATTTATTTTTTAACTGTTTGCGGCTTTTACTTTTATCGTGAACCGCCCAGAGTCACCCACCGGGGGAGATGGGCGGCATCCAAATTTAATAAATAAATAATAAAAGTCTGGGGTCTGGATGTAGTAATCCAATGGCTGATCTTTCCTTCGGTTTCTGAAGCGGACGGGTCCATGCACTGGCAGCGGCCCGGGAAGAAGGAAGAGAAGGTTGATCTGCCCTACTATCAACCTCGCTCTCCATCCGCCGAGGTGGAGATGGCCTCTTACGTCCTCCTCGCCTACCTGACCACCCAGCCCACGCCTTCCCAGGAAGACCTCACGGCAGCCGCGTCCATCGCCAAGGGGTTGATCAAGCAGCAGAATCCCACCGGGGGCTTCTCTTCCACTCAGGTCTATCCCTGTCCTCTGCAGTTTGGTTTCAGAGGGTCTTAACGGGAGTGGAATCGGGGGCAGGAAAGGTATTTTCTTCTCAGCCACGAGAAATATTCTCGTGGGAATCACCTCATCCTGCTGGTGGATGGAGCCCGAGGAAAAAATTAAGAGAACCACCTGTCTTTTCCCTCCCTCCCTCTCTCTCTGATGCTGCTTTCATTCTTTCCATGGTGCCTCTCCTGTTAAGCCACAATCCCGGGGGGGGGGGGGGTTCTGTAATAACGTCCTTTTTCTTTTCTTCCTGACATTTGTTTTTCCCTCTGTGAGCAACTGTGGGGAGCATTACAGTGGTTTTAAAAGATGAGTAGGGCAAGGCTGGTGTACATCCTCTTTTTCTCTACTTGGCAGCTTTGAACATGGCATATCCCCACCCAAGATCTTCCTAGTTCTTCCCTTCCTTCCCTCCCTCCCTCCCTCCCAACTTTTAGCCACTGCTGTTACCTTTCCCACTGGTTCCCCAATCTTCCCATTGCCTCGCCTCGCCTCGCCTCGCCTCGCCTCGCCTCGCCTCGCCTCGCCTCGCCTCGCCCTCCCCTCCCCTCCCCTCCCCTCCCCTCACCTCACCTCACCTCACCTCACCTCACCTCACCTCCATATCCTTGGCTCTCTCCTGCTTTTCCTCCCCTATGGAACCAGTTCTGCTTGCAACATCCTTTGCTACAGAATTAGGAATCTTTTACATGGCAGCAGAGCAAAGTGAAGACGAACACCACCCAACAATTCCAGGAGATTACTGGCAGATTGGAAAAGCTTTGTCGTCGCAGTATAGACCTCTCCATCATTCATTCAGATCGTACATAACAAAAAGTATCAGGAAGCTCCTAGAGAGCTCTTTGAGATGAACGTTGATGGAGTGGAAGATGAGACTTCGGCCTTCGCTTCCCTCCAGTTCTCGTTTTATAAGCAAGGCTGGATCACCTCAACTTGACTAATGGGTTGTTCAACCTCAGAATCGCTTATCTCGGGGGGAAGGGGGCTCCAGAGGGCAGGGGCTGTGACAGAGGAGGCCTGCTTCCTGATCCCACCAGGTGATGTGGTTTAATCAACAGGACCCAGAGCGTGCCAACTGTACCAGAATGTGTCCGACGGGCAGCAATTACTGGGGATAGCTAGTCCCTCAAATGATGTCTGAGTGAAAAAGGAAGTCTCTCACCTTACGCTTCTTTGCAGGATACAGTGGTGGCGCTGCAGGCCCTCTCCCTCTATAGAGCTGCTACCTACGCAAAGAGGGGAGCGGGTGCAAGCGTGACCTTGAGCTCCGAAGAAGGCGATCCCAAGGAATTCCAGGTGAACAGCAGCAATTCTCTACTGCTCCAGTGCCAGGTGTTGCCCAAAGTGCCAGGGGACTACAAGACGGAGGTGTCAGGAGAAGGCTGCGTCTATGTGCAGGTGAGAAAAAGTTAAGTCCGTAGCCCAAGGCAGGGAGAGTTGCCAGTGGAGAGTGCCAGATGGCCAGAAGGAAGAGCCCTAGAGAAGGAATGGAGAATAGAGGGGAGCGTGGAAAGGAAGGGAGCAGGTGAGGGTAGAGGAAGACTAAGGCAGGAAGAAACAAAAGAATTTCAGGTATGGTTGAGTCATCAGTATAAAGAGAAAACAGTGGAGAGTAGACGTGCTTTGTACTACAGTGGTTACATTCACGCTGGACCACGAGGAGGCACTGTATGTCTGGTGCCTCCTAGTGGCCAATGGTGAATTTAGCTGCTATAATTCAAAGTTAAGAGAGCCAGTTTGGTGTAGCGGTTAAGGTACCAGGAGCCAAGGTCCTGCCTGAGGCACCAAGACAACTGGGTGACCTTGGGCCAGTCACCATCAACTCTAGGAAGCAGGCAATGACACACCAATTCCGAAATCTTGCCAAGAAAACTGCAGGGACTTGTCCAGGCAGTCGCCAGGAGTCAGGACTGACTTGAAGGCGCAAAACAACCCTGCAAAAGGAGGTTATATAAAGCCCCTTGGGGGAGGCCTTGAGGCTTATAGTATGAGGAACACCCATTGCTCTCTACCTGAGAGTGCAAAGGAATAGAAAAGGAGGGTCTACCGTTCATAGCACCTATGGTTTGTATTGGCTATCTGAGAACCAAGGTTAAATGAAAGGGAGGACAGTATATTCTTTCTTGACCTTTTTGAGGGGGGCTTTATATTCTGCTTCATGAGAAGGGGAGTGTCACACCATCTGCCTTGAAGCATTATGCAATTTTATTACTGCAACAGGCACCTGCTTATCACAGGGGATCAGGTTCATTGGCCCACAATGGCTTCCAGGTGCCAATTGTTGTTTTCTGCGCTACCATGGTGGAGTCTGGAATGTGCAGTGACCCTGATCAAGGAACAAGAGCCAGGACTGAGTAGGCAGAGACCGCGAGGCTACCTAACTGGTTAAGAACCAGAGTAAGAGAGATTGTAGGAGGACAACCATGTTTGTCTTTGATGGCAGGAAATCAGGAGTCTGACATCACCTTTTCTGACTCCTTTTATTAAAAGGCAGAAGCTTTTGAAAGCTTCTACCTTTTAATAAAATATGTTAGTCGGAACTAACTAGACTTCTGAGGATGATCGTTGTTGGAGACCAGCTTTTCAGGACCCTGGACAGCTCCCGGAGAAAAGACAGGTTCTGATCAGGGTTGAAATACTGGTTGAGCTTGAGAAAACCAACATTCTATGATCTCTTTGTTAAATCCTTGCCTGTTCTTGGGTAGAAATTCGGTAGACCATGATCTGCTCTCTGGGGAGGGGAAGTCCCATTCAGGAGCTGTCATTCCTGGAAGTTGTAGTTTCTGGGCCTCAGAAAGTTGCAAGGTGGAAACAGATGGAGCAGTGTCAGAGTCTAGATCCTGTAGCCCTGCTGGAGCTCCTACCTCCATCAGCCCCTCTGCCACTAATCCCAGTCTTTTGGTATCAGGGTCTCTCTTTTTTTTCCATTGGTAGACCACCTTGAAGTACAATGTGGATCCACATCAGAAGGATGCACCATTTGCATTGGAAGTGCAAACAGTTCCCAGAATGGATACTGGACCCCAAGTCCCCCAAACATTTCAGCTAGTCTGGAATGTCAGGTAATCTTTGTGGCCACTTTTAGAACACCCAGGCTAAAAAAAAATGAGGAAGGGAAAACTTTGTGGCTGTCTAAGCCATCTTGTCCAAGACCTGGACCGGATGAAGCATTGGACTAGATCAGCCAACTACACCAGATGCATAGACTTCTGTTTCCATAATTCGCAACTATAATGATGCTGGGTGGAAAATTCTGGGACTCATTGAAAATATCTAAAGAGTATCCAGGCTGGCTTAGAGAGATGTCCCCCAAGATTCCTCCCATGCTCCTAATTCTCTGATCCAGCAAGTCCAGAGAAAAACCATTTCCCACTTCACAAAACATCAGCTACATCAAACTCCAGGCTGCTGGGTCAAAGAGGTATGGTTTCCAACCCCTGTTTATTCAATTAAATTCCCAACTGGATATATAGACAGACACACTCTCAAAGTTGCTTCTATCTCATAAAATGTGGTGAAGATGTTAAGATAGTCCCTTCTAAGTGATCTTGAAGTCCTCCGGGATGAAATGATCTTGAAAATGCTGTTCTGGCTGTCTTGTGGGTTACCAGACTCACTTGACCGTATTGATTCTAGAACAATTAAGCACCCAAGGGCTATGCTTACCCAAAACCTTATAAATGGATTATGAGTTAATCCATTTTCTGGATTCATACAACACACTAGGCCAATAAATCACAACAAAACCTCAAACCAAGTTTAAAATTAGCCCAGTTTAGGTAGCATGTGCAAAAGCAGCTGCTAGGTCTTCATCTGATCCTATTATGTGCATTGTGTGAATGCAATCGATTGCTTGCAAGAAAACCTTCCTTATGCCATTGTGATTGTGGTCCCTCTGTGAATGTGGCTCACAGTGTGACGATGTATAACAGGGCGTCCTCGGTGGTAGCACCCCATTTTGGGCAACATCGTCCCTGCTTAGCTGTATTTGATTCCAAAAATTGTAACTTTTCAGCACCAGCGGAAAACTCATTCATTTACTCTGATCTTTGATTGATACTAAGTTACTGTGGATGTTTTGCTGTTCTTACTAGTTTTTTTTAAATCTTACACTGCATTTGGTTTATTTGTTTTACTGTGTTTGATATGATGGCTTTAAGGATGAAACGAAGGTAAGCAATTTTTAAAATATTCATATATTCATATTCATTCTGAATTGGATGTCTATCCTGCTCTTCCTCTGCCATTTCAAAGTGGTGTATGTACAGGATCCTTTTTGCAACAATAACCCTGTGAGGTAGGTGGAGCTGAGCTGAGCTGAGCAAGTGAAACTGGCTCCAAAGGATACCATAAGCTCCATTGGTAAGTGGAAATTTGAACATGGATCTACAGAAGCTTCATGAGAACTTTGCTAAAAAGGCAGTGGACAGAAAATGGATTGGTGCAAACAAGATGACCACCTGGGAACCAAGAGGCCCAGACTGGTGATCTGGTGGGTGAAATCTGGTCCCTTCTCTCCTCATTTCCCAGCTACACGGGCCACCGTCCCGGCTCCAACATGGTCATTGTTGACATCAAGATGTTGTCAGGATTCACCCCGATGAAATCATCTATACAGAAGGTGAAGAACCTCTTGGCATATATTGTGCTCCCATTGACCCCCAAATGTTCCTCTTGATCCCAGGAGGAGAAGTAAAGGACCACCTTTGTTCATTCTCACACATAGTATCTGTCTAGGCACATTTCAAAAAAGCCTTGTCTTTTTAACTTGCTACTTGACTTCTGTCCAACAGCCTGACCAGGACAGCTTCTGCCTGAAAGCTAGAACCAGGGAATACTGATCCTCTGAACACAAATGTCCCCTTGAGTTCGTGTAGCTGGACCACTGATACATCTTCACCAAGAGACCCTTTGAGTCAATGCACAATTGATACTAGTCATCATTGACCCCCATTAATACCAATAAGCAATCACCCTTGATCCCAGTCACCCTTGATCACATTGACACCAATTACCATTGATTCCACTGTGATCCATCATCACTGATGCTATTTATCATTGATACCCATTGATACCAGTCACCAATCATCATTCATCCCAATCAAAATTGGTCCCATCGATACCAGTTGTCACTGATACTACATATTATTGATACCCATTGATACCAATCACCCTGGATATCCGCAGATACCATTCATCAATCACTGTTATCTTCATTGATACCAGTCACCAACCCCATTCATCCCAATCAGAATCGATCCCATCAATGCCAAATCACCATGGATACTCATTGAAACCAATCCTCAGTCACTATCCTAGCCGTTAAAGCAGACTGATGCCATCACCAATCTCAAGCGATACGAATTATTTATTTGTTTTATTAATCAAAAGCTTACGCCGCCCATCTCACGGGGTAAGGGGCCCTAGGTGGCTTCCAAATAAAAAAGCGATAAAAAACCAGTAAAAGTCTTTACAAAAATATACAAAGTTAATGAATGCAATTAATGTTGCATTTGGGTGTGTTTATACGTGTGCCCTGGGAAACCCAGGGCAGAGTGGATACGCTCCACTTGGGGTCACATGACCAGGAAGGAGGAAGCTTAGAATGGAGGCAGCAGCAACGTCCTGGTCCGATTCCCATCTGTGCGGTAGGAGATGCCCTGGGGGAATTGTGTTCCCGCTCCAGCCCCAAACCAGATCTAGCCCATTTTCAAACGTGGTCTTTCTTTTGCCAGCTTCTCCCCCTACACCAAATTTGGTCCTGTGGTGTTCTGGTTTGGGAGAGTAATCCTGCTGACAGGCAGGCAGGGATTGGCTTGCGCCCTTCCTATAATTCCTTTCCATCACTCTGTGGGGGTGGAAGGAATCAAAGAAGGGAAATTGCAAAACAGACCTGACAAAATCCTGTCCTAAAGTCCTTCCTTTGAAACTTGAGAGCCCTCCTCCAGAGTAAGAAAACTCTCTTCATTTTGGCTCCTTCCAGCTGGAAAGACAGGCTGAGGTCAAACGGGTAGAGGTCAGTGGCGACCACGTCCTGTTGTATCTGGAAGAGGTGAGTGATGGCGAACCAGCCGGATGGTGGAGATTATGATCGGTTATGTCCCCAAGAGGATGTGGGTTTCCTCTATTTCCTCTCCCCTTGCAAACACAAAGGACTGGACTGCAAGTCCTAAGGAAGTATGCAGTCTAATTCTTTTAGAAGGAGAGAATGGGAAAAGATTGTGAAGAAGGTTTAGTTCTGCAGCCTCTTCAATGTGCACTCTTCAGCAAGCCTGGGGAGCAATGGGGAAACATTTTTGTCCAACAGAAACTGTCTTAAAGTTCCTATTTTTCCTCACTGAAGGCTGGAGTGGGCAGGGTGCTAGATCTGGGACATACAAAACTTAGGGATTTTGCATCGCTTTTCTCGCTGAAGTTTACAGATGTGTTAAGGCTACTAGGCCTCACTAGGGGGCAGCACCAGCCTGGGTTGATCTCAACCGCAGAAGCCAAGTCAGATCTTGTGGGTACATGGATGAGAGACCACCAGAAAATCTTAGGACTTTAGGTTAATCCTAAGCCCCCCCCCAAAAAAAAATTCCTT
Organism: Python bivittatus; assembly: GCF_059951505.1. Taxonomy (NCBI): domain Eukaryota; kingdom Metazoa; phylum Chordata; class Lepidosauria; order Squamata; family Pythonidae; genus Python; species Python bivittatus. The sequence continues at coordinate 2,071,873 of NW_028277111.1, read as the reverse complement.
GAGGAAGGGAACAGCAAGCCACTTCATTATTGCTGTGAAGAAAACCACAGGGATGTACTCCTAAAGTCATAAAGAGTCCAGCTCAACTTGAAGGAGTCTACTTTCAAGCTTACTAGAGCATTTCATGCACTTATTTTATTTCATTTCCAACAAAAAAATTAAAAACTGTAAGGAATATGGCCGTTTATTTGGCCAAGGACCTCCAACTTTCAGCGGCCCAATTTGGGATGCTCAGGGTTGCAAAACCAGGGAGGTGGGGATCCATATTTGGCACCCCAAATGACGCTGAACGTTTGTCTGTAGCTGAGGAACACAAGCCAGCAGTTCTCCCTCACGATGGAGCAGAACTTTCTTATCCGGCACCTGAAGCCAGCTTTAATAAAAGTCTATGATTACTACGAAACTGGTAAGAAAGATTTTCTTCTTCTTCTTCTTCTTCTTCTTCTTCTTCTTCTTCTTCTTCTTCTTCTTCTTCTTCTTCTTCTTCTTCTTCTTCTTCTTCTTCTTCTTCTTCTTCTTCTTCTTCTTCTTCTTCTTCTTCTTCTCCTTCTCCTTCTCCTTCTCCTTCTCCTTCTCCTTCTCCTTCCTTCCTTCCTTCCTTCCTTCCTTCCTTCCTTCCTTCCTTCCTTCCTTCCTTCCTTCCTTCCTTCCTTCCTTCCTTCCTTCCTTCCTTCCCCTCCTCCTCCATTTCAACAAGTTTCACAGATTAAAAGGCCCATTTAAAATCATTTCACACACACTCCTAGGGACTGAGCCTAAAATAATGCCTCATAACAAACAGGCGGCCTTCTCTGAGCTGGTCAGAAGATTTTGAGGACCTGTCTTGGCCACTCACATAAAATGGCTGTCACTGGGAGAGGCAGGGAGGAGGGAGGTTGTCCCACCACAAAACGGTTATCCACAGTGGGCCTCACCACTGTTAAATTTCCCGCTCCCTGGAAAGCAAGCCTGGATGCCCAGCCTCTCTCACTGCCCCTGGTGCTGCCTACCAGCCCAATTATAGGCAGACAGGGCACCCTTCCACCAGCCACTCAGTTCCAGCAACTTTGCCAGGGTCCACGCAAGGGCTGAAGGCATCCTCGGAAACAAATAGGCTACTAGAAGATCAGTAGGAAACAGCCCCTGGCTTGCCTTCTTTAGGCTTAGACACTGAGCCTGGATAGTACTTGGATGGGAGACCACCAGGAGATCCCAGGGCCCTAGGCTGCACTGGGAAGTGGCAAACATTCCAGAGGGTAGCAATGGCAAACCGTTCCCATATTGTTGCCCAGAAAACTGCATGGACTATGAAGTCACCAGGCGTGAAGGTCAGTTCAAAGGAAACTCCTTTAGGCCTTCATTTATGAACGCCTAATGCACATTTAGTTACGTTCTTTGGGGCTTGGAAGCTCAGCAAGGTTAGGCCTGGATGGGAGACCAGCAGGAGATCCCAGGGCTATAGGCTAGACAGGGAAGTCGAAAAACCATCCCCCAAAAAGGGATAGCAAACCACTTCTTATTGTTGGGGAATTCTGGGAGTTGAAGTCTATACATTTTATAGTTAATTGGCTTGCCTTTTTTCCTTGTTTGCAGATGAATTTGCCGTGGCTGCGTACAGCGCCCCTTTCCCTACAGGTGGGTCCGGACAGGGCTCTTTCTTGACTCAGCCCTGCCCTTAACATCTCTTTATGCCCTTAATCCAGTGTTGTCCAAACTTGGCCACTTTAAGATGAGTGGACTTCAACTCCCAGAATTCCCCAGCCAGCATGGCTGGCTGGGGAATTCTGGGAGTTGAAGTCCACTCATCTTAAAGTGGCCAAGTTTGGACAACACTGCCTTAATCCCTTCATCCTTCCCAGCAAAAAGCTGGAAAGTTCCAGTTAGAGAATTCTGTAACTACTACAGCCTCAGAGCACAGTGTGTAGTTACAGCACCTTGGGTTCTACCCTGATATTCAATTTAAAATATGAAACCTTACTGCTACCTTTCAATACCATTTTTTATCGATAATCTTTCTATCCCACTGCAATCAGAGGAACTCTGGAGTTGGGCAGCTAATCTGGCTTGGAAAAGAATTGCTGGCAGTTTGAGGCAACGACCCAGGCTGCCGGAGGAGTTGTAACGCAACACTTCTGGGAGGAAATCTATCACCTCTGGAGGAAAAAGGCTGTCTGAAAGCATCTGTGGCAGAACGCTCAGATTAAAACGTTGCTTTCTTCCCTTGCAGAGGAAACCGAACTGGGGAATGCATGAAGATTGAGAATATATCCATGAGTCCATCATCCTCTGCTAGACCCTGCTGGTGACTGTCTTCCATCAGATATCAGGCAGAGATGGCCTATTCCCACATATTCCTCACCCCCAGGGCCCCGGTTCTGGGGACCGTCCCCTCTTGAAATACGGCAGGGCTTTTCTTGACCAAGTCTAGAGAGCTCCGCTGGGCTCTAGAAAAAGACCAATTTATTTCCGAAAGCGTTTCCCGTGCTTTGCCCTTGTGGTCGATTTTAAAGTGGGCTTTGATCTTTTGAGATCTGTTTGATGTCATTTTTTGCTCAGTCGTCTTAAAAGGGCGGCTGTCTGGATTTTATGTGATTATAGATCACATTGTCCATCCTTGTTTGATCTTGCTGGGGAAGTCCATGAGAATGTAAAGTGCAATAAAAGAAACCATGTTTAGGATGTCCCAGGACTCTTGGTCATGTTTGCTGCAGAGCGACTAATCAGTTTACAAAATAAGCAAGGTCTGAAAAGACTCGTTGGATGGTGACGGGTTATTGGTGAGAAAAGCAGGGTATGAAAAAAAGTAATAATACTGTGGGCTAATTTCATGCTTTTATGAGCCCCAGGTCATAATGTTCCTCCACCTCTTGCAATACTTTGAACAAGAACCTTTGCAGTGGCTTGCAGGCTGGGGCTAAAGTCCAAACATTTGGAAGAGCAATAAGGTTGATCTGCTGATATGTTATACCGTGCGAATGACCACCATTAACCAATCTCATGCCTTGCACTAAGCCATAATGATTTCTACAATTCAGCTTTCATCTGATGCGTTAATTTAGCAGTGGTGGTGGGTAAAACAAGGTTGATGACTCAATGAGGTGCCATTTGTGGATTATACAACGTGGGTAGACTGAACATAGCCTAGCAGAATGTGAACCAAGTTCTTATTTCAAGAACATTTTCAATGGAACATAGAGATAGCTTTAAAAAGTTTCTTTTTGAATGGAAACTGAGCAGTTCTCCGATAAGTGCCATGGGCAAAATAACATTGATGTGTATTAATATCGCCTCTTTTGTGTATATTTAGCAGGATTTCCAAAGAAGCCAATGAATGGAATACAGGAAGGTGCTTTTCCATTCTCAAACTAGGTCTTTCTGACTACTTGGATTAGGCTATCATGCCCAACAGTTGTTCTCAAGCACCTTATGGGGGATCTGAACTCGACAGGCTTCAGTTTTGGGGAGAGAGAAGAGACAGGAGAGGCTCCTCCAGGACTTCAAATAAGAGACTTTGCACAGAGGGTGCTCAAGCCTACGGTAGATAGTTTGGGATTTGGCTTAATGTGTTGTGAGAATCAAAATTACTGTGGTAGAAGAGAGGAGAGCCGTCCTTCCTTGAGTTTTGGGTTGCTTCCAAGGACCAGTTAGAGCCTTCTAGGAAGCCCACAAAGTTTTGAAGGCCACCACACTCCAGCAAGTGGAGTTGCCTTGGTACCTGGACGTGGTAGGCAAAGCTGTGGTAGCCTGTGGTAGCCAAAAATCAGAAGGAGTCTGGTATCACCTTTTCAGACTGACAAATGTTATTAAAAGGTGCCACCCTCAGGCTGCCTCCACTTCCAGAAGCCCATCTGGTAGGTCCAACTCATTCCCATCAGTTGCATTTTTGCAGGCAGAAAGAGGAGCTGAAAGAACACGGAGACAACATTTAAGGTCTCCAGCCTCAGACAACCTCAGCCATGTAGAAGACACCTCAGAGAACCAAGCTGTGCCTGAAATTCATTCCTCACGGGGTATCGTTCAAGAAAAGGGTTGTCTCCCAGTTAGTTTTTGTACCATCCACATCTCTCCATTGGAGATAATCCATCACTGATCTTTTTTTCAGTGATAAATCAACTAAGGTGTTCAACTGGGACTTGAGCCATAACCGTCCAGAACCCAGTGTCTCTATACCAGTCCCAAGGGGCAGCAGGGAGTTTTTCCCCACCATGTTATTCATGGATTTTGGGGCGTCCCTCCCAGGGCCCCTGGAAGAAATGGCCAAGGAGGAATAGGGAGAATTGGCCAAGCCCAAGGCAACTGTCGTGGGAGCAAACAAGTTCTGTCCCTCCTAAGGGGACTATTGGAACAACTAGTTGCCTATAAAATTAATTAATAAATAAAAGAGCTACATGTGGCACTGATGGGCCAGTTGTATCCCTCCCTTTCAAATCTGTGGATCCGAAAAGAGAAAGAAACACAGTGAGAGAAGGGCAGCCCATCGGGAATAAGGGTTCCACCTACCTTCCCCATCTTTATGCTCAAGTGATCTCCAAGAGGTTTCACTCCACGAGCAGGACTGAAGCCTCTTATCCAAGCTCACCCCAATCTTTCAATAAGTTATTTTTACTGAGGCTGGTTAAAAAGCCAAACAAGGTCAGCAACTGCTGAGTTTCAAGAACAACTAGGTACTGGATCAAAACCTTATTCAAATCCTCTTTCATCTCTTCTTCCTGCCCTATATAACAGACTGCTTGGCGCTTTCTTTGGGGCAGGCTGGCCTGTTTACACCTATCCCTTGGCTGGATCTTCTCTGATCTTGATTTTTACTGACTGTGTGAAAACTCTTACAATCACCTTCCAGAAGTAGCAGCATAAACGTAGCTCCTAAGAGAAGACAGGCATAAATTGACCACAACAGCAGAACCTATAGCAGACATCTCTCCTTTTTTTGTTGAGGGGTGGGTGGGAGGTAGTCAACTTTCTTCTACTCTGTAAAACAGTATTTCTCAACCTTGGCAACTTTAAGATCGGTGGACTTCAACTCCCAAAAGTTGCTGGCTGGGGAATTCTGGGAGTTGAAGTCCACCGATTGTAAAGTTGCCAAGGTTGAGAAACACTGCTGTAAAAGGTTACTTTTCAGTTGGGAGAAAAGTGGACTTCACCTTTCAGAATCCATCACACCAACCAGGGAGTCTGTTGTTGAGAATTCTGGGTATTGAAGTCCACACACCTGAAGGATGACCTGGCTGGAAAAGGCTAAGTCAATGTTTCTCAACCTTGGCAGCTTTAAGATGGGTGGACTTCAATTCCCAGAACTCCCCAGCCAGCATGCTGGCTGGGGAATTCTGGGAGTTGAAGTCCACCCATCTTAAAGTTGCCAAGGTTGAGAAACATTGAGCTAAGCATTACGTGTGAGTTAGTGTTAATACATAATACCATCTACCCCCTGACGTCTTGATACACACACTTTCAGGTGTGCTCTCCTAGGTCTCATAGTCAAGATGATGATGATGATCATAATAATGTAGTTATGGTAAATTATGTGATGGAGAATAAATTAAAAACGGGCTCCTAACAACCTGTGAACATTGTAAAAGCATCTTAAAATGTTCTTCCTTTCAAATCTGTGGATCCAGAAAGAGAAAGAAACACAGTGAGAGAAGGGCAGCCCATTGGAAATAAGGGTTCCACCTACCTTTCTTTGGTATTTTGTGACTGGGCTCTGAACGTCTTTGTTGAAGATGCAGTATTTTTTAAAGAAAACTTTTAAAATACAGAGCAACCTGGTTTTTGGCCTCCCAAGTCTCTTTTCTTCTGACTTAAGAAGGCTTAAAATGAAACCATGGTTTTCAAAGTTAAAAAAAATTAAAACGTTCTTCTGTTTCTTTGAAACGTCAGGACCGAGCTCTGAGGATCTTTGTTGAAGATACAGCATTTTTAAAGAAAATGTTTAAAAATAGATAGACCTGGTTTTTGGCCTCCCGAGTCTCTTTTCTTCTGACTTAAGAAGACTTAAAATGAAACCATGGTTTTCAAAGTTAAAAAAAGGTTCTGCCTGCTGCATTTGAGAAGGGTTAAGCCGATAGAGCTGGGTTTCCTAGACAGGAAGGGGGGGGGTTGAATGGGACGGAGAGAGAAAGAGAATCAGCAGTTGCTCCTTTTCTTGCAAAGGAAGAAGAGAAGGTTTTTTGAATTGCTTTCCAGCTGCAAAAGGATAAGAGGAATCAGAAGAAGGTACTGTGAAGAAAGTGAAGGTTGGGGGGGGAGGGATGGAAGGGGGTACAGAAAGTGGGAAGGGGCTTTCTCCAAAAACAGGGAGAAATCCACTCTGTTTGATCTCCCCCCCCCAAAAAAAAAGACAGGAGATCTTTTTCCCCAGACAACTATGCAATTTTTTCTGCATCAATTGCAGGCGAGGTGGTTCCAATCCATGGACAGAAGATTCCCACAAAAGCCGTATCTTGCAATCGTGTTAGAGTGTAATACTGCACCCATCATCCTGGAGTTGATGGGCTTGGCCATCCAATGCATCTGCAGGGAGCCTGATGGGAGGGGGCTCCCTGGTAGCTTGGCAGATGTTGCATGGGGGGGCATTCCCAGCCGACGCTCATCTGATTCCCGAGAGCTGACCACACTGGCAGCTGTTCTCAGCACGTACCCCCATGCCAGGGTCTGGTGGCATGTTCAGGGCTCACCCGCTTGTGACGGTGAAAGTTTTTGTGAGCCACAGTCCATTTCATCAGACACATGGCAAACGGTCCAGGATTGCTCAGATACATCCATCGTGATCCGATCGACTTATGCGTTGCGGGTTCAAGGAGAAATTAAATACAGACTGGGGTTACTCAGTTGACTACGCTAAACCAAAATCGGACTGGATATTTTGGGGTCAACAGGGGGAAACCCAACCCATCCTCTTGTGTGAATACCACAAATCTGTTTTCTGCTGTCTGGATTAGGGTTAGAGTGACGGGGGAATCCAGACCTAGAATGATAATTGGGTCTGCTTTCTCCAGCCGGGGTGTCCTCCAGAGGTGTTGGGCAAGAAGCTCCATCGTCTCCTTTGGCTGAGGATGATGAGTCTTGGAATCCAAAGAGTTGACAAGAGTCCTCTTTGCCATTCACAAAAAATGCTAGCAATGTGTCCTGGTGCCTGGCCTACAGTAGGTGAGTTCATTAGCAAAAGTCATCTGTTAAGCAGTGTTTCTCAACCTTGGCAACTTTAAGACGTGTGGACTTCAACTCCCAGAATTCCTCAGCCAGTGGCTGAGGAATTCTGGGAGTTGAAGTCCACACATCTTAAAGTTGCCAAGGTTGAGAAACACTGTGAAACGCTGTGCTAATGAAATGTACCATGGTCCATGAGAGCTTATGCCAGAATAAATTTGCTAGTTTTCAGGGTGCCACAAGACAAACCCCAATATAATGGAATTTTGGGGAGGACTTCTGAAATGGACACAACCTTGAATGCATCTTTTTAAACGTGTTCATTCAGATGCTCAGAAAATCGAAATACTGATAAATACCAGCTGCATTTGAGATGTGGAAATTGCATTGTGGCTCAGCTGTAGGACAGGGACCGAGGAGCCCAGGCTCAAGCCCCCCCACATCTATAGGGTGATTTTTAGACTAGACATTGTCTCAGCCAAACTTACCTCACAGGGAAAAAAACAGGGGAAGTCCACCATATAAGCTGTCATCAATTCCCAGAGAAAAAGCAGGCTATGAATATAAAATAATAATAAACTGAATAAACACAGTCCTGATAAGAACACTGCGTAAATCAATATATACTGAGTGTGGGTCAGTACATTGCATGTATCTCCTAGATGGCAGGATGCAGGCAACCAGATGTTGGCTTGCAAAGTAGACTCTGGATTAACAATCTAGCTTGCATAGCAGGGAGTGCCACCCTTGATCCGGGTACAACCGAGAGTAAATTACTCAATAGACTCCTCTATCTTACTATAGTCTCAGTCATCCATATATACTTACATGTGCGTCCGTATATATATCACAGAATGATACATTTACAAAAGAAAACGATTCTCATACTTTAACCGTACATACACCTACCTGACACCCAGGATTTTGAGTAAATACATAAGATGACCCATAACTTGGGTTTAACTTTCCTCTGCTTTCCAAGCAGGAGTCCAGAAGGACAGTGTGGCTCCTGAAGACTTATTTTTGGGATTCCTACATCCCAGGATGAAAATGGAAGAGGACCCTTCTCTGGCCTGGCCCAAAGAAGAAGCCCCAGAAGAGGCTGGAGAAGCTCCAGGCAGCCTCCGGAAAGCTGTTGCCCACAAAGCCCAGGCAGATGGGGAAGGAGGAGGTCCACCGCTGGAGTCAGTGCGTTCTGGGTTTGCCGGGCACCCTCCCCAAGGGGCAGCGTCCCGTTGGGTGAAAGAAGAAGCAAGGGAGGGTGTGGTGGGTTGCTGGGAAGCCCAGTTGCAGGAGTTTCTGAAGAAGATGGAGTCCCCGTGCTCAAGCCAGAGATCCCCAGCGTTAGTAGAGGAGCCCGCCCCGTGGGACAATGCCAAGGCATTCTTGGATTCCTTTGAGCAAGTGGCCAAGGCTTGTCACTGGCCCAGGGAGGAGTGGGTGGCCAGGCTGGTGCCGGCCCTCAGTGGAGAGACCCAACAGGTCTTTGACAGGATGTTGGCTAGGGATAGGGTGGATTATGGGAAAGTGAAAGCGGCCATCTTGCAAGGGGATGCCCTGCAGAGGGAGAAGCATCGCCAGCACTTCCGGCATTTCTGCTACCAGGAGGCTGAGGGACCTACCGCAGCATACAATCAGCTCCAAGACCTTTGCCACGGGTGGCTGAAGGTGGAGAGACACTCCAAGGAGCAGATCCTGGAGCTGCTGATCCTGGAGCAATTCCTGGCCATCCTGCCCCCGGAGATCCAGAGCTGGGTCTGGGAAGGTGGCCCTGAGACTTGCTCCCAGGCGGTGAGCCTAGCCGAAGAGTTCCTTCAGCGGCGACAAGAGGCCCAGGACCATCGTGGAAAGAAGGTGAGATGGTGGGACTCTGGTCTAGAAGCAGCAGGAGCCTCCAGATTAGCTAAGAAGCTTAGAGATAAGCGTTGGCTTGCTTGAGTTTTCGATCTTAGTCAGAGCTGCACTTTTGGATGCACCACTGCAGTGATGAAGTTAGGGCAGGCTAAGTCAAGAGAAGTGGGTCAAAACATATGAGAAGCTGAGCAGAGGGAAAGGTTATACTACATTTTATCCATCAAGAGTAAATCTATTTTCCAAGTACAGCCAAAACAGCAGCACCCTTACACGAAAGAAAGAAGCTTGTAGGCTTCAGAAGGTCCCAAAATTTGCAGAGATAGAAAGATAGAAAGATAGAAAGATAGAAAGATAGAAAGATAGAAAGATAGAAAGATAGATAGAGAGAGAGAGAGAGAGAGAGAGAGAGAGAGGGATGGATGGATGGATGGATGGATGGATGGATGGATGGATGGATGGATGGATGGATAAACACATAGAGACAGATATAGATGGATGAATGGATAGATAGATAGAGATAGTGATAGAGATGGATGGATGGATGGATGGATGGATGGATGGATGGATGGATGGATGGATGGATGGATGGAGAGATAGACAGACAGACAGACAGATAGACAGATAGATAAAAAGGTAAAAAGTGGACTCAGTGGGAGACAATCCCATCTATGGCTTGGATTGGAGCCCTTCCTATGTGGCAAAGGACACAGTAGCCACCTCCCAGCCCTGCCGTCCCATCCTAAAACGGTTCCTCTCTGCTAATTCCAGGTGAACATCAAAGAGAGCTCTGCACGTTCCTCTGAGACCAGCCAGCCTCCCTCTGAAGTGGAGCAGAGGCATCTGTATGCCGTAATGAAGCAGGAAGACGATGAGGGGAATGCCAGGCCATTGGATAAGAAAAGGAGCCTCGGTAAGCTTCCGTTTGGGTGCCGTGATGCCCCTGGCTGAGCTAACCTTGGTTGCCAGCAATCAATTCTGTCTGGTAGATCTCTGGAATCTTTTATTCTAGGGCAGGAAGGGCGGACATTCAGCAGTGCAGGAAATCACATTACACTCCAAATTTTAACAACTTCCTTGCCTCTGCACATGCTTATGTCTTTGTTGCAGGATGAGCTCACCTTTCCTCTGAGAAAGTCTAACAACAGCTTTACTACCACCCTACACTGGCTCCCTTATGGGAGGAGCTCTTTTTCCTAGCTAGACATTGTAGGAGGACTGCTGTGTTAGTGTACGGTAGGCAGAAATCAGGAGTCTGGTGATGCTTTTTCCAAGTAACACATTTTATTAAAAGACATAAGCTGCAGATCAGGAGAGCTTATGGCTTTTAATAAAATGTGTTAGCTGGAAAAGACGTTATTTCTTTTATAATCATAGTTCTTTTGTGTTTTAGATGTAGATGGCCTTGCTCACGTCACTAAAAAAATAGATAAATAAATGTGTGTCCTTCATCTGAGGCACAGCTTCTCCCGCTGTTTCGATCTCTTTCTCTCTTTACTCCAGCGGGGGAAATGTGGGAGAGTGAAGATGAGGTGGATCCATGTAAGATGCCCTCAGAAATCAACCCTATCGAAGTACTGAAAGAAAACTTGTGGAAGCAAGGTGGATCAAACAGATCCGAGGGGATCCCCCTAGAGAAGAGGAGCGATGTCATCATCTCCTGCCAGGATGAAGATTTCCATGAAATCATCATTCAAGGACAACCAGTGGAAGAGAGAAAGAAACGGTGCCGGGGTGCCCGCTGGAGAATCCACCGAGGGGAAAAGCCCAACAAGAGTGTAACATTTGGGAAGAGTTTTCATCAGAACAGAAACCTTGCTGAGTATCAGCTTCCCCACTCCGGGGTGAAGCCGTACAAATGCTTAGAATGTGGGAAAGGTTTTAGTCAAAGCACCCACCTGACATCACATCAGAGGATCCACACAGGGGAGAGACCGTACAGTTGTTCAAGCTGTAGCAAGAGCTTCAACCAGAGCACCAGCCTTATTCAGCATCAGAGAATCCACACCGGGGAAAAACCCTATCAATGCACCGAGTGTGGGAAGAGCTTCCGTCACAGCACGAGCCTGACCTCCCACCAGAGAATCCACACGGGGGAGAAGCCATACAAGTGCTCCGACTGCGGGAAAGGATTTTGTAATCAGTCGGGCCTCATTAACCACAAGACCATTCACACGGGCGAGAGGCCGTACAAATGCCTAGAGTGTGGGAAAAGTTTCAGCCAGAGCACCCACCTTACCTCGCATCAAAGAATCCACACCGGCGAGAGACCGTATAAATGCTCGGACTGTAACAAAACCTTTTGCGATCAGTCAGGACTCGTTAAACATCAGAGGATTCACACGGGGCAGAAACCGTATAAATGCCTGGCGTGTGGGAAGAGTTTTAGTCAAAGCACCAATCTTATTAGGCATCAGAGGATCCATACAGGGGAAGAAGCCCCCAAATTAACTTCTCCTTGTAATGCAACCGTTGAGTTCCAACTCCAAATGTCTGCCATTTCTAAGGCTTAGACGTTTTTCAGTTGCATGGATATTTTTTCAGCACTTGGTCTTATGTGGAGCGCGCTTGGGAAACGCCATGACTTGTGATTTTAACTGATTCGTTTTGTCTGCACGTTGTGATTAATTAGTTGTAATGATCGATCTTTGCTTATTTGATAGAAACAGGGTACATTGAGAATGGCCACAACTGAAGTTGAACAACAAGGACCAACAGCAAAGAAGATGTAGTTCTAACATCTGGAGGGCCGCCCCAAGGGAGGGAGTTGACATTTTGTGATGAAATTGTCAGCAAGTGGGTGAAATAGAACTTTTTTTTCCTAAAGGTACCTTAAAGAGTCTAGTTCTGTATTTCTCAACCTTGGCAACTTTAAGATGAGTGGACTTCAACCCCCAGAATTCCCCAGCCAGCCATGAAGTTGAAGTTGAAGCTGAAAGTGAAGTTGAAGCTGAAATTTAAGTTCACTCATCTTAAAGTTGCCAAGGTTGAGAAACACTGGTCTAGTTAGAAGAATTCCCTTTAAAAAGACAGATTTGTTTTACACTCCCAACACAGCAGCCATACCTGCTGCTGTGTTATAAGAGGGAGTCTCTTCATCATTTGTCTATGGGGACAATAGCCAACAATTACAGTACAATCTGCAGAGCACTGTCTGTTCCCTCCAACACCCCCCACCCTGAAGCCACTCTTGAGCCTTCTAAAAATGGCCACCAACTTTGAATATGCTAGAACAGTGTTTCTCAACCTTGACAACTCGAAGATGTGAGGACTTCAACCCCTAGAATTCCCCATGGCTGGCTGGGGAATTCTGGGCGTTGAAGTCCACACATCTTCAAGTTGCCAAGGTTGAGAAACACTGTGCTAGAAGGAAGAAACAATTCAATACATTGGGAATAAACATGAACTGTATTGAACTAATTAAATCTCCATTAGGTATTATTTTTATCCTGGCTTTTCACCCACATCTTTAACCTGGCCCCACCCATCTGCTGGCTTGCCTCTCTCAAGTCCATGCTAGTCCTGGCTCCACAGCTTGTGCTCATGGGGGTCTTTTGGCCAGTCTGTCTCCCAGCCCCAGAGTCAAGGGGGAGTCATGAAGAAGGGGCTAGACTAGCAGTGGGGAGACCCAGAATCTAGTCCCCCCAGCTATAGAAGCTTCCTGGGGGGACTTTGGGCCACCCCCTCCCTCTCAGCCCAACCGATCTCACGGGGTGGTTTTGAGGAAAAATAAGAGGAGAGGATGCAATCTATGAATGAAAAACAGGATAGAAATCATGAAAATAAAGGTTCGGCCTCAGAAGGTTTGTGAGAAGCGAGGTGAAGCAGAACCAACAGATCTCTGTGGCAGAAGCCTGAATCAGTAAAGCCAAGGAGATTGGTTTGGCGTTAGCCCTGTCTGCCTCTTTGCATTACACAGTAGGCTGGAGAATTGTTGGATATAAACTTTTGAAGTGGTGGTAATTGAACATCGTGAGCCTCTGAAGGACCTCCCAGCTGCTTATCACAGATATTTCAAAGAGATCATGTACTTCTAAGAGCCTTGCTCTACTGAGCTGAAATGTTCTCCACCATCCTGGAGTCAGTAGAAAATCATCCTCACATGGGATCATAGAATCCTAGGATTGGAAGAGACCTTGGGAGGTCATCTAGTCCAACCCACTGCCTAGAAGCTGTCAGTGGGGATCCATGGCTATTAGACCTGATGGCAGGATGAATGTTTCTGAAGGCCATCTGCTGGGAGACTGATGGGCTTCCTTGTGCGGTTGGTGGGCCACCATGAACACAGAGACCTGGACTAGATAGCCCAAGGGCCGATCCAGCAGGACACTGCTTAAGTTCTAATGAGTCCTGAGACCATCCTAGATAAATAGTGTCCAGCCTTTGCTTGAAGACCTCCACTGATGGAGACAAGCAAGTTCACTGCTTAATAGCTCTCACAGTCAGGAAACTCTTCCTTATTTCGAGTTGGGATCTCCCTCGGTAGAGCTTCCACCACTGGTTCTTGTCCTACCCTCAGGCACCAGGAAAATAAATCCACACCCTCTTCCCTGCGTTAGTATTTCAAGTAGCGGAAGACTCTCATTGTGTCTCCCTTTCCTTCTCTTCTTGTCAGCCTTCCCAGGTAGACCAGACAGGAAACATGACCAGATGTCCTCCTTCTACTTTATTGCAAAGCTACATTAACAGAAGCTTGCAAGTCTGAAAGTACAATTCTCGCCCCCCTCATTCCCCACCTCCTTTACAGCCAGAGAAACTAGGGAGGGTCCCTTCTGAGCCTCTTGCCCCACCCACTATCCAGCTGTGGACTATGCCCTCTCTTATCTGACCATTCCCTAGGCAGCGTCTCTTCGCCCACCCTCCCAAGGTCTTTCCCACATACCATTACACTTCTTTGGCATACAGATATCCATTTCTCTCAACTGTTCTTCATAGGACTTGACTTTCCAGCCCCTCACCATCTTCATTGTTCTCCTCTGCAGTCTTTCCAGCATCTTAGCATCCTTCTGGTATTGTAGAGATCAGAACTGGGCACAGTATTCCAGGTGTGGCATGAAGTGGAACTATCAGTTCCCATGATCTCAATGTTACAGCCCCTCCTCATTTAGTGGCTACCTTGTTTAGTGACCATTCGCAAATATGACAGTAATAAAAAGACATCATTATCCGACCAGAGCATGTACTTACAACCAAATTTCATGTGCCAGACAGCAACGCATGCCAGAGTGAGAGTAACATTGGCGTTGCTGCATGAGAGAACTTTATCTAAATGAAACAGCAGCTACCAGTTACCTTGACAGCATCTCTCTCTCTCTCTCTCTCTCTCTCTCTCTCGTCACATCTTCGCTTGGTGACCATTTTGCTTAGCGACCATTTCGCTTTCAGTTTAAGGAATGGATTGCAGTTGCTAAATGAGGACAGTGTGTACACCTCTGTTGATACAGCCCAAGATTGTATTGGCTCTTTTGGCAGCTGGAACACACTCCTGGCTCATGCTTAATCTGTGGTCTCCCGGGACACCCAATATTTATTATTTATATTTATTTGTGTGTGTTCGTTTAAATTTATTGGCTGCCCAACTCCAGTGGACTCTGGGCGGCGTAAAAAACTAAAAAACATAAAAACAGCTAGAAACATTAACCTGCTGAACCAGATACCCCCCATCTTCTACTTGTACATCTGATTTTTCCTATCTAAGTACAGAACCCTACATCTCTCACAACTGAACAGCATTTTGTTAGAAAAGCCTTAAAGTTTGAGTCTATGAGAATCCTTCTGAACTTGAGCCTGTCTTCTGAGCTGTTAGCAATCCCACTCGTTCCCAGCTTTGTGTCATCTGCAAATTTGCTGAACATCCCTCCTGTGCTCTCATCTAAACAGGTCCGGTTCTAGGCCTAGGCAACCGAGACAGTCACCTCAGGCATCCAATTTTAGAGGGGCACCAAAACTGAAAAGACTTCCAAAGTACACAATACGTGTACAAAAGCTGATAATCGTTCCTCATTGCTTTAGAATTTTTCTTTCTACACTTTTCGAAAACATACATATAATTTTGCAGAATTGTTGCCATATGCCAACAATGGATGCTGATATAATTAATATTTTTTACTGCGATTCATGGTAAAAATGTCCAAGAGAAGAAAATAATAAGCATAAAGCTCAAAAACATGAAGAAAAAGAGAAAAAAGAGGGTGCCTAACAAAATCGGAAGATGAGCCCAAGCAGAGGGGACACCAGAATATGACCTTGCCTGGGGTGCCAAAACGTTTAGAGCTGGGCCTGAATTTAAGTGATTTATAAACATTTATTTGTTTGTTTATTTATTTATTATTAAATTTATATGCCGCCCATCTTCTCCAAAAGGTGACTCTTTTGGGGGGAGAAAAGCCCTGGGTCCAGGACAAAACACTGAGTCACCCCACTGCATACCTCTTTCCTTGTAGACGTAGCCCAATGAGGACCACATGTTGGCTATGGTTGTTCAGCCAACTGCGAATCCACCTGGTAGTGGGATCATCCATCCCACATTTTATTAAGGAGGAGGCAACGGGCAACTTTATCAAATGCCGTACTGAAATCTAGGTATATTTACAGCATACCCTTCGTCTACTAATCTACAGGTTGTCCTCAAGTTACGACAAAAACTGGGGCTGGAATTTCCGTAACTAAGTGATGCAGTCATAAGGCACAATGTCCTGTGACTGCATCACTTAGTAACAGCAATCCCAGCATTCCCAGTTGCTGTCATTAAGCAAGGTTCGCAGTCATTAAGCGAGCACCTCCTCACAACTTCCTGCCGGCTTCCAACAACCAAAGTCAGTGGGGAAGCCGGCAGGAAGTTGCAAGTCCCAGGCAGTGCACAAGGAGGCTAGAAGGCAAGTAAGTGGCTGCCTGGTGGGAGAGGGAGCGAGGGGGGGTGTGGGTGGCCAGGTAGAGGAGGGTGTGCAAGGGTGCACGAGTGGCTGGGGAGGCACGGCGTGAACATACCAAGGCTCAGGGAGGGTGCGTGGCTGGGGTGAAATTACCTGAACAGCTTATGATCTTCCTTGCCAGCTGCCCTATTGACTTTACTTGTGGGAAGCTGGCAGGGAATGTCACAAATCACAATCACATGATTGTGTGTAATGGGATGTGGGAAAGATCTTGGGAGTCTGGGCCCAGAGACGCTGCCACAAGAACGGTCAGATAAGAGACAGCATAGCCCGCAGCTGGATGGTGGGCAGGGCAAGAGGCTCAGAAGGGACCCTCCCTAATTTCTTAAGGCGTAAAGAAGATGGGGGAGAATTGTACTTTCAGACGTGGAAGATTCTGTTCGTGTACACTTACAATAAAGTAGAATTAGCTCATCTGGTCGTGTTTCCTGTCTGGTCCACCTGGCCAAGCTGACACCATGGGGGTGCTAGGAACTTAGAGGAATGGCTGTAACCACCACTTGTTCAGCATCATCGTAACTTCAAATGGTCGCTGAACGAGTGGTCGTTAACCAAGGACTACCTGTACTCCGTCCAAAAAAAAAAGCAGTAAGATTGGTCTGGCACGACCTCTTTTTAACAAAGCCACGCTGGTTTCTAGTCATCACCTGGTTCTTAGATTTCTAAGCGGTAGAAAAGACCTCGTGGAAGAGTTTCCCAGGCATTGATGTGAAGCTGACATGAAAATTCCCAGTTCCTCTCCTGCCTCTATGGCCTCTGCTCCCAATCTCTGGCAGTCCTCTGACTTCCCTCCAAGGTAATGGGTGACAAAGCCGAAACAATTTTACCCACCTGGAAGGCTGCCCTTGGCTGAGGCTGTGCATTAGGGTACCTGACATCGCCCATCAAGGACTGGCCATGAGAGAGAATGACTAACTGCAGCATATGCTTGTTGAATAAGCCACCACGGGCAATTAGCAGGAACAATAACAATAACTGGTGATCCTATCCGGAACACCCTCCTCCTGGCGGTCTTGCCCCGATCCTGGTGGCTTTCACAAGGCCTTAAAGTCCTGCTTTTGCCATCCAGCCTGGGGCCCTGGGAGCGTGGGTGAGCCCATTTCTTGGGTGCGTTGATTGGGACAACTGTTAGTGCTGTTGCCCGGCTGCTATTTTGTTATTTACACGTTTGTTTTTATTCTGTTTGTTAGCCGCCCAGAGTCACGTCCTTGAGATGGGCAGCCATGTAAATTTGATGAATAAATAAATGAAGTGGGAAAGGTTTGGATGGCCCTGACCTTGTTGGCCTTCAGGAAGTCCCTGAAGACCTGCTTTTCCCAAGTGGGGGGGAGGGCCAGGTTACACCCATCTGTAATAATGGAAATTGATTGGCCATGGTGACGTTATGCCTGTTCTGTGCTAGTGTCTATTTTGTTGGCTTTCATTTTGGTTTTAATTCTACGTTGGCTACCCAGAATCAGAGTTTGCAAGCTGGGTGGTGTGATGGAATGGAATTATGAAGGCCAGGCTCAGGGAGAGAAACATTTTCTTAGCTCCCCAGAAGAGCGTGGGAGGAACAAGAGGATGAGACTGGTGCCTCCCTGAGGAATTCACACTGTTGTGGCTGGAGGACTTTGGGGACTGGGGTTTCAGTCTGGGAAGATTCTTGCTGGAGGTATTCAAGATGGCATGGCATGGCATGGCATGGCATGGCATGGCATGGCATGGCATGGCATGAGGGGATCCTTCAGTTGCTGTGATGGAATGGAATTATGAAGGCCAGGCTCAGGGAGAGAAACATTTTCTTAGCTCCCCAGAAGAGGGTAGGAGGAACAAGAGGATGAGACTGGCACCTCCCTGAGGAATTCACACTGTTGTGGCTGGCTGACTTTGGGAGCTGGGGTTTCAGTCTGGGAAGATTCTTGCTAGAGGTTGTAGCTAATAAACATAACTGGACTGAATTTGCACTGTCTCTTGGAGTTCCTTGGGCTAGGCCTGACAGTGGCTAGATATATTGGAAGGAAGGGAGGAAGGGGGGAGGGGAGGGGGAGGGGAGGGAGGGGAGGGAGGGAGGACATTGCAGTCACTTTGTTAATGTTTAAACAAGGAAGTGAATTAACTGTGATTGAATAACTTAAAATGGCTTGTCAACAAACTCCCTTAAGATGACAGTGTAGGCTATTTTCCTTACTGTATTATTCTAGCTGACAAAGCAGGTTGACCTCTATAGCATAGAGGTCTCAAGGATGTCAGTCTGGCCCTAGATCGATAGATCTAGATCTGTTCATAAACCTTTCTCTCCTACAGATGGAAGTTTTAGGGCTTGGACTCAGCTCCCCTCTGACCCTCCTTCCAACGTCCCCTCCCATAGCCCTCTCCACTCACTCCCCCTCCCTCTGGAACATGAACCGAGAGGCGGTGCTCTGCGTTGCCATGTGTCGATTGATGGTTCTAACATCCAATCATCTCATGTCCTACCCAACTCTTAATCCAGAACGCACCTTCTTTGCTCCCTCCGTGATCAGCGAGGGTGGGGGGAGCCTGGGCACAAAATGCCAGTTCCATAGGATGGGGGCAATCTACTTTTTTCTGAAATTTGGGACCACCACCAGCAAGCAGAAGAGAGTCGAAAGGTCTAGTTCTCTTTATCTATTGCCCAAATCGAAGCAGATCAGTGCTAATCCACAGGGGACAGTAAGAATGTAAAAGAATGGCACCCCACATCCTCCTGGGGAGAAGTCGATTATGGCTCTGCTTGGTCATTCCAGGAAGTACAGCCTTTGCTGGAAGCCATGCTGTCAGCCAGGGGATGGAAAACAGGCACATTGGCCACAAGAGAGAAAAATCCAAAAACACCTCTCACCAGGTACGTGTAGAGGAGCGCAGAGACAACCCTGGAGAAAGCACCCAGGGAACGTCAGCAAAGCACGCGCTCAGTCTGGGGAAGAAGACAGCGTGAGAACGAAACTTAAAACTGCTGTGCCTCGGCTTTCTTGGGTCTAAGAGGGAGGGAAGAGGAAAACGCGGCCAGGCTTTCGAGGTGAAAGTCAGCTCTCCAAGGTTGGCCGGATCAGGGAAAGATGCCCCAAGAACTCTACTATATGGACAGAGGTAACAAGAACAGAATCTCGAAAGCCGGACTGCGTTTCCCCTTCCCTCCATTTACACCAGAGAGAGTCAAGGGAGAGCAACTTTCACTTTTTTCCCCACGCCTTCCTCGCCCAGAAAATAAATATTTCAGCTGGTTCCCAGGTCTTCGTTTTGAAGTGGTATGTCATGCCCAGGGAAAATAGAAGATAATGTTTGCCATAGTTTGCCATGGACGGAAGCATCATTTATTAGCCTGGCCCTAGTTTGGGGGGCAGGCAGCCATTTTGTGAAAGCACCCACGATATTCCAAAGCCTTTGTCCCAAAGGACACCAGAGACCCTACTCCGAATTACAGAGAATTGAGAAAAGTCAGTATCGCTTTTATTCTTTTAATAAAAAGATAATACTTCGAAAATATTTCTCCACTGATTGACAGTATCCATTGATTGCCAGGGCCAATATTTGACCAAATTTATTTAGACTCATCCAATGGCCAGCCAGGCACGGGTGCTTTTTCGGCTTGGGAACAAGGTGCAATGAAGGGCGGGAAGAGGTAGTGCTTCCTTCTTTGCTAAAACCTGAGAGACCTAGAGCTAACCACGACATCCCCCCAAAAGCACCACCTTGCAGCTCTCCAGTTCACAACCCTCGGAAAGGGGGAAAGAGTCCAAATCTTTTGCCCCCCCCCCCCGCCACAGCAGCGGCAGTTCTGCGTTGGCTTTAACCCCAGTTGGACTGGACATTTCTCTGGTCGCCAGGAGAAGAATTCCCCTCGCCACAGGGGACCAGCTCAGTGGCTAATCGCTAGGCTGCCCTGAAGTCTCACAAGCCATTGCTTCCAACTGAATTTTGTCTCCACATTCGAAAACACTGATACTTTTGCCTAAGGCGTACATTTTCTGGTGGGCCAGGCAGGGCGAATGCTGCTTCAACTTTTGCCCGTATTCGGGGCATTTATAGGGCTTCTCCTCAACATGAATGATCGGGGGGTGAATCAGTTTTGGCTGCTCAGGGAGGCTCCTGCCACAATCTGCATTTTTATACATCCGTTCCCCCATGTGGATTCTCTGATGAGAAGCAAGGTAAGTGCTCCGGCTAAAGCTATTTCCACACTCGGTGCATTTATGGGGTTTCTCCCCCGTATGAATCCTCTGGTGGGAATTCAGGATTGCCTTCTGACTGAAGCTCTTGCCACATTCCATGCAGATGTACGGCTTCTCCCCAGTGTGGATCCTCCGATGCTTGATCAGCGTGGACAAGTCACAGAAGCTCTTTCCGCAATACGAACAGCTGTACGGCTTCTCCCCCGTGTGGATCCTTTGATGCGAGGCAAGGAGGTCGCTGCGGATAAAGCTCTTCCCGCACTCCAGGCATTTGTACGGTTTCTCCCCCGTATGGATTCTCAGGTGTATCTTCAGGCTCGACTTATAACTGAAGAATTTCCCACAGACGTTGCACTTATATTTTCTCTTTTCATTTGATTTCTCTTCGGGGATGGAAGCGTTATGGAATCCCACTGCCTGAGAAGCAATGTTTTTCTTACACTTATCCGTGAGATAGTTTCTCCTGGTTCTTCTTAGCGGACGCATCTCTTCCAGCTTTTGCGGCTCGGCCCTTTCGGATGCAACCTTGGGGACTTCCCTGCTATTCTCACTCTGCCGGACGTCACCTGCTAAAATAAAGAGAGGTCTGAAGAGGGCAAAAGGGAGAAACCAATCCTCTAAAGCAGGATTGTTTTTTTCAAAAAGGAGATTTATTTTAAAAAAAATAAACTCAGGAAAGACAGCAGTCTGCAAGGTTTTATTTTGCTAATCTGCTGGAAGAAAAAAAAGTCAATTTCTATAGCCAAGGTGTAAATGTAATCTGCTAGCAATTCCTTGGTTGATTTTTAAAAAGTGGCTTCTAAAGAATTCACTCCTCTGCACCAGAGGAAGGGTGGCCACAAGGAGGGAATCCAATCTGTGCATGTTCACCTGCTTAAAATTCCTAGCCACCATAGACAAGTAGGATGTTGTTTTATTTCTGTAATTTACAGGGCTTAAAGGCTGCTGTAATCAGAAACTGACTCTGAGTGGTGCACAATGCCCCCTCCATAATTCAGGATAAAAGAAAGATAAAATTCCCCATATAAATCCCAAGAACCCATATACCATCATCAGCCCAACTGCAATTAAAACAGCTTCCATCATTGGTGAGACAACCATATAATTCGACCCGCCTGACCTGTTAGAATAACCCAGCCTGTCTAGACTTGTTGGAATAACCCAGCCTGTACACGTCCCATAGTGCTCAAGGAGAACTCAGCTAAGTGCCTTTAGTTTCAACAGGACTATTGAATAGCAACAGAACGTTATCCATGTACCCGGAAAATGGTATATATTTTAAGAGGTATTAAGTCCTCACCAATCCTCCCCAGCAAAACCTAGCAACTGGGAGACTGACTATTGAATACAGGTGGTCCTTGTTTAGTGACCGCAATTGGGACTGGCAACTTGGTCATTAAGCAAAGCAGCTAAGTGAAAATCAGGTGACTGTGACTGTGCTCATGATTTTACATCAGCTTTCTTTTGTGTTACAGCACCAGAAGGATACAACCCCAAACAGCCAAGGGAGCCCAAATGGCAGGGAAGATTTTTGGAACTTGATTCATGAGGATGCCTGTCAGAATCCTCGCGATCGCTCCCTCACGCGGCTGCTTGATTGCTGCAGTTCTGCCATTCCAGCAGATGGGGGGGGGAGGGGGGGGAGGTTGGAGCGAGGACTGCCTGACGCCAATGGGCCATTCCCGGATCATCATGAACGATTAAGGACCTAGCAACGGGGGTGGGGGGGACCTGAGAGCCTCAGCAACCTGAGCTGAATGGATGGATGATCGAGGGGGAGCGGGGAAGCGAGAGGACTTTCAATCTGGGGTTTGGCTAACGGGAAATTTAGTTCCAGCTATTTATTTTTGTGTTAGCCTGTATACTACTGTTCTCTCAATAAATTTACTTATCTTTGAACCTGTGTTGGTATCGAGGACAGTCGCTTTTATTGAGGACTGAGTATAACGGTCCTGGCAACGCCGGGCAAAAGGGCAAATCTTATAGCCCTTTTTCTCTACTCCCCCACCTTTTGGAATGCTTACCCCATCGCTGGGATAATGTGATGGAAGGCATGAGCGGGGAAGGTTCTGGAATGGAGCTTCAAGGTTGCCAGGAGGCGGGAGAGACATTCCAGGGGAAACACCTCCTCAGTCCCCAGCCGGAGGGTGGGAAAGCCAAGAGAAGGAGACTGGCCCCTCCCTGGAGCCTCATGGTTATAGTAACCGTTGTGGTGTAGATTTAGTCTGGCGAGATTCTGTCTATTAGGTGTCAGCTAATAAAGGAGCTAAACTGTTCCGGACTGTCTCGCTGTTGTTCTTGGGCTGAACCTGACAGATAATTAGCAAGAAGGGAATTGACGTTTGTATTTACATTCACTGGAGAGGAAGGGATTATAAGAGAGTAAGCAGGCGCACAGTGGGGAATCCACATGGAAAGGAATGCAGCTGTTTGCCTAGCAAACTGTGTGGGAGGCAAAATAAAGCCTTTGGTGTGAAACTGATTAAGGAGTTGTCAGTTTCAGGCAGCAGCTGCCAGCCCACTAATTGAGGTGCAGAGCTGAGCTTGTTAACCTGAGGTTGGCATGTTTTAGAGATGTGCTGCCCTGCAGAGGAAAGCAACACAGAAGGAGATGCTTGTCTCCGCTCTGGAAAAAAAAAAAAGTCAGGCACAGGACAAGTAATGTACTGACTGTGATGGTGAACAAATGGCCGAGAGAGAGACGCTGGGAAGGTCGTAAATGTGGGCATTGGTTGCAAAGTTCTACTTCTGCTATGGTCCCTGGGCTGTGCAATCTTCTTCCCCCTGAGGCGAGGTTGGCCTCATCATTGCTGGGCTTCCGGAGATCCCTTAAGACTTGGTTATGCCAGCAGGCCTGGGGACCCCAGGGATGGGGGAATTAGCGAGGGGGCTCCCTTCTTTTTAACATCCGTTTATTCTGTTTTATTTTGCTTTTTATGTTTTTAATGAATTGATGGATTATTTTTAGCTTTGTTGTACACCGCCCAGTGTCGCCTGTGGCGAGATGGGCGGCTATATAAATTGGCTCAACAAATAAATAAAGAAATAAAGTTACTTTTTCATCGCCATCCTGACTACAAATGCTAAACAAGGACTACCTGTGTGGAGAATTCTGGGGGAACCGAGCTGAGCTCAGAAGAAAAGAAAGAAGAGAAAAGATAAAAAAGAAAAGATGGACTGATGAAGCACAGCCAAAGCCAAAATGTTTTAAGCATCCTTCCCCAACCAGATACCCTGGAATACAACCCTCAAACTTCTGCAGCCTTTGCCCATGCAGGCTAGGAACTCAGAGGCCAGGTTTACCCAACACGCTTAATGGGATTCCTGAATTAGCCTGCGTTCTAGCTTCACACCAGACACTGAAATGATAAAGGTTGGGGACCCCTCCAAAAAACCAAACCTCAGACCAACCAAGCTCAGCCTATGGCGTGAAAGCAGTTCCTCGCCCTTTCCCCACCCTGCGAGCTCAGCCAAAGGGTTGCAACCCTGACGTGTGGAGGGCGCCAGGGTGCAAAAGGGAAACCATGCCAATTTGTCTTTGGCTGATTCAAGGAAGGCCCGGGAATCTTTCTGTTTTACTCACTGCATGAATTTCCAGCTTTCTCCTCTTCCTCGAGGAACGGGCTCGGCAGACTGCCCCCGCTGTCAGATGAATCCAGCTCTGCCTTGGCCGAGGGAACAGCTGCTGTCATCCGCTGCAAGGGCAGATAGGATCGAAACATGAAACAGAGCCCAGGAACGGGGACGGGAAGGCAATGGCAAAAACACGAAAGGCTCTCTCTTGCTGAGAGATCTGCCTGGTGACTTAGTTTCCCCATTTTGTGCTAAATCTGTTTTCTTCTCACCTAACAAGGGCAAAGACATTTACCCAGGTGGGGAGACTTTCCGTTTTTTCCTTGGGAGCTTTCCAAGTCTGAGAATAGGCTGCACTGGACCAGTTAACAGACTGTAATGCAAAGTTCTGTGTCTTTCTGATTTGGTGGCCTTACAAATTATTATTATTATTATGGTTGGTCGCACAGTCAGCCAGATATGTATTTCCACCTATCGAGTCCTTTCCAAGGACCTGGGATAGGCAGATGTTGTTGTCTGGTGGTGTTAAAGGTATGATCATAGTTGTTGTTATTATATTATTATTATTATTATTATTATTATTGATTCTTTAGTTTTATGATGGAATGTGAGGGTGGCCTTGGAAGATGGGGGGAAGAGAGGCCACCTAGGGAACAATCAGATAAAAGAGAAAGGAGTCTGCAACAGGGTAATGGTCAAAGAAAGAAACTTAAGACCCACCCTAACTTCTCAGGTGGTAAATAGGGAGGGTGGGAGATTTGTACTTTCAGACTTGCAAGATTCTGTTAATGTAGCCTTACAATAAAGCAGAATTAGCTCCTCTAGTCTTGTTTCCTGTCGGGTTCACCTGGGAAAGCTAACATGTTTCACGTCAACTACAAGCAGGCAAAGATGTGAAACAGCTAAAACTAGATACATTTGTCCTTGTAGTTTTCTTGTCAACCAAATGGAAGGGAGCAGCGTGCCCCTGCTCAAGCGTCCCAGACTAGCCTGCAGCCCTGGGATCTCCTGGTGGCCTCCCATCCAAAGACTGATCAAGTTCAACCTGGCTTGGCTTTTCTGAGATCAGTCCAGTGCTGTCATCTGCTCTGGGACCATGTACATGAGACTAATAATTATCAAAGAAAAACACTGCCTGAAGCATCACCAAGAATAGCTCTATATTCCCATACCGACCCCCTGAGAAAAGTTAATCTTCTGCTGACAAGGACAAAAGACTACAGTTTTGCCAAATTAAGAAATAAAGGCAGAGGCATGCCAAGCGTTGGCAGGTAAAAAGTTTTCTCTCTTCTAGTTCCAATCTGAAGTTCCTTGGGAACGTTTGGCCAGGAAAGCAGATATGGCCATCTGTTCTTCCACCTTCCCATTGACTGTAGAGCAGTGTTTCTCAACCCTGGGAGCTTCAAGACGTGTGGACTTCAACTCCCAGAATTCCCCAGCCAGCATTGCTGGCTGGGGAATTCTGGGAGTTGAAGTCTACACGTCTTGAAGCTCCCAGGGTTGAGAAACACTGCTGTAGAGCATCTGTGGATGGGAGGAAAAAAGGGACTTTACCTGTTGTTCCCATCTCAAGGATTCTCTTTGCATCCAGAGGAAATCCTCAGCCAGGGCCACCGCCTGGGCGCAGCACGCAGGGCCTCGCTCCCGGACCCAGCTCTGGATCTCTGGGGGCAGGACGGTCAGGAACTGTTCCAGGATGAGCAACTCCAGGATCTGCTCCTTGGAGTGTTTCTCCACCTTCAGCCACTGACGGCACAACGCCTGGAGCCGGTTGTAAACCCCGCGTGGCCCCTCGGCCTCCTGGTAGCGGAAACGCCGGAAATGCTGGCGCTGTTTCTCTCGGCTCAGGGCGTCCCGGTGCAGGATAGCTGCTTTCACTTTCCCATAATCCTGCCTGTCTCGAGCCTCCAGGTGACCGAAAGCTTGCTCGGCTTCTCCGCGGAGGGCGGGCAAAAGCCGTGCTGCCCACTCTTTCCGGGGCCACCGGCAGGCCTCGGCCACTTGTTCGAAGGAGGCCAGGAAGCCCTTGGTGTCGTCCCAGGGGGTGGGCTCCTCTGGCCCCTGGCTGCCCCCCCAGCCAGAGTGCAGAGAGCCTGCAGTTATGACCAGGTCTTGCCACGGTCGGGGTAACTCTTCGCCCGGCTCTCGCATCTCCCCACCCAGTTTCTTTGGACAAAACTCCCACACGCTTTTCCCCTGGACGTCACTCGAGGCTTTCAGGCTGGCCATCATCTTCCTCCTGCCCCCTCTTCTCCTGAATGCAGAACGGGAAGATCGCAAACACGTTGGCAAATCCGTGGGGCCGGGACTTGTCTGAGGGCTCTTTTCCTTCCCAAAGCTGCCCGCTTGCTTGGTCAGAGAAGTAACTGTTTTTCCAAAAGGCTGAAAAGAGGGGGAGAGAAGAGGGGGGGGAATGGGAAAAAGCCAACCAAAACAGCTAAGTTTGTACCTTGTTGAACCCTTTCTGAGTGCCCAGCCAGATTGGCCCTCTGTCCAAAAGCAGACAATTCCTTGCATCTAAAAAGCTAGTCTGTCAAGGGGAATATATCTTTAGGGATGAGAATACGGGGACAATGAGCCAGCAAACAAGGAACAAGAAGGCACTGAGGAGACCCAGCTTCTGGCCCCCCCCTTCAACCATGGGAGCTGCCTGGGGGACTCAAGGCCAATCTCTCTCTCTCACTCAAAAAAAGAAGAAGGGGGAAGTGCTATGAATGCCATCTTGAGCTCCTGTACAAAAAGCAGTATATAAGCCTAGCCAAATATTAGTAAATAAATAAATAAATAAATAAATTGTAGTAGGGTCCTAAAAAGATGCCTCTTTATAAATTATAATCAAGCAGAAAACACATTACAAACCAAATATATTACACAGAACAGAATGCTGGAATAGAATCACTCCTGAACACTTATAGCTTATGGAAGAACGGGCTGCTTCTGACTTCAAAAGTTCCTCTAATCACACAGATTAACTCATCCATCGCCTATTGTTGGAAAAAACTGAAATTTCTTTGCTCAAACATGGGTGGGGTGGGAGCCCCATCTATTTTGCGGCACTGCTCCACCCACTTCAGCTCTCACTGCCCAACTGATACAGAACCCTCCCCCCTCCAAAGGATACTCACATCACCTTCATGCCCTCTGGACACAAACCAGCGACATAACCTTTGCTTTGAAAATGGCTTGTTTCAAAGAAACCATCGTTACAGATTGAGATGGTACAAGAAGGCGTGTAAAGTCCAAAGTTCTGGCTACAGCACCGCAGGAGAAGGAAGCTGCTGTTACAGTAAAGTAAGTAACTTTCCACATGGTGCTTTTATACCTGCACTTTTCCTTGCTCTGCCTCTACACTTCTTTTCCCCTGGACCATCCAGTCTCTGTGAAGGAAAAATGCCTTCTTTTATTTGGCTGGGGCAGGCTGGGGATGATGGGTATTATAACTCATGCCCAAGGCGCTAATTCAATGGATGACTGATGGGCAGATCTGCACTGCACTGAAATTTAAAAACATTTAAATAGATTCCTGCCATCTAATGGATCCGTGTATCTCTTATACGATGGAAATAGCTTCCCCTTTTCCAGCTGGCATTTTAGTTTCCAAAAATGGAGGCATTGCAATAACTTGCTTTTTTGCTTCTTTTCATTGGGCATTGGAAAAGCTCCTTGTATCTGATGAGTATCAATTTATACACCCCTCTTCTCACTCCATCCAAGAACCTAAAAGGGCACAGCTTTGATACAAAGATCAGCCACTTCTTTATAGAATCATGGAACATAAGGGCTGGAAGATATCTTTGAGGTCATCTAGTCCAAGGTTCCTCAACCTCAGCAAC
This sequence comes from Python bivittatus, assembly GCF_059951505.1. Lineage (NCBI taxonomy): Eukaryota > Metazoa > Chordata > Lepidosauria > Squamata > Pythonidae > Python > Python bivittatus. Next base: position 2,044,387 of record NW_028277111.1, on the reverse strand, counting down.
TTTAAGATGGGTGGACTTCAACTCCCAGATAGTCCAACCCCTTGCCCAGTGCAAAACTCCGCTACTGCATCATCCCCCATAGGAGGCCTTTCTGGTCTCTCTTTAAACACTTCCAGTGTTTAAACACCCACCACCTCCTCAGGCCGTCTGGTCTATGGCAGAATCCTCCCCGATACAGAACCATAAAATGGGACGGTTGGAAGTCTCTGAGAGATCACCTAGTCCAGCCCCCTGCTCAGTGCAGGAATTCACCACCGCGGCTTCCCCAAGAGATGGCCGTCCCCTCGCTCATCTCTAAGCGGACACCTTCAGCGAAGGAGAGTCCGCCATCTTCTCAGGCCGCCCGGCGCGCTAGCTCTTTCCGTTCAGAAATTCTTCCTGATGCCCAACCAGTATCTTCTTCCATGGCACTGAAACTCATTCTTTTTTCTTTTTTTTTGGCTTCTCTTCTGAAACATTTCCTTCCTTCTTTCTCCCCCCTCCCCGAAAAGTGGCTTTTAACTGTCTCCCCTGATGAACAAATTTTAAGAAAGTCAAAAGGATGCGACCTGGATAAGGCTTTAGCTGGCCTAGTAATGCAAGGCATTGGTTCTGCGGGCTGTTTTTCGGCTCAGGGTCAACCCAGCGGCTCTTGGTGCCTTTGAGTCAGTCTTGACTCCTGGCGACCGCCTGGACGAGTCCCTGCAGGCGTCCTGGCAGCCGTTTGCCGTTTCCCTTTTCCTCCTGGGGCTGAGAGAGGGGCCGGCCCAAAGTCGCCCACCTGGCTTCGTGCCCAGGGCAGGGCTGGGACTCGCAGCCTCCCGGCTTCTAGGCTGGTGCTCTAACCACTGCCCCAGACGGCCTCTCACAGCTGCTATTCACGGGGCTTCCGCTCGTCCGCAAGCCGCAACCCCTTTGCCGAGAACCAGCCCTGATGACCGGTCCGGACAGCGCTCCTGAGTCCTCGCCACCAGAGCGACTTCGCAGCCCCGCAGCGCACCCCACACCAAGCCTGGGCGCCGCCTCCCCGACAGCGAAGCCAGCACTCGGGGCTGCCCAACCGACCCTTGCGGCGTGCTGACGGGGGCCGAGCCAACCCGGGTTGGGTCAGGCGGTGGTGGGAAGTCGCCCAACTTGGAGGGCGCCACCTTGGAGAAGGCGCCGGGCGGCGTGGGCGCTAAGCAGCCTCCGAACTCCCTCCCGCTGAGCGGAGGGAGGACCGCGGCGCCCAGCTCTGCGGGACTGCCTCGCCCATCATCCCCGGCCATGCCGGCTGGGGATGACAGGAGCTGGAGCCCTGGCCCTCTGCCCTCTGCCCCCCCCCTTGAGGACTTGCCTTTTCCTCTGCTTGGCTTAGAAAGACGCCGCTCGCCCAGGCGCCCTCCGAGGGGGGACCCGTCGCCTTCCAGACCCCGAAACTACGGCCGCTCCCGGGGGAGAAAAAGTACATCCATACGACCCAGTTTCCAAGGGAGGAAACAGGACAGGAAGAGGCGGGGAGAAGCCGCCGAGGCGCCCGTCTAGGAAGCTCCTCTCGCTCTCCCTCCCTCCTCGTGCTTTTGCGAGCGGACCTCGGGGTCGCCGGACGCCCGTTCAGCCTGGCAATCGCTTTCTCTTTCTCTTTCGCCTTTCCCTTTCTTTCCCTTTCCCTTTCTTTCCAGTTCCTCTTCCTCTTCCTCTTTCCCTTTCTGTCTTTCTTTTTCTCTTTTCTTTCTTTCTTTCTCTTTCCCTTTCTTTCCAGTTCCCCTTCCTTTCTCTTTCCTTTCCCTTTCTTTCCAGTTCCTTCCTTTCCTTTCCATCTCTTTTTCTTTTCCCTTTCCCTTTCTTTCCATTCCCCTTCCTTTCTCTTTCCTTTCCCTTTCTTTCCAGTTCCCCTTCCTTCCTTTCCCTTTTTCTCTTTCTCTTTCCTTTCCCTTTCTTTCCAGTTCCCTTTCCTTTCTGTCTCTTTTTCTCTCTTTCTTTCCTTTCCCTTTCCTCCCAGTTCCCCTTCCTTTCCGTGTCTTTTTTTTTCTTTCCTTTCTTTCTCTTTCCTTTCCCTTGTTTTCCAGTTCCCCTCCCCTCCCTTTTCCTTCCCTTCCTTCTGTGAATTCCAGTTTACATCCGTGTTAGAACCTTTTAAAATCCATGCATTGTTTTCAGTGAGCCCCTTCTAAATAGAACTGACAGGAGGCTTCCCTCTTTAATCCCCTCTTCCCCAAAAGTTGGCAGGAGAATGAAAAGTGCAGCAAGACGTTCTGGGGATTATTTTCAGAGAAGAGCAATGTATTTGTTAACAGTATGTCACAAAAGAAGAGTTTAGTGCAAGGTTTCTCAACCTTGGCAGCTTTAAGACATGTGGACTTCAGTTCCCAGAATCCCCCAGCCAGCCTGAGGAACCCTGGTTTAGGGGCTCTTTATAGTCTGAAGCTACATCCCTAGATAGATATACCTGCAAATAAATCCCATTGAATTGGGTACATCTTATTTCTGAATAAACAGCCCCAGGATTGTGTTGTAGGGAATTTATTACACACAACCAACACCTTCCACAAGTGTTGGACTTCAACACGGGAAATTCTAAGAAAGCGGAATGCGTTCGATGGCCAAGCATGTTGAGCTACAAAGTGTTTTATAGTTTCTCAACCTTGGCCACTTTAAGCTGGGTGGACTTCAACTCCCAGAATTCCCCAGCCAGCAAGAGATTAATCCGCTTCTTCCTCTGCCTCTGCTAAGACAGAATCCCAGACTTCAAAGGGGCCTCTGAGGTCATCCATCCAACCCCTCCTCAGTGCAGGAATCCAACTTACCCCCTTCCTGCCAGAATTCTGCTTGAATTCACCCAGGGAAGAGGACCCTAACCCTTTCAGGGTCATTGGCTCCACTGAGGGGCCCCTTTTATCGTTAGAAACTTTTTTCTAACACTCGATTGGAATCCCAACCCCGATTCCTTCCCAACTGAAGCTGAGAAAAAGATATGCAAATAGAGAATTAAAAAAGCATCCAAAATGGCTTTCCTCTCAGATGCTTTTATGAAAATCACAGTATTCCGCCACACGGGGATACAAAAGAGATCAAGGAACCAACAACCAACTGAATGATATGCATTTTATTCATGTATTTACTTGTGAAATCACTCGAAGTGCATCTTTAGTATGCAGAGCAACATAACTTATGGAAATCATAATTAACGTAATTAAGTTAACGGTTAACGTTATTGCTGGAAGTTTCACGAAGAGGAGATTCTTTTATCTTACTTCTCTGATCTGGCTAAAAACTGGATCAAGAGACAATCCCAGAAATGCTCTTGTGTTAGGAATTCAGAGCGTGCCTTTGGACTAAATGAATTTATTCTAATATATGGCTCCAAATAGACTAACTTGCTGGAATAGGGTTTGATTTCCCCATCTTCCTTTTATTTTTTTCAATAAATCTTGACTTATAACTGGATTGGGGCCACTGCAACCCCCATAGAAATAATGGACTATTTTCTGCTGGCTGTCTCCCTTTTCCCATATTGCTAGTGCTTTTTAATTTTATTCTAGTATTTTGAGATACAGCTTTGTCTGTCTGGCGACCTTCTGCTTACTTGGCAAAGCTAACCTCTGATCCAAACTAAGATGCAATTAACCTTCAGGTGCCGCCTAGCAACCTCCTTTCCTGTCTTTTTTCCCACAACCCAATTTTTACTCAGTCTGCATGTTTAGATTCTTTCATAGGAAAAAACCCCAAGAAACAGAGGGGGGGGGGAAATAGAAATCCATGCATAGAAACCCAGCTTGTCCAAATGCATGGCTTCCTTCTCCAAAACTGCCATCAAACAGGGTTGGAAAATTAAAAAAGGTTGGGCTTTTGATCTGAGATAAAGTGGTAGAATTTTTCCTGATCTTGCCTTGTACTCAGTTTTTGCTACCTCTGGTTCCATCATCCACACCAGCATGGCTAAGAGCCATGGGAGTGGTAGTCCAATAATAGCAAGGCATTGCAGGTTGAGAAAGACTGGGTTTAAGCCAGTTTGAATCCCCTGTTAGGGCAAAGCTTGCTGACATAATGACTGAAAATTGATGGTGGTTTTCCACCATTTTGAAACCTGAAAATGTATGAAAACCCGAGTATGAACCCTAAAATACAATAACTGAATGAAACAGCCCTAGGAAGCTAGAAAGGTTGGCCCCGCCTACTTGCATATCACCCCACCTCCTGCAGCTCTTAGGCTCCTCCCAAATGGTGTGCATGGTCCTCAAAAATGTTGCTCCCCTCTCGTTAAGAGGGTTAAAGTTCATCCAGAGAAATCTGAGTTCAAATCCCCCACCGAATGGATCGGGCCAGCCATTCTCTCAGAACTGAACCTACCTCGCAGGGTTGTTGAGAGGACAAAAAGGATGGTGGGGAAGCAGTTCAGGCATGCTTCCTGCCTTGGCATCCGCTGTAAAAAAAATAAATTAAGGCAACAAATAAATAATCTAATTATGGCAGCATGCAGGGCGAAAACCTATCCTCTAGATTTGAGTTTTAAGACCCTATCTAATAATCCTGTTTCATGTAAAAAAAAAAAATCTCAATATCTATTTTCTTACTATGAATCAGAGGGTTTTAGACTGTGTGGGAGAGGTTGTACAGTAATTGGGTTAGTAAATTTGCCATCTCTAGCGACGACTTCTGTTAATTTACTTCTTTTGGTTCATAATTATCGAAGACAACAGAAAAATTACACAGCTTTGGTTAATTCTGGGGTAGCTTTATGATCCTTTTCCCCAAGACTTCAAAAACGGTGCTGCACCAACCATTAGTTATTCTCCCCCATCAACCTCGAAATTCCACTTTGGCAAATAAAATCGCAATACTCCTTTTTACGGGAATTGCGTTGCTGGTGCATTATATCACCATCACCATCATCATCATCTCAAATGTGCAGCGCCTGACACATTACTGCCCAGCGCTGGAGTCGGGGAGAGGGAGACACCCCACCTATCGAGGGCCATCTGGCCAGCCTCTCATTCCCCACATGCACCCCTGGAACCCCCCAATCATTTACTTGGCCTTTCATCCTCCTCGGCCCCTTGGAGGGGGGGAAGAATAGCTCCGTACTTTAATTCACACAACCTGCCTAACCCGGATTCTGAATGAACCCACTTTCTTGGCCCGTGCAAGAAAGCAAGCAAGCATACAGGGGGATTTGGCCCAACACACATGCGCGTACACGCACTTCTAGCTAACCCTCACCCCGCTTCACGTGCGAGCCCATCCCCACGCAGCGCATACGGTACCACTTTTGCCCAAAGAGAGAACTCAGGCACGGGGGTTTGGCAAAAACCGCCTCCAGCAAGACAAGCCCCAAGGGCCCGGGAACCCAAAGCAGCCTAGCGGAAATTAAATGCGGGCAAGGGCCGTAAAAGGCGACTGCCCGGGGCGTGCACGGGAGAATCAGAGCAGGGGGGCTCCAGTCCGCGTTCTCACGACACGCTGACCCCCAAGCTGAGCAGCCGCGCCGTGCAAACCTGGGCGCGGTCGCTTTACAGCCCCGCGTCGGGCGAACCCACGGAGAAACGGGATTCCTCGAGCGGCCCTAGGCGAGGCGGCGACGCGGGGCAAGCGCGCCGCGCGAAGAGCACCCCGAGCCGTCCTCGCCGGCGCCCGCGAAGGGTTAAAACCATCGAGGCCGGCTGGCCAGAAGGGCCGGGCAGCAACTTGCCAGGCGGCTCGGCGGTGGCCCAGCTCCTTCCTGTTGCTGGAGGGAGGGGGAAGAGGCGAGTTGGGAAGCGGGGGGAGCGAGGGGGGTCGGCGGGGCCCCGCGGTTGCCTTCCGGGCCAGTCCCGTGCGAGACTCGGGCCGGCCGCGTTGCAGAGGTGAGTTTTAGCAGGAGAGGGAGGGAGGCCGGTGGGAGGGAGGCCGGTGGGGGGGAGAGCGCACGCTGGATCCCGAGAAAGCAGCGCAGCGCAGCGCAGCCCTCCCTGGCGATGCGCATCTCCGTCCAAACCGCGGTTGCAATTCGGATTTGTGCCGGGGGGGGGTTCCCGCTTCTCTACTTTGCAGCAAGGCTCTTCTGCTCCGGAGGAAGCGCCGTGGACCTCGGTGGGGCTTACTCCCGGGTCAAGGGGTGGAAGGCTGCAGCCGGAGTGCCCCCGCCCAGTTTCCCCAGGTAGAGGGGGGAGGGCTGTGGAGTGCAGTGGGGGCTGTGAAGAGCCCGAGGCAGGAAAACAGCCCTGCTGTTTGTATCAGCGTTTTGCCGGAGGAAGAGTTTGGGGGAAACCTTTTGGGATGTGGCTCCTCTGTGGGATTGGGGGTTTTCCCCCAAGGGATCAATGCAACGAGGGTCGCTTTGATGTCCTTTGAAAAATCCTCAGTTGACCTCCCCAACTTTCAGAGGGAGAGGAGATTCTGCAGCCTGAAGAGAGATCTTCCTGTTGAAGGTTCGGCTTGATCACTAGGTCAGGGCTTCTCAACCTTAGCGACTTGAAGATGTGTGGACTTCAACTCCCAGAATTCCCCAGCCAGCCATGCTGGCTGGGGAATTCTGGGAGTTGAAGTCCACACATCTTCAAGTCGCTAAGGTTGAGAAACCCTGACCTACCCGGTTTGACTTAATTGACCTCACCCACCATTACTCTCCAGCTGCACTAATGTAAATGCTGCAGTGTCGGCTTATTTTTGCACATAGTCCAGGACTGGAAGAGCTGTTGCCTGGCATGTAACCATGGTCTTTCTCCCTAAATACAACACGCACTGAGCTAATCATCTCCAACTAAGACCAACTTTGAATTAGCCAGCATAATTTTTCTACTCTCTTTCTGCTTGGCCATCCCGTTTTATGTCTTCGTTAGATTTACCTCCTGTCTTTTTGCCCCGGCGTTCAGAGGGGGTGTTTGTAACTCTCCCTCCTTCAGTTTTTCCTCGCCACAACAACCCTGTGAGGTAGGTTGAGTTGGGAATATCTTGAAGGCAGCTGGAGAATTCCAAAGGCAGCCCTCTCTTTTGTGCTGTTTTGCCGAGTCCTGATAAAAGCACTGTCTGGTTATAGGGTTTCATGGTGGGTTCCCCCCCCCACAGACTAGGATTGCAAACTGGGATAAAAAAAATTAATTCCGTATACAGGGACTGAACTGCAATGCCTGGACAAGGAAGGAATCTTGACAGGATTATATATTTTTAGCTCAGTAGAGCCTACTGTTCTATTAAACATGCATTTAAGTTAAGGAGGTGCCAACAGATGCATTAAGGTGCTTTCTGATCTAAAGCAGTGCTTTTCAACCTTGGCAACTTGAAGATGCGTGGACTTCAACTCCCAAAATTCTCCAGCCAGCATGGCTGAGACCAGTGTCCATACTCCCAGAATTCTCTGCAATGGCCATGCTGGCTGGAGAATTCTGGGAATTGAAGTCCACGCATCTTCAAATGGCCAAGGTTGAAAAACACTGATCTAAAGCATTTCCCATGCCTAACATTTACTCAGGAAGGTTCAGTTGCTATAGGTGTCACCAACCAACTCAGTCTCTAGAAGGAGTCGATGCTCTCCATCACAACTGGATGGAAAACCATGCCAGGAGTGGCCATTTCTTTTCTGGCCAAATATAAGGTGCTGCTCATCACCTTTAAAACCTTGAATGGGATATATCTGGGCTAGGTGTTTGCAATATAACCCCCTTCTCCCCATTCCTTGAGGGTCTGTATTCCTGCAGACTGAAAGTGTCGATTCCTAGGTCTTCCTGCAGAGTTGAGACCAGTTTCTTTATCAACTTTGTCCAAAACCGCATCATGTTTCATAGTTATGTTGGTTTGAATAAAAGTGGCTTTAACTCTGTTTGCAACAGTGGAAAATCTTTAACTCTAGTTTTATATTCTTTTTGAGAATCACCAAGAGATTTCAGTAGCTGACAATATAAGAAGTTGAATAAAATAAATCAATGTCCACCGTTTATGGATTTCTGTTCTCCTGTGCTTCTCCTCCTCGCAACAATCCTGGGGGGTTGGATTTTAGAGATACCGTGACTAGGCCAAGGTTGCTCAGTGAATTTCATGGCTGAGGAACCAACTTTGGTTTGACATCTTAACTCCACATTCTCTGAATTGGGCATAACTTTAACCATCAGGATTCTCAGCAGTGACCATGCTGAGTAGAGAAAATCTGTATTCCCAGAATTCTTAGCAATGGCCACACTGACTGGAGAATCCTGGGAACCAAAGTTCATACTCAGAATTCTTGGCAATGGCCATGTTGACTAGAGAATATGGGAACTGAAGTTTGTACTCCCAGAATTCTCAGCCGTGGCCACACTGACTGGAGAATTCTGGGATCCAGTGTTAGCGTCTAGTCAGTATGGCCATGGCTGAGACCAGTGTCCATACTCCCAGAATTCTCTGCAATGGCCATGCTGCCTGGAGAATTCTGGGAACTGAAATCCATAAATTTGGAGGATACCCAGGTTGGGGAAGTCTATAGTAGTTCTACCCCAGCAGTTCTTGATCAATAATCAAATGTAATGACATTTATGTCCTTGTGGCAGGCAGGTTTCTTGAGTGGCTGCCAGCAGAACCTGGTTGGACCTTTCTCACATCAACCAAATTGGGGCAGAAAGTCAGAAGAGACAAAGAATTGAAAGTGAAGGGAGGAAGCAGAGCTGGACCAAAGTCACTCTGGACTTGGGGAGCTGAAATGGCCTCAAAGGAGGAAGAAGAAGACTTGGCGAGCCCTTTGGATCAACAGGTTTATTTTCCAGTGGAACGGAAGGAGGAGGAAACAGAAGTACAGAGTCTGGCAAGTTCTGGAGATGTTTCCAAAGGAACTGGGATGAGTAACCATGTTGCCCTGGTGAAAAACGAAGAGAAAACATTGCATGAGAAAGATGCCCCCGGGATGGAGGAAACCTCTCCATCCAAACCTGGGCACGCTCCGTTCCCAGCTCCCCAACGTTGGGATGATTTATTTCTGACCTCCATCGAAAAGGCGGTCAACACTCACCCAGGAAAATGGATGTCCCAGCTCATCCCAGGCCTCAAAGAAGAAGGAGAGGCATTTGAGAACAAGGAGATTGGAGACTACGGGAAGGTGAAGGCAGCCATCTTGCGGGTTGACGCGATCAGTACGGAAGTCCAGCGACAGCATTTCCGGCGGTTCTTATACCGAGAGGCTGACGGGCCCCGGGAAGCCTGCAGTCGACTCTGGTTCCTGTGCCACCGGTGGCTGAAGCCGGAGAGGCACACCAAGGAGCAGATCCTGGAGCTGCTGATCCTGGAGCAATTCTTGGCCATCCTGCCTCCCGAGGTCCAGAGCTGGGTCAAAGATGGCTGCCCTGAGACCTGTGCCCAGGCGGTGACTCTGGCTGAAGATTTCCTCTTGAGCCAGCAAGAGGCTGAGAGACCCGCTCAGCAGGTAATAGATTTCCAGAGGAATAGATTTGTTCTGCAGGGTTACACTTGTGCAAAATGTTCCCAGCTTAAAACATTCTAAGCTTGAAACAGTTTGGGGTAGGATGCCTCATTAAGGGGGTGTTGAATCAGAACTGTTTCTCTCCCAAAATCTATTGCGATTGAATTGATTAGCCTCAACTTCTACATGCTGATGTTTTTAACAGTTGTTCAGTCATTTTTACCTGGATCTTTAGTCAATAAGAACAAATCTTGCAGATCTGTTGAATGACCGTCGTTTACAATCTAAATGGTATGACATGCAAGGAAAGAGGTATAAGGAGGGCAAAGGAAGAAAGCAAGTTCCTGCACCTCATTTTACAGTTCTTATAATAACTGTCTGACAGAAAGAATAATCGACTGCTTATGTAGTCATAAAGGGAGAATCCAAGGCACTGATTAGAATTGTCCTCTGTTCTTCTAACCATCTTCTGGGTATCTCTAGATGATATTTCAGTTCAGAAAAAAGAATATTTGTAATAGATCACAATGACAGTAAGAACTGTGATCCTCTTAGTAGTATTCCTCAGGTCAGCACTGCTGCTCAGCCCTTGAATGGGATTTTTCCTGCTTTTCCAGGTGCCAGGGTTATTTGAGGAGACAGGGGCGACCTCTCCAAAGGCCAGTGACCGAACCTTGTCAGACACTGAGCAGAGTCAACTGTGTTTGGAGATTAAGCAGGAGCAGCCTCTGGATGATACTTCTTTAGGTGAGGCCCCCATTCTTAACATTCAAAGTCCCTTGAAGCGCATCTGTTCATCTCAAAAACTTCTGATGGGAGATTCCCCCACATTCAAATTCCCTTGAGTTCAACTAGGTTGGGAATACCTTCCTTGGCTGGGGATCCTGCAGAGCTTGTCCAAATTAAAAATAGTCCAGTTCAATCAAAGATGAACTCTGGGGGTCAGCAAAGGGCTCAGAACACAGGCAAGGAAAAATAAATAGTAAGTCCAAGAATTCAACCCAGAGTTCTCACTTGAGCTCAAACAACCAGGCTCAAATTATCCTAGTTCGGATACATTACGTGAAGACCTTGCTCTATTCAGAAGTCCATAATGGTGGGAAGGGTGGAAGGAAAGAGAAGAGGAACAGCAGCAGCAAGGGGGTTGGACTTAGTTATAGTAGGGAAGGGGGCACCGTTGGAAGACCTGAAAGACCAGCTTAGGGATAGATCATCATGGAGAAGATTGATCAAGCGATGTGGTTGCTAGGAGTCAGCATTGACTTGATGGCACATCAAGTGCCGTCTATCTATCTATTAAACAAGTCAAAGAATTGAAGATAAGAAAAAGGAAACAGACAGAGCTAAAACTAGTTTACACCAGCTTGGCGTCTTTCTTTTGTAACGCTCCCCCCATTTTGTAGTCAGTCCACATTCATTCATTTATTCATCACTCATTCAATCTTCAGTCTGCCTTGGTCATCTCTTTCTTAAGGAGTCCATTTCTTGCTGCATTCAACATCCTTCCATGATTCTCCTGCCATACTCAACTCTGACTTTCATATAACAGAGTAGGCAAGAGCAACTTTTTATACTCTGCAGTGTTTGCTGCTTTTGATCAATATTCATCGCTTGCTACAAGCCACATACTAGCCACTATATTTCTACCAGCATTTGATATCTTAAAATTTCTCCGTCCATTTCTCTGTTTTAATAAACATTCTACCAAGTAGACAAGCTCATTTGCTTGCTTTCGTTTTCTGCCATTTCTGTCATTCAGTTAGTCTATGAAGTCAGTGACCAGTAAAAGACAGGGGCTGCCATTTCTGTGTAACTTGCAATCATTCACTCACTTTTCTCTCTCAAACACAGCTGCCTTGGACTTTGATACATTAACATTCAGATCCATATTCCTTGTTGCATGATACAAGCTGTCTTATATTTGCTGCAAATCATTTGAGTTGGCTGAGACTTCGTGGCATTATCTTCAAACACATTCATTCATATCCCCAACCAACACACCTCTACTGTCACCATTCCTTACACATTTATCCAGAAATATATTAAACAACCAAGGGGGCATCACCCATCCTGATCTATGTTGAACCGTTTGCAAAGCATGCCATTTATTCTCATGGATCATTTTACCTCCACTATATACCACATTCAGCATCCGTTCTCCAAAACGTGTCATGTTTCAAGCCTATTCACTTTAGCATACATATTCTCTAAATCAGCAAATGTACAATACACTTTATCACCTTTATACATTTTTCAGCAACCTGCACACCCCCTGTCTGGCATGAAGCCACCCTGCACTTTCCAAATTTGTCACCTCTCGCACCCTTTTAATCAAAATTCTGCCAACCCCCTTCCCAATCCCTTTGTGGTTTTTGCAATGTCATGGCATCTTCACCCATGCATTAAATGAGTTCAACAGCCAGGCTGTAAGCAAACCACATCCATATTTAAATATTTGCCCGTTAGTCCATCTACATCAATGTTTCTCAACCTTGGCAGCTTTTCAGATGTGTGGACTTCAACTCCCAGAATTCCCCAGCCAGCAAGGAGTTGAAGTTTCTCAATCTTGACGGCATCTGAATGCTGCTAAGGTTGAGAAACACTGATCTAGATCTTCAGCGTTACCATTTTAGAACATTCTCCCAGTATTAATGGACTTCCTTTTCATCAACTCTCCTTAGACATTAACACTTAACAGCCCTTGTTTCAATTTCATTCCACTCTTTGACATACCACTCTCATCTCTGCACGGAGCTGGAATGTACTCCTGCCAGCAGAATTAATCCCTCACCGTTCACAGAAATCATCCATTCCCGCTCAGATCACAGCTCTGGTTCTTGGCTCATGTTGGGTGGTGGGGAATGCCAGAATGTATGGTTGTAAATTTGGTGGGGTTGGGATCCTTTTTCTGGTGATTGGATGCTACCCAGAACCTGTGGAAACAGACAGAAACGTTGCCAGGTCATTAAGCTGATTAACTGAAAGGATGTCTAGTGGCTTTAAAATGAGTTTAAATTAATATACGATCTTGCAGACTTGATTCATGTCGTGGCTTTCTTCGTTCGCCCGTTTGATTTTAAAGAATGTACCCCTTAACAAAAATAGAAGGATTTTATAATAATATTTGTCCAATTCTTTGGGGTTTCTTTTAGACAATCTGTGCATGAGGGAAAACAAGGCTGGGATTCCGCAGCTGGCAAAGAAGGAATCTGAGTTACTCTGTGAGACCCCTGGGGGAGGCACTGCAGACGTCTTTCCCATCTCAGATGAGCAAGGAGCCATCTCTGAAAGTCAGCAGAAGCCAGAAAAGGCCTTGAAAAAACTCCCAAGGAAGAGGGTTCAGAAATCCATTTCTTTGGTGGAAGATTACAATAATCTCGCTGTCACCCCAACAGAAAAGAAAAACGTAGATGATGAGGCAGCTGTCAAGATCATCGTATGCAAAGAAACCTTCAGCCGGGGTTCCGATCATGCCGGAGAGAAAATCCACAAATGTTTGGTATGCGGAAAGTGCTTCAGCCTTCGTTCGCGCCTGATCGTCCACGAGAGAACCCACACGGGTGAGAAACCTTACACCTGTTCGGAGTGCGGACGAAGCTTCAGTGTCAGCTCCAGTCTCATTGCCCACCGGAGAACCCATACAGGAGAGAAGCCCTACAAGTGTTCCCATTGCGCAAAGAGTTTCAGCGTGAAGTCCGGGCTGATCGCTCACGAGCGGACCCACACGGGAGAGAAACCCTACAAATGTTTGTACTGCAGCAAAAGTTTCCGCCGCAATTCGGGTCTCGTTAGCCACCAGAGAATCCACACGGGAGATAAGCCGTACCAGTGCTCGGTGTGTGAGAAAAGTTTCAGCGATATCTCCAACCTCATTACCCATCACCGGATCCACACGGGAGAAAAGCCCTACAAGTGTTTAGAGTGTGGGAAAAGCTTCAGCCAGAGCTCATACCTCAACAGCCACCAGAGAATCCACACGGGAGAAAAGCCATACGAGTGCTCCGAGTGCGGGAAGACCTTCAGCGTCAGCTCTCGGCTCCGGAAGCATCAGAGGAGCCACACTGGCGAAAGACCTTTTGTCTGTTTGGACTGCGGGAAAACTTTCAGCGAGAGCTCAGATCTTCTGGCCCACGAGAGGGCACACACGGGAGAGAAGCCCTATCGCTGTTCGTTCTGCGGGAAGAGTTTTCTGCGCAGCTCCGAGGTAGTGAGCCACGAAAGAATCCATACGGGCGAAAAACCGTACCAGTGCGGGGAGTGTGGGAAAAGCTTTAGTGTCAGCTCACGCCTGAGTGCGCACCGGAGGATTCACACGGGGGAGAAGCCATTCCAGTGCATGGTGTGCGAGAGAAGCTTCAGTTATAAATCCCACCTCATTACTCACCAGAGAATCCATACGGGGGAGAAACCTTTCCAGTGCTCAGTCTGCGGGAAGAGTTTCCGCGGCAGTTCCAGTCTGGTGGCACATGAGCGGACGCACACAGGAGAGAAGCCATACCGGTGTCTGGACTGTGGGAAAAGCTTTACTCAGAGCTCAAACCTCATTAGTCATCAGCGAATCCACGCTGAAGCGAATTCCTGAGATCCTCCTCAGATGGACCTCTGTGGATAATCAGTGGGATCTCCCTGTTCTGAAGGAGATGTTGGTCCTTCGGTATTTCACTGGCAGCTCCTCCTCTTTTCTAGAAGGGGCGTATTTTCAACAATTGTGCAATAGCAAAGCGTTCCCTTTTCTTCTGTTCAGAGCAGAACACTGATGTTACAACAAACCGGCAGGGATTGTGTGTTCACCAATCCGTCCAGACCAAACTGTGGGAGGTGGGGAGGCAGTTAATAGTTGCTAATGGTTTGGTGCCTGGAGAGTAGATCAGATGGGTAGATGGTCACACCTTCTCTTCAGAATCCATCCTGGATCTGCATTGCAGGCTTTATGTTTTATTTTTCCAGAAAGAGAGAATCTCTGCCCGGTGGGGAATAGAATGGAAAGGTTTACAAAGAAGGACTCCCATTTTTTTTGAACTGAGATCTGATTGGTTCACTTTTTAGTTCCTGGAGAGTTTATAAGAACTAGATGAGGGAATTCTACTGCTCAAAGGGGATTCTACCTCACAGGAAGCAAAATAACACACAAGCTAATGTTTGATCTCAAGGACCACCGCATTCTCCAAGCAGAGAAATGTTAAAAGGAGTGGGTGTACACAGATTCATAATCTTAGACTTAATATCTAAATTTCTAGATTTAATTACAGAATTATTTCGGGAGAGGGATTTTGCCACCACTCCGCTATTCCCCCCTCCCAGAAAAATTAGGGGCTCTGATTTTAGAAAATTTAGAAAGAGCGATCTGACTTGCTTACAGGCCTATGTATGGTTCCGGTTCTCAAGGGAAAAGGAGAAAGAGGAAGTGTGAGAAGCTTTGGGGGTATTTCAAAAGATGGTTTTCTGCTAACAAAGAGATGGTTTCCATAACACAGACCCAAAGGTTCAAGCTCTGCTTAAATTTGACTGTGTCCCATTGCAGGGACGGAGGCTATTCTATGACTGAGTGCATTCACATACAATGTGAATTGTAGTGTGATGTGAAGATGATGTGAGATACTCCCCCGTGGTATGGTTCCCAGAAAATTCTGCAAATCTTGGGAAGCAGCCATTTACAGACCTCCCCTGATTCGTGTTTGGCTGATTGTCACATCCTGGTTTATTTTTTAATTGATTGGAAAAGCCCAGCTGCAGAATCACAGTGGCCCAGTTGGCCTATTAGGGGATGCTAATCTGCAGAAGTGATTCAGGTCCTCATTTTGGAAGCCAGAAAGGAAAGCGAGGATCATACTTGATCCTCCATCCAGATTCAGGCAATATGTGGGAGCGAGGTTCAAGGAGGAGTGTCTGCAGAGTATGGTCAAAAAAGTCAATGATGGTGGCAACCATTTTCTACGTGTGTTGGGTGCCAATGTCGAGTCTCTCCATGGAAGCCATGGAGACTAAGCTGAAAGACACTCAGAACTTTTTTCCTGGAATTGAACAGCATATAACCTGCAGAAGCAAATAAAATTAAATAGCCTTAATTGCAGTTTCAGACATGTCCTGGGTGCTGGCTAGCATGCCAGGCCCATCATAATTTGGCTTAGTGTGATGTGAAACAGTGATCACAGATTGGGTTCCCACATCACACTCAACTGTGGATTGTTTTTGCCAGTTTGTTGAACAAACCAAAAGTCAGCCTTGCAGATGAGGAAAATAATCATCATAACTTGTTTAGCCAATGCCTGGACAATTTCCCTATTCTGGCTGCTGTTGCTTGATGACTCTTTGGATGGGCCAGGCCTGAGTGAGAAACCAGGCATCCCCGTTCACATATCTTACTAAAAATCAGGCTTCATGCAGGCTAATTCTTGAACCAAATTCTTGAATTCCAGGACCAGCTCTTGATAAAATCATGTTACTGCAGATACTAGGAAAGTTGTAATATAGCAGAAAAGCAGCAGTTGCCAATGATAAGCCTCATGCCGTAGATACAAGTATACATAGCAGTCTCAGTGTGTCTGAAGGTGGTTTCTCTCTCTGCAGGCGGGGTAGAGCAATTGACATATCAGCATCATTACTGTAAGGGAGCCGTCTGGTCTTAGGACTTTCCATTCCACCTTGATCCTTCTAGCCCTCACACGCTAAGCCACTGTTGCAAACAGGGGTGTCCACAGGATGTGAAAAAAAGGCAAGATGTTGCCTTTGATTGCACTGTTGAGGCACCATCTTGATTTTTTGAACCATATCCTACAGACACCCCAGTTGCAACCTAGCTTCTGTGGTGTTATATTGTACAATGATCCATGGTTTACTGGTATAGGCTTTCACAGCTGGTATCCTTTGAGCAATGTTGGGGTTCAGTGACCATGATCTACAGAACAAATTTCCAATGTTTCACCAGCAATCCCAGCTGGCATCCTCAGAGGCAAGATGTCCTCACAAGCAACTGAGTAGGGACTGATTGGGCTCTTGTCTTTATAGCCAGGTATCCTGGCTGCTGATTGGTCTTTAGCTGAGCTGGCTTCTGATCGGTGCAGGTTGGTGAGGGCTGGTCTCTGATTGGCCCTCACTGACCTGCACCAATTGGAAACCAGCTTGCTTAAGACCAATCAGCAGTCAAGACCCCTGGCTATAAAAACAGGAGCCCAGTTACTCCCTGCTCAGTTGTCTGTGGAGGAGATCACCTTGTCTCTGAAGATGCCAGCCATAGTTGCCATCAAAATGTTAGAAAATCTGTTCTCTAGACCAACTAAACCCTGAAACCCAACACTGCCCAATCCATGGTCTAGTTAATGGTCAAAAAAGTCAAGATGGTGGCCACAAGGGTGCAGTCAGAGAATCAATTCAAAGAAAGAATAGCAGCTGGCATGCCATTAAAATAATTGGCAGTTCACAGCATGGGTTTTCCTTCCATTGTAAGCTTGGTGTGTTGGCATACACAGTTGCAGAAGCTGGTCTTCTGCTTTTCTCTGATGGGAGTCGCACATCACGTTGAGCCAGAACAGGGGTTGGGTCAATGACAGTGTAATCAACAAATCATGATGCAGCACAGTGCAAAGCTAGCCTCCAGAGTTTTTCCACTGAACAGTTCTGATTCCAATCAGTTCTTAGTGTTTTGGTAAAAATAACGAAGTACATTTTAAATATTCAGGCCAAGAAGCAAATTTTAGGTATTTTTAAAAAAAAACAGATGAGGAGGAGAGTTTTGGTTAAGAATAAAATCCTTATAGTTTCTAGAGCGGTGTTTCTCAACCTAGGCAGCTTGAAGACGTGTGGACTTCAACTCCCAGAATTCCCCAGCCAGCCATGCTGGCTGGGGAATTCTGGGAGTTGAAGTCCACATGTCTTGAAGCTGCCAAGGTTGAGAAACACTGTTCTAGAGGCATGGTTTAAAAGTAAAATAAATTACATTCCATGTGCAGTTTGGAAGTCCAATTTGATTTCTTCCAGCTGGTCGGGGCCATTTCTACTTTTTCCATTTCCATCTTGAAAGCTACTCCTAATTTTGGAAGCGGTAGCCTGCCATGTTAAAAGGGAGGGGCCTGGCTTTGCCAGTTAAGAGGTCTCTAAAATAAAAATGTCATTTGCAGTCCCATCTACTTTACGGCGCCTGTGGTTTTTGACATACAGCCTTTTAATTTGTGGAACGTGTTTCTGGTTTTGTTCTTTTCTCCTGAGAAAAAAATCACGTCAAATACAGTGGTACCTCGGGATATGACCGCCTCTACTAACGAACATTTCGGGTTACAACCAACTCGGGATATGTCCAGAGTCACAGAACGGATTAAGTTCGTATCGCGAGGTACCACTGTATATGATTTGTCCGCTGGAGTTGGGGATCAGGGATCAGTCAGATGGAAGAAAGAAAAGAAAATACGGGAAGATTTCATTGTGGGGGATCATGTGCACTTTAAAATTATGGGACGTCCATCAAAATGTGGCAGTCTGACATCTGCCTTGACTCCTATCAGTTCTGTTCCTATGGTTTTCCAAAACCAACCGGGATTCCCAAGATATGAGCTGAGTAACCCAAACGGTTTGATGGCTGCTCGATTATACGTTTCTGTATTTCAGGGAACAGCCGTTGGGGTTTTTTCCTTGTCCGCCTTCCCCGTTTTTAAGTCAACCAGAAATCTATTTCGTGTTGCTCAAGAAATCAGTCCCATGTCCCTTAAGGCAGTGTTCCTCAACCTTGGCAACTTCAAGCTGGGTGGACTTCAACATGGCTGGCTGAGGAATTCTGGGAGTTGAAGTCCACACAGCTTGAAGTTGCCAAGGTTGAGGAACACTGCCTTGGGGCCATTGTGGGCCCCCTTTAGCAAAGATTTTTATTTTAAAAGGATTTTGTTTGGTAAATTGCAAAACAAAGCAAGTCTCCAGAAGGCTTATTTATTTTGGGGTACCCTAGATGATGATAGAGCTAGTTTGCCCCTCAGTAGGGGTTTTAAGATGGGACGCCTGCCCCATGGTGGCTGTTTTGTGACTAGAGAAGTTGGAAGACAGTTTTTAAGCGGGCCTGAGAACTGTATGTCCAGTTATCAGTATTAAAGCTCTGATGGTCATCTCATTGCTTTCGCTAGCCCGCACAGCCATTTTGGCTCTCACTGTGGATTACCCTTGGGGAATCCGTCTTCTCTCCCCAGAAGTCCCACATGGTCTTGTTGACTGGTTCATTGCCCAAAAGGCAGAAGAAGGAACGAAGAGGATTGTTGATTCTTCTAGATCGGATCCTCACCAAGAGGGAAGTGCTGGTTGAAGAAGAGAAAGCCGATGGAACATGGGGAGAGAGTGACCCGTCCGTCACCTTGGAGTTCAAGATGCAACAGAAAGAGAAATTGAAGCACAGCCATTTGCCTCATCCATGCAGCATCTGTGCCTGGCACAAAGCTGCCCTTCTGTTTTTAAAGGACATGTCCTCATGCCAGCACTAACCTCGTATCAGCCGGCAGCTGTGGCGGCCCAAAAATACTTTCAGGTGCTGTGCTCTAGAAGTGATGTTTTCCCTCTTATTCCAGCTCAAGACATCCCATCTGGACAGTCTGCAGCTTATGGAGGAAGAGAATTAAGATGGTGCAGCCAAGGGGCCAATCTGTTTGGCCTTATTTGGTTTAGCAGGTCTGCTGAGGGACTGTCCCCAGGCCCAGTGCCTGTTCAATAATGCTCTCCGGCTGGGAGGAAGGCCAGAACCCCGGCTTCTGCAGCTGTTTTTATTAAAGATGGGCCCAGAGGTTCCCAAACTGTCTTGATTCATGGCACCCTTAGTGTTGCAAAGATACAACATCACAAATGAATGTTGCAAATATTTTAAATATCCTGCAACACTCCTATGAGTTTGCAGTGCTCCAAGGCATCGTGGCACATGGTTTGGGGATTAGGAAGTGAGCTCTGAAATTGACTAGCCTGTCTTGCCTTAATGCATATAACTGAAAGTGTTAATTGAAAGGACTTAGGTTTAATAGCCTGTGTGGGGAGGGATCCCTTTTCCTGTGCTCCCTCACTTCCCACAAGTTACCTCCAAGGGAGTTCACACCAATTCTCCCAGCAATATCCCTTTTTCAAATTGCAGCTCAACAGCTGCCTCTGGGTTGTGTAGAACTGAACCACCACTGCATGGCAGCTGGGAGACGTTAAAAAAAAAAAAAAAAAGTTTTGTTGCCTCCTAGCGACCACCCAGTCAAACCACCAACTGGTTGATAGTTACAAAGAACTTTTGTAAAAAGTTCAATCCATGGCCAGTTTGGCAGTGAAGACAATGCCCAGTTGCCGTGCATGGAGTATTGTGCATGGCAATGGGAGGAGAGGTTTATCAGATGGTGCATGACATTGGACAGGACTGGAATTTCAGCTGAGGGAATCTCCAGTCAGGTTTTTTGGAATGCTGCGTGTTGATGCATATGCGCAGTGCAAAAGAAGTATGTGCTGGAAGTGGGGGGCAGCAAGATTGAGGGTGGAGTTTGACTGAACTATGGAGATGTTATGGGTAGAGGTGCTCTTTTAAATATTAAGTTAACTTGGTTAGAGGCTAAATTGCAATGTGCCAGGCTAGTTGGGTTCACACTTCCACAGTGGGCTTTAAGGTAATTTGCTTTTGGCTTAGTAGCAAAAGGTGTGAGCTGCGTCAGTGTGGTGTATAAACAATGATTAAGGCATTTTGGGAAGCAATCAAACAAGACTTCCTCAAAAAAACATGGTTAAGTAAATTACATGTTGCTATAACATGAATGCTAAAGTAGGGAAGCTTGAAGGTGACACAGAATCCTTTACATGGCTAGGATGTTACCGACTTTAAAAATACTTAGAGGGAAAGCTAACAGACGCTTCTCAGAGCAGACAGAATCTGGCAAAGTCTGATTTTGTCATCCTAGCTTGTAGATTTCTTCGACTGATGGAGAAGGCTGCGCTCTGAAGTTGCATTTGCCAGGATTTTTAATCCAAGTTTGCTGAACATGACATTAAAGTCTGGTTAACACATGTTAAGCCACAGTAGCTGGGTTCACACCTTCAACTCAACTGGAAAAAAACCCCAACTATGTAGGCATTACCTTGTTAGGACAGCCCAGCTCAATTTTTTAAACTATTTACTTTAAAACAGATGCAGACCAATGCTTACGCAAAGGTCCCCAATCTTTTTGGATCAGAGTGGAAATTGAAATATCGAGAGCCCTTTCTCAAAATAATTTGCCATACTGGGGGTGGCCAATTCCAGAACAGACCATGATCAGAAGCAAATGGGGCACCAGTTGCCCACCAGCTGATTGAGAAGTCCTGTGGGGTCTTCCTGGGTCCAGAGGAATGGTTTGAAACAGTCTGCAGCTGATCGTTTGCTTTGCAATGTGCTAGCTTCCAATTCTTAAAAAAAATAGAAAAAAATAGAGAAAGGATTTAGCAGGCAGCGAAGACATTGGTGGGCACTTTGTCACTTCCAGCTGCCACACTGGGGACGCAGGGCTGCGGACCCCAAGCGTAAAGTCCAAATAAACTCAACAACTGGAAGAGGACCAGAACAGGTTTCCTAGAAACATCAAACACTCCTTTATACCATATCCGACAATTCGACTGTTTACTTCAACACTCCCATCTCCGGAGCAGAGTTTGCACAAGTTTGGCAAAAAAGTAGGTACCAAGGGTTCTGCAAAAATGCCCACTGAAATTAAGAACCAAAGTGAATGGCGATAGAGGGAACAAAGTAGCTTTTATTGGCGTGCACAACTCCAGAGACCGCTGCGTTTCTGCCAAAGCATGGCTGGCTGGGGAATTCTGGGAGTTGAAGTCCACACAGCTTGAAGTTGCCACGGTTGAGGAACACTGCTAGATAGTATCATTTAGTTCTATAAACAACGGTGTCCATTTCCTTCCTCTGTTCCCTGCATCGCGTTCACAGAGTCTGGTTTCGGTCATCTGTCCCCATTCCAGAGTCACAGCTCTAGCCATTTGGTTTTGTGTGCGATTTCACTGTGGTTGGCTTTCATTCCTGCAGAAGCCCCTTCTCAATATCAAATCAAATTCTGACCACATTCAATGACGTGTCAATGAATCAAACCTCCACACACATTTCTGGCTCACCATTTGGGTTTACAGAAGAACGTTCAGACCAGCCCTGCTGGGATGATCACAAGGAGGAGGCAGAGACACAACCCCCTCCCACTACTGCAACTGGCTTTGCAATACACAAGCACACACTGATTACGGGCCATCAAGTTGCTGTTGACTCCTAATGATCACGCAGATAGATTTTCTGGTTCTGGATACTCTTTGGATCATAGGAGAGGGCAAAGGAGGGGGGGTGCCCATTCTGCTTCTGACCCCCCCTTGGCAAAAACAACAATTTTCTCCCTAGTTTGTCTCTGAGGTTGCAAAGAACAATTGAAAACTGGAACCCAACTGGAAAAGGAACCTCATTTCGTGTGACAGCGGAACCTCTCAACACCTCTGCTCTAGGAAGCACAGGTCTACTGATTTTACCCCTTGAAACCAGTGGCTCCCTAGGAAAAGCTTCAACCACTTTTTTAAAAAATGAGGGAGAACTCTGAGGGTTTCTGCCCTGATCCCAGGTGTGAACCGAGCCACCGCCCTATGGCATAATACAGCAATTTCTTTGGGCAGAGCATGAAAGACAAATAGGGCATTTGGGTTAACCCAGCTTCTGCATTTAAGTGTTAAAACACAACGTGCTTGGATTAGTGTGTTGTGCAAGCCCAGCCAGTGGTGACTTTGTCTGCAAATCATGGGTAAAGAAATCATGGCTTTAATGTGATGTTATTAAACATCTGCCTATCCCAGGTCCTTGGGAAGGACTTGATAGGTGGAGAAAAATGCCAAATCCAGTCTGAACATCTGGCTGATTGTGCGACCAACCATAATAATATATGAATATGAATAAAGATGGATCTACACAGGCAGATAACCCAGTAGTGATTTTGGGGAGCCAGTCAATGTACCTGGAAGAGTGCTGTAGGTGAGAATGTATCATAACTCGGCGCCTAAAGAGATCTTTCTCAATCTGGTGTCCTCCAGATGTGGGACTACAACTCCTAGCATTCCCAGCCACCACTTGAGAACCACACTTTTGAAGAGCAACAGGCAGGTCTAAAACAATGCAGGAGGATTGCAATAGTGGGCTATGGGGCTATATGTTCTTCTTACTTCTTGCCAAAATTAAAATTATAACGCTTCCTCCCCATTTTCGAAGACATCCTTAGCTACATGTCCCATCTGGGATGGCTTCTTCGATCGTTGGCAGACACAAGCCGTCCCATTTCAAAGGAGGAACATTTCAAAGTCACCTGAGCTGGCTTTAGAAAGACAGATTTGCTGGACTACAATGCCCAGCAACCCCTCACCACTGGCCAGATGGGCTGTGGTTATCAGGAGCTGCCCTTTAACATGGTCCAGAAGGCCCCAGCATTCCAGCCTTGCAGGAAAAATGGAAAGGCACTGAAAGGTTTCTACCAACAAGAATCATGTTAAGCCTGGTTAATTTGTAGCTCAGTATATCATAGCTGTCATTCTGACTCCTGGAGGAAAAAAAATCAGAAAATCAGGTTGACAGATGGAATGGAGTCTCCTAGGAAGGAGCACAGCAGGCTAGAACCTTGGACAGACACTCCACCCTGGAACATTTTTTTTTCTCCGTCTCCCCTGGATACTCTGCCTGTGGATTTTGCAAGATCCTTCAACCGGAGTCTCATTCCCATACTCCAAATGGATTTTATAAATTTATTATCTCTCATACCCAGTATTTACACACAACAATCAAAATCCAGTTTAGCTATTGAAACTGCTCCCTGCCCCCCACCCCTGAAACCGGACCATTAACATTGCCAACAAAAGGCAAAACTCTCAGCGAGGGATTCCCAAGGGAATACGTACGGGGAACACTGGAAAGATTTTGCACCTTTTAATGACCTTCCAAGCTTCAGAGAGGTGGTGCTCGGAAAGAAAAGTCATGGATCGGTTGACTTCAGCGTAGGCATCTAAGAACGGAAATGCAAATGCAAAGACTTCTGATGCACCAGAAGGAGCACGTCAGCCTTCCAGCGCCACTAAACTGTTTGCGGGATTTGGTGAAAAGACGAGCATGGCCACCCCCGTGTTAAACATTTGGGGAGAATCTGCTGGAAGCTTCCCGTCCGTGTGGATCCTCTGATGCAAAGTCAGGTTGGTGCTCTGGCTAAAGCTTTTCCCACACTCAGAGCAGGTGTAAGGCTTCTCCCCGGTGTGGGTTCTCTTATGTCTAATAAGGCTCGATTGATCCCGGAAGCTCTTCCCGCAGTCCGTGCACATGTAGGGCTTCTCCCCCGTGTGCATTCGCTGATGTGCACTGAGGCTGCCCCTGTGACTGAAGCTCTTGCCGCACTCGGAACACTTGTAGGGCTTCTCCCCCGTGTGAACCCTTTGGTGCTGAATGAGGCTCGGTTTGTCGGCAAAACTCTTGCTGCAATCCGGGCACTGGTGCGGCTTCTCCCCCTTGTGGATCTTCTGATGCCTCAGAAAGTTGGTGCTCTTGTTGAAACTCTTCCCGCACTCCAAGCACTGGTACGGCTTCTCCCCCGTGTGAATGATCTGATGCGAGGTGAGGTGGGCGCTCTGAACAAAGCTCTTCCCGCACTCCAAACACTGATACGGTTTTTCTCCGGTATGGATGATCTGATGGGAGGTCAGGTGGGCGCTGCGGCCAAAGCACTTCCCGCATTCCAGGCATTTATACAACTTCTCCCCTTTCTGGAATCTTGGGTGTTTCAACAGGTTGGATGGACCATAAAAGCTTTTGCTGAAATCAGAGGGTTTATGTTGTCCTTCGTCAGCCTGGACGGCCTGATACAATGGAGCAGCCAAAGCCCCAACAAACTTCCCTCTATCCTCCAGGTACGTATATGAACTCTCCCCTCCAGCAGGCGTTTCCGCGTCTCCAATGTTCTTCCCAAACATACTTTTCTGGGATTCAATCTCAGTAGACATTTCCCAGTGATCACTGAGACACTCGTCCCTTTCCTTTTCTTCCTGGTTTTTCTGCTGGAGCAAGATTCGTTGGAAATCTCCGACCGGACAAGGAAGCGAGTTATCTGTCCATCCTTCTTGTGGGTTTCTTTCTCGGTTTGCTGGCTGAACTCGACTCCACGCTTTCTCTTCAAAGGGTTCCTGATCAGTTCCGCCAGAGAAATTCCCACATGGTTTCCCCGCAGTCTCATTTTTCCATTCAGATCCTGTTGGAATTAAGATTGGAAGTTAGAGCACAAACTAAACCATTCAGAAGGAGCATCTTCCAGATCTTTGGGGCTCCAAATTAAATTATTAGTAGTAATATTAATTGAATTTATATGCCGCCGGACTCCCAGCAACTCTGGGCGGTCATCCCAACCAAGAGGATCAAAGGGACTGCAGCAGCTGTGGCCCAAACATCTGGGAAGCACCAGGATGCTAAATTAGTAGGATTTTAACATTCCCTCAGTGCAGTTTTTATCCTTTCTAGAAGGCAAAAAAATAATGAGAGAACAGATGAGCTGAGAAATGCCCATTTATTTTCAGTTAGGCAGATAGTCTTCTTATACCAGGGGGCTCATTTGAAAATCTGGAACCACGTTGAGGAAGTTCTCCTAGAAGGACTGTATCAACAAGGGATTACAAGATGATGGGCAAGGCCCATCTCAAAACACCAACTTACCAGAACATATTAACATTTCTCCCTGATTTCTCTTCTAGCCTCTCCTGGATGCTGCCTCCTCAGCTTTCTCTCTTGCCTGAGAAAGTAGCCTCCTGGCTGGAGCCCTGGCCAGAATTTTCATTTTCTAAGAAGGTATGATGCTGGCATTTTGGTTTCCAGCAAGCTTCCCCCTTATTTATTTATTTAAGCTTAATATATCTTCTAGGACAAGAAGGACAAGAGAACTCAACAAACTCCAAAGAAACTTTGATGCCCAGGCATTTTGATATCTAAGGTTTCCATTCACTAACTTGAGCTACGAAATTCCATTTATATTTGTCAAGCTAACCTAGACCAATTACAGCAATGATACCAGCATTTTTCAAACTTGGCAACTTTAAGATGTGTGGACTTCAATCCCCAGAATCCCCCAGATAAGCATGGCTGGCTGGGGAATTCTGGGAGTTGAAGTCCACACATCTTAAAGTCGCCATGTTTGAAAAACAGTGAATTACAGCAACCTTCCATTTTATTTGACTGCAGTCTGTGCATCTCATCCAGCATATAACTCAAAGGAATGAAGATCCTGGTTGATTTGTCTTTTGAAAAATACCACAATGTTCTTTCTTTCCCCCAAGGCAACCCAGGGGCATACAAAATCTATGAACAGGGCAATAAAACTGAAAATATTTTTATGAGCTGAAAAAATAATCCTACAAACTAAGAAAGGAATTCCTGATGTACTACCTTCATCCATACAAATGTCTTCCTAGGAAGAAATATTGAATAGGGATGTTTAAAAATGTTGCATCTCTTATATACAGTCCCAAATTGTGTGCGTTTTTAATATATTCCTGTGTATTTTATTTCTACTTTGTATGTTGTGTTCATGTTTTGTTTATAAATTAAACAAAAAACCTTGACAAATTTAAATAGCAACATAACAAATTAATCCACAAAGACTCAGCATCCCCAAACCAACCATTAATTTAAATCAAGTCTTTCCCATCCTGGTCTCTTCTAAAACTGTTGCATCGCAATTCCCCCCATAGCCAGCCCACCCATGCTGGCTGGGGATAACAGGAGCCCTAGTCTACAGCATCTGTTCGGGGGTAGACAGATTCTGATCAGTTAACTTTTGGGAATTTGGGGCAATCAGTTAAACTCGCAAAATCCTGGAAGGACTGTCCACTTGGCCATAGGGAAAAATAGAGCCTGTCTTCTTACCTAAGAGGTCAGCGTTGATGTCATTGTCCTCCTGTTTGGTCTCTACATACAGCACCTTCCACTCAGCATCAGATGCAGCCTGGCTAATTCTGGAGATTGTTCCTGCCTGTAAAGGAAAGATTGCATTCCCCCTCTATCAGCCCCTTGGTCACTCGACAGTGAGGATAGAAAATGGGCAGCAAACTCCAAGAATAGAGTTTTCAACCTTCAGGGATACAAACGTTGGGTGTGGCCTCCAGAGCCGTTTGACCAATGAGGCCACCAAGTCAGGACACTGGGGTGCACATTTAGAGGCCCAAAGCTGACTGCTCTGGAGGGATACCAAAGGATCGTGAAATGCAGAGACCACAGTAGTCCTAACTTAACATCTACTCATTCAGCAATTGTTCAGTGTTACGACGGTGCTGAACAAGGGGGACTTTTGACGGGTCCTCATAATTGCAGTCGTCACAGCATTCCCACCGTCATGTGATCATGATTTGGGTGCTTGGCAACTGGATCGCAATTATGACGTCGCAGCGTCCCACGGTCACGTATTCACCGTTTGCAACCTTCCCTGAAGGTTTCCCATGAGCGAAGACAACGGGGAACCTGGCAGGAAGTCACAAATGGCAATCTCGTGAATGCAGGACATGGTGACTGTGTGGGATTCTCCTCACGACAACTGGGACTGCCACAACTGCCGTCATAAGTCAGCATGATCACGTGACATCACACCTTACAACTGCATCCCTTAGCAACAGAGTTCTTGGTCCCAATTACCGTTGGTAAGCGAGGACTACCTGTATTTGCATGGATGATCAACAGACCAGGGTGGGGTAATTAAAAATGGGTTGGGCAAGGATCTCTGCTCCAGAACAACCCTCTCGTCGACGTTCCCCGCACCCCATAGAAAGGACATATTGAAATACCCCTGTGTGGTTTTCCTGCATGCAGAGCTCTTCCTGCTTCCCAAGGAAGTCCTCAACCAAGACCACCGCCTGGGAGCAGGTCTCTGGGCTGCACTCCCGGACCCAGCGCTGCATCTCCGCAGGCAGGATGGCCAGGAACTGCTCCAGGATCAGCAGCTCCAGGATCTGCTCTTTGGTACACACGTCCACCTTTAGCCACCGCTGGCAATGTTCCTGGAGTCTGCAGTAAGCCCCTCTTGGTCCCTCAGCTTCCTGGTAACGGAAGCGCCGGAAACGCTGGCGCTGCTCCTCCCTCCGCTGGGCATCCCCTCGCAAAATGGCGGCCTTCACTTTCCCATAATCCCCCTTGCTGCACCCTTCCAGGTTCAGGAAGGCCTGCTCGGCCTCTCCGCTCAATGCTGGCCGGAGTCGGGCCACCCACTCCTCCTCAGGCCACTGACAGGCCTCAGCCACTTGCTCAAAGGAGCCCAGGAAGGCCAAACTGTTTTCCCACGGATCTGTGGGTGGTTTAGAGCCCCCCGGGCATGGGGTCTCCACTGTCTTCAGGAACTCCCGCCATTGAACTTCCCACTGCTGAAGGGATCCCTCGTCTGGTTCCTGCTTGACCTCTCTTCCCGTCCTCCGGGGCAGGGATTCCCCCCCACAAGGGTCTTTCTTTGCTCCCGGCGGGCAATCCCTGGGGCCCCGCTCCTCCATTTTCCTTCTCGGAGGGTCTCCTGGCAAAAGCACCACCCAGCCCGATATTCCAGAATCTGTCCCGAAGATCCGAACCGTTGCAATGGTGCTGGAAGGGCAACAGGGGTGAGTTCTCAGGTTACGATCTCCAACTCATTGTTGGGTGGTCACAGAAGTAAAGCTGAAGACACAAAAAGAATTTGCAAATCAGCCACAGTGAGAGCTAGGGGCTTGGGGTTGTTGTTTTTAAAAATGCCTCATTTCTTTGCAAACAGAGCAGAACTGAAAAAAAATATTGGGGTTAAATCAGGTCTCTTTGGGAGATGATGGGCATTTTTGGAGCCAGTCAGGGGCGCTTGCAGAAAAGTGGCCCAGGTCACTTCTTCTGCTGTGCTAGGCATGGCCAATCACAAAAGGAGAAGGCAAAAGTGTGAGTTTACTCCTCTTTCCAGGATATTCCCTACATATTCTTGGTGGATGAGCACATTTCTAAACAAAGCCACCCACCATTTTATTTTCTCTTCTGAATGGACCATGGAGCCTATGGAAGAGCGAACAGCTCTTGGCTCTGCTATATATCAGGTTTCCATTTAATATTTTTTACTAAGATTCTAAATTTTAAAAAAACATTGCGTATGAGCAGAGAGCCAGGTAAAGTGCAAAGGAGGTGAAGAGAAACAGAGAGGTGACCTTGGAGAAGATATGCAGAGCATCTCTTAGTAAAACATGAGCTTAGCCCGGGAAAACAGGAACGCATGAGAAAGAAAGTCAAGATTGCCCCACCTTGACTCTCTTTGGTGTAGGAGGGGAGAAAGGAGAAACACCATCATGTCATTATTATAGCTTAAATCTATGAAGTAGAGTTCCAGTATTCCTTGTGGCAGCTGTTCCCTGACCTGGCCTATCTTGAAGGGTTGAGAGGAGGAATCCAGGGCATGTTACCATCCACAGCGTGCGCCTTGCTTACTCGTGGATTAAATGGTTCCATGTCACTTTTTGGACAGAGTCCAATCTTTGATGGCAAGATTGGGGTTGTGCCTGCTTTTGTTCATTGCAGGTGATCATTTCTAACTTTTATTACTACCAAGCAACGTCCATATGCTTAAGTGAGCGTCCAGCAGAAGCCCTGATGTCAACATGATGCTACGTGCACCATGACATCATCATGCAAATGACGCAGATCATATATTTGCAAACACAATGGGGTTGTAATGCACACACCCCTTTCCCTCCTGCAATTCCCAGATATACATTTTTAATGCTTGATTGATTTTATTGTAATTTATTTGTTTCATTGTTGTGAGCCACCCAGATTCATTGAGTCAGGTAGCATACAAGTTTAATAAATAATTACTATTATTATTGGAGTGGCAAAGTTTGAATTCTGTCTCTGGCCATTTGCTTTCCAGCATGCCAAGCCCCAATCAGTGAGTAACAAGGATCTGGTTTTTCTTTTGGACTGGGTTCACACATTGTACTAACCCTTGTTTCATCATGGTTTATTGAATAAACTGCCATTGGCTAGGTTCACACAGCACCCAAACTTTCTCCCTCAGTTCACCTTAGGAATCTCTTTCCCCAACTCAATTCCACTGAATGCGGCTGGACACTAGCATGCAGGAATTATGGGAACTGTAGTCCAGAACACCTGAAAGGAGCCAGATTGAAGACAACAACCTTTGAAAGGGCTGTTTGGGTTTTACTTTTTATTTAGGATATTTGTATTCCACTTCCCATGTTTAAAAACCCCTCAGAGGGGGCGGGGATAAAATAATCAACAATTAAAACAATAAATTAAGAATGCAAGCGTACATGACAACACTGGATAACATACACAGCCAGCAATATTGTAACAAACCAAGCCACCCACTTTCCTCGCCTGGGAAGGAAGGAAGAGATCAACTTTCTCCCAAGAGGACAACTGAGGCAGGATACTCTCTCTCCCTGCCCTACCTCACAGGGTTGTTGTTGTTGGGGGGTTAAAAGGGGGACTTCTATTTGTGCCACCTTGAGCTCTTGAAGAAAAGGGCTATACGTGAAAATAATAATACTAATACTGATAATCACGTGTTCGTACGATGAATAATAAACTTTGCCTGCCTCTTTTTAGCATTTCCAAATTCCTCTGCGTCGCACTGGAAAAGCAATCCCGCCTCAGCCCCGCGCTCCCGGCTCTCTACTCACCCGCGCCGCTCCCGCTTCTCCTTCCTCCCGCCTCTTTGCAACCTTACCGTAAAAATACAAGCGGGAGCAACCCTGCTGGGAGGCAGATGCGACTCTCCCCCCACTCCCATCCCTGGGAATTTTCAAAAAGCCCATTTCCGGGGGAGGAGCCAGGCTAGGAAGAGGATTTCGAAGTTCACATCCTTTTGCAATTCAAAAAAAAAAAGGGCGACAGACGAGGCGTCCCGTCTAGCCCTCCGCCGCTTCGCTCTTTCTGATCCTTCTCTGTTTGGCTTTGGGGAAAGGAGTTTTTTTTTGGGGGGGGGTTGGAGAAACACACCCCCCCCTTGGTCCTCTGGCCCCAAAACGAAAAGAAGTCTTTGTGCCCGCCGTGGGGAACTTCTGCAGCGCCCCTCCCTTGCCCTAAAACAGGGTTTCTCAACCTGGGCAACTTTAAGAGGGGTGGACTTCGACTCCCAGAATTCCCCAGCCAGCAGGGCTGGCTGGGGAATTCTGGGAGTCGAAGTCCACCCCTCTTAAAGTTGCCCAGGTTGAGAAACCCTGCCATAAAGGAAGCCTTTGCAGTTCACAATTCATGGGGCAATGAGTTTCGTAGGGTTAGGATGTTGAGCAGAGTACAGCAGTGCTCCCAGAAACCCTTTGCCCAGGGAAAAAATACACACCAGCATGATAGGTTTGCAAACTGCAATGTCCCTATCTTGTTCTCCAAAGAAACTCAGCCGGAAAATATATACTATCTGGTTGTTTATTGATAAAAATGCAAAACTTCATAAAATACAAGTTGTATACAAAATATAGGAAAAAACACGTCTTCTCATATATTCAGCATCCGAGACTTATCCACAAACATAAAGTCTCTAGCCAAAAACTCTTAGAGAAGAGGTACACTACTTGGTTATTTGTTACAACTACATAACCTATAAACTTACATACCTACATAGTGGCTAACGCTCCACTGCAACTACAACTGCAAAGCTGGGCATACAATGCTCCAGTTATATTGTCACTCTATACCCCCCCACTGGGTAACTAGCATACACACGCCTATAGGTGGCAGTAATTAGCAGTAGACGTGCACGACACACAGTCACAAGTTGTTTTGTTTACATAAGCTGCATAAGCGAGACATAATATTGTTGGACAGATAATGGGATGAATTTCTTCCCATGAGAAACTCCTGACATAGGAAGCTTACTGTAGCTCTTTGAATGGCCCTTTCGGCTTCTGCGGAACAAAATCAGGGCGCCTCCCCGAAGGTTAGTTGAATCTGACGGGGCAGCAAGGAGGCTGGGAACCATTGCCGCGCAGTGCGTCGGAGGACAAAGCCTGAAAACGGGTTTGATTTCAGTTGCATTTGCATGTAATTCATTGGTTAAATGCCGTCAAGTCGTCGTGGAGTGGAATAATACATGCTTACTCCCCATCCACGCGTGAAATCACTTCCCTCTTCTTCTACTTTAAACCTTAGTAAGTCTAATCAATAATAATAAACCTTAGTAAGTGGTGATAGGTTTGGGAGAGCTATGGGGACTCGCCTACCTCTAGTTTACTTGAGATAGGAAAGCCACGGAAGCTGCCATATATTGTCAACCTGGAAACCAGGAAGCCACCGCTATGAAACAATGACTCCCTCACATAAAAATCCAGCCCTGGAGCATGATTGCACAGTCTACACTAGTGTGTCTCAACCTGGGAAGCTTTAAGACGGGTGGACTTCATCTCCCAGAATGCTGGCTGGGGAATTCTGGGAGATGAAGTCCACCCGTCTTAAAGCTGCCCAGGTTGAAACACACTGGCCTACACAAAACCTGGGATGGGGGAGAGAGAGATTTTAAGTTAGAAGAGACTGGAGACCAATAAGATCTACCAGGGAATCTTACTCTTTCAAGGTTATAACAGTTTTTTTTTTCTTGCCAGTTTCTGATTCCTTTGATTCCATTAGACCAGGGTTCCCCAAAGTGGTCAGTATGGGGGGATACTGATTGATGGAACTATCTGGGTTGATGGGACTATCCAAGAGGTCAATGCTGTTGTTTTTGGGACTATCCAAGAGGTCAACGCTCTTGTTCTTGCTATTCTTGCTATTCATAGTACTATTAAAGTAGTATTTGTTCAATTATTTTCCTATAATAAATGTTTTGGGGTTGATGAACAATCTGAAACGTCATGCAGGGGATGATGAGCTGAAGAGTGCGGGGACCCCTGCATTACACCCACCCACCACATCCTTTGCAGTTGGGGAGGGACAGAATAAGCCCCATTGGGGAGTCCTTGTAACTCAAGCTTGGCAGCTTGAAGATGTGTGCACTTCAACTCCCAGAATTCCCCAGCCAGCACGGGGTGGGGTGTGTATGTGTATGTATATATGTATATGTATATGTGTGTGTGTGTGTGTATATACAGTCAGGTTCAGAAATATTGGGACATCGACACAATTCTAACATCTTTGGCTCTATACACCACCACAATGGATTTGGAATGAAACAAACACAATGTGCGTTAACTGCAGACTGTCAGCTTTAATTTGAGGGTATGTACATCCAACTCAGATGAACGGTGTAGGAATTACAACAGTTTGCATATGTGCCTCCCACTTGTTAAGGGACCAAAAGTAATGGGACAGAATAATAATCATACATCAAACTTTCCCTTTTTAATACTTGGTTGCAAATCCGTTGCAGTCAATCACAGCCTGAAGTCTGGAACGCATAGACATCACCAGACGCTGGGTTTCATCCCTGGTGATGCTCTGCCAGGCCTCTACTGCAACTGTCTTCAGTTCAGTTTTGTCTTCAGCAAGTGAAATGCATGCTCAATGGGATTCAGGTCAGGTGATTGACTTGGCCATTGCATAACATTCCACTTCTGTCCCTTCAAAAACTCTTTGGTTGCTTCTGCAGTATGCTTTGGGTCATTGTCCATCTGTACTGTGAAGCGCCGTCCAATGAGTTCTGCAGCATTTGGCTGAATGTGAGCAGATAATATTGCCCGAAACACTGCAGAATTCATCCTGCTGCTTTTGTCAGCAGTCACATCATCAATAAATACAAGAGAACCAGTTCCACTGGCAGCCATACATGCCCACGCCATGGCACTACCACCACCACGCTTCACTGATGAGGTGGTATGCTTAGGATCATGAGCAGTTCCTTTCCTTCTCCATACTCTTCTCTTCCCAGCACTCTGGTACAAGTTGATCTTGGTCTCATCTGTCCATAGGATGTTGTTCCAGAACTGTGAAGGCTTTTTTAGATGTCATTTGGCAAACTCTAATCTGGCCTTCCTGTTTTTGAGGCTCACCAATGGTTTACATCTTGTGGTGAACCCTCTGTATTCACTCTGGTGAAGTCTTCTTTTGATTGTTGACTTTGACACACATACACCTACCTCCTGGAGAGTGTTCTTGATCTGGCCAACTGTTGTGAAGGGTGTTTTCTTCACCAGGGAAAGGATTCTTCGGTCATCCACCACAGTAGTTTTCCGTTGTCTCCCGGGTCTTTTGGTGTTGCTGAGCTCACCGGTGCGTTCCTTCTTTTTGAGAATGTTCCAAACAGTTGTTTTGGCCACGCCTAATGTTCTTGCTATCTCTCTGATGGGTTTGTTTTGTTTCTTCAGCCTAATGATGGCTTGCTTCACTGATAGTGACAGCTCTTTGGATCTCATCTTGAGAGTTGACAGCAACAGATTCCAAATGCAAATAGCACACTTGAAATGAACTCTGGGCCTTTTATCTGCACATTGTAATTGGGGTACTGAGGGGATATCACACACCTGGCTATGGAACAGCTGAGAAGCCAATTGTCCTATTACTTTTGGTCCCTTAACAAGTGGGAGGCACATATGCACACTGTTGTAATTCCTACACCGTTCACCTGAGTTGGATGTACATACCCTCAAATTAAAGCTGACAGTCTGCAGTTAACGCACATTGTGTTTGTTTCATTCCAAATCCATTGTGGTGGTGTATAGAGCCAAAGATGTTAGAATTGTGTTGATGTCCCAATATTTCTGGACCTGACTGTATGTATGTATGTATGTATGTATGTATAACACCCAGTAAGGCAGAGAATGGGGGAGACACCCCAGGTTTATATAATGAAGCTCAAGCTCAGATATTTTGGTCACCTAATGCGAAGAGAGGACTCTTTGGAAAAGACCCTGATGCTGGGAAAGATGGAAGGCAAAAGGAGAAGAGGACGGCAGAGGATGAGATGGTTAGATAGCATCACTGAAGCAATGAGCATGAAACTGAGCAAACTCAGGGAGGCGGTGAAGGACAGGAAGGCCTGGCACAATATGGTTCATGGGGTCACTAAGAGTCGGACACGACTTAACGACTGAACAACAACATATATATATATATAAAAAGTCAGAACTTCCACCTATTTTAAAAAAAAAGCGGGGGGTTACACCCAGTAAGGCAAAGAATGGGAGAGACACCCCAGGTTTAAAATCCCTTTTCTGCCGGGTGGGGGAGTGAGAAACCCCTGCAGCAAATCGACGGAGCTGTAGCATCCTAGAGGGACTCCCCCAAAGACCATAGATTTGGGAGAGGAGGAGGGGCCAAACCATTTCCGCTGCTGGACTTCCGGCCTGGGTACCCGGAGGAGGGTTTTCCCACCTTCGGCTGGAGCCCGTGTTTTGTGGCTGTCTCGCGCTCCGGAGCAGGGAAGCGGCGATGCAAAAGGGTGAGTTGCAGAGGGCGGAGAAGGGCAGGCATTTCTGGGCGGGAGAAAAGAGGCGCGGCAAGCAGGCGTGGGCTGGAGACTTAAAAAGGGCGGGTTTTCTCCCCCCCTCATGGGGGATTTTTACAGTGCAATCCTAACCAAGCAGCTTGATCCCAAAAGAAGCGACTTATTTCCACGGAAAAGCTGGAAAAGGGGTAGCCAGCAGTGCATGATTTCCCCTTCCAATGGATTCAGTGCCTGCTGTCTCAATCGGTGTTTTTCAACCTTGGCCATTTTAAGAGGGGTGGACATCAATTCCCAGAATTCCCCAGTCAACCATGCTGGCTGGGGAATCCTGGGAGTTGATGTCCACCCCTCTTAAAGTGGCCAAGGTTGAGAAACACTGGTTTAAATGCTCCTAGGGTCCAATTGATAACCAATTAATTTAAATTAATTATATATAAACATATAAATTGAATGAAATGGATGGATGGATGGATGGATGGATGGATGGATGGATGGATGGATGGATGGATGGTAAAATGTGTTATCAGATATGCACCTTTGGCCCTTGAGAGACTTGCCGGGAGATGTGAAGCACATTTCAAGGGGAAAAAAGTAGTGGGTCAGGCCAGCAGAATCTGTTCCAATTCAATTAAATGGGCCTTCCTCAATTGGAGCCCCCACCAGCCGGATGACTTTCAGCTCCCAGCACTCCCCAGTCACAGTGGCAGAGGCTTCTGGGTGATGAAGAGCAAAGATCAGACCTTCACTTAGGTGGAAGAAGGTTGATTTAAATAGAGTACTCTTTTTTTAAATTGTAAGTTTATTGCAGTCAGAAGACCCCAGACAAAACAGAGCAGAATATAAATATTAAGTGGGACCAGAAGCCAAAACCAAAGGATGCAGATTGGATACAGATTCACGGTTAACCTATAATACCGGCGTTCCTAATGATTTCATTAGCTGCTTCTTTACTCTGATAGACACTGCCAAAATTTGGGGGGTTGCAAGAGTCACCTAGGGTTCTCTGTCAAACAGCAGAAACCTAGCTGATTCAAAATTAGACCTGCCTAGTGGCATCAGAATGAATTCTCACATTGATCATGAGGGCAGAGGCTGCTGAGTAAACTGTATCCAAGATAAGTTTGGATCAGAAAAGATAAGGGTTTTTTTTCCCTAAGGTCAGGAGAAAGTGAGGAAGAAACTAATGGTCTTGAGTTGCCTATATATAAGGTTCATCTTTGAAAGCAATAATGCTTGGAAGAATTCTGGTGCTGTCGCCATAACCCTTTGCTTAATGACTCCTATTAATCAGAATTCAGAAGGACTTGTTCCTTGAATAGTCATTTCCAGTTGTGAGCTCTAAGTTTATTTATTGCTTTTAAAATGACTGAAGAAGAAAAGGAACAAAACACAAAGATAATTATAATGCAAGCACGTACGTTCTCAAAGAAAAGAAAAACAACACATAAAAATGCTTTAAAAAAGTGAAAAAAACAACAGAAAAAAAGAAACATAGTATAATATATTTTGTTACAGCAGTTAACAGTTACAATTCTATATGTACTTATCTAATGTAAATATTATTCAGGTATGTATATATTAATTTCTAATACACTTATATAACTATCATTCTTTTTTAACCTAGTGTATTTTGTATAAATGAGTTCCATATTTCATTATATTTGTCCATACGAGGTCTACGTCTATAGGCAATCCACTCATAGGTGGCAAGTGCAATCAGGTCTTCAATCCATTGAGTGAATGGGGCCATACATTTATCTTTCCAATGCTGCAATATCAGTCTTTTAGCCATAGTAAGGGCACAGTGAATCCATTTATGTTGGATTTTAAAAGATTTTAGCTTTTGTCGCACAGTCCCCTACTTTCTCCCAAAACTTAGTAAGTATAGGACATTGTAAAGACGTGTGTTTTAAAGAAGCATTATCCTTATCACATCTCCAACAAAATGCTACCTTAGTCCTTTTCTATACAAATGTAATGGAGTCCAATACATACTAAATATTATTTTTGGTTGTATAAGTCATAGTTTAAGGTCCCTTGACACTCTTGTTATAGAAATTAAGACACTCTCCCATTGTCTAGGCCAGTGTTGTCCAAACTTGGCCACTTTAAGATGAGTGGACTTCAACTTCCAGAATTCCCCAGCTGGCTGGCTGGGGAATTCTGGGAGTTGAAGTCCACTCATCTTAAAGTGGCCAAGTTTGGACAACACTGGTCTAGGCAATATAGGAACCTTTAATTCTTTATTCTGCTCATTTCTTAGCATCTGCATATCAAATTGATTTATTAATAACAAATATCTATGAAAACTAAGTTGTTTTTTTTAGTTTTAAAGGATTTAACCAGTGGTTCTATTATCTCAGGTGTCTCAGAAGCTGCTGGTCCAAACAATGTTGTTAACAAATGTTGTAGCTGTAAATATTGCCATTGGATTACATCTGATAGATGATATTTATCTGTTAGCACAGCATATGTTAAAAATTCGTCTTCGTTTATCAGTTGGTCCAATGTCAATATCGCTAAAAGTTGATGGCAAGTAATCAGTTGGTCACTCTTATGCTGCATTTATGCAGTGAGCCTTTGAAATGAAGTATTAGATCAACAATGTCTTGTGAAGCACACATCACAATTGCTCTGGCTTTGAGATCATCATAAAAGAAATATCCTATTTTATTTGTGTCCTTGATAGCAATTATTGTTGGAATTAAGGGCTAGGGGAGACATGCAAAATCCCAGTTTGCATTCAGCCTGTGTTAATATGCTTTTGGGGTTTAGGATAGTGGATCAAGACTACTGTATTCCTGATGAATGAATGTTGGATTGTTGGCAAGATTCAGCACTTTAGGAGGGACAGGTAAGATGGCAATTAATATCTATTGGCATATTCTCAGTTTCCAGGGAATTGGAGTATATGGTGGGCTTATTGTCCTCCTAACTATTTATAGGATTCATTTCATTCATTCATTCATTCATTCATTCATTCATTCATTCATTCATTCATTCATTCATTCTACTATTTCCTGGAGAGGTTTTTCCCCCCCTTTCTCAAGGTTATTTCTTTTTATTAGTTAGTAAATTACTGTTTTTTTATATTCAGCTTCCCAGCTGGGTAAGCATATGTTGACTTCTTTTATGTCTCTGAATTTCTTTAAACTTGCTTAGTCCTCTTATTTCATTTTTGTGAGATTTTTGCACTCAAGATCAGATCAGAGGCCATTTTTTGTGCAGGGACCAAAGGGGTTTGGAATTTAACACTAATAGGTGCCTTTTTCTTTATCCAGATCTCGTTTTCCATCATTTAGCACTTTCCATTAAGAAAGCTAGGGTCGCCACTTAGCTTTCTGTTGTTTACCTAAAATATCTGTGATCAAAAATAAACCGCCCAGAGTCATTTAACAAGATGGGTGGTGACAAATTCAATAAATAAATAAACACATTCTTTGTGATCCATCAAAGGCTGGTTTCATTTGCCAGAATCACAGAGGAAAGATTACTAAAATCCTTGTCTGTTAGATCTTTCATATTCTCTTTTGCCTGCAAAAAAAAAAAAATCTCTGTTCATTGTATCAGAGTATGCAGCTTTACCTGCATAGGTCAACTCTGAAGCAATATTTGATGATTGATTTGTATCCTGCACAGATGAACAGTAGGGACTCAGAAACCAATCACTGTACTCAGAAGGTACTCAGAAACCAATCACTTTCTGCTTATTTGGAAGTGAAGAAGAAGGAATCTCTTGAGGGGGGAAAATTGTCTCTAATTTTTAGTCGGTTCTGCTCAGAATGTTGCAATACAGTCTCCTCATTAATGCAACCTTTACATACCAAACCCATTTTATAGCCCCCCCACCTAGTAAAAACCATGGACGTTGTTGTCTTATTCTGACCATAAATAGACAATTTATTCTTTTTATGGGGAGGAGTGCTTGCTTATCTTTTTGACACCTTCTCTGCTCCCTATTCATTTTTCCCCCCTTTTTTCTTAGTAAAACCATCCAATATTGTAACACTCCACTTGTCTTGTTTAGGGCAGTTGTGAACTGAATCTTCTCAAAGTTGCAAGATTAAGCCTATAAGCGAAGCCAAGGTGTAAGCAGGAGTGAGAATAAAGGTCAGTAAAAAAATAAAATAACCTTTCCCAAAAGTTTGGCAAGGAAAATGTAAGATAAAACATAGGAGTTGAAGTGAGAGGAGACCATCAAATGGATAATAGAAGCTAGCATTCTAATTCTTCTTTAAGTGTTATCTAAATATAGCTAATATGTTAATATTATTTATTTATTAAATTTATATGTTTATTTATACATTAATTGTATATATTTATTAAATAAATGTATTAAATAAATAAATGTTAATACTGGCATGTTCAATTGTTTTTGCTTCTAATACGTTAAAATTACATTCTGGTGGCAACCTGTGGTCAAGTTGTAGAGACTATAATATATGCTGCTTTGGGGGTTTTTAAGTTTTAGGGGCTCATTTTGGACTATTGGGGAGGTTAGAAATGGATTTGCCTTTGAGAAGGTTCCCCCCTCCTCCATCCTTAAAACCCTGCAAAAAGGCCAAAGTTGAGCCAAAAAAGACAATTGGTGGAGAAATTTAGGACCTCTCTGCTTCCCTTCTCCCTTATGTATTTTTATTGATTTTCAATGAAACAACAAAATATAAGAAAAAAATAGTAATAATAACAATAACTACAACAATAAATATGTCTCATCTCCCTTGTCATTTCAGGAAGAAAACTGTACTATTGAAATTTGGTCAGTGTGCCACTGAAATTCAGTGATGGAGTTTCAGTATCGGAGGCTGCGTGGTGGTTGTATGAGGCTTAGGGGCTACCTACTCCCTTATCACCTCTAGCTACTAGACCTGCTGGCTGGAACTGATGGGAGTTAAATCATTTTTTGTGCATCAGATTGCTCACCATTGTCTGAACCAGTGTTTCTCAATCTTGGCAGTTTTAAGCTGTGTGGACTTCAACTCCCAGAATTCCCCAGCCAGCATGAGAAACCCTGGTTTAGTGGCTCCTATAAGAGTAGATATAGATATAGATAGATATACTCCTATAGAGTAGTTAAAAATAGAGGGGTCCTGCTGGACACATTTCTACTTTTCCTCTGCTTATGGAAAGTTAAAAAAAAAATGGTCACGTTCATTCAGGAGATCTTCCATCTTCAGAGAATGTATCTCTGAATATGAGGTGTCTGAACCAGTTCAGGAGGCTTTGCTTTCTTTCCAGTGGACCTCCCAGGGAATCTGATTGGCTCCTGTTGGAGGAAAGGGGCTGGGCTGCTTCAAGGGATTGAGTTGACAAGCTGTGTTTACGTTCTTAGGCACGATGATGTTGGGACAAGAACAGGATCCTGGAGGAGGGAGCCAGCCCCCCAGAGCAACAGTGTCATTGCTCCGAAGCACAGCTAGTCAACAGGAGGTGAAAGTGGAAAATCAAGAGGATTTGGCCCAACTCTGGGAGACTCAGTGGCAGGAGTTCCTAAGTACAGTGGAAGCCCCACAGATTCTTCCAGAGCCCTCGCCATGGGAGGACGCTCACATCTTCTTAGCTTCCTTTGAGCAAGTGGCCACAGCTTTCCAGTGGCCCAAGGAAGAATGGGCAGCCCGTCTCCGGCCCACTCTTGGAGGAGATGCTGAGCAAGCCTATAGCAGGCTGGAGGTGGGAGACAGAGAGGATTATGGGAAAATGAAGGCAGCCATCTTGCAGGCGGATGCTGTGAGCCGGGAGAAGCAGCGGCAGCACTTCCGACGTTTCTGCTACCAGGAGGCTGAAGGGCCAAGGCAGGTATATAATCAGCTGCAGAGGCTTTGCCATCAATGGCTGAAAGTTGAGAGACACTCGAAGGAACAGATTCTGGAAATGCTAATCCTGGAGCAGTTTCTGGCCATCCTTCCACCAGAGATGCAGAGCTGGGTCAAGAGGCATAATGTGGAGAACAGTGATCAAGTAATATCCCTGGCTGAGGATTTCTTGCTCAGGCAGTGGGTGCCGGAGACAACAGAACCACAGGTATGTGTGAAGGGCGTCTTCTCTTCTTAGACGTTGGCTGCAGTCTGACAGAAAACAGCACAAAACAGTAGGGTTGAGCACAAAACAAACATTCGGAACTCAGAATGAAACAGCCCCACTTGGAACATTAATTTGGAACGTTTTGACAGAACATGAAATCTAGAGAACAATGGGAATTCAAAACAAGCTCTTTCTCCCTCATATCTATATTAGAGCCACAAAATATTTAAGTCCAAATCCAGGCTGACAGCTACCTACCACCCGATCTAAAGAAAAATTGCCAGGAGGATGATTTTAAAAAGTATTTAATCCTGCAGACTGCAAAAATGAGGCCTGTTCCTTTCATTATTTACTGGGGTCATTTCTGAAATTAAACCATCCCTTGCCATATCTGTCATATATGTAGTAGGCAGCGCTTAGCAAAAGCTATTACACCATGCAGAGGGCAAGGGACCAAGTAAATTATTTGTGTTCTCAGCATTCCTTGGGTGAGAACAGGCCAAATGATGTGGAAAGAGACACTGTTTTGTTCCAAATGTAAGACAAACCTTTAGAACATGGGATGTTCTCTTCCCAGAGGGGCTGAGTAATCCTTTGGTGATCAGGGGCCACGTTATCAGTTTAGTGGCAAGGGCAGCAGTAAATGGAACAATGAAGTGAGTAGGTGTGATCACATCATGTTCGTAATGGGGTTGGGGTGAGATGTTCCATTCCACTTCTCAGTAATTTAAAGAGTGTAATTGCTTTTTTTCCCTGCACTTTTGTCATTGCAAAGATTATTTTAAGGATTAAAACAGGGTTTCTCAAACTTTGCAGTACTGTGACAACCCCCCCCCAGGTAAATGTAATAATTTCATTGGTATTAGCATTTATCTCTGAAATGTTCATCTCTATCTTCCAGGGGTTCCCAAACGTTGCAAAATTGCAACTGCCTACTACGGGTTTGGACAGGCAAAGCAAGGAGCAGAATTATAATAGTGCTTCTCTTTTGCTTGTGCAATCCTGCTCAGGTTTCTAAAAATGTCTGATCCCCCTCTGAGTTGATCACACGCCACGATTTGAGAACCCCTAGATTATACTCATGGATGCCGCAGTTTAACTAGTGAAGTGAACCGGTATAACTTGATTCTCAGAAATTTTTTAAAAAGTCCAAGCAGAGACCAAAAAAACAACAGGCCAACAGCAAGAGACTACAGCCAATCTACTTTCAGCCAGTAATTGGCAATTGCAGGCAGAAAACAAGCCTGCTGGGCGGGCTGGCCTGTTTTTTGCCAGCAAGCTTTTTTAGTGTGTGAGCTGTATGGTGATGTCACTACATAAGCCTCATCTGACAGCAGCATCATAACCCAGCAGGGAAGATGGGCGACTTATAAATAAATAAAATAAATAAAAATGAGGGCAGCGTTTGTTATAACTTGTCATGGCTATTACAGCTAGTCCTTGTTTACCAACCACTCGTTCAGCAACTATTCAAAGTTACGACAGTGCTGAAAAAATACCTTTATGTTGTTGTTCTTCAGTTGTTAAGTCGTGTCCGACTCTTCGTGACCCCATGAACCATATTGCGCCAGGCCTTCCTGTCCTTCACTGCCTCCCTGAGTTTGCTCAGTTTCATGCTCATTGCTTCAGTGATGCTATCTAACCATCTCATCCTCTGCCGTCCTCTTCTCCTTTTGCCTTCAATCTTTCCCAGCATCAGGGTCTTCTCCAAAGACTCCTCTCTTCGCATTAGGTGACCAAAGTATCTGAGCTTGAGCTTCATTATCAGTCCTTCCAATGAGTAATCAGGGTTGATTTCCTTTAAGATTGACTGGTTTGACCTCCTAGCAGTCCAGGGGACTCTTAAGAGTCTTCTCCAGCACCACAGTTCAAAGGCATCAATTCTTCGGCGCTCAGCCTTCTTTATTGTCCAGCTCTCACAGCCATACATTACTACTGGAAAAACCATAGCTTTGACTATGCGGATCTTTGTCGGCAAGGTGACGTCTCTGCTTTTTAATATGCTATCTAGGTTTGCCATAGCTTTCTTCCCAAGGAGCAAGCGTCTTTTAATTTCAGGGCTGCAGTCTCCGTCTGTGGTGATCTTGGAGCCTAGATAAATGAAGTCTGTTACTGCTTCCATTTCTACCCCTTCTATTTGCCAGGAATTGATGGGTCCAGATGCCATGATCTTAGTTTTTTTAATGTTGAGTTTCAAGCCAGCTTTTGCACTCTCCTCCTTCACCCTCATCAAGAGGCCCTTTAGTTCTTCTTCACTTTCTGCCATTAGGGTGGTATCATCTGCATATCTGAGGTTATTGATGATTCTCCCTGCAATCTTAATTCCGGCTTGTGATTCTTCCAGCCTGGCATTTCTCATGATGTACTCTGCATATAGGTTAAATAAGCAGGGTGACAGTATACAGCCTTGTCGTACTCCTTTCCCTATTTTGAACTAATCGGTTGTTCCGTGACTGGTTCTAACTGTTGCTTCTTGGCCCGCATACAGATTTCTCAGGAGACAGGTAAGATGGTCTGGTACCCCCATCTCTTTAAGAATTTGCCACAGTTTGTTGTGATCCACACAATCGAAGGCTTTTGCATAGTCAATGAAGCAGAAGTAGATGTTTTTCTGGAACTCTCGTGCTTTCTCCATGATCCAGCGAATGTTGGCAATTTGATCTCTAGTTCCTCTGCCTCTTCGAAACCCAGCTTGTACATCCGGTAGTTCTCGGTTCACGTACTGCTGAAGCCTAGCTTGTAGGATTTTGAGCATAACCTTGCTAGCATGTGAAATGAGTGCAATTGTGCGATAGTTTGAGCATTCTTTGGCATTGCCCTTCTTTGGAATTGGAACGTAAACTGACCTTTTCCAATCCCGTGGCCACTGTTGCGTTTTCCAAACTTGCTGGCAAATTGAGTGCAGCACTTTAACACCATCATCTTTTAGTATTTTAAATAACTCAGCTGGAATCCTGTCATCTCCACTAGCTTTGTTGTTAGCAATGCTTCCTAAGGCCCACTTGACTTCACTCTCTAGGATGTCTGGCTCAAGGTCAGTGACCACACCAGCATGGACATCAGGGACATTAAGATCTTTCTTGTATAGTTCTTCTGTGTATTCTTGCCACCTCTTCTTAATCTCTTCTGCTTCTGTTAGGTCCCTGCCTTTTTTGTCCTTTATCATCCCCATCTTTGCACTAAACGTTCCTTTGATATCTCCAATTTTCTTGAAGAGATCTCTAGTCTTCCCCATTCTATTGTTTTCCTCAATTTCTTTGCACTGTTCATTTAAGAAGGCCTTCTTATCTCTCCTTGCTATTCTCTGGAAATCTGCATTCAGTTGCTTATATCTTTCCCTTTCACCCTTGCTTTTCACATTCCTTCTTTCCACAGCTATTTGTAATGCCTCATCAGACAGCCATTTTGCTTTCTTGCATTTCTTTTTCCTTGGGATGGTTTTAGTTGCTGCCTCCTGTACAATGTTACGGACCTCCGTCCATAGTTCTTCAGGCACTCTGTCTACCAAATCTAATCCTCTAAATCTATTCATCACCTTCACTGTGTACTCACAAGGAATATGATCTAAGTCATACCTGAGTGGTCTAGTGGTTTTCCCTACATTCTTCAATTTAAGCCTAAATTTTGCAGTAAGAAGCTCATGATCTGAGCCACAGTCAGCTCCTGGTCTTGTTTTTGCTGTCTGTATAGAGCTTCTCCATCTTTGGCTGCAAAGTATATAATCAATCTGGTTTCGGTATTGACCATCTGGTGATGTCCATGTGTAGAGTCGTCTCTTGTGTTGTTGGAAAAGAGTGTTTGCTATGACTAGCTTGTTCTCTTGACAGAACTCTATTAGCCTTTGCCCTGCTTCATTTTATGCTCCAAGGCCAAACTTGCCTGTTATTCCGATTATTCCTTGACTTCCTACTTTAGCATTCCAATCCCCTATGATGAAAAGGACATCTTTTTTTGGTGCTAGTTCTAGAAGGTGTTGTAGGTCTTCATAGAAGCGGTCAACTTCAGCTTCTTCAGCATCAGTGGTTGGGGCATAGACTTGGATTACTGTGATGTTGAATGGTTTGCCTTGGATTCGCACTGAGATCATTCTGTAGTTTTTGAGGTTGTACCCCATTACTGCCTTTCCCACTCTCTTATTGACTATGAGTGCAACTCCATTTCTTCTAAGGGTTTCTTGGC
The DNA here is from genome assembly GCF_059951505.1 of Python bivittatus. NCBI lineage: Eukaryota > Metazoa > Chordata > Lepidosauria > Squamata > Pythonidae > Python > Python bivittatus. The sequence goes on along the minus strand of NW_028277111.1, from coordinate 1,999,513 downwards.
CACAGTAGTAGATATAATGGTCACCTGAATTAAATTCACCCATTCCCGTCCATTTCAATTTGTTGATTCCCAAGATGTCGACGTTCAATCTTGTCATCTCATGTCTGACCACATCCAGCTTGCCTTGGTTCATAGATCTTACATTCCAGGTACCTATACAATATTGTTCTTTACAGCATCGGACCTTCTTTTCGCTTCCAGATACATCCACAGCTGAACGTCCTTTCGGCTTTGGCCCAGCCGCTTCACTCTTTCTGGAGCTACTTGGAAATGCCCTCCGCTCCTCCCCAGTAGCATATTGGACATCTTCCGACCTGAGGGGCTCATCTTCCGGTGTCATATCTTTTAGCCTTTTAACATTGTCCATGGGGTTTTCTTGGCAAGGATACCAGAGTGGGTTGCCATTTCCTTCTCCAGTGGACCACATTTTGTCAGAACTCTCTGTCATGACCTGCCCATCTTGGGTGGCCCTGCACGGTATAGCTCATGGCTTCACTGAGTTACGCAAGCCCCTTCGCCACGACAAGGCAGTGATCCATGAAGGGGCCCTTTATGACCAACTTACAACCATTTACAACCTTCGCAGCGCCCCTCAGTCATGTGATCGCTGTAAAGTCAGTACATGTCCTGAGACTTCTTGTTTTTCTTTTTTTCCCCCTTTGCCGAGTGGAGAGATTGGAGAAGAAGGGGTTAGAAGAGAGTAAGCAATGGGGAATACACATCGAAAGCAATGTGCTGGTGCACAACTTGGAACTTGGAACCCCCTTTGGGTCCCTCCAGAAGTGATGGAATTTCCATTGCTAAGCTGTGCAGTCATATGACTGCTTCGCTTAGTGACAGGAATTCAGGTCCCAATTAGGGTAATTAAGCAAGGGGTACCTGTACTGTCTATTGCTCCTCTCCCTTGCCTTCCTTTCCCAGCCTCTTCACAATCTCTCACATCCACTTGGTTATTCCTGTAGGTAGGACAGGAAGGAGATCCTGGATCTGCAAATCTGCAGCGTCTGGAGACAGCTCCATCTGATGCCGGGCAGAGACTACAACTTGGCAGGGAGCTGAAGCTGGAAGAAGATGCTGATGCAGGTAAGACTTGCTGTATTTATTTTAATTTAAAGCATTTGGGGGGCTGTCCAGCTCAGTGTGACTGGGTGGTGTTAAAAAGAATGATCAGGTATTGGACACTTAAGTCCTCCAAAGAGAGACCGAAAGAGCCAGTCATGTTTAACTTGGAGAAAAGACGATGGGAGTGGGGGATATGACGGCATTAAATGCTCGAAGGGATGTCACAGCTGGTGAAAGAAGATGGCGCCCTACGTGGGGCTGCCTTTGAAGACCACCAGAAATATAATTCATTTGGAATAGGACAGCTCAGCTATTGGCAGGTACATGCTGTCATGAGGCCACAGTTCTTATACTCTGGGCTCTACTCTGGTTCCTCTTGGCGTCTAAGTACCCTCTATTATTGTAAAGGAATTTGGAGCAGACCTTGGGGAGAGGGAAGGAATGAGCCACACATTAAGAGGGGACTTGCAGGCCAGACTGCATAAGAAACAAATTCAAAATAACCCCGCCTTGATTTTGTTTAGTATAAGATGGGACAGAGAGAAACAGGGATCGGCTTTCAAGATGGATGTCAGCCCTTCCAGGTAGGCCAGGCCAAGAGACAGTCACAGCAGGGATTCCAGGAATGTTCTTCCTTCCTAAAGTAGAAAAACAATATCAGGAAACCCTGTTCCAGTTTCCCTTCGATGGTTCCCCCTTAGTGGCTCCCTCATACCTTCTCTGTCCCCAAGGTCAGCTCGAAATAGTTTTGACAATTATCCCCAAGGACAGGTCACAAAAATGTGGTCTTAAGTTTAAGGGAGATCTGTTCCCGCTGAATACTCGGGAAAACCTGAGAGCAGTTCAGCTGTGCAGCTGGTGACCTTGAGTGGTGGGGGGGGTTTCCCTTTCTTCAGACTTGTTCAACAGGAGGCTAGAAAGAGACGTTTTCTTCTAAAGTGCTGCACTAAACAGGGGCCTCTGTCCTTCTTTGATTCTGTGATGGTGAGGTAGCCATGCCAAGCTCTACCTCCTGCACTGGATGTGACAGAAAGGAATTGTGACGTTGTGGCCCTTGCTAGCTTTTCATTTCTGAACCACTGCTTCTTCTCAGGGTGTGTCCCGTTGGGCTACAGAGTCTGCTCATGTGCACTGTGCATGCTCAGTGCATGTGGCGAAACCGTCGATGCGTGATGCAACAAGAGATTTGTTCTTTAACCAGCTTGTCACTGATCAGGGCTGAGAGAGAGCACTGGCTTCTATGTCAGTGGGAGGTCTAGAACCTGGGTTCCCTGCTCCAATCCAGCACATTCCCACTAGCCCACCTGTCAGGCCTAGCCCAAGGAACTCCAAGAGACCATGTAAATTCAGTCCAGCTATGTATATTAGCTACAACTTCTAGCAAGAATCTTCCCAGACTGAAACCCCAGCTCTCAAGTAACGCCAGCCACAACATTGTGAATTCCTCAGGGAGGTGCCAGTCTCATCCTCTTTTATCTCCCACGCTCCTCAGGAGATGTAAGAACATGTTTTTCTCCCTGAGCCTGGCCTTCATAATTCCATTCCATCACACCATCCAGGCTCTGGGGCTGAGAGAAAGGGACTGAACAGGATTCCCCAGGGAACTTCCTTAGCTGAGTGGAGACTAGCATCCGGGTCTTCCCATTCCTAGTCCAGCCCCTTCATTGCAAGACCACGCTTGGTCTCTGAACTGATTTGTATAATTGTGTTTTCCCCGTGTGTTTGATCTTCTTGGTCTGGTGCAGTGTTTCTCAACCGTGGCAACTTTAAGCCGTGTGGACTTCAACTCCCAGAATTCCCCAGCCAGCAACGCTGGGAGTTGATGTCCACACGGCTTAAAGTTGCCACGGTTGAGAAACACTGGTTTAGTACCTTTGACCAATATATGATTTCGGTGTAGAGCTAGAGAAATCAGGGCGGGTTTCTGCATCTTTCTAGCAAATATATTTATGTATGTATTTTATATGCTCAGGGCTATTAATGACTAAGCCACATTTATTTATCTAGTTATCAAGTTTGTCACCACCCATCTCATTGAAACAGCTCTGGGTGGTTTACAGCAGAAATAAAATTCATTCAAATGCAATATGAAAGCAGTCCTAAAAATAAATAGGTTCCAAGGAAGATGGAGAGTAATTTTAGGGAGCGTCGTCAGGGGGCTAACCACCACCCGCGATGGGTAGAGCCCAGATCACCCCATGCACACTGACAGAGCCAGGTCTTTAAATCTTTTCAGAAAGCTGGGAAGGTATCCCAAATTTATTTATCCCAGAATAATCTTCAAAGGGGCCATAAACTGAGACCAATCTGTGACATTACCAGGTTTAAACAACAGCTTACATGATCAGGACAATGATATTTAGTGCAGGTATTTGAGTAACCCCCAAAGCAATAAAATGTGTGTGGGAGTGTTTAATTTAAGCCCGTTATATGATCCCTTTTCTTGATATCGACCATTCGGGGCTCTCTTCTAACTTTGTTTAGTGCTCGAAATCCAGGAAATATTTGCTTGCCAATAAGACGTCATGCCGTTTATAAGTTTGTTAACTGTATTCTCATGGCCCATGTGTGCTCTCATTGGAGATGTGCCTGTCATTTCTGCAGATATTTGGAAGCTGCGCGAGAGTGAAAATCATCCACAAGGAAGATCGAAGCAAACAGAGCAACACGGGGTGCCCCCGGAGAGAGCTAATAATGTTGCTGTACAACATCATAATCAGGAAGAGTCCCCTGAGAATCAGCACAGGACAGAGGGACAGCAGGAAGCATACCGTATGGAGGAGAGACCTCTTGGGGTTAATTATGAGGAGGCGGGTAGGAAAGCAGAAATAATTGTCCTCTGTCCAGACAACCAGAAGGAGAAAAGAAGAAAGCAGTGCCTGGTGTGTGGGAAGAGTTTCACCCGCAAGGCGACCCTCACCCGGCATGAAAGAATCCACACGGGGGAACGATCGTACAGGTGTTTCCAGTGTGGCAAAAGTTTCTATGACAAGACAGCCCTGAAGAGACATCAGAGGACCCACAACGCGGATCAAGGATATCCTCATGCCGCTTACTCCCAGCCGGGTGAGATCTTCGCTCTTCCTTCTCCAAAGGAAATCACACGGTACATATGCAGTGAGTGTGGGGAAAAATTTGACAGCATTCTGGACCTCAACATACATGAAAGAATTCATCAAGAGCAGAATCCCAATAGCCAGACAGAGTGTGGAGAGAAATCTGAAAGAAATCAAAATCCGGAGCTGAGAAAACAGCAAATGCCCCTCGCTGAAGAGAGAGCCTACAAGTGTTCTGAATGCGAGAAAAGCTTTATATGGGTTTCATCGTATCGGAGGCATAAAAAGATCCATGTAAAGAACAAAGCCATCCCGGCTTCGTATGAAAGGAAAAGCTTCAAGCAGATGTCGCATCTCGAGACACTTCAGCCTCTCCCAGCTGGAGAGAAACATTACAAATGCCCTGAGTGTGAGAAGAGTTTCCTGGAGCTTGTATCCTTACAAAGACATAGCAAAGTTCACCAGAGAGGAAAACTAGGAGCCCCTTTGCAAAAGACACTTACTACAGAGGGAAAATCCTGTTCAGAGTGTGGGAAGAGTTTTAATCGGATGTCACACCTAATAAGACACCAGCGTGTCCATACTGGAGAGAAACCCTACACATGCACAAAATGTGGGGAGAGTTTCACGTGGGAGACAGCTTTTGAAAGACATGTCAAGGCCCACAAGAAAAAGAAATCGGGACCACCACTGCCAACAATATCTGTTACGCAGGAGACATCCTGTCACTGTTTGGAGTGTGGGAAGAGATTCAAGCAGGAGTCAGACCTCATTCAGCATCAACGTATCCACACTGGTGAGAAGCCCCACAGATGTACCGAATGTGGGGAGACTTTTATGTGGCCTTCGTCTCTCAATCTACATCAGAAGAAGGTCCACAGGGGAAAGCGATTGGTCCCCCTCCTCCAAAAACTACCCTTGGTGCAAGGGAGATCCTACAAATGTTTTGAGTGTGGCAAAAGTTTTGACCGTCCCTCAAGCTTAATAAATCACCGACACATCCATACTGGAGAAAAGCCTTATCAGTGCACCAGCTGTGAGAAAAGTTTCATGTGGCCTCGATCTCTCCAGAGGCACCGAAAGATCCATGACAGCAGGAAACCAGGGGGCCCTTTGCCAAAAATATCAATTACACAGGAGAAGCCCTACGCGTGTTCTGATTGTGGGAAATGCTTCGGCCATACATATCTCCTGATTCAGCATCGGCGCGTCCACACTGAAGAGAAACCATATACATGTGCAAAATGTGGTGAGAGCTTCAGGTGGGCTTCATCTATGAGCCTGCACCAAAAGAAGGTCCATGGGGCAAAGAAACTGGCCCATCTTCTTCCAAGTCAGCCAGACAGGCAGAAAAAACCTTACAGATGTTCTCAGTGCGGGAAAAGATATAGGATACCCTCATACCTCTCAAGCCATCAGAGCACTCATACGGGGGAGAAACAGCACAAGTGCACCATTTGCGGGAAAAGTTTCTTCTGGCAGTCCTCTCTCGGGGTACATCTCAAGAACTTCCATAAGAAAAAGAAACAGGTCCCCGCTTTGCCACCTGTGTCTCGGGAACAAGGGAATTCCAAGCAACGGCAGATCCCTGCCGAAGGCAAACCTTTCAAGTGCTCCAAATGCGAGGAGAGTTTCGTGGGGTATTCAGCTCTTCTGCGACATAGAAAGATCCATGAGAGAGAAAAACTGGGACTCTTGTTCCAAACAATATCGGTTCCCCCGGAGAAATCGTATCCCTGTACCTACTGTGGGAAAAACTTCAACTGGCCATCCCGCCTAGTGAGACATCAACGCATCCATACCCGGGAGAGACCCTGTAAGTGCCCTGATTGTGGAGAGAGCTTCATGTGGGATTCAGCTCTTAAAATACACCAGGAGAAGATCCATAAAAGAAAGAAGCTGGTCTCTCTTCTGCCCAAAGATGACACTGACAAAGAGAAAACTCACCAATGCTCAGACTGTGGGAAAACCTTCACCTCTGCATCATCTCTCATAAGGCATCGGAGTATCCACACAGGAGAAAAACTCCATAAACCCACCCACGGTGAAGAGAATTTCCTATGGAATTCAGCACTCCAAAGACACCAGGCCTATAAGAGAGAGAAACCGAGTTCTCTGCTTCAAAAGCTACCCAGCGGACCAGGAGGCTCCTTCCAGTGCTCCATGTGCGGGAAAAGCTTCAGCAAGAGAAGGCTGCTGCGGAGACACAAACACGTCCACACCAAGGATAAGCGTTACACCTGCACCGAATGTGGGAAATGGTTCACTCAGTCCGCGAGCTTGAAAAGACACTATTTCGCCCACAAAGGAGAAAAGTCGTTCCGTTGCTCGCACTGTGACAAAAGCTTTGTTTACAAAGACAGTCTCATAAGGCACAAGAAGTCTCACGCCGGGTTGGTGCAGTTCACCATGCAGGTGCTGAACAACGAATTCTTTGCGAGACCTGAATCGCCCCAGTTCGTACCGCTGGAGTCTGGCGTGTGCAGCACTCCGCTAGACCTCCAGGAGGAGAAACCCATCCCGGCTTTGAATGCTCCGGAAAAGGTGTCGATGTGATCTCAAAGCAGACGAAGGACACAGGAGCTGCCATTGAGAAATCGTGCTGCTGTTTCAGCAGCAGACCAGAGAAAGGACAACCGATGTTCCTGCCTGTTTGAGTGGAAGAAAACCTTCCAAAATCTTCTCTTAGCCGTAACCTAATGAAAGCAATGGTTCCACCAAAGCGTGCAGAAGATAAGCAAACCTAAGTCCAGAATATTGTGATTTTTGCCTGTCTGGGACCACGTTGTGTTGTTCTTCCCAGCCCCTTAACTGCATTTTAAAAAATCCCAGAGCATGGATGCCCACCCAGCAAGCGGTGAGAAAAGATGCATTTGGCTTCGTTGTTGAACACGAAGTCAAATTAGTTGCCTCTTGTATATTGGTAGACGCAGATAATTGGGTTGAATTGGGTTGGGCTGGGTGGGAAAAGAGAACAGACTCAGGTTTTTAGGTTTTTAAGTACATTGACAAAAAGGTTTTTAAAAAACAAGGAAGGGAATACATTTGTGCCATATCCTGTTTCACACAAAATGCTGCAGTGTTGATTCTTGCTGTGAAAGTCCTCAGAAGTATATGTAATATAATGATTGGGAATTCTTTTGCATAATTCAACTTTTATCGTCACGGTCACAGTGTTATTTGTTCAGTTTTACGGAGGGGGGGAAACTGCTAATAAAAGCAACATGCAGAATTAACAAATAGGGCTTGTTCTGTTCCTCCATAGCAAAAGCCATAGGGTCATAGCTCCAGTGTACATGTCCACTGTACAGAAAGTCCCCAGATTCAGTCTTGACACCCCTGGGGAGATGAGGAAAAACATGAGAGCTGCTGCCATTGTTGGACTCGCATTGGGCTAAGCCACGGTTTGAACCATGTTGTGTTGAATAAACCACAATCAGCTGGTTCCCACAACATACTGTGCAGATGCAGAGGTCACACTAAGCCATAATTGGGGAAGGGGGTGGTTGGACTTTTTTATATGGATGTCCTATGCTGTTGATTTCTGCTAGTCACTGTTGATGGTCTCAGGCTGGATGGAGTAGTGGTTTGACTCTGTCTAACAGGACTTAGAATTGTGGGAGGTGTCTCAGCCTGTTGAGAACCTTCTAGGCTGGAGGACGTTGAATGATGTGCTGACCGTATTCACAACAGGCTGCGTCAGGAACCACTTTGCCAAATGTAACTCTGCTTGTCTGGTCTGAACATCAAGAGAAGCCCTGCTGGAGGTCCCCCCTCCTCCAGGGAGTGGGCCAGACAACAGGTCCTTTTCAGAGGTACCTTCGTGCTTTGAAATACTTTCCTTCTGGAGATCTGTTTGGCCTGACCCTGTGTTTCCCAAAGCTCTGAAGACTGTCTTGTCCAAGTGGGCTTCTGATCTTGGATGATTAGGGGCAACCATCTTTGTTTTGTTTTATTATGCTACCATTTTTATGCATTTCGTGGCTTTGTGGTACACAGGCCAAAGTCAGCATGATCCAGGCAGTTCACAAACACTGTAAATAAATTAACTCACCCCCGTTTAAGGGAATTCTATCCATTAAATCAAGGTTTTACCTAGAACGATGGCACTTATCTGTGAATTACATAGTTATTCAAATGTCGTAAATTGATGCAATAAATGTAAGTTCTTATTTAACTGACAGCTGCTCCTCTGAACGATCCATTAAATCAGATTTTACTGTGATTTGGTTGCTGAATGAACCCGCAGTACCCCGAACAGACTAGATTTGCATGCTCTAGACTCAGACACAAACCATCCAACCCATTTAAAACCAGCCAGTAATACAGATTTAGATATCAAGTCTTCCAAATGACCTGGTCCATTTCGTCGTGTGAATGCAGCCATTGTTTGGAGCTCTCTTTTTTGCCTCTGAACATTTCAGCTTCATTGGAAGACCCAGCTTGAATTCTGACAAGACTAAAATGTGGGTGGGTTAGTCTGGGCCACAGTGGACAGTTTGCCGTTATGTACACTGTGTGAACTCAGGCAATTGGATTAATTAGAACAGTGTTCTCCAAGCATGCTGGCTGGGGAATTCTGGGAGTTGAAGTCTACACATCTTAAAGTTGCTGAGGTTGGGAGACACTGATTTAGATATATAAGCCGGGTGGAATGAGACTAATCTTGAATTATGATTTAAAAAAAAAAGGAATATATCTATACAATCGTCATATTGCCAGAAAGAAGAAAGCATGTTTTATTATAAAGCCACTTACGGGAATTCCATGGCTGAAAAGGAGGAGCTGAAAACAAGGGAGAGAAAGAAGCAGGGAAAGAAGATAAACAGGTTTTTGGAAGAATACATCGCGTACAGATTAACCACGCTGCTTCTAGAGACAAGCAGAAGTCCCGCAGAATGGAGGGATTCAGCACTTTCATGAGGACTAGTCTTTCTGTACTTCAAGCGAATCTCAAGAAGGTTGAGAACCGAGTCCTGAGAATACGTTCGAAGAGGCAATGTCTCGTGTTTCTTAATCTCTTGGACCTACTTCAGAGGTGGAAAAAGCTGTGCAGAGGCTGATGGGGGGGGTTACACTCGCACCCTACCTTATCTATCTACTCTTCCCTCTTCCCATCCATGCCAGCTCAGGACCCTGTTACACATATTTAATCTTGCAATTTTCTTGGGGCAGAAGTTGGGCGCAAGGACTAAAGATCCTTCTAGTTCAATGCTTTTCAAACTTGACAACTTTAAGACGTGGACTTCAATTCCCAGAATCCTGGGAATTGAAGTCCACATGTCTTAAAGTTGCCAAGTTTGAAAAACACTGATTTATAATGTCCTTCATGGTATAGGGCATGGAACCGTCTGCCCACGCTGGCTGGGGAATTCTGGGAATTGAAGTCCCCACATCTTAAAGTTGCCAAGTTTGAAAAACACTGATTTATAATGTCCTTCGTGGCACAGGGCATGGTTATTGGAGGGACCGACTGCCCATCCCGTACAATCCAGCACAGTCAGCATGCCCCAGGTCCCACTGATTAAGCACTGGGCCCTGATGGGACCTGCAAAGATACCCCCTAGAAATCCATATGGCCCCCATCCTGGGCTTATTTAGATCATGTTGGCTGGGGAATTCTGGGAGCTGAAGTCCACCTATCTTAAAGTTGCCAAGTTTGAAAACACTGTTCTAACTGAATATTCTACCCCCTACAGGAGCCAGTCAGACTCTTCCAATTAGAGGGCTACAAGCAGGGCAGGAAGATGCCCCCCCCCAAAGTCCTGGCATCTGGCACTACGGCCGCGTTATTACCTATCACGACTGACAGCCACGAGTGGTTGCTGAAACAGCAATGTTTCTTCTGTAAATGCTACAACGAGGGTGTTGCACAAACAGGGACAACAGTAATAAATGGGAGGGGGTGCACACATTGTTAAAACCGGTTTCCTCTGGTTCAAGCACGAGCACCAGGGTTGTGTGCATCCGTGACTCTGCAGCGTGGCAGATTGTGACTTCTCTCCCTCCTCCATCTTTGGCGGTGGCTGGGTTTGCTGACCTGCCTGGTCAAACTGTTCTGCAGACCTCAAAAACTTTGCACGCTGTTTTGTGATTTGCCCTAATAAAATAGTGCCCTAATACAGATTCTGGCATTCAGATTCTCTGCCCGCTCCCCGAAACCAAACTAGACAGACTGTACCTTGGCCTGTTTATTGATATTTGCAACAAGCATTTGCTAGTCATAAAATCCTGTCATTCTACAGACCCCATTTCTAACTCAAGGAAGATTGGTCAGGTACTTCCCGTGCCTTTTCAAACATTTCTTTCCATGAAGATTAGAAACGAATGCTCCTTTTTACTGGTTTTTTCCTTCCCCTTCTTAAAGCTGCTTTCTATACCTTCCCAAAGCTAAAAAGCCACATTGGCATGGAATGGCGGAATAGCTATGGGGGCAAATGCATAACCTCTCCTGCTTTGCATGCAGAAAATCTTGAATCCAACCCCCAGCTTCTCAAAAGAGCCAGGTAATCATAAAAAATAATAATAATAAATACTTAACATTTGTATAGCATTTTTGAGCAATCAAAGCCCTTCACATATATTTATCTTGAAATAGAAAGAAATCCTTAGAGCAGTGTTTCTCAACGTTGGCAACTTTAAGACGGGTGGACTGCAACTCCCAGAATTCCACAGTCAGCTCTGCTGGCTGTGGAATTCTGGGAGTTGCAGTCCACCCGTCTTAAAGTTGCCAAGGTTGAGAAACACTGCCTTAGAGCAATCATGTACGGTACGTCAGTATTATTACCTCCCCATAATGCAGATGGGTGGGACGCAGCTGAGAGAAGGCCCCTTAGGGAGTTCACAGCAAAAGTGAGATTCAATAGGGACATTCAGATTCGTAACTGGTACGCGACGAGTAGGTAAAAAAACGAGAGCTGGGTAGTGCGGTGGATTCGATTCTCAAAAGATTTCTCCAGGTGGAAACTTAGCCCCCGTCTTCCACTGCTGAAGGTAGCTAGTGGTTGGCCCAGCGGTCTCCTGCAGCTGTCACATAGAAAAAGCAATGGCTGCTTTAAAGGATTGAAGACGAGGGTTAAGCAGGCCTCCCTACTGGCTCCAAGGTCCTTTTTGGAATCAAATCTGCAGCACTGCGCAACCCTAAAAAAGACCCCCAGCCACAAGATGGAGAAATCGTCTGACCCAGGGCTTCCTAACAAGTCCTTCCTCGCCTCAGCTCTCTCGATTACGGTTTTGGGCAATTCAGATTGCTCAAACCATATCGAGTCACATCCCAAAAAAAGCAGCCGCCCCGAACGGGGTCGCCGTGCCGAGTTGCCCTACTATCGGAATGGATCAACAGGGCTTGCGGCAAACGACTCGTCAGAGGGACCATGCGCCAGAGTGAAGTTCTGGCTGACTTCCTTGCAACTTCAGCGGGACAAGCTTGTGTGGATTGGACCATTGTACAACTCGTCCAGCAGCGGTCACCTGGAGACTCTCAACAACCAAACACAGGAGTGAGCATTTTGTTCCCCGCCACAGCCCTCCCAGGTGAGCTGGAAACAGCCGTGGGTGCAATTCGGATCAGAGGTTTGACGAGCTCCTCTCCTCCCCAGAGTTAGTCCAAGGAGGAGGTGCCACGAATCATCTCTCTCCCAGAAGAGTACCGGCTCACTCCCCCGAGTGCGTCTTCTTGTGTGCAATCAGGTACAGGCCTCGGGTGAAGCTTTTCCCACAATCCAAGCACTTGTAGGGCTTCTCGCCCCGGTGGGTCCTCTCGTGGGCCGTGAGGTTGGAGCTGCGGCGGAAGGCCTTCCCACAGTCCGCGCAGCTGTACGGCTTCTCCCCGGTGTGGGTCCGCTCGTGGACGATGAAATCCGAGCTCCACCGGAAGCTCTTGCCGCAGTCCAGGCATTTGTACGGCTTCTCGCCCGTGTGGGTCCGCATGTGCGTGGTGAGGTTGGAATTGCGGTTGAAGCTCTTGCCGCAGTCGGCGCACTGGAAGGGCTTCTCGCCTGTGTGGATCTTCTTGTGGCGGATGAAGTGGGAACGGTGGTCAAAGCTCTTCCGGCAGTCCTGGCACTTGTACAGCCGCTCCTCGGTATGGATCCGCCGGCGGAGAACAACACACCGCTTCTGCCGCTGGCTCTCTTGGATCCTCTCCTGGAAAAGGATCCCGCTGAGATCTTTGTAGCCCACTCGGCAGGGGATCGACTCTGACCCTCTCTTGGTCGGGAGGGGGCCTGAAGACCTTTCGGGCCTCAGCTCGTTCTCAGAAATTTTGCCCAGTCCGGGACGGGGCAAGAGGCTGTCCTGGTTCTTTGGGAGCGACGTCCTGCCAGCAGTCTCTCGCTCAAGGTAATCTTGGGCCCAGAGGGTTGGCCGGTCCTGTTCATTCAGCAGCCTGCCCCCTGCTGGAGGAAGAGCAGAAGGAAGAGTAAATTTGGGCATAAAACTTGCTTTATCTGCATCCTTCAGTCAGATAAGGTGTCTGACTTCTCCCATCACCTCCACTCCACTGGCCATGCTTGCTGAAGATGATGGAAAATAGAAGCACCACATTGGGACTGGGGGGCTTACCGACTTACTTCCTAATCTGTATAAAAAAGAGGGACAAATATGTCTGAGCATGCTGTGGGAAGCCTCCTTGTGTGGCTCCCAAATTGCAGCTTCATGCCTGCAATCAATTGTTGGTGGACGATTATGACCCGTAGTTCAACAACCCCCCCAGCTTAGCCCAACATGCAAACCAGCTATCTCTGATCAGTGCAGAAACTGAAATTAAAGCATCGCGGAATGATGGTGGTTTGGTCTTTGCTTGAAGATCGCCAACGAAGAGGATCCCACCACCTCCCTGGGAACAAGACTTCCAAGACTTTTCCTAACGCTCAACTGGGGTGCTGTTTCCTTGTAACTGAACTCCACTGTTTTGTGTCCTCACCTCTGGAACGAGACAGAACAGGGGTTGGCCTGACATCCTTTCAGATATTTGAAATTCCATCCCAAGCCACCCTCTTTCCCTTATCAAGGCTCCATGTGACCAAATCCATCAGTGTCTCTTCATGGGACGTAGCTTTGGGTGCCCCTGATCGCCCTATGTGCCCTTTTCTGAATCTGTTTCAGTTGGCTGGGAACCTCCTTTAAAATGAATAGCACTGGAGTATCCTTCAGATGAGGACCTGGCCAATGTTGGCCACCGTGGAATAAATAATAATAATAACAATAAAAATAACAACAACAACAACAACAACAACAATACTCGCCATAATAAAAAATAATTATAGCACCCACCAACACCCAACAACTCTGAGCGGATCACAAGTAAAACATTAAAACAAGAAAAAAAATACAATAATAGACAAAAATGAAGAATAGAAGATGGCAAGGATGACTAAAAAAATCAGGAACGATAAAAAAATGAACACACACAACCCCAAGGGGTTTCAGTCACCCTCGCCAGGCCTAGGCGAAGAGCCAGGTCTTCAAGGCCCCTCCAAACACCAGCAGGATGGCAGCCGCTCAGATCTCGGGGGAACCTGATTCCAGAGGGCAGGCGTTGCTACAGAGAAGGCAGCTTCCGGGGTCCTGAGAGATGGCACTGTTTAATCGAAGAGACCCAGAGCGTGCCAAGCCTGCAAGATCGGATGAGCCGGACAATGCTATGGGAGACGGGCAGTCCCTCAAGCAACCAGGCCCTTGTCCTGTAGGGTTTTATAGGTAGCCACCAGCCCTTTGAATGGACCCCAGAAACAGACTGGCAACCAGTGCAGGGAGGAACAATTCCTCCGCTTAATTTGGATAGATAGCCAATCTGCTAGATGTATTTGTCATGGCAAGGAGATGTAGTGGTGTGTACCACATTTTCTCCATCTGCCTTTGTTTAAAGCAACTCGATCATCTCCGTGTTCTTGTTAGAGCAATCTCGTTATTTATTTCCCAGCACAAACCTGGCACTGCTTTGCCAGAACCGAATCTATCCATCTGGTGAGAACACCCCAGGAAGGCCTGTGATGAGCCCCTGTTCTCTTTGAAGTGAGGGGCACATGGACAACAGACCTTCTCCCTGGTGGTCCTCTCCCCACTCTTTGAAACTCTTTCATGGTTTTTAGAAGATCTTTAAAGACAGATCTATTTGGTCAGCGGGTAGCTGACGTTATTGGTATCCATCCTAGGGGCGGGTTCATTTTATTTTACTGTCACTGATTGGGTTTTTTTTAATCATTTTTTATTTATTTTATTGCATCTATAACTTTAAACTTGTGGTAAACTGGCCCAGATACTTTTAAATGGGCAAGCCATAAAAAGGAAATGAATGAATGAATGAATGAATGAATGAATGAATGAATGAATGAATTTATTTATTTATTTATTTTACGCCAGCCCTGCCAGAGGAAGGCAAGAGGGTATGAATGGGCAAAGCTGGCCTCAGAGAGATGCTTCTGAGGGCTGATAAATGAAGGTAAATAATAGAAATTCCAAATAAGAATTGTAAAATGGCAGGCCATAAAAAGTTTGAAAACTTTCTCAGGAGGCAGAACCAGGGCGTCTGCTCTCATGTCCTGAGCTGGAGAAGACGGCATTTCCAACAGCTGAAAAGATTGAAGATTCTATCCTTGCTATGAATCATCCCTTAATTATGGGGTGGTTTTTTTTTTTCCTAGGCTTTTTCAATAACTTTACTTTTCACCACATCTGGATCTTCATTACTTCTAAATCCAAGGCCTTGCTGTTTACTCTGGCAAAATGGCAAGTTTCCAATATATGCTGAAGCCAGAATCAAGTAAATCACGCAACAATTTAGTGCAGGGTGAAAACTGTGGTGTCACGTCTGCTGGCCTCGGACCAGAAGAACATTCTTAGTGGTCTGGGACGCACAACGTGTTCAGCCATCAAGTGGTCAGCCTGATCTTGGCTTAGAATGTTGGGTGACTCCAATCTATCTCTACTGTTGCGACCTAAAATTGCATCTCCTTCTTTGCAGTCAACTCACAGCTGATTCATATCCAGCCTGCCATCTCTCAACTCCTTTTGACTCCTCCAGATGCCAAATCAAGTTATCTGCCATCCCAATACTTGGTATCTGAGGTCTTTTTTCCCCTGCATTTGTCTTTGTTCTATCTCATTCTATTCAATTCTCCATCAATTAGTTTGGCCATAAAACACTGTGAGATATCATGACATTTGCACAGCCCCTAGTCCCCAAGGACTTGAAAACAACTTTGAATTAATTCAAGTGAGACAGACACATTCCACAAGATCTTGTGTGTTCCTGTGTGAAACCGCATGCATGCCATTTTGGCCATATTTATTTCATTTGTAATTATCCTTTTTCAAGTTAGTTTAAAACCTTCGAGCTGTTTTTTTTTAACTCTACAATACTGTATAAAAGTGCGTAACGGCACCTATCTAAGATCGTTGATTTCTGCCCATGACCATTCTGAACGCTGCTCCCAAGCTAATAAATACACTATACAAATGTTCATCATCTACAATCTGATGGATGTATTGATTGATTGAATTGCCCCATCAAGTCGGTGTTGACTCTTAGCGACCCACAGACAGGGGATGCAACATGCGGTGGTGCAAGCCGTTGTGTGTTTCTGGTAGAACACACGTTATACCTTCGCTTCGTGAGCTGCATTGGTAACCAGTCTATTTCCAGGTCCAATTTAAGGTGCTGGTCTTGATCTTTAAAGCCCTTCATGGTGTGGGACCAGGTTATTTGAGGGACCACCTCTCCCCAATTTCATCTGCCTATCCCACTAGATCTAGTAGAGTAGGTATGTTATGGGTTCCATTGTCCTGCGAGCTACGTTTGGTGGGCCCCAGGCAGTGGCCCTTTTCTGCTGGGGCGCCCACATTGTGGAACCTTCTCCCCCAGCGATGAGATTGGCCTCATGACTCCTTTTGGAAGGTCCCTTAAGATCTGGTTGTGTCAGCAGGCCTGGGGACGCCAAGGGACAGGGGAACTCACGAGGTGGCTCTATTATTAACAACCCTTCGCCTATTATTTTCCTTTTTCTGTTTTAGTTTGTTTTTATAGTTTTTAAGGTTTTAAATAATTACTAGATTTATCGTTTTATTGGACTGCTGCATGCCGGCCTGAGTCGCTGATTAATAAGTAAATAAAACAAAAATGTTATAGTTTATTTATAAGCTTAGAAAATCTACCTATGTGGTCGCTAACAGTCTATACCAGTGTTGTCCAAACTTGGCCACTTTAAGATGAGTGGACTTCAACTCCCAGAATTCCCCAGCCAGCATCTTAAAGTGGCCAAGTTTGCACAACACTGGTCTACACCGACAAGGGTGCATAATCCATCAGTTAATACATCTGATCCACATCCTTCCCACTCCTCATCTTCTGTTCCATTTGCTGCACGCACCCCAGTTGGTTTATTTATTTATTTGATTTTTATCCCACCTTTATTTTTGGCCAACTCAAGGCAGCGTACATACCTAATGCTCCCACCTCCTATTTTCCTCACAACAACCCTGTAAGGTGGATCGGGCTGTTCTACCAATACGTTAGGAAACAGAACCAAAAAACCCACCCTTTACCTAGCTTTCGGGAAGACCCCAGGCAGACTTGATGCACCCTTGGAAAGTTCACCGTTACTTCCTCAAAGGATTCCTGACCCTGAAAGAGCAAACAAGGGACCAGCCCATCAGTTCAAAGGAACTCATGATACTGAGACAGAAGATGAAAATGGACAATTTGATTATGACATTAGAATATAACATTTTTTAACACTGGGAAAGTAAATTGAATCACAGCAGGCAGCACCACCTAGCCAACCCCAGCTGAACTTGGAAAACTAAGAGAGTCAGGCCTGGTTAGGACTTGGATGGGAGACCACAAGGAAATCCCAACACTGCCACCTAGGCAGGGAAGTTGAAAAAACATCCAGGAAAAAAGTGAGGGCAAAAAAAAAAAAAGCTGTATTGTTGTCACCAGGATTCAGGCTTGAAAGAACCTTTACTTCTATTAAAAATAACATTTATGATCTCCAAATGTGTAAAGCTGGCTTTTGGTGCCTTGAATCAAATTGTTGACAGTGTGGTAGATGAAATTAACATTAAAGCACATGTTTCCTTCTGTTCACGTGAAGCCTGGTTCAAATATGTTCTTATTGGCTTAGTTACACGGAGAACATTTTTGTCAAAACTTAACTTTCTCTGGCCACTGCAGGTTATTAAATCAGCTCGTCCCAACCTGATGCCCTCCATATGTCGTTGCACTACAACTCTCATCAGCTACAGCCAACAGTGGTCATCCCCAGCTAAGTGTGGCCTTGATGGGAGTTGTAGTCCAAAAAGCATCCGTTTACAACAGTCCCTTGAAAAGCAAAATTGGAGAGCTTTAAAAAAGGTGACGCTTGCCTGCGCAGCTTTCTCCAAACCAAGGACCCCATTTGGTTTTTTAACAGCTCTGGAAAATGGGTGTAGGCAGGATGTAACCTAAATTTGAACTCATTTCACATGCAATTCCAGTTCAATTAAATAAATACAACATGATGCATTTACGTATTTACTAATTCCCACCTATGATTTCCTGGAAAGTCAGTTGGGTGTCGTAGTTAAAGGCACTGAGCTAGAAATGCAGAGACCCTGAGTTCGAGTCCTGCCTTAGGCATGAAGCCAGCTGGGTGACTTTGGGCCAGTCCCTCTCTCTCAGCCC
This sequence comes from Python bivittatus, assembly GCF_059951505.1. Classification (NCBI taxonomy): domain Eukaryota; kingdom Metazoa; phylum Chordata; class Lepidosauria; order Squamata; family Pythonidae; genus Python; species Python bivittatus. The sequence goes on along the minus strand of NW_028277111.1, from coordinate 1,981,732 downwards.
TAGGAAGCAGGCAAGGAAAACCCACTTCCAAAAATCTGGCCAAGAAAACTGCAGTCCATGAAGTCGCCAGGAGTTGACTGACTCAGAGGCACAAAAAAATAAATAAATTGCTAACCCCTTTTGATGGGCCCCTGGGGGCCACCCTCAGCTTTCTGGGGGGGCACAGACAATGCCCCTTGTGTTATCCTGGTTCACTGCACAGTCCATCACAACTAGAGGAGGCCAACACGGGCTCCACAGTTCTATTCCCCCAGACTAAGTGAAAAACAGGAGAAAGGACCAACGCTTACCAACTGCCGAGGCCGTTGGCCCTCCTTCTGCCTTAGCAGGAAGCCCTCCGCAAGGGCCACCGCCTGGGCACAAGTCTCCGGGCCCCGCTCCCTGACGCAGCCTTGGATCTGCGGGGGCAGGATGGCCAGGAACTGCTCCAGCACCAGGGTCTCCAGGATCTGCTCCTTGGTGTGCCTCTCCGGCTTCAGCCACCGGTGGCAGAGCTCCCGGAGGCGGTTGCAGACCTCGCGGGGACCCTCAGCGTCCTGGTAGCAAAAGTACCGGAACCGCTGCCTCTGGGTCTCCGCGTTCCCGGCCTCTTCTTCAGAGACCTCCTCCTTCACTTTCCAGCCCAAGATCTGTGGGGCTGCCCCACTGGAGGGCTGGAAACCTTTGGAGTCACTAAAAGCGACAAGCTCCGGCAACGGAGGGCTGCCCCAACCGGGATGCGGGGCCTGGACCATCTTCAAGAAATCCTGCCATTGGGCCTCCCAGCGCTGGGCCAAGCCCTCGTCCGGCTCCTGCTTGATCTGCGGTGGGGTCACCCTTCTCGGCATGTCCCTGGGGCCACCGGCCTGGACGACGCAGGGCCCCTTCTGGGCTCCCTCGGCTGGCTTGGCGCAGGCTGTCTCCTTCTCCATTTTGACCCCCTTCTCTCGAGCAGCCTGGACCGGGAGGTGCAGGGCCGAGGGGGCACCCCTCTCTTTTGGGATCGCTTTCCTGGAGGCCATGGGGGGGTCCTTATCCCATCTCAGGCCCAGCCGCGGGTTCCTCCCACGATGTCCGTCAGGGAGCCCGTTTGGGACGGTGGAAGGAAACCTTTCTCAAGTCGAGACTCGCACTGAGGCTGCCAATGGGGTGAAGCCTTCTCCCCTGCATAAAAGAAAAGACGTGTGAGAAGAAAGAAATGATAGTCCAAAACAGTGTTTCTCAACCTCAGCAACTTTAAGGCGTGTGGACTTCAACTCCCAGGATTCCCCAGCCAGCCATGTCCACACGCCTTAAAGTTGCTGAGGTTGAGAAACACTAGTCTAAAACAATGGAGTTTCTGACGCTCTCAACATTTACAGGAGATCAGCTTGCATTGCAACCTTTCTCAGACAGACGGCCGTGGGACGCCATGGGAAAGGCCACCTCTGAGTCCAGCTTGACTTCTGGTAATCCATGGATACATCCCTGCATTTTTTGGGCAGCACTATGGAAATGAGTTGCCTCAGCCTTCTTCTCAACTCCCCGCTTCAGACTGCAACCCTGGGATCTCCTGGTGGTCTCCCATCCAAGCCATCAACAAGCCCAGCCTTGCCTAGCTTTTCAAGATCACCCATTGCAAAAGGGGTCAGGGTCAGGATAGAACTGAAAGGTAATTGAACCGACCCTTACATTAATATAAAAAGAAGGAAAGGTGGGTGATGGGTTCCTACCTTCGGGCTGAATTTTCTTCTCTCGCCGTTGGCAAGGGCTGGTTTTCTCCTCCAGTTACAGCTTTTCTAATATCTGTAATAAAACCGGCTTATCATGATTGCCTGCCTGTAAGGTTCAGTCTCTGTGAGGCCTGAAGCTCTATGGGGAGTTGGATTACGAACCCTCCCAAAGTTTCTCGCTGGCATCTCCTCTACGACCAGTTAAGTAAAGCTTTTAATCAAGCGCTGGGTTAAACAGGCCACCTCCTTCAGCTGCTCCCCACAGCAACTGGATTCAAACTCGGTCCCCACGGGGGTCCCCCACCCCTGGACCTTTACCCATCTTTAGCAGCAGAAGACATACCGAACTTTAGCTTTTAAGGGAACAACTTATCCATTCCAGCATCTTACTAGCCAACTATGTGCCCAGATGCAGGAGGAGAAGGCCAAGGATTCTCTCCAAGCCATACAACTCCTGATCCTGGAGGATCCATTTAGACCACACGCCTAACTAGTTTCTTTAAAAGCCACCAGCGTAAAATTTCCCATCAATATAAAGGCAAGCTTGGGGTTTTTTATATTACTGACCCAAGGCAGTGTTTCTCAACCTTGGGAACTTGAAGATGGGTGGACTTCAACTCCCAGAATTCCCCAGCCAGCATGGCTGGCTGGGGAATTCTGGGAGTTGAAGTCCATCCATCTTCAAGTTCCCAAGGTTGAGAAACACTGCCTTAGGGCCTATCCATGCAGGCTGAATATGGGGTAGGCTCAATCTCTCTCCCTTCACTTTCTGCAAAGCCAACTTTGGGGCTCACCCCTTCCAAACATTCCTTTCCAACTCTGGTTGCGTTTGTCTCTCTCTCTCTCTCACACACACACACACACACACACACACACACACACACGAACCACAAATGGGCAAAACCACCTCTTCACGCCCCCCGCCCCGATGACACCCGTTTGTGGGGTTCCCTTTATGGATCAGCAGGCTGGCCAGACCCAGAGCAGTGGGTGAACCGAATCCACTGTAGTCCAGTTAACCAGGATAAGTTTTAATCTGTTGTAAGCTGCCCAGAGTCCCCCATTGGGGGGAGATGGGCGGGGATAAGTTTGATTGATAGACAGACAGACAGACAGACAGACGCACGCCATGCACCCCACTGCGTTTTTATCCAAGGCCCTCCCGAAAGTTTGGCAGGGGTCCCCCCATGAAAACATCCCCCTCGGATCTCAGCACCGCTTCTCCCAGAGCAGGTGCCTTCCAGCGGGATCGGGTGTCCACCCCCATCATCCCCAGCCGGGTGAGCACCATGGGGCTGGGACCCAACCCCTCCTGGAGCCTCCGGTTTCAAACAGGCAACCCTCCTCCGGCGGGGTTTGGTTGGCCCACCTGCCCGCCCCGGTTTGGAGTTTCGCTCCGGAGCAAGATCCCCCGAACGGATCGATCTGCCCGTTGTCGCGCAGCTGGAGCACGCGGCCGCGATCCGCTGGCTTCGGGGGATCCCGTCCCCTCGGCAGCGCCCAGCCCCGCAGCTCCGCTCGCGCTCCCAGCGCCTCTGCCCGGCCCCGCGCAACGGCCGGGGCGGAATCCCGAAGAGGCGCGCAGCCGCTTTCGGCAAAGGAGCAGCAGGAATGGAGGGTGAAGGCGGAAAGGGGGGGAGGGAGGCTGCCAGTGACCCCCCCCGCCAAGGGCAGGGAAGGCCTCTCTAGCAGCCGCGCCGCTCTATCAGATTAACCCTTCGGCTGGGTCCCCGCAGCGCTGCAGAGCCGTCCGGGGGCTGGCTCAGGTTCAGCGGGGACTCGCCTGCGCAACGCCCCGGCTGGGCCGCGGGGAAGGGGCTGGGCTAGGAGCGGGGAGAGCCGGGGGCAGGTCTCTCTGCAGCCGCGGAGGCGCTCTGGACCACTCTTCTTCCAGTCCAGCCTACCTCGCAGGGTTGTTGTAGGGGTCAAATTGAGGGAGACCCACATCTGATTGCTCTTTCCCATTCGGTACTTTGGAAGAGAGCCAGCGTGGGGCATGGGGAGGGGCTGTACTGGGGGGGGAGACCCAGATTCTCATCCCCCCCCACCCAGCCACGGAGCGCCTCTCTTGGCCAGCCTCTCAGGGCCGGCCCCAGAGCCAAAGTGGGGTAGTGGGGAAGGTGTCAGACTCTCTTTCAGCTCAACCTACCTTACAGGGACGTTGTTGCTTAGGGATAAATTACCGGAGAAGTTTTGCCTTACGCACTCTGGAAAGGCGGTCTCTCCCAGGGCCAACCTGTGTTTCCTTTCACCGGTGCTTTTTCACATTGCATGTAGCAAACCTACATTTCGGTTGAAGTCTGTTGCATGTTTTTTCAGTCCCCAGAGAGAATAATTGCTCTTTTTTTGCATTAAATGCATCTTTTGCAGGGAAGACACCAACATTGTCCTCCAGGATCTTATGCATCATTCCAAATAAGTGTCCAAGACAAGCAATCAGGACGGACGGGTGATTTTTCCATTAACGTGAGTAAGAAATGGCAGTTGTTTTGGGAATACAGAAAGAGCACGGAGGGTGTAAAAATACCAGTTCAAAGAACTTCATTGCACATTTTCAGAAAGGTTTGAAGGAGATCAGGCTGGAGAAGGTTGGTTTGGCTAAAGCAATAGGCCAATTATTTTTTTTATAAAAAATGTATTAAAAGTTTTACAAAGTTTACATAAAAACTAACCCAAATTGATCAAGAGTAAAAGAAGCAAAGAAAGAAAAGAAGAAGAAGAAAGGAAAAAGTGCAGAAAGAAAAGGGGGGAAAAAGCTTCCGACTTCTTTTGCAGCAGATATAAGTACAGTTACAAAAATTAACTCTCACCCTATGACTACAAGCAATAGACCAATTATTGTATCAAGAACAGCCTTGTTAAAAATAAGGATAAGCAGTAACTAAAAACAGTAAAATGCTTGGTTAGCGTAGCGGGAGCTCCTTCTGGGTAGTGTGGGTGTGTATTGCATTGTTGCCAAGTTTTTGCCATTTTTTGCTCCTTGTCTTACCGTTGTGTGGCTTTACTGTTATTTTTGTGGTGTTTTGACTTTGTGAACCACGCAGAGGGGCTGAGAGTCAGGCGGCGTACCAACGTAATCCATAAATATAAATTTGCCAATTATTCTGGATCTTTTTATTTTCTATTTATTATTGCAATGTTGTCCTTTGAATTGATTTTAATTGTTCTGTGAACCGCCCAGAGTTGTTCAACGAGATGGGCGGTGAGAAATTCAATCAATCAATCAATCAATCAATCAATCAAATATATGAAGGAGAATTCCATTCAGGTTCTGTAAAGAATTCTTGACCAAGGAAAGAAGGCATTTAGGTTCGGAGAAACGCTTCTCCCCAGCGCCGCCACTGCCACCTTTTTTTTTTTAATTAAAAAATGGATCGGGAGCTTCTGGTGAATTCCCTGGGAGTAAAAAGCAATAATCTGAGACTCTAAGCCCCTTGGGGACTTTGGAGGATAACACACACACCACACACAACTTTCTCTCTAGTCCTCACTTGAGGCAGAAAGGGCCACCCTCAAATTATCCTACTTTGGACACATTATGCAAAGATCTTACTCTCTGGAGGAGGCTCTGACTCTGGGAAAGATGGAAGGCAAGTGAAGAAGAGGAGGACCAGCAGCACGGGGGGGTGGGGGTGGGCTCAGCTACAGAGGCAATGGGGGCACTGTTGGAAGAGCTGAAGGACCTGGTTGGGGGCAGAAGATCATGGAGACAATCTGTCTATAGCAGTGTTTCTCAACCTTGGCAACTTTAAGATGTGTGGACTTCAACTCCCAGAATTCCCCAGCCAGCGTTGCTGGCTGGGGAATCCTGGGAGTTGAAGTCCACACATCTTAAAGTTGCCAAGGTTGAGAAACACTGATCTACAGGGTCACTAGGAGTTGACATTGACTTGATGGCTCATCATCAATCCATCTTGCTGATTGATGATCCATGAATCCATCATCAATCCATCATAGACCAAACCACTCGAGACACAGGCTCAAATGATCCTACTTCTGGCACATGGTGCGAGGAACCAGCTCTCTGGAGGAGGCTCTGAGGCTGGGAAAGGTGGAAGGAGAGAGAAGGAGAGGAGGACCAGCAGCAAAGGGGGGTGGGGGTGGACTCAGCTACAGTGGCGATGGGGACGCCATTGGAAGGCCTGAAAGACCAGCTTAGGGACAGATCATCCTGGAGAAAATCAACTTGCTGACACACCAGGATAGATAACTTCCTGTAGTGGACTGTTCTGAGCTGGTTATTGCTAATTACTAATATTAATTATATATCAACAAAGATATCTATTCATATGCTATATTAATAGGACTAACCGTGCAATAAAAATATTAATAATGTGTTAATAATTAATGTGCCATTATGATTATCAACTCCCAACCCTCTGATTCTATGAAATGCCCCCTTTTCATTTTCATCCCCTCTCCCCCCCTCTTCTCCCTCCTATGGATTTCTCTGATGAACAAAAACAGGTCATTCTTTAGGCAGCTTTAATCCCCACCCACCCCCAATTTAGGGGCTGCCTGACTCCAGACTGACTCTGGATAGTTCACATTTTATCCAGCCACAGGATAAAAATGCAATATAAGCTTTGGAGATGGTACTAAATCTTTCCATTTAAGTCAAATGTTGAAAACCAATGTTTGTGCTTAAGGGCACTCACAATGACTGTTTTCCTTCTCTTATCTGAACAGTATGAGAAAAAGAACCTTCAAGTTTGCAGTATTTTTCTGGGGGACATCAGTGAATCTGTCTTTGCATGCCTTTTATTGCTGACAGGCAGGCAGCAATCCACAGGTTCAGTTTTCACAGGCAGCTAGTGGTGAGATCATACCTGAAGGGGAGTCCACGGTGGTGTCTCTCCAGCAAAACATGGATTTATTGGTGGAATAAATCAGTGGGTGAATATTTTATAGCAGTGTTTCTCAATCTTGGCAACTTGAAGACGTGTGGACTTCAACTCCCAGAATTCCCCAGCCAGCCATGCTGGCTGGGGAATTCTGGGAGTTGAAGTCCACACGTCTTCAAGTCGCCAAGGTTGAGAAACACTGCTTTATATACACTCACACTTACATTAAAAATTCTCAGGTTTATACAGCACACAATACACCTTATCTGACCTAACCAAATACTAGTCCTGCTTATATTCACACAACATGATATACCCAAGGAAATATGATAGCTTATTGCCATAACATAACTTCAATCATCCATCCTGATGGAGTTATTACACCTTCATTTTTCCTAGTCTAGTGTGTTGTGTGAACTCAGCTCAAGAGATCTGATACAACCCAAAAGCCACCTTAGGGAAGCTTAGTTAATCTACTCAGGTTTTTGTTTTTAGCGGGTTTGCGTTTGTGTGAATCCGGCCCATTCGTAATATTAGTTTACGGTTCAATATAAAATGCAAATCCCAGAAAATGTCTTCATTCAGTAACCAGGGGAAATCTTGCACAAACGCAGGCCATGTGTCTCCACAATTCTTGCCCTGAGGAATTAAAAGTCCTTCCAGCTGTAAAATGCAAACTCTCTAACAGCGTTCCTGATATACATTTTGGAATCAAACACCCATCATTCCCAGTCAAGGGGGAGCTTTCCAGGAATAAAGCGAGATATGTAGGGCGGGGGCTGGCATCCATTCGAGTTCCACCTGAATACAGCAGTTAATTATAGCAGTTAACCATGATCACCATGGGGTGGCTTGGTCAAACGCATTAAATCCTAAACCATGGTTTGCAAACACCACTGATCATGCCAGTGGAGTAACACGAGTCTTTAGGTGATTTTGACCCAGCCTCGCTCTGTCTACCCAACCTATCTGGTACCTTGAGTTGGCACAGGAAAAACGGGGCAAAAATCAATCAATCAATCAGTGAAATCGGCGGTGCGGAGGACGTGTTGAACCGGCCCTGTCGCTCCGCCCCAGGCAAACCCCCAGACCTATTTCCCAAATCTTTTCTCCCTTAATATCCCCTCTTGCTTCCCTTTATCATGAGAATGGCTTTCCCGCCCCTTTCAAAGGTCTGGCTGAGGTCGCGCCCAGCTTTTCCCACCTCCTGAAAAGCTGCGATCTCACCTTGAACTGGAGCTTTCCAAAGGGGGCGGGGCGGGGGAAGAAGGGGGGGCGTGCAAAAGGTTAAAAAGGGCAGCTTTCGATTGCCCCCCCTCCGAGCTGGGCTGGTGCCAAAAGAAAGAGGTCGCCGGTTCCTTCCTCCAGTCCGTCCTTCCGTGCCAGGTTTCATTCCCATTCAGCGGGATCTGGGAACCGAGGTGAGTTTGGGGGGCAAAGTGGGTTCTGCAAAGGGTATCTTCTTCTTCTTCTTCTTCTTCTTCTTCTTCTTCTTCTTCTTCTTCTTCTTCTTCTTCTTCTTCTTCTTCTTCGGGATCTGGGAACCGAGGTGAGTTTGGGGGGCAAAGTGGGTTCTGCAAAGGGTATCTTCTTCTTCTTCTTCTTCTTCTTCTTCTTCTTCTTCTTCTTCTTCTTCTTCTTCTTCTTCTTCTTCTTCTTCTTCTTCTTCTTCTTCTTCTTCTTCTTCGGGATCTGGGAACCGAGGTGAGTTTGGGGGCAAAGTGGGTTCTGCAAAGGGTATCTTCTTCTTCTTCTTCTTCTTCTTCTTCTTCTTCTTCTTCTTCTTCTTCTTCTTCTTCTTCTTCTTCTTCTTCTTCGGGATCTGGGAACCGAGGTGAGTTTGGGGGGCAAAGTGGGTTCTGCAAAGGGTATCTTCTTCTTCTTCTTCTTCTTCTTCTTCTTCTTCTTCTTCTTCTTCTTCTTCTTCTTCGGGATCTGGGAACCGAGGTGAGTTTGGGGGGCAAAGTGGGTTCTGCAAAGGGTATCTTCTTCTTCTTCTTCTTCTTCTTCTTCTTCTTCTTCTTCTTCTTCTTCTTCTTCTTCTTCTTCTTCTTCTTCTTCTTCTTCTTCTTCTTCTTCTTCATCATCATCATCATCATTTCTTTTCTCCGGGCTTTGGAGGGCGCGCAAGTAAAGCTGGCGGAACTCGCAGCCACCACGTCTCTCTTCCTGTAAATGAATGTTATTTATTTGCTTTTCCTTGTTGACGGAACACAAATATCCAGGCCAGGGAGAGGCAGGCTGGCGAGAGAAGGACAGCCCACTCTTCCGTGGACAGGAGCAGTCTATCTTAAAAGGCCCCTTCCCTTTGCGAGCGGGCAGTTCTTCAACTGCCTTTAAGGCCCCCGCCGGATTGTTCCCCCTCCGGGCCAAGATCTGGTCCGGCCGGGATTCCACACGTGGAAAACTCGGCAATCCTTCAGGTCCAGGTCCTCGTCCCCAGCGCGGCTTTTCCTTTGCCGCGGCTTCCCTCGGCCAGCCCGGGCGCCGTTTCCATAGCAGGGAGGGCAGCATCGCGGGCGAAGATCAGATCGCTCTTCCAGGAGCTGGAATGGGGTTAGGACGAGGCGGGGAAGAGCCACGTTGAACTAACGTCCCTAGGGGGTTTCCTAGAGCTTTGCAAGAAATAGGGGTAAAATGCATTAAAGCAACTCTTCCCCCCAAACGTGGTGGGATTAAGGCTCTTCGTATCCAGCCTTCCACCACATCAAGGAGTCCTCAAAATGAGGAAGAGTAGAGATCGATTCCCCTTAATTCTCCTTTTTTTTTTTTTTTTTTTTAGCAATTTCTATTAATTTCGACCCCTTGCAAGATCACGTGGGAAGGAGTTCCACAGGCTCCCTTTTTTGCTCTAGAGCAGTGTTTCTCAACCTTGGGAACTTTAAGATGTATGGACTTCAACTCCCAGAATCCCCCAGCTCTAGAAAGCCCCTGCCTGCTTAATGGAGACTGGCGGCACACGCAGGTCGTGCGATTGGGCCCTGGCTGCGTTCACACGTGCTTTACTTAGTTGACCCAATTTCTTGGGCTGTGAAATCTGATCAGCCATCCCAGCTGGGTTTGGGGCAGATGGCAGGCTAAAAAGAGGATGGGCAATGGGGGTAGGCTAGTGTGTTGTGTTACCACCAACTGGTTTAATTTAACTATGGTTAAAACCATGGTTATATCTGTGGTTTAATGTCTTCTCCAAGCTTAATCATTGGAAACGTGTGGATTTGTGTATGGTATAAATCCAACTAATGGTGGCTTATTTAGCAAATTAGGACAAATGCTGGCTTGGAGCAATGGGGGGAGCCTCTAGGTGTCGTCTTGGGTTCAGTCCCAGGCATCACCCAATGGCTGGATTCTCAGAAGGCTAAAATCATTTTTTAAAATCAAAATTTTTAAAAAAGAGTTAAAATCCAACCTAGTTTTATCTACCAGAATATGCCAAAGAAACCGTGACTGTGTTTTGTGAACCCGGTCAGCCTGAGAAAGCTCCTTGTTTCATCTCCTATCCACCAGAGTTGACAACTTTGGGGGTAATAGAGTACACTCCCCATCATCCACAACCCCAAACAGCTATGCTTTACAGGGTTTTTAATGATCTCCGGGAGCTTCAGTCCATCTTTCCATGACTTCGAACCCTTTGTTCGAAGGGTGTGTTCCTTTGTTGCTAAACTACATCTCCCAGCATCCTTTGCTATGAGCATCCAGGCCAGGGTTCCTGATCAGTGTCAGCTGGGGAATTCTGGGAGTTGAAGTCCACACATCTGAAACATGCCAAGGTTGAGAAACACTGTATTAAAGTGTTTAACTTTAATAAAGTTAACACTATACATATTAAATTATTGTTGCTGGTGGTTTTCTCGGGGTGGGTGGCTGGGTTTTAATATATATAATTATTGTTTATATATATTTTTATATACATATATATTATATATAATTATTGTGCCATAATCTTTTGGGACACCCTTTGCAAGTAATTTCTGGCTTTAAAATGCCCTCTGTTCTTAAATTTGGGGGGGGGGAGCACATTTTTGCAGATAATGGAAAGATTTGGACCCCAAGTATTATAAGCTTTCAGATGACCTAATAAAGATCTTGCCTAAATTGGGTGTGTGTGGGGTCCCCACAAGTCAGTCATCCCCAAGAATAACACACCCTGCCTTATTGCTGACCTCCTGCATATTTAAATCTATTTAAAAAGGCGAAGACACCCTTTTGTCTTGCTAAGTAGTTCCCAGCTTCCTTATCTGCTTTTTCATTGTCCTAGCTTCGAGGAACACAAATAATTTACAAATGGTTTAGCAACAGCTGCTGGTGGGGGAGAGCCTCAAGGAAGGGGCTGAAATGCTAATCATGAAACTGATGAGGTTCAAGGGAAATAATGTCCCCCCACCCTTCCTTTAAGCAGAAGAAATGATCACGATCCTTGAAAAAGGAAGAAACCATCCCATTTTAAACATTAATATTTTTGATTCTGGCGTCTAATGAGATTTCTTTTACTGGGAGAGTCAACTGATTGGTGAGATCACAGGTCTGGCTATGTTAGCACATGGATTTGACAAGCCACCATCTTATTCCCATCAAAGGGGTGCATAAAATGAAATTAGGATTAAATACAGCATATTTTAATAAATAAAACCATCCCTGAGCAAGGGGTGGCCCCACTAGACGTTATCCTAAACCAGTATTTCTCAACCGTAGCAACTTGAAGATGGGTGGACTTCAACTCCCAGAATTCCCCAGCCAGAAATTCTGGGAATTGAAGTCCACCCATCTTCAAGTTGCCAAGGTTGAGAAACACTGCTGTAGATATAAATGAAGTCAAAAAATAATAAAAGGAAGCCAGCAGCAAACCCACACCAGCTTTACTCATTCACTAAACCATAATTGTACATTTATGGTTTGCTTTTGGCCTAACATGGCTTTATTTAACAATCGTCGTTAATGCAAATCTCAGCTTTCTGTGATGGATGAATAAAGTCACGCAGCCTAACCCGAGGAAAAGCAATATTTCAGGTTTTCCTACGGAGCTGCGTTTGTAGCCCGGTGGAATAGTTTCATTTTGCTCCTCGTGGGAATCCTGTTGCTCTTCTGGTTCGAGAGCAAAGCGGGACGTTTTGCAAAAGCGCAACAGCCTCTCGCTTTGCAGACCTGACTTCGTGACTTCCAGGCAAGTGTTTTGAGCTGGGGATGGGGGGAGATGTGGAGTTTGGGGCGTGTGGTTGATCCTTTCTCTCTCTTGCCGGGATATTGTTTGTAGCATATTTTAATTAATGAATTAATGATCTATTTAAAATGTTCATTTTATTTTTACTGTACACCGCCCAGAGTCACTCCACAGTGAGATGGGCGGTGACAAATTTGAAATCTAAATAAATAAATAAATATAAATGCTCCTGTTTTCCTTCTTTTTTAGCTGACCGGAAGCTTCCAGACGTTTGCAAGGCGGCCGAGACAGAATTCCTTCGCCGCGCCTGACGGTCTGATGCTTCGGCGGCAGCCATTTTAACCTGCTCTTGGCGGTGGGTGTGCAAGGCCGGCCGAACTTCAGCCAAATGGCGAGGGCCCGGCTGCGGAAGGAGAAAGGGCGCTCCCGGCCCGGGCCGGAGAAGAAGATGGAGCCGGCCAAGAGACGTGGGCTACGGGGCAGCACTCAAAGATTGCAAGCTGAGCTCGACTTGGGAACAGGCCCCCAGGCCTCTCCTGCACCCCACGCTGGAGGGACAGGGGGGTTCCTGGACGTGCCACCCCAGCAAGAGGTCCCCTCCCAGCTGGACCCAAGCGTGCTTCATCTGTGGGAAACGCAGTTCCAGGAGTTCCTGAAAGACTCTGTCTTCGAGCAGCGGCTGCTGGAGGAGCTGAGCCCCTGGGAGGACCCCAGGGCCTTCCTGGCCTCCTTTGAGAAAGTGGCCGTGGCCTGCCGCTGGCCGAGAAAAGAGTGGGTGACGCGGCTGCTGCCGGCTCTCAGCGAGGAGGCCGAGAAGGCCTTTGTCAGGCTGGCGGCCGAGGATCGGGAAGACTTCTGGAAGGTGAAGGCGGCCATCCTGCGCCGGGAGTCCACCGCCCGGGAGAAGCAGCGTCAAGAGTTCCGCCGGTTCTGCTACCAGGAAGCCAACGGCCCGCGGGAAGTCCTCGCCCGGCTCCAGGGGCTGTTATGCCAGTGGCTGCGTGCCGAGAGGAGCAGCAAAGAGCAGATTCTGGAGCTCCTGCTTCTAGAACAGTTCCTGAACATCCTGCCGCGGGAAATGCAGAACTGGGTCAAGGAACGCGCCCCGGAGACGTGTGTGGAAGCTGTGACTCTGGCAGAGGACTTTTTGAGACGGCTCCAAGCGGCCGAAAGGAGGGGAGAGCAGGTGAGAAACCCCTCTTTCCCCTGGTTAGTTGTAGAAGTGCTGTACAGGTAGTCCTCACTTAACGACCACAATTGGGGCCGGCAACTCTTGCCAAGCAACATGGTCATTAAGCGAGACATCATGTGACTGCAACTTGTGATTTTACTTCTCCATTGACTCTCCTTGTTGGAAGCCAGCCATGAAGCGCACAAACGGTGATCATGTGACTGCAGGGACGCTGCGACGGTCGTAAATGCGAGGACCGGTCGTAAATGCGAGGACCGGTCGTATAGTTACTTTTTCAGTGCGGTCATAATTTCGAAAGATCACTAAACAGGGCAGTTGGGCAGTCGTTAACCAAGGATTACCTGTACAGCTAGGACACAATTAATGCAAGTTTGAATTGTGTGATATCTGGTCTAGTGCAAATTGTTAAATTGGTACTAGGTCACATTTAATACGATCCAAAATTCAGTTAATGCGAGGCTAGTGCGTGTGTTGTGGCTTTAGACATTGCTAATTTGTGTGTGTGCAAAATGGAGAAAAGGAAGATTCTGTCAGAGGAAAAGAGTACAAGCTCAAAAAAGAAGAGCCTTGTTATTACATTAGAATAAAAATTTGACGCAATTGAACGACATGAATGCGGTCATAACAACGCTAAAATAGAATGAGATGATGGAATGCCTGAATCTATGGTACACAATATTACAAAACACGCAGGGGAAATAAAAAGGCAAAGGTACATCAGCTTTTTGTGGTTTGCAAACATCTACGAGGAATAGAAGTTTACAATAATAGAAAAGCAGAACATCTTTTAATGTGATGGAATGGAATTATGAAGGCCAGGCTCAGGGAGATAAACATTTTCTTAGATCGCCAGAAGAGCGTGGGAGGAACAAGAGGATGAGACTGGCACCTCCCTGAGGAATTCACACTGTTGTGGCTGACTTTGGGAGTTGGGGTTTCAGTCTGGGAAGATTGATGTCAGGCCTAGCCCAAGGAACTCCAAGAGACCATGCAAATTCAGTCCAGGTATGTTTATTACTTACAACCTCTAGCAAGAATCTTCCCAGACTAAAACCCCAGTCCCCAAAGTCCTCCAGCCACAACAGTGTGAATTCCTCAGGGAGGTGCCAGTCTCATCCTCTTGTTCCTCCCACGCTCTTCTGGCGATCTAAGAAAATGTTTATCTCCCTGAGCCTGGCCTTCATAATTCCATTCCATCACATCTAACTATGGATTGCGGATTGCCATCAATATTAATATTTCATTAATATGCATATAAAAATTTATGTTCAAAAATTTGTATTGCCTATTTCAGTGAAGCTGGAACTGATTACCACACTTTCCATAGAAATATCACTTTGAATAGTGCAAATTTGAATAATACGGCCGTTTCATGGGATTCATTATCTGCACTGATCAAGGCCGAGCTGTATAGGTTAGGCCTTGCCAGAAATGGCCAAACATCTGGAATGATGGCCATATTTGGAATTGGAGAATATAGCAGGAGAGCTTCGAGAACCACTACTGTGTTAAATATACCCATTTACCAGAAGGCAACACAGTGATTGATCCTGGGCCAGCCTTTCCAGCTTCCAGGGACTTTTACCTGTATTTTTCCCCCGGGTGGCTTTCCAGCCAAACCCTGGGTTGCGTCTACCTAAAAGTCATAGATGTCTGCAAAGAGGTACAAAGGATGAAATACATAGCTTTACATTTCAAGGCCAAGTTTCCTGGGAATTCTGCGCTTTGCAATTCCAACCCCTTGAAAGCGTATCTGATTAAGGAAAGCAGAGTTAGGAAAGGTGCGGAGAAGAGCTTCTAAAATGATCCAGGGCCTGGAACAGAGAAAGTTTGTTCAGTGGGTGGCTGTCACTTCCTCTTGAGGTAGTGAGTTCTACCATTTAACTCAGGGCTGCGTGCAGCCGTAACTTCCTATTCTCTGTGCAAACTTCCCAAAGTGGAGTTTTGTCAGCGGACACCATTGGATCCTAACATTATAAAAGGATCAAGCTTTAATATGACTCTTTCGTATTCATTCATACTTTAATTCAAACCACACACATCCCAGCTGAAAAAACAGCCATCTCAGCACAGGATTCCTGCTGATTCATTAGCAAACACAATACACGAAGATGGCAGGCTTTAGGAGTCTCCTGAAGCTTTCCGGCCTGGCGTTCCCCTCACACCCCCCAAGAAGGATCATACTGGTTTCCTTTTCTGCACCTTGCCTAGCTCTGATCCCTGCGAGAAGATCCAATTCAGCCTGGGCTTAGATGCTTTCGATGGAAGACAAGCAGTTTCCGGCACTACCGGGCTTCCTTCTTATGTCTGAAGCATCTCCTGTTCCCAGATTCATCAAGATCTCCTTCATGGCATCTGTTTTTTTCCCATTTTAGGAGCCAGAAGGGCCAGAGCCTCAGCCAGAGACGGCATCAACGCAGGCACCAGCCAAAACAGAGAGTGAGCAGCAAATAGAGCCATCGCTGCAACCCAATGCAGGTAAGAAGCTTCTTACTATTTCTTAAATGCAGCAGTTACTATCCTGTTGTCTGAAATACGGGAGCGTCCCACTTGCTTGGAAGAGAAAGTTCTTTGCAATCGTGAACTCTCACTACGGTGGCTGGCAGCTGCCGGCGGTCATGGCTGCTGAAATTAAAAAATGAGATACCGGGTTTGGAAAGGTAAGAGTCTGGAACAGCCTTGGAGGAAAGGTGAGGTAGAAAAAGCAGAGCAAAGCCTCCCCCCAGTACTCCAGATTTAGAGAAGATCACTTTAGCTGGCCTGCTAAAGCCAAATTTTATACATGTTGGCTTTCAGTTTGGGCTGGATACGGTCTGATGTAGAACAGGGCATGTGCAGGGCATGAGAAAATACATTAAAAAGCTCCTGTTGAGGGCTCCAAACTTGGATTCAGCCCTTTGTCAGCCCTTTGAGGTAGTCTGGACAGGAAACCAACACCAGGAGTACTAACACTACCTTTCTTGTAGGGTTACAGTAACAGAATCTTGCAAGTCTGAAAGCCCTTCTCCCCTCCCCTGCCTTTACTTTCCAGGGAACTAGGGAGGGTCCCTTCTGAAATGCTTCCCACGCCCTCTTTCCTTCTGTGGGCTGAGAAGTCTCTTATCTGACTGTTGTCCTGGCTGTGACTCTTCCTCCTGTCTCCCAGGGTCATTCTCACAGCCCATTACGCCCTTGGGTGTTAAGCTTGAAGCTCAGTATTCCATACTGGGAACATTCCTGCTCTTCCTTCCAGGAGGTTACAAGCAGTCCAGTGTGAGCAAGGAGGAAAAACTCGAAGGGGGCCATTACGGGGAAGTGGAACTCCCAGCGGGACTCCCTGGAAGAGCCAACACAGCGTCCCCTTATTGCTGGAAGCAAGGAAGCGGCAACCTCCATGAGCGCCGTTATCCCAAAAGGCTGCGGAAAAGCCATCCGCCAGTCCGGGCGGAGATGCTGTCTCCTCCCCCCAAGGTGAAACCTCCGTTGAAGGAGCAAGCCTCCCTTGCTCCAAAGAGCCCCAAGGACCAAATCAAGCACTGCGAGAAGTGTGGCAGAAATTTCAACGGGACGGCCAGTTTCCTCCGGCATCACATGCGGCACACCGGGGAGAAACGCTACGAGTGCTGTTTTTGCGAGAGAGGGTTCTGCTGGAGGTCCGACCTGGTCCGCCACGAATGCCAACATACCGGGAAGAAGCCGCACGAGTGCTCCTACTGCGGGGAAGGCTTTGATCGCAAGTGGAAACGAGAAAAGCATCAGCAGGTCCATCTGCAGAGCAAGATGAATCTCTGACTGGGGTGGTCAAGAAGAGCAACAGCAACAAAAATTTTGCAGATTTGAATTCAAACAGGAATTGGCAATGTCATCTCGTCCAG
This sequence comes from Python bivittatus, assembly GCF_059951505.1. Taxonomy (NCBI): domain Eukaryota; kingdom Metazoa; phylum Chordata; class Lepidosauria; order Squamata; family Pythonidae; genus Python; species Python bivittatus. The sequence continues at coordinate 1,964,996 of NW_028277111.1, read as the reverse complement.
CTTCTTGGCTGTGCCCTTCTCTGAAATAAAAAAGAGAAAAGGGCCCCACGCCAGAAATCGCCAACTCTTCTGAGATTTCAGCAATCTCTCTCTTACTCAGGAGAATACTGAAAGGTCATGAGATTTCAACTGTATAAATATCTTTTTCTTGAACCAGGGAGAAGCTGGAGGCTGTATTTTATCACACCGTACATATGTGATCCAACAGCTGATGGCGCTTGTCGCTGACCCCTGGTGTGGAACACATGCATTGATTTTTATCCTGCGCAAAATTGGCCTACTTTATATTTTTTTTAAATGCTTTTTATTGGGTTAGCTTTTAAATGCTTTTAAAAAGCCAACAAGACACGTTTGCATTGCGATCAAGCACAAACAAACTTCCCAGTTGCTTTTGTGCTCCTACATTTGTTGCCAGAAATGACTACTGGAACTGTCAATCTGCTGATGCATGTGTCATGAGATCAGCAAAAGCTTTGGGACTCTTGTTGCAGCTTAATATATATATATATATATATATATATATATATATATATATATATATTCTCCCTCCTCCTGAGATCTTCCACAAGCTACTTTCTTTACAGTTAATGCTGCTTGTGTAAGTACATAGTTTCACATGCAGCTGGTTGAGCGGGACCTGCCTATTATCCAGGCAAAAGGAAAGAAAAACTCGATTCTCTTAATAGCATCACCAGTCTTTTTCCCAATCTTTTGCCCCCTGCACACGGTAGCTTTCAGCTCCCCAAATGGCTACCCAGCGTGGCTTGTGGGATTTGGGGAGTTGAAACCTATCGGCTGAGTGCCACCTAGGCTAAAGAATAGCAAAGCAGGGGTTTAAAAGGTGTGAAGCTCTTTAGAGATATCAAAATGTTTCACGACCCAGGGTGGTTTCATCCTTTTAGGCGAGCAGTTCCAAAACAATGTTTAAAACCAAGCTTTTTTTCTTTTTAAATGGAGCAGGGCCAGCAGTCACCTTCTCTGTCACTGATCATTCATGTTTCCCCAGCCACCCAAAATTAGCAAAGAAAATGGCATATTTTATGGGATTGAGTATCATTGTAGCATCTCAAATCAGAGGGATTGGATACAGGAAAATATCTGTGTTTTGTGGGACACAGTGGGTTAAAGTTTGGGAACCAGTAAGCGATAATATTTTTTTGCAAACTTTTGTGATGTTTCTGTTTCACGCATTTAAGATAACTTGTGTAATACCTTCTCAAAGAGCAGGAGAACAGCTGTTAAAATGTTGATAGCCATTTTGAGCCTTTGCAGAAGTCCTAAAGGGAAGAAAGAAATGTACGGTGAGAATCTACCAGTTCAGGTCACAAATACGGGAGACTTTTTATAAATGTTCTCCTGCTTAAAAATATCCACAGTGCCTTCTGAAATGGCATCTCTTGTCTTGCTCAAGTCTTGAGGAAATTTGCAATGCATGCAAATGGAAAGAATATCTGTTCCCAAAGTTTGTACTGTTGGCATTAGACAAAATTGTATTTTTCTCTGTTTTTTAAAGCCTCCCTAATGTTCTCTGTGCAGTACAAATGCTGTTTTCAAACTGAATGTCATCAGTGTCTCACTGCTACTTGAAGAAATGCTTCTGGCTTTCACTTAATCAGCTCCGTTAAAATGCTATATTGAATGCTGACTTGCTTTTCTCTAAGACAAAAGTTAGTAGATTTTGAGTCTGTTGATTAACCAGTGTTCAGTTCTTGTGCTATTTCACAGGGTTTTTTTTCAACAGTTAAGATTTTATAGTATCGACTGAAAATGTCACCATTTTATAGATAAATATAGATGATGTGTTATCTTAAAAGTTAAAATAAAGTTTTCTAAATATCCTCCAGGATGCTTGTAAGGAAAATATTTTATTTTACTAAGATTTAGTCTTGCTCAGTGAGGTTGCAATTTTTTAAAAGTTTTTTTTCCCTTCTATCTTGGCTGCTGATTCCAAGTATGCCTGGTGTTTGGGCTATGGAACAGAGCAGAAAATTAGCAAGAGTTTCTAACTTACTAGCAATGAGAAATTTCTCTTCTCCATTCTCCAACTGTGCTCCCCAGATCAGCTTTCTATTACTTAATGCCTCCCAAGCATGAACTACAGGTACAAAAATTGAAGGAGACGGGATCAGAAAGTCTTCTAGCGGACACCTCTATAGCATTAAGTTCTATGCAACACTGAAAGGCTTAACTCATATACCATGAAAAGCAAGGTTTGCTCACCGTGGATTATTTTAAAAAGTACAGTTGGCTGGGGTTCATGTTTGAAGTTAAGGCATCAGTAAGCGAATTGGTTCTGATGTAGCATCCTGTGCAATCCCAGCTAATTCTGGGTTGTTTGGGGTTAAATGATGGCTTAGTGCAATATGGGAAACCGGTGAATACTTTAATTTCCTTCAGTCCAATTGATTGATTAATTATGTGCCATCAAGTTGTTTTCAACTCCTAGCAACCCCATAGATTGTCCAATTAATCACAGCAAAATGCTTGGTCTGATTTCTGATCTAAAGCTTGTAGGTTTGAAGTTTCCTTTCTTTTCGATCCACTAGGAGCCGGGGGGTGTTGGATAATTTCAAAGCCTCCTTAGGGCTGAACACGTGCAGCCCTATCAGGTTTTGACAAATTTAATTTGAAATTATTGCAAAAGATACAATCTATTAGCTGTTCAGCTAGAATAATTCAAATGGGGTTAGAATTTGATTTATTTAATTGTTCTGGCCTGCCGGAATTTGAATAGTGTGGCCTCTGGCTAAATCCCTAGCAGATCCCCAGCCTTAAAAAACAATTGCCCACCAAGATAAGGTTAGATTCCTCCTCTAGGGCTGGACTCATAAGCTCCTTGGGGGACTTTAGGTCAGTTTCTCCCTCTCTGAGCCTACCCTCCCTTGCAGGGTTGTTGTGAAGAAAAATAGAAAGTGTTCGATATGCCACTTTGAGCTCTTGAAGGAAAGGCAAGAAATCATGAATGTAAAATTTCCTTTTCACAAAGAGAAGCCATGCAGCTTCCAGTCTCAAAGAGTTTTCTGAACCAACAAATAAATATAAACAATGTATGTAAGACTTTCCTTTTGTAAAGAAAAATGCAAATTCCAGCCCCCAAAGGTATTCTGTCCCAGGAGCCCTGGGTTCAAGTCCTGGCTTGAATCATGTCACTCTCAGCCAGCCCAGGATAGTTAAGATAAAAATGGAGGTGACCTTTCTCTGTGCTACCTTTCCTTTAGAGGAAATGTGAGACATCCCCATGAGAAATAAAAACCGAACAATTGCATTGCAGACGCTTTCTGCACCGGCACCTTTAGGGTTAACATGGACACAGCTGGATACCTAGAGGGATGCAGTAGGAAATGTTGAGCTGATGGAAGAGGAGGAAAGCAGAGTCAATGCCCGGTTTCTATTGCCCGCCTCCCTGCTCTCTCCCCCCACCACCATGGCACCCCCCAACTTCATATTTCCTGGCTGGAGAAAAAAGGCACTGCACATTTTCTTTCCAAGATGGATGGGGAGGCTGGGTGGGATGTTCAAGGCAGTGGGTTGCTTGATGGGCAAGACCTAAAGTGCCCGATCAAAAGAATTTTGCACGCTTGAAAGGTGCAAAAACCCCTTTGGCGTGTGGCTATCCAGTGCAGTGAGCCGCCAAACCTGCAGAGGGGAGCATCTCCCTGGGCAGTGAAGTGTCAAGAGGGTCTGGGCCAGCCCCAGACAACCAGCCGGGCCACGTGAGCTCTCTTGGACAGGAAAAGGCAGGAAAGGTTTCCAGATTCAGCACCAGCTGCTGAGCCCAAGAGCTGGTGTGACTCTGAGCTCCCTCCATCGCCTCCTGGCTCCCTCCATCGCCTCCTGGCCCCCTCCTGTGCTTCCTGGCTCCTGATCACCTAGAGGAGACCCCCTTTTGCTATCCAACCGGTGCATGTCATTCAGTACGTCCTTGCCTAAAATCTAACTTCCCTTGAATCTGTTGGGCCCTGCAGAGCTGAGAAGGAAGACCCTGGTCCTCTCCCGCTGCCAAAAGATCCAACCACCACCTGTTCTTGGCAAGATCACGGGAAATGGCCCTGGAGCTGCAAGACCCAGGGTTGAATGGCCAGGCGGAGTTCAGGCAAGGGAGGAGGCCAGGCGTGGGACGGGGGCAAGGAAAGGGGGGTGGGGGAAAGAAAGAAGAAGACCCTCCTGGGGACGCCGGAGGGAGAATGGAATTCCCACCATGGGAGGAACTGCAGCAGGTCAAGCAGGAGCCAGAAGAGCAGCTGTCCCAGAGCTGGAAGATGCAGTGGCCGGAGCTGCTGAGGACGGCAGAGTCCCCACCCAGCCCCAGGGGGGCCCACCCCTTGCCTGAGGAGCCCTGGCCGTGGGACGATGCCAGGGCCTTCCTGGGCTCCTTCGAGCAGGTGGCCCAGGCCTGCCAGTGGCCCAGGGAGGAGTGGGCCTCCCAGCTGCTGCCCGCCCTCCGAGGAGAAGCTGAGCAAGCTTATCACGGGCTGGCAAGGCCGGACCAAGAGGATTATGGGAAAGTGAAGGCAGCCATCTTGCGCAGGGACACCCTGAGCCGGGAGAAGCAGCGCCAGCACTTCCGGCGTTTCCGCTACCAGGAGGCCGAGGGCCCGCACGGGGCCTACAGCCGGCTGCAGGCGCTTTGCCACCAGTGGCTGAAGGTGGAGAGGCTCTCCAAGGGGCAGATCCTGGAGAATCTGGTGCTGGAGCAGCTGCTGGCCGTCCTGCCCCCCAAAATGCAGGGCTGGGTGAGGGAGCAGGGTCCCGAGAGCTGCTCCCAGGCGGTGGCCCTGGCCGAGGAATATCAGAAGGGGCAGCAGGACGCCAAGGCACAGGAACAGCAGGTGGGAGCGTGGCATCGTGGTGCCCAGGGTTGCCCTGAACAAACAGGGATTACTCCAAGGTCAGAACGAGGCATCTGAGGCTAGCTGGGGCCAAGAGTAGCCGACATCTTCACGGAGCCTTCTTTAACAAGATTGATGAAAGTAGGGGAGTTACAAGAGCAACTGACCCACACTGGTTCCAACTTCAAACCAAGTTATCCCCAGAATGTTTGAGAGTGGGCGCTTCCACACAGCATCCCCGTGGCCCCTTGGAATCTTCCCCATAGATTTCATTATACAGGGAGTCCCCAGTTTAAGAACAAGTTCTGTTCCCAAGATCTGTCCTTAAGTCAAATTTGTATATAAGCTGGAACAGTATTATTGTATAATACTGTATAAGTAGTACTGTGTAATGAACTTGAAGCATTGTGTATTTAACTCAAATCATGGTGTATTTAAGTCGAATTTTGCTACAATAGGCTCCGTTCTTAACTATGAGTCGTCCTTAAACCAGGCATTCTTAACCCGGGGACTACCTGTATATCCATCTTCCTCTCATGATAAACTCCAACTTTGGGTGGGGCCCCATGAAGGCTTAGCAGGCAGTGGCCTTGGCGGAAGATTTCCTGGAAAAGCAGCCGCTGCGTGAGACACAGAAGGAGCAGGTAACAAAGGGGATTTAGGTGCTGTTTTAACTGTGGCAACGTACATGGCTTTGCGCCCTCCTGGTGAGTTGAATTGTCATTCCCGTGTTGCTCAACTAGCATGACCATCAGGCCCGGTCACTGGAAATGCTAAGGCTGATAGAAGTCATAGTTGTGGCCTCCTTCAAACACGTTCTGGAAAGTGCTTTGGACCTGGGGCAAGGAAAAGTTCAGCATCTCTTGGCAGCTAGAAATTCAAGCAGCCCCTCTTTTTTCAGACGTCCGCACAAGCCTGAAAAATGAAGCTGCTGGTTTCAGGATCCGGCAGGCTGCTTTAATGAGCAGAAAGAGGTGCTGGGTCTTGTGAATAGCACTTTTTATCTTTTCAGCAGCCCCCTCATATTGTTGGCTCGTTGTCAGCTGGTGATCTCCAGCCTTGCACCAATCGAGCCGCTCTTTGACGCAGCACAAACCATCCAGTTGTGGATTATTCAATCAACCATCATTGAGCAAACCCTGAATGAGTGTGTTGTGTGAACTGAGTCTTCGGTTGCCTTCTCACAACGGGCTCCACTCAGTTTGCACGGCACCTTAACCCAGTTCTGGGCTTTCATCTCTTGTCCATACTTAAAAGAGGCAGCAGTGGGGACTTTTGGAAAATGGGAATTTTCAACAAACATTTAGTATAAGTTTCAGCTTCCCAAATGCCCAACATTAAGCCACGAAGCTTTCGTAGAATTCAAGATGCAACGCTATGTGTGTGCATGTACAAAAGGGTGTGGTTATCTAATGATGACCCTGCATGGTTGTTAGCAGATTTTAAAGTTTGCATTACAAGCAGAGGAAGTGGATTCCAGCCCCCCACTCAAAATATGTCACTGAAAAGCTGCTCACTTTTAGACCAGGTAGACACCTTGAACCTATAGATGCTAATGTTCTCCAATGTACCTTCCTTGATGCCCCCTCTCCCATCTGTTTTTTAAAAAATATTAATTTAATTTATAAAAAGTTAAATAGGAATCTGGCATCCTCTAAAGCGAGCACTGTCTTCCTTTGCTATGGCGCTTTTGAGCATACAAAAGCCCCACCGGGATAGCAAATTTTATTTTGGGGAGGTTTGTGTTCTGCTCTATGGGAGTTTTGTGACTGGCCCCACCCATCACAGCAGCCATTTTGTGAGCGCGCCTGCAACAGGTCCTCGCCATTCTGAAAGTGCTGCTGGACCCCAAAGTACAGAATGGCTAGATTGCATCTTTTCAATCTTACAGAGGCTAGGATCCTTTGAGGAGCAGGCCGCAGGCTCCTCCGACGTCAAGCAGATGCGGGTGGATATGGAAGGTGGGCTTACCTGCCAAGAAGTCAAAATGGAGAGCACTGAAGAGGCAAGCCTAGTAGGTACGGTTTCATCACACTCGGATCTCCTCCTTTCCGTCTTGTTCGTGCTGTTTAATTCCATGGTGACTTTTGCAGTCCAAGCAAGAAACATGAATTGGGACAGGCCTTACAGCAGGGTTTCTCAACCTTGAAGAGGTGTGGACTTCAACTCCCAGAATTCCCCAGCCAGCATGGCTGGCTGGGGAATTCTGGGAGTTGAAGTCCATGCCTCTTCCAAGTCGCCCAGGTTGAGAAACCCTGCATTATAGTGAAAGACATACAGTACAGTATACACGTTCCTTTCCCCCCAACGCAGAATGAATGTGTATGTGGGCAATTTTTATTTTATTTCAAGGGGGAGCCAGAGTTTTTCATAACATGTCATATTCCCTATTTTTAGACGGTAGCGAGCAAATGCAACTGTTCGCAAACTGTTCAATTCACCAGTCTGCTGCTACAGAGCAGAAGTGAATTTATTTCAGGGAAGCAGGATTATTCTTGACTAATGACGGTCTCTCGCTCCCGAGGGATCAGCGGATGGAAATTGCAGGGAAAAAGATTTGGACGACACAGGAAGAGGCTTTTCTAGAGGCAAAACGGGCTTGAGGGCGCAGCAGCTGTTTTTCACTGGAGGCATTGATGCGTAGGGTGCTTAGCGGAACAAGGGGTCAGACTAGAGCACCTCCAAGACCCCTCCTTTTCTGAAATGTAGTGCTCCCCATTCTGGCACACTGAGGCTTTTCTCTATCTCAACAGCCAGCAGGGAGCTGAGCCAGAAGGAACAGCATCCCACTCGGTGGGAAAATGTGGAAAAAGCAGGAGGACCCCAGATGACCCTGGCACCCGTGGAGTGGAATTTCTCTCCACGTTGGGAGATGGGAGAAGCCAATGAGCCAGTGCTGGGCAGGGCAGAGGGCCACGAGGCAGAGGGCCGAACAGAGGCGCGCCATCCAAGGGAGCTCTTTCTTGACAAACCCCACGAAGCCGCACCGCTTCACCCCACTGTTCACAAGGACAAGGGGAAAAATATCTGCTCAGACTGCGGGAAGAGTTTCAAGTGGAACTCGCGGCTCGTCACTCACCGGAGGCTGCACACCGGGGAGAAGCCGTACCAGTGCTCCCTCTGCGGCAAATGCTTCCGGAGGAACGCGCATCTGGGTCAGCATCACCGCGTCCACACCGGCGAGAAGCCCTACGAATGTCCCAACTGTGGGAAGAGCTTCAATGACAAATCCACCTTCCTCAAACACCAGAGGACTCACACGGGAGACAAGCCGTATAAGTGCTCCCACTGCGGGAAGCGGTTTATCCAGAGCTCCCATCTTTCTCGGCATCAGAGGACCCACACGGGAGAGAAACTCTGACAAGGGGAGCAGCTTCAGGGGTGAGCCAGATCTAGCAGATTGGACAAGACTGATGCAGTGTCAGTGATGCAGGAGAAAGTGAAACAGTGATGGAGGGGGAAAAGATTATTTTCCTGAAGAATAAGTGCCATTCTCTCCCACCAAACATTTCCTTTTTTGATGTTTTCATTTTTTTCCCACTCAGATATTCACACTCCGTTTTCCACAACTCATTAGACTTAAAACCACCCTCATACAGGGGGGTTTAAAAATGAGGAACTTTTTAAACCTTAAACCTTAAACTTTAAACGACGCTGCTCACGGTTAGCTTCTTTATTGGTTAGACTTATATCCCTTCCTTTCCTGTTCACGGTGGGGTACATGGCGCTCCCTTTCAAATTTTTCCTGCAACACTCGGTGAGGCAGGAGGGTGGGGAGAGAGGGTCACACCCAGAGTCCCCCAAGGTAGCTTCCATGGGTGAGGGGAGACTGGAACCCAGATCCCCCCATGTCTAGTCTAGCACCTTCCCTGCTACCCCATTCCTGAGAGGGAGGGACCACCAAAATCTGTCACAGGTTTGGGGCCAAGGGGGGACCAGAAATTGGGTCTCCCCACTCCTAGTCCAGTACCTTCCCCACTAGCCCACACTGGTTACCTGGGGTTCTTTTCAAGTGCAAAAGTGACGGGTAGCGCTCAGGTGACCAGCAAAACTATCATTTGTTTGTTCAATTTATATAGCCGCCCATCTCATGTAAGTGACGCTGGGTGGCTCACAAAATTAAAACCGCAACAGAACATAATAACGCATACAAATAACTGTAAAACTATAGTAAAACCAAATTCATCACCAGAAAAAACATAATCAGCAGCATTTATAATCTGTCCACTCACCCATCCATCACAGGCATCATGCACGCGCCACATCATGCCCAGATCCCCAGGCATGATGCCAAAACCAAGTCTTCAGCGCTTCCCGGAAGGCAAGTAGGGTGGGAGCCAATCTAACCTCTGGGGGGGACGATGTTCCACAGAGTGGGCACCATGTAGTCCAGACAAGAAGCACCAGCCGTGAGTACTAACACTACCTTTATCGTAAGGTAACTGTAACAGAATCTTGCAAGTCTGAAAGTACATCTCTCCCCCTTGCCTTTACAGCCCAAGGACTAGGAGGGTCCCTTCTGAGTCGGTTGCCACGTCCCCATTCCTGTGGGCTCAGCTGCTGCTTATCTGGCCCTTGCCTAGACTGCTGCTCCTCTTCCTCCTCCTCCCGCCTCTCAAGGATATTCTCACAGACCGTTACATCAGGGTTCCTCAACCTCGGCAACTTTAAGATGGGTGGACTTCAACTCCCAGAATTCCCCATGGCTGGCTGGGGAATCCTGGGAGTTGAAGTCCACACATCTGAAAGTTGCCAAGGTTGAGAAACACTGGTATAAATAGTATTGTGTAATTAACTCAAATCATTGTATATTTAACTCGAATTTTGCTACAATAGGCTCCGTTCTTAACTATGGGTTATCCTTAACTGGGCGTTCTTAACCCGGGGACTACTGTAATTGCGATTGGGAGAAAAATGCACATATTTATTGTAGAGGTTACCGAAACTGTGTAGGGAGGGTCTCCAAAAACATGGTATATAAAATATGAAATAAAGAAGTAGGTAAGTCGGAAAGTTCCAGCTGTGCCCTGATGTTCCTCAGCATCAAACTTTGCACAACACGGATGCACGTGTGAATTGTATGTATAAAATACACACGACTAAACAGGCATGGGTGTGGCTGGCACCTTGATGATGCTCCCTGAGTGACTGCCAATCATTCTGGGATCTATTTATTTTCTATTTATTAATAGTAGATTGTAATTTTGTAATTTTAATTAATTTTAACTCTCTTGTCAACTGCCCAGAGTCGTTTCAACAAGATGGGTGGTGAGAAATTTGACATATAAATAAATAAATAAATATAACAAATAAATAAATATCCTAAATCAGGGGATCGTAGGTCATTTTTTGAGGGTTCTTTGAGGGCATTTGCTCTGCATAACAACCCCCCCTTTTTTTTTCTTTTTTGCAAATACAGTTGATCACCACTGCAATCCACCAAGAACCCAGTCAAAAGGGGTGCGAATCCCAGGAAAACGTGTACATGAAGCCACTCGGAAAAGTGAAGAGGAGAAGAAATACCTGGGAAAAAAGTATTCCTGCTTTAAATTACCTGGTGCTTTCTGGCAACATTCATATCAAATGTTAAACTTGAGAAACGTGTGCCCAGATTAGGGCCCAAGGGGGGTGTAGCCTGTTGTGGGAACCCAGCCAAACTGTGCCAGCATCTTTAGGTCCCTGGGCAGGTTGGAAGATCTTCAGCGGTCCTTAGCAGCCCCCTTCCCCAAATCAATCCAGAATGGATGGTCCAGCTCCTGAGAAGCTCCTGGCGTGTCCTAAACCTTGAAAGTGGCACTTTAAAGATAATGATGCGTTCCGCTGACTGTCTTGAGAGTTCATATAGAAAAAAATCAGAAATGCTGGGCGGGGAGAGTCTGTGTCTCTCACCTACACTGTACTCCTGGATACTCTCTATCCCATCACTTTTTTTTTAGGAAAGATTCTTTGAGTAATAAAAGATAATCAGGAAGCTGGGATGTTGGACTGTTAAGTATAACACTGCCTTCTAGTATCGTCAGGGGTGCCCACAAGGTGTGGTCAAAAAGTCAAGATGGCGGGCCCAACAGTGTAACTGAAGCAATGCACCTAAAAAACAGGCAGATCTTCAGCTGCACTGTCGTGGCCGCCATGCTGACTTTTTTGACCACACCCTGCAGACACCCTGAATCACACTCTTTTGCAGGAATGACTAGCTTGCCCCATTGTGCCCTTCACGGACTTCTTTGCCTGTTGAATTTGGGGATTGGCTGTTCCGCAAGTAGGCAACCTGTGGGCGGCAGCCATTTTGTGAATGCGCCTACGGCACGCGCCCTTAATTCCAAAGGCATCTCCTGCCAGAAAAGGTTGCCTATCCTGAGAGGCTCCCCCTTGCCGACACAGCCATGGATGACTTCCAGATATGACCTTAGATGGATTTGGCCCTGGGTAGAGGGCAGATCGGTTCTTTGAGGGTGCTTGCCTTTCCAGAAGTGGAAGGAGGTGTCTGTGGCGTTTGTTGTATGTGAGATGTTTGTTGCACACTTGACAAATACTATATTGGTTTATTCTATGAATCCTCATGGCATTAACTCTGTAAACGGGAAGATATCATGCCACTGGCCAACCTGTCTAACAATCTACCACAGTGTTTTTCAAACTTGGCAACTTGAAGATGTGTGGACTCCAACTCCCAGAATTCCCCAGCCAGCATGCTGGCTGGGGAATTCTGGGAGTTGAAGTCCACACATCTTCAAGTTTGAGAAACACCAACATAACCAAAAGAGAGAGCCACTTTGGTCTAGTGGTTAAAGGCACCAGGCTAGAAAGCAGGAGACTGAATTTTAGTCCTGCCTTCGGCATGAAAGCCAGCTGGGTGACGTTGGGCCAGTCACTCTCTCCCAGCCCTAAGAAGGAGGCAAGGGCAAACCACTTCCAAAAATGTTGCCAAGAAAACTGCAGGGACTTGACCAGGCCGGTGCCACGAGTCAACACTGATTCAAAGGCAGGAAAAATAAAATAAATACATAATCCAGAACAACTCAGCGCCCACCCTATCCCAACACACTTGCATGGCTTCTACAAGGGAGAGAAAAACTTGGCCAGGGAACCTTCAGCTAAGCCAGGGCTTCTCAACCTCATCAACTTGAAGATGAGTGAACTTCAGCTCCCAGAATTCCCCAGCCAGCCATACTGGCTGGGGAATTCTGGGAGTTGAAGTCCACCATCTTCAAGTTGATGAGGTTGAGAAACACTGAACTAAGTTCAAGGCCCATCAGGTGCTGCTCCGGGATCAGCTGATCCCAGATCTGCTCCACCTTCAGCCACCTGATCGGGGTACAAAGCTCTGAGTCGATCAGCCCCCCACCCAAGAGGAAGTGGCTGAATTGCTGGCACTTCCTTGTTCTGGCCAGCAGCAGGTTAACAATAGTAAGAAACAGTACTGAAAATAGAGATGCCAATATCATAATGCTCTTATATAAATCAGGGACGCACCTGCAGCTGGGAGATTGCGTGCAGTTCTGGTTGCTGCACCTCAAAAAGGATTTAGTGGCGCTAGAGAAGGTTCAGAGGAGGACAACTAAGACGATCAACAGCCTCCGTAGGAGGAAGGGTTGCAATGTCTGGGGCTTTTTAATCTAGAAAGAGGGGAAGCAGAGGGGACACGACTGAGGTGTATAAAACCACGCATGGTGTGGATCAAATGGACAAGGAGCAGCTTCTTCCCCCTTCCCCAAAGGCTAGAACCAGAGGTCACCCAATTAAATTGAATCCTGGAAGAACCAGGACAGACAAAAGGAAATATTGTTTTACACCATGCACAATTCAGTTCTGGCATTCGCTACCATGAGGAGTGGTGCTGGATACCAGCTGGGCTGCTCCAGAAGAAGGTTGGACCAATTCATGCAAGCCCTGGGGATCCACGGCTCTTAGCCGTCATGGCAGTGGGTCTGGCTCTGAAGGCCATCTGCTGGGAGGCCAGTGGGCTTCCTGATGCAGCTGGTGGGCCACTGGGGGAACAGACTGCTGGACTAGATGAGCCAGGGGTCCGATCCAGCAGGGCACCGCTTGGGTTCTTATGTTCCTGTCACTGAAGGGGTCCCAGTGCAAGATCCCCTTCTTCACTTTCCCATCCCCTTCTTGGTCTGGTGCCTTCTGGTGCTTGGCATCTCCTTGCAAGAACAGACTGCTCCTTAGCCTTGAACCACCAACAGGCCTGGGCTGCCCGCTTGAAGGAGGCCAGGAAGGCCTTGGCATCAACCCACAGGATGGGTGTTGTGGGCAAGGGGAGGATCCTCCTGAGCAAGGGGTCTCCAGCATCCTGAGGAATTGTTGCCAGCAACTCATTTTCAGGGATATGAGGAAACGGCCCTCCCCAAGATCTGAATTCTCCCAGCCTGGATAACAAGTCACTTTTTCAGGGAATTTCATTCCATTCTCCAGTTTGGCATCCAGCTCCTTGGAGTTCCTGGGGGTCGGGCAGCATATAAATTTAATATATTCTCCTCCTCCTCCTCCTCCCTCTATTTTAATTCAGTCCTTCCTTCTTGTTCGGATGGCCATTTGCACTGGGGCATGTCATCTTCCCGTTTCTCCCCTCCTCCCCCCAAGCCTGGTCTCTTTTTTCATTGAGCAGGAAAAAAACCTCCACCCCAGTGGGCCAAATTTGGAGTAAAATATTTTGCTATCACCAATGGATCACAAGAGTCACGCTTGCAATCACTTCGCCTAGGAAAAGTTTGGAGAAATGAAAACCCTCCATTCCCCTTTGCGCTTGGTCCTCTAATAAGAGCATTGCTCCATTATGGATTGATCCCCTTCGGGGAGCAAGAGGACTAGAATCCTGCGAAGTCTTTTCTTTAACGAAAAGGGTCCCTTTTGCTTCCTAGGCAACTTTTTCATTACTTGCACCTTATATATCAAGCTACAGTCACCGGGTTAAAAACACCCGGGTTACAGATGACCCATAGTTAAGAAAAGAGCCTACTGAAGCAAAATTTGAGTGAAATACACAATGATTTGAATTAAATACACAAGGGTTTGAGTTCATTACACAATACTACTTATTCCAGTGTTTCTCAACCTTGGCCACTTTAAGATGGGTGGACTTCAACTCCCAGGATTCCCCAGCCAGCCATGCTGGCTGGGGAATCCTGGGAGTTGAAGTCCACCCATCTTAAAGTTGCTAAGGTTGAGAAATAAAGTATTATACAATAGTACTGTTCCAGCTTACAAATTCAACTTAAGGACAGACCTTGGGAACGGAACTCATTCTTAAACTGGGGACTCCCTGTATATTTAAATACACTTTTACCTGCCGAATTCATTCAGCTGAACTTGTCTTGCTAAACCGACCTTTCTATTTCGCCCACCAAAACCAGAAAAGGGAATCATTTATTCGTCCTCTTTTTCACCCGCCCCCTTCCCTTTCCCCAAGATTTGGCTTCTTTATTTTGGCTTTTTTTCAACGCAGATCAGAGATACAAAAGAAAAAGGGGAAGAAAGGAAGGTGTAAGGGGACTTGGGGCCATGCAAAGTAACCCTCTCGGCAGGAAAAAAATTCAGTCTGGGGCTTTCAAAGGGCACTTTGTAAATCTACCAGAGGCTAGGAACAGCGGTCCGTTTTCCAAAAGAAGGAATTTGAGCCCAAAAAGGTCATGATTGTTCCCAGGGAAGAATTAATCGGTCCCCTCTGGTTATGAGACTTTAAAAAGTAAAGTCTTCACGCAGAGCGTCACTCTGCGTGATTTCGTGCAAACACCCCCATCGTTTTCCTGGCAACAAACATCAAGGTGGGATTTTTCCCCACTTCCCGCTGTAACCTACTCTCCTGGGATTTCTTCGTGGTCCCCCATCCAAGAACCATCCAGGTCTGACCCATCCTTAAAACGTTCCCGTCCCAGCACTGCCTTTTTCTGGAATGCTTTTTCTGACTTCCCGGTCCAGCCTCAGCCCTGGGGTTTCCTGGTGGTCTCCCGTCCTCTCGGACCCTGCTTGACTCCTGAGATGGCCAAGGACGTCTAGGGATGGGTCCTCCGCTGCCCTTTCCTCTCCACCCTAACCCCCCTCCTTGCTTTTCGGCATCGAGCCCCTTTGCAGGGTGCCCGTTCCGTCGGGCTCCGTTCCGGTTTTTACGCCGTCCCCGTGACGCTCCTCTCCCACTCGCGTCCATTTTCCTGCTCCGTCCTGGCCGCGGCCGGCGCGCAGCGCAGAGGTAGGTCGCGCAAGCTTGGCTGCTCCTGGGTGGAAGGGAGACCGCCCCCCCGCCCGCTCCCCGGGCTCGTTCGCCTGGCGCTCACGCTCGGGCGTGCGTCTGCCTTCGCCCGAGCCCGAGCCCGAGCCCCTCGCGTGCCTCTGCTGCAGAGGGCTCGGGCGCCCCCCCCGTTCCTCGCTGATGTCCCTTAGCATCGCTGCCTCCGCTTCTCCTCCGTTGCCGCCATTTCCAGCTGGCACCCCAGATGCCCAGCCCGTCTCTCCGGCAGAGGTGCGGGCACTCGCCTCGCCCGCCCTGGTGTGCTCCGGGTGCCCGCGAGCTGATACGTTCCTGGGACTGCATCTCCCATAAGTCCCGACCGTTGGCAGAGCTGTCAGGAGCCCCTTGGCACTGTAGGCAGGACGGAGTTGCCTCCTCCTGGGTCTTCACGCTGCCCATCCTCCCTGTCCTCAAATAATTGGCTCTGAACGTAACTAACATTGTATTTCCTCTGCTCAGCACACTCTCCAGTCGCGGTTTGAACCCTCTCTCCCAAAGCTAAGGGGGACCTGGCTAATAGGTGGATGGGAGACCACCAGGAAATCCCGAATGTAGGTTGGCATGGGAAATTGAAAACAAATCATGGAAGGAAGCAATGGAATACTGTGCCAGGTCTTACCAGAAAATGATATGGCAGCCAAGAAAACTCCCTCTAACAGGGTGGGTACACTTTGGGGCCCCTCTTTGGGGCAGGGCCATCTGATGGGGCCCTGATGGTGCGGCTTTTCAGTAGGGGCAGCTGCCCTTTGGAATGGTCTCCCCCACCCCAAATTTTCACTTGGTCCCGCCCCTGATGGTCTTTAGAAAGGATTTAAAAACCTGGGATGAGAAAATTTGCATCCAGAGAAGGTAGGAATGTGATCCAGGTGGCCCTGGATGTGTTTCTTATTTTTATTTTGGGCGTTTTTTCTAAGCTAGCCAGGATTGGGCTGTTCAAGTTGGGAGGCCGTATAAACTTTTAAAACAAACAAACAAATAAATAAAACAGTTAATAAATAAATTAAATAAATTATTAAAATAAATGAACTATGCAGTAAATTAAATAAATAAATAAACAAACAATGCAATGCAATGCTGCATTAGTGTCCCTTGGCCATATTTCTGAATGCCCTGATTCCGAATTTCCCAAATCGATGCCCTCCTCACAGATCGAACATCATCTGTCTAGGATGATGGGTGCTGTAGTCTCATTAACAACCTGACTTGTGGGACTGAAGAGTTTTTTCCCCCTTAATTCCACCAGCTGAAAAGTTTTCTGTAGAAACGTCAGCTCCTCCTGAGCTTGGTGCCCAATTTCTTAATTGTTAGTGGCTGGACTTGTACAACGTGATAAACTATTTATTTATTTATCTATCTATCACATTTATATAGCTGTCCATCTCACATAGTGTATTTACTGGATTGAACCTAATCTGAGATTTTTTTTTAATCTGTTCAGTCCTGTCTGATTCTTGGAGACAGCCTGGACAAGTCCCCGCCGTTTTCTTGGCAAGGTTTTTCAAAAGTGGTTTGCCCTTCAGCCTAAACTGAGACTAACTGATTAGATTAATCTAATTAATCAAGGAGTGATGAATTAAGGATTAATTAATCTCAGATGAAGATTAATCTGAAACTAACTGCACATTATCCCCCCCACTTTTTTTTTTTTTTTTGCACAGCTCGCAGTCCAGCATTTTCACCACTGCCCCATCCTGGTTCTGGGGCTGAGAGGGAGCGACAGAGAGACGGAGGCCCTAGAGCAGTGTTGTCCAAACTTGGCCACTTTAAGATGAGTGGACTTCAACTCCCAGAATTCCCCAGCCAGCCATGCTGGCTGGGGAATTCTGGGAGTTGAAGTCCACTCATCTTAAAGTGGGCAAGTTTGGACAACACTGCCCTAGAGAGCTTTTGCAGCCGAGGGAGACCGCAACCAGGGTCTCCCCACTCCATTTTAAACCCTGCATCTCACTGGCTCTCTCCTCAGCATGCTGGAATAACCCTGAATTTACACATTTCACTAAGCCATAATGCAGTTTGCTTCATTTGCCATTGATGTATCATGTGAACCCAGCCATTACAGGTCACCAACCATGGGCGAACAAGCCACGGCTTATACTGTGATGGGTGAGATTAGTTTTGGGAGGGTCTCATTGCGATGTGCTTCCACTGTCCCTGTTTGCAATGTTACGCGCCCTTGAAATTATCCATAATTCTTTTGAATACTCTTCCCCCTTCAGAAGAGCAGAGCGTTTCTTCACCAGGCTGTGCAGGAGAAAATCAGACTGGAATAAGATGGCAAAGGCCCGGTATTGCGTAAGCATTAATCCCTTTCTCTTCCGGGATTAATGCAGAAAGATCTGAATTCTCCTTATTCGGATGACGGATGTAAAAGGTCTTGCTTGACGGGGGAAGAGCATCTGAAGCAAAGATTTGGCAGATTCAGTTCCCCAAATACTATCCTGCTGGAAAAGGAACCTTTCTTTTCTAGCAAGGCAGGAGGATCTAGCTGCTCCTTCTTCGGATCATTTACTGACAAAAGGTGTAGGATTGGGGAGTTTATCCTCCACGGTTCGAACTGTGTGGAGAAGCAAACGCTGCTGATGTGGTGATCCGGGACGTCCTAGAGATGCCGAGGAGGAATGGCGGGGGGGGGCGGGGGAGAACCCTGAGCAAGGGGCAAAGGGGTGTGAAATGCAGCATCAAGGAACAATATGCCGCTGCTAAGGGGTGATTAGGGTGCAAAAGGTGGAGAGGAAAGGAAGCTGGCATTACAGGAAGATGTGGATTAGGGAAACGTTAGGAAAAAGTCGTTTAGATGAGATGGGCGGTGACAAATGAGAGAGAGAGAGAGATCTAATGGTTTGAGTTCATTACACAATAATACTTATTCCAGTGTTTCTCAACCTTGGCAACTTTAAGATGTGTGGACTTCAACTCCCAGGATTCTATATCTATCCCACAGATAGATAGATATAGGCAGACAGACAGATAGACAGACAGACAGACAAACAGATAGACAGATAGATAGATAGATAGATAGATAGATAGATAGATAGATAGATAGATAGATAGATAGATAGATATAGCCACAGATAGACAGACAGACAGACAGACAGACAGATAGACAGATAGACGGATAGATAGACAGACAGACAGACAGACGGACAGACAGATATAGACAGATAGATATGGATGGATGGATGGATGGATGGATGGATGGATGGATGGATAGATAGATAGATAGATAGATAGATAGATAGATAGATAGATAGATAGATAGATAGATCGATCGATCTAATGGTTTGAGTTCATTACACAATACTACTTATTCCAATGTTTCTCAGCCTTGGCAACTTTAAGATGTGTGGACTTCAACTCCCAGGATTCCCCAGCCAGCATGGGAATCCTGGGAGTTGAAGTCCACACATCTTAAAGTTGCCAAGGTTGAGAAACACTGACATATACAGTATTATACAATAATACTGTTCTGGCTTACATACAAATTCGACTTGGGGACAGACCTTGGGAACGGAACTCGTTCTTAAACTGGGGACTCCCTGAGTAACAGATGCACACATGGGTAATGCGGTTTTGGGATGTGTAAACTCTCGTTCACTTTATTTATTTACGACCTGTAGTGGCTAACTGGCTCTAAAGCGACTCTGAGCCACTTAAATTAAAAATGAGAAGCAGAAGAAAGGAGTTGATAGAAAGAAAACCCCATGCATTTGGACAAAAACAGTCCCTTAAACAGAAAACATTAATTGGGCATTTGGGGCTGGTGAAACTTCGCTTCCCCCTGTTAAATTGACGGGTTATTTGTATTGGTGTCAAATGTATACTTAGGAAATAAAAGAGCAAGAAACTACTTAAGAACCGAATTGGGGAAGCAGAAAAGTCCAGAATTATTCCCTCATCTGCTTAACTTCTATAGCATATAAGTTATGAAATTATCAGAGTTGGAGGATGTAAAAGCTGAAATCGAAATTGGGAGTCCCCGTATAAAAGATGCAAAGGATACCACTTTTTATTAGCTGAAAGTAAAGAAGACATAGAAGAATTCATTAGGAAAGTAAAAGTAGAAGGTGAAAAATCTAGGTTAACTTTAAGAAGACAAAAATAATACCAAAATGCACATTTAGTGAACTTAGAATTGACAATAAGGAAGTGACGGTGGAAGATAATTTTGTTTTCTTGTGTTCAACTACAGATGAAGATGGATGCTGTGCTGGAAAAATAAAGAGAAAATTAATTCAAGGGAGGAAGACGATGGCAAATTCAGATCATGAAGGTTAAAGCTTTTAATAACAACCGAGATCAGAATAATTAAAGCAGTAGTCTCTTTAGTGCTCATGTACAGCTGCTTAGCAAGAAGGAGCAAGAGAAGGATGTTATACTTCAGGTAGTCCTCAAGTTATGACGGCAATTGGGACCAGAATTTCCATCGCTAAGTGATGCGGTTGTAAAACGAGATGTCACTGACCACTTCACTTAGCACAGCTCTGGGGCTGCTTGCCACACTGCAGCTCAGGGGCTTCTTGGCGTGCCACGGCTCTGGGGCTGCAAGAAGCCCCTGAACCACAGCGCAGTGTGAAGCCACATCCATCCCGGGAAGCCCCAGCCACCTTTGACGCCCTGCACTCCACAGCCCTAACTGACTTCCACCATCTTCTTGCTCCCGCTGCTGACAAGGCGTGCCCAGCCTGGCCCTTTGCGAGGCAGCCGCTGACCACGTGAGGTCTTCTTTCCCAGGTCTCACAAGGAAACTGCTATATGTGATCTTGGGAAGAAGACCTGATACGGCCAGCAGCTGCCTCGCAAAGGGCCAGGCCGGGTGTGCCTTGTCAGCAGCGGGAGCAAGAAGACAGCAAAGGTCAACTGGGGCTGCGGAGTGCAGGGGGCCAAAAGAGCACAGATGGGTGGGAGATAGGTTGGTGGGGGGAGCTGAAGCAGTCCTGCAGTCATAAATGCAGGCAGGCTGCCAAGTACCCGCATTTTGATCACGTGACTGTGGGGGGACTGCAATGCTGTAACTTTGGGGACCGGGCATAAGTACCATTCGATCAGCGCCGCCATAACTTTGAACAGCCACTGAACAAATGGTCGTAACTCGAGGACTACCTGTTGTCAAGTTATGGCTTTAAAAGTGAAAGTGATTAGGAGTACCATGGACTGGAAGAAGAACCAGTCATCAGTCTTGGACTAAATCAATTAATGCAAGGATCAGCAAACAGAAACTCTAATACTTTGAGCATGTGATGTGAGTGGGTGACTGATTAGAAAAAATGTCTGCACTTAGCAAGTTGGAGGGAAGTAGAAGAAAGGGAAATCATTGGATTAGGTGGATCAAAGATATTACAGGACCATTATTTAGAGAACTTTATTGCTTTGCCTTAGGATCCCAACCATGTACTTTTCTTTTTCTCCCCTTTACAGTTATAATTCCAAGTTTCCTTGTCACTGACCCCTGAAACCATGGGTATGTCAAGTTGGGACTTTTTTGACCCCGTCCTATCACTTGCCATTGAATGATGTGGTCGGCCCTCTTAATACCCTCCTGTCTGGTGAGTTCATTACAAAACTTTTCACTGTTCTGGTTTTCAATGAGTTCTGTTCCCCCCAAATAGTAAATTCATCTGTGCAACCCCCCACCCCGTGACAAAATGAATGATTTCATCAGGGATAGGGTTGGGCAAAGCATGAATACAGAACTGATTTTAATAATTAAATGCGAAGCTGTATAGAACAGGGCTTCTCAAATTCCCTGCTGAGGATTTGCACAGGGAGCATTGCAAGCGTGATCAGTTGTTTTAAGAAATTGTGACTCCCCTCTTACGTTCCTGGTGCTCATAATCTGTACTTTGAGAACCCCTCTAGATAGTCATCCTTAATGCCAGGCAGTTGATGAACAAATGGAAAAAAAACAGATTCTTAAAGCCATCATTAGCTGTTACTCTCTGTTTTTTCTTTTTGAATGAATACTGATCCCTAAAAGGATCTTCTCTTTTACTTGAAGTTTTCCCAGTATACTTTGAAAAAATACTTTGTTAATAGCCTTTTAAAAATTGCAGCACCCCTCTTAATGCACTTCATTGAAACAACGGCTGGCTTCATTCATCACAAAGGCCTGATTTAAAAATGGTGATTGTTTTGTTTGTGTTAATCCAAGCAAATAATAAATTACACTATCACTTCAGTTGATGGTCTGATTCACACAACGTATTAAAACTGTGTCGAGATTTCTACAACATGTCAAAGTTTGGAGTCCTGGGTGCTCTCTGAGCTTGGTGGTTTGCTTGCAGACGTTTTGCTACCCGACTAGATAACGTCATCAGTGCATCGTGTCAAATTGCAAAAGATCTTGCCTCATTTTAGTCTACTCTGAAGTGTGGCACAAACCCAGTTAGGAGCTGGTTGCTTTCAGGGGAAGAGTTTGGATGAAACACAAAGAATGATGTTGGGAGCCTTTTCTGTGCAGCATCCATTGAGATATAGCAAAAGGGAACCCATTTTTTGTAAATTAGTCTCCTTTCTTTTTCTTTTTCTTTTTTTTTCAGTTTGCAAAACAGAAATTGTTCTTTTTTCAAAGGAGCTTTAAGGTCAGTTAATTAAAAATAAGTTGTGTTTTTGAAATTAGATGTCAACTTCTCTTGCATCATGTTGATCTTCTCAGAGGACTATAAATACTTCCTTGGATAAGTCTTACTTGCACAGAAGCTATGATGTTCTTCATCATCCTAGCTTCTCCTTTAGTATTACAGGTAGTCCTCAGTTAATCACCACTTGTTCAGCAACCGTTCAAAGTTCTGATGGCACTGAACGCGGGGGACTTATGACCAGTCCTCGAAGTTCCGGCTGTCCCAGCACCCCTGTGGTCATGTGATTGCAATCTGGGCACTTGGCAATAGGCTCACACTTACGACAGTTGCAATGTCCCGCGATCACATGATTGTTATTTGCTGCTGATTGTTATTTTGCCTGCTGGCTTCCCCCAAGCAAAGTCCATGGGAAACTGGCAGGAAGATCCCAAGTCGCTCCAGAAAGTTACTCGCACCCTCCCCCACCCAGCAGCAGCCACTTACCTGCCCACCGGCCTGTTTGCGAGCCACCTGGGATTCACTTAACAACCCACAATCCTCGCTTAATGACAGCAACGGGGGGTGCCGGGATTGCCATCACTAAGCAGTCATGTGATGTCGTGCTTTACAACCACGTTGCTTAGTGACGGAAATTCCAGTTCCAGTTGCTGTCGTTAAGCAAGGACTACCTGCATTGCAACACCCCATGTGATAACTAGGACTATGGCAACCCCTTCTCACCTTCTTCCAAACTGTTTGGGAATTGCAACCCCAACACTTTTGAGGCATGTCACGTTGGGGAATGCTTTTTCAAAACAGACCCATTCATTGCTTAGAAAGGTGACTTAGAGTCAGATCTTCATACAAGGCTTTCAGAAAAAGACTGGACAGCCATTTGTCTGGAGTGGTCTGAGGACGCCTGCCCTGGGCAGAGGGTTGGACTAGATGACCTCCCGGATCCCCTTCAGCCCTAGGATTCTATGATTCTAAGTGCCTTAGCTGAAACCTCTGTTGCAGCTGGGGTCCATTACACTACAAAGAACATGCTCGTTTGTAAAGTGTCACCAAATTTGGGTTGCTGGTGAATTTAATAAGGGAGGAAAGGAAAAGAAGAAGGGAAACCGCCTGTATCTCAAACTACTCCAGTTCCTACTCCCATAAAGTTTGAAGGAGCTCACGCTGACTAAGTCCGTGAGACTCAGAGGTGTGACCGGCTCTCCTGTCGCCTCTTTCTTTTTCCCCACAACGGCTCCTCCAAGAACCAGCTTCGCTTCTGTTCCAGAGCAGCCGATCTCAAAATTCCAGGAAAGACCCGGTGCACCCACTCGCCGGCTTCTTCTTCTGCCTGCAGCGGAAACCGAAGGGCCGTTGGGATCCCATCTTTCTTGGGGTGGCAGGGAAGGAGGTGCTGGGCAGATGTGGCAGGTAAGAAGGGACATTAAAGGGTAAATTAGTTTTAGGAAAAGAAAAAAACTAAATTTGGGGACAGCCCTCCCATACTCTCCTACAGGTAACAGCCTGATGTCCTGGGGTAGAAAGATTCATGCTATGCATTATATTATTATTGTTAGTTGCACAGTCAGCCAGATGTTTAGACTGGACTTGGCCTTTTTATCCACCCCTCGAGTCCTTCCCAAGGCCCTGGGATAGGCAGATGTGGTTGTCTGATGGTGTTGGGGTATCGTCGCAGGATGGAAGCTGTTCCAAGTAAAGCTGCCTTTTGCAATTGACTGATGGTGATTTTGTCAATGCCAATGGTCTTCAAGGGGTGCTCCAGATGTTTTGGGATTGCACCCAAGGCTCCTGTAACTATTGGTACCATCTTTGCTTTCTTTTGCCACAGTCATCCTACTTCTATTTGCAGGTCTTTATATTTTGTGATTTTCTCCAGTTCTTTCTCTTCTCTTCTGCTGTTTCCGGGTATTGCAATATCCACTATCCAGACTTTTTTGTCTTTCTTATCAATTATTATTATTAGGTCTGCAGCTCCTTGCTTTATGAATTGTCTTCTTGTTGTTCTTATGCAGAGGCCTGTCAGCTCCATCCTTTATGTGTTGTTACAACAGTACTATTATTATTAGGCTGGTCAGTTCCATGGTTTATGAATTATGTTATTGTTATTATGGTGGGGCCTGTCAGCTGTATGCTTTATGTGTATTACTACTACTACTACTACTACTATTATTATTCCTACTACTACTACTACTCCTACCACTGTTATGGGGCCTGTCATCTCCAAGCATTATCAGTTATAGTTGTTTTATTAATATGGATTGTTATTATTATTAGACTAGTCAGCTTTATGTATTATTGTTATTATTATGAGGCTGGTAAGCTCCATGCTTTATGAATTGTATCTACTGGACCTGTCGCCTCCATGCTTTGTTTTTATTTTTGCTTCTATTACCATAAAGTTGATTTCTTTAAATGGGAATCGGCCATCTGCAAGGGAGAGGGCCAGCCTCTCCTTCTGGGCAGCTCCGGGATCCGTCATGTAACCAAGAGAAATTCTCAGGAGACCAGAATCTGGGGCAGGCTGGAGCCCCATGCTGGGTGTGCTGATGGAATAGCTTGGCCAGAAGAAAGGTGGCAAATAAGATGGAAGTGGAGGCATTGGATAGAGGCCAAAGGTTCACCCCCTCCAACAGCCATTCGGCCTGTTTTCCAGAATCCCTGTTGGGAATGCTGTCTAGACCAGCCAAGGTTGGCCAGTGATGCCTACCCGTGAGATAACCAGATCATGATCCATAACCAAAGAAGACATGGTCACCTATTAAGACAATCCCAGGTTGACATTGAGATGGGCTCCTGAGCTTCTTGGAAGCATGGTTTGGTCTCCAGATGTCCAAGGGACATTTTAATTCCTGCTTTGGATAGTTTTTATCTGTGCCTTTGGCACCTGGTTGGGCCCATTTGGAAGCACGAAATTAGGTGGGTGCTTTCACAAAACGGCCGCTGGGCAGAGGGTTGCCCATAGACCGACCAGCTGCCGCTGGGAATAGAAACAGTGCCAGTGCCTGGATTTCCCCAAATGCTACTTACCCACCCTTCTGGCTGCTCCCCCCACCTCTACTCCCCATGGAGATTTCCTCCCACCCGGGTTGACTGACTTGCTTGCCATTTCTATTTGTTAGGAAGACTTTGCAACCCTCCTTGGGAATAAAATGAGGCCTTAATGGGAATAAAAATGAGGCCCTTTGCGTTTTAGCAAGTCGACTTCCTTTGTCCTTAAGAGAAAAGGGATTAAGGTCTGCAGAGAATTGACATCCCCAGATACAGCGCTGGGGATCTGCAGCCCTCCTGCCTCTCTCATAGTCTCTGCTCGTGCAGAAATGGCACAAATGTACATAAAATAAAAAGCATATGCAGAGGGGCTAGCTATTAAGAAGGTTCCTTTTCTACCTGCGAGTCGGGGCTATCTTTCTGAGCGCAACCTTCTTTTTCTTTCAGCCCCTGGTGTCCTTTGAGGAGGTGGCCGTGTATTTCACAGAAAGGGAGTGGGATCTACTGGATCCCAGCCAGCGAGCTCTTTATAAGGATGTCATGCTGGAAACTTACGGCTATGTGGCCTCTGGAGGTGAGGATCTGGGTTTTTTTTTTTTTTTATATATATATATATATATATATATATATATATATATATATATATCGAGAGAGTATGTAAAATCCATATATCGAGAGAGATTTTTTTAAACTGCCCATTACGTCAGCCCCTGGGCAGTGTGCGTTATAGCAAATTTCTGATGTATTTTTTTGCATTTGTTTAGGGTTATAAAACCACTTTGGGCAAATGCAACCAGAACAACACAATCAGAACATAAATATCTGTCGAAGCATCGAGTTACCATCATACAGGAGATGCAGTGTTGACCCTGCATTTTCCAAAGGCCTTCTGGAACAGCTTTCTCTTTTCAGAAGTCCTAGGAAACCCACTAGGCTGCTCCCCTAATCTCCAGGGGAGGCTGTTTCAAACTATGGGGGCTGCAACCAAAACACATTGGTCGCAAGTCCTGGTCCCCTTCACCTCACCTACCTGAGACCCTTAAAAGATGTGGATGGCAAGTCAGCCCTTTTAGGTAACTCGGTGCCAAGCCGCGCAGTGCTTAGAGGTCAAAACCAGCACCAGGAATCGCATCTGGAAACGTATGGTGACCAGTGCAGTTCTAGTTCGTCAGAGTCCTCAAGCTGAAAACAAGCCCAGACATCGTTCTGGGCACCACGTTGGATTGTGCTCACAAACTGTCGTGGTTACAGTGAATCTGAACAACTTTATGGGGAAAATGTGCTAACTGGTCCCAGCAGCCAGGTGGGTAGTTCTTCCCACTGAACGTGCCCTAGCATGAAATGGGCAACCTTAAATAAGGCTTCTGGATGCCAGCCTGTTGATGTGGTACTAATGGAGAATTCGGCATAATTTGCTATTCTAATTACCACGGTGTTGGCTCAGCCATGAGCTGATACTTGTGCTTGGTCATCTTCGGTTGTCTCTTCCATTGCTTCATCTCCTGGAGGTTGTCTGTAAGCCAAGGGGGCCCCACAAGATTGGCTAACAACAAGAATCTGCTTGGGGAGAATCACATCAAGGATTTTGGCTACTACCCTAATCCAGGCATCAATCAGCCTCTCAACAGGATTGCCTCCCAGATTTTTGGGAAACTCCCCAAGTGTATTTTGGAAACATCTGGATCCATTAGATGCCCGTGACAAACATAGGCCCAGCTGTCCTATGGAGGTCCTGAGAAGCCACCACTCACATCTAGACCAAGAAGTGATTAAACACTTAGTCCTTAGACAAAGGACTAAGTCAAACATTATCTAGTCCAGATCACCTGCTCCAAACTGAAAACAAGCTCTCTGTGTGTTTTGGGCTAGCTATTACTGGGGACATGCCCATGGTTGTCTTGGAGGCCATGAATTTCTGAACTTCTCTGCACCCACACCCAAGGATGAAGGTTGAAGTCCCCAGCACAGGAAGCCAAGTGACCAGGCCAGGAGTTAGAAAGGGATCTGCTGGGTGGGTAGGTGGTTCATGAGCAAGATCCCTGGATTGCCGTGAGTAACCACTTAACACACAGGCATTCATGCCCATCACCTCTGGAGCTGAGACTCTGGTCATGGTGAAGTCTCTTTCATAACCATTGCTACTCCTGTGCCTATCCTTGGAGTCAGTGCTGCTGAAGAACCTAAAAATCAGTGGGAAAAGCAGTGCCACCTCCCTTGTCAAACCAGGCTTCAGGTCCATTGGCTCATCCATGATCAAATCATGGATAAAAGCGATCTCATAACAGACCAACCTCGCATTCACCATCAACAGCTGAAAGTCAAAGTCATCACTAATTCAGTTACCAGGTCCCACAAGTGAGACTGTCTTATTATGGTTTCTGCAGTATTGAGACAGCCTATCTCCAAAGACCAGTTGTTGTGTGAAACAATTGTGAGAGGATGCAAATATCTTCCAGTTCTGCAAAGACCAGTTGTTGTGTGGAACAATGGTGAGAAGATGTAACTATCTTCTCAGGGAGCTTCCTGGAGTTTGTGCTTAGACATTTTTGGAACCTTCAATGCAATACTGGCTGACCCCACCAAGTCCCTCTACGTGTTCCTAAGACCTGAAGAAATCCTCCAAGTTGAGATTATCCTTTCACACGCTCAGATGTCTGTGAAATTAGTCATTGCCTGGGTCCCATTACATTGCTATTAGCAAATGCTGGTGTAGTTACTTGCAAGATGACCTTCCCAAGTTGATCCTGTCCCATACATGGCTTCCCAGGAGAAGCTGGTTGTGGTTTCCCACTTCTACAAAGTGAGTGGGGTTGAGGCCTTGGGCCTCAGTCACGGCCTCCGTTTTATGGAAAGCTCTCTTAGATTTCTGGAACTTTGGTAGTTAAAATGATGCCTTGCTGGAGAGGCTTTGGAGAGTAAATGGGGTGATGCTGTTGTTCCATGGTTGTTCCAGGAAGCCTTGTGTGCAAAACAATTCTGAGCCTCTCTTGTGATGGACTGCTATAACCCTTGGACTGTCCCTCGAACATTGGGGCTATCTTAATGGAGATGTAATCGTTGCATTTTTAAATTCTAACTTTCTGACCCTGCAGATACATAAGCTGATCAGAGGCCTTTGGGGACCAGAGAGGCCCATAAACCCTAGTTAAGTAAATAAAACTCAGTACTGATTTTACGATGGTCATTTCAATGTTGCTTTTTTTCCTCGGATGTTTTTATTTGTTGTTTACCACCTGGAGTCATTTTGGCAGGATACACATGTAATGAGAAAGACAGAATCCTGTTCAGGCCATGGACTCTCTCATTTTCTTCATTACCTGGAGGTTTTTATCTTGTTTTTCCACAATCCTGGTTTCGGGGTAGCGCCCTTGTATTTGGAAGACCTGAAGATTTTAGATTCAGAATGACCCGCTGGTCTCTTTGTTTGATAGATATCCCCAAACCTGAACTCATATCTCGATTGGAAGAAGGAAGCGATCTGCTTGTTCAAGATGCCGGAGAAGGAGATTTCTGGAGAGGTAGCTATTTCAATGTGTGGTGACACTATGAGAACGGAGGATGAATAATGCCACGGAGAAGGCACCCATTCAGGCTTACAGTATTTGCCTGTTTTCTGGATTTATATCCCACCCTTAGAAAAGGAGATAGACATTCAAAGAGAGGGGCTGGTCCAGGGTCTCCATTTATGGCTGACCAGGGATCAGAACCTGGGTCTCCCCACTCCTAGTCCAGCCCTTTCCCCACTATCCCCCCTCTGGCTGTCTGTAATAAATAAATACTATTTATTTTATGTATACAGGTAGTCCTCACTTAATGTGATGGAATGTATCTATGAAGAGGAGGGTGATGTGGGGAATAGAAGTAGAGATGAAGGCTATCGGGGGGGGGGCATTCCAGGAGGGGAAAGGAGACAAGGGACAATACAGTCCTCAAAGGGAGCGTGGGAAGTGAAAGAGGTTCAGGATAGCCACTCCCTAGAATTGCCCAGGGTATATCCACTGGTTGCTGTAGTATAAATTTAGTCTGGCAAGATTCTGTCTATAAGGTGTAAGCAAATAAAGGAACTTAACTCAACTGGAGTGTTTCACCATTGTTCTTGGGCTGGGCCTGACATTTAACAACCATTCATTTAGTGACTGTTCAAAGTTACAACAGTGCTGAACAAAGGGACTTGCAGCCAGTCCTCACACTTACAACCATCGCAGCACTCCCATGGTCATGTGATCACAATCTAGGCACTTGGCAACCAGCCTGCACTTATGACAGTTGCCGTGTCCCAGGGTCATGTGATCGCCATTTGTTACCTTCCCAGCCGACTTCTGGCAAGCAAAATCAATGGGGAACCGTGTGATTCGCTTAACGACCGTATGATTTGCTTGACTGCTGCAGTGATTTGCTTAACGACCGCTGCAAAAAAGGTCGTAAAATTGGGCGCAACTTGCTTAACAACTACCCCGCTTAACAATGAATTTTCCAGTCCCTATTGTGGTCATTAATTGAAGACTATCTGTGAAATATATACTGCCTACTCCAATGCCTCAAAGCAGCTTTTCCAAAATATGTAACATTCTAAAATTATTTAAAAACTCTAAAACTGACCTCAAAGGTAAAGCTTAACTCCTGAAATGTTCTAAAAGGCCTGGGCAAAAAGATAGATTTTAGGTCCCATCCCAAACTGCATGAAGGAGGGCTTCACCCTCAACACCAGAGGCAATTCATGCTGCAGTTATGGGCCAGCCTACCATAAAATTTGCTGTTCGTGTTGGACGTATTTGTGATGGGTGGTACAAAAGGTGCCCTCAGAAGATCCAAGAGGCTTCAGGAAAGTCCTGCAGGTAATTTGAACAAAGTTGCGTACGGTGTTACATATTAAAGAGATCCCCTTGCATTGGGCTTGGAAAACACCTGGTGGGCTATGTAGCTTTTTCAACTTGGGGCTGATATATTCAAGTGTAGAATATATTGCTGGTTTGGAACTCCTCTTTCTGGACTAAGAAGGGAACGTTATTTGGGACCTGGGGCATGTGGGACTGACCTTGGGAGACAGAAGGAAGAGCCGCAGACTAGACTTCCTTTGTGGAAAAGGTATCTCAGCCTGCAGAAGGAAAAGGGATGTAGTAAGAAGGAGCGTCACCTCCTTAGTTTTCTGGAAAATAAAAGTAAAGCGGGGGGAAAGGCTTTCAGACTTGCAAGATTCTGTTCCTGTAACCTTACGACAAAAGTAGTACTCACGGTTTTTGCTTCTTCTCTGGACTCCCCCGAAGGGCTGACAGGATAGGAAGCAAAGGAAATAAAATCAAAGAAATGGGTTTATTTTTCCTTGATGGATTGGTTGATTACATTTACACCGCTGTGCATTCCCCGAGCATCTTTGGATGGCTCAAAGTATTGGAATACATAAAAAATGATTCAGCTACTGGTACAGCATCAGGCAGAGCCGGCTCTAGACATTTTGGCACCTGAGGCAAAGTCATATTCTGGCACCCCCTATGGTTTGGCTCAACTTCCGATTTTGTTAGAAATTTTTTAAAAATTCAAAAATGTCCGTTTGTTTCTTTTTTTCTTCATGTTTCTGAGCTTTATGCTTACGATTTTCAGTCCCAGTCATTTTAGTTCCATCAGCACCCATTGTTGCCATATGGCAACTAGTCTGTGGTATTATATTTAACCCTCAAACGGGCACACGTTACAGCTTTTTACTTTTTTATTGTGTTTTTCAGAAGTCTTTTCTTTCTTACCCTGAGGATACATAAGCAGCTTTTGCCCTGTGGAACAACTCTTTTTTTTCCTAGTGTTTTTCCTGCTGGTGCAGTCTACTTTTTTTTCAGAACAACCAAATGTTGATCCATTGGTAGTGAGAGGAATTGACTGACCAGCTTGTCACCCGAGCCTGACATTGTGGGCTAAGAGAGAGGGACTGGCCCAAAGTCACCCAGCCGGCTTTCATGCCTAAGGCAGGACTAGAACTCACCGTCTCCTGCTTTCTAGTCTGAAGCCTTAACCACCAGCCCAAACTGGGTCTCCCCCTGCAGAACAAGGTTCCCTCCCAAGATTCGACCCTCCTGACCTGTAAGGTTCTGAAAACCTGGTTCCCACCCAGAGGCCATCCAGAAATGAAAGGACTTGAACAGGAATTTGTTGCGGTCGGCTTCATTTATTCCATTTGGGGCAGCTGTGTTTTGGTTTAATTAATTAATCAGTTCATTAAATGACTATTAAATTCATATAGCTGCCTATCTCACGTTTTTCCTTTTATCCTGACCAGGTGAGGAACAAGGCGGCGACGTTCATTGGGAGCTGACCCTCTTGTCATTAGAAGCAGCCAGACGTCAGAGAGGAAAAGAGACATGTGGGAGTCCAGTGGACATCAAAAAGCATAAGAGGAGCCAATCAAAGAATGGGAAGAAGAAATCCTGTATTTCTCGTGGAGGTGACATCCAGAAACATCTGATTTCCAGAGCTGTGATGGAAAACAGAAAGAAAAACTACTCAGTAAGTGGAAAACTGCAGGAACCTAAATCAAAATTAAATACCCAAAGCAGGATAAATGTAAAAGAAAATCCACATGAATGTATAGAGTGTGGAAAGAGCTTCCGTAATAGTCGGACATTCACTAAACATCAGAGAATCCACACAAGAGGGAAACCTTATCAATGCATGGAGTGTGGAAAGAGCTTCAGTTGGAATTCACACCTTCTTTTTCATTATCGGAGTCACACCCGGGAGAAACCCTATCAATGCACAGAATGCGAACAGAGCTTCAGGGTCAAAAGTCACCTCATTTCCCATCAAAGAACTCACACAGGGGAGAAACCCTACAAATGTAGTGTGTGTGGAAAGAGCTTCAGTTGTAGTAGCAGCCTGACTATCCATGAACGCACACACACGGGGGAAAAGCCCTATAAATGTCTGAAGTGTGGAAAGACCTTTGTCTTGAGTTCTCTTCTCATTGTACATCAAAGGAGTCACACAGGGGAGAAACCCTATAAATGTCTGGAGTGCGGAAAGAGCTTCAGCCATAGGAATACTCTAACCATCCACGAAAGAACCCACCGAGGGGAGAAGCCCTATAAATGCATGGAATGTGGAAAGACCTTTGTACGAAGTTCACTCCTTATTCTGCACGAAAGGAGCCACACAGGAGAGAAACCGTATAAATGCATGGAGTGTGGAAAGAATTTCAGCCGTAGGAATAGCGTTACTATACATAAAAGAATCCACACCGGGGAGAAACCTTATAAGTGTACAAAATGCGGCATGAGATTCAGCCAGAGCGCACACCTTACTCAACATCAGAAAAGCCACACCGGGGAGAAACCTTATAAATGTAAGGTATGTGGAAAGAGCTTCAGCGTGAACGGATCGCTTACTTCGCATCAGAGGACTCACACGGGGGAGAAACCGTATAAATGCAGTGCATGTGGGAAGAGCTTCAATTGTAAGAGTAACCTTACTTTACACGAAAGAACACACCTGGGGGAGAAACCGTACGTGTGTCTGCAGTGTGGGAAGAGCTTTGTCAAGAGTTCAGTCCTTATTGTTCATCAAAGAACACACACAGGGGAGAAACCATATAAATGCATGGAATGTGGGAAAAGTTTCAGTGTGAATGGGTCACTTACGTCCCATCAAAGAACTCACACAGGGGAGAAGCCACATAAATGTAGTGAGTGCGGAAAGAGCTTCAGCCGTAAAGGTAGCCTTACCATACACGAAAGAACACATACAGGGGAGAAACCCTATGAATGTATCGAGTGCGGAAAGAGCTTTGTCAAGAGTTCGCTCCTTACCGTACATCAAAGGACTCATACGGGGGAGAAACCATTTAAATGCATGGAGTGTGGGAAGAGTTTCAGTCAGCATGGGAAACTGGCCACGCACGAAAAAACCCACAGCATGGATCAATCATTGTAACGCCTGCAATATGGAAAGAAGCTTTCCAGGCAACATCTTTTCCCTTCTAAAATTATAGAAATGCAGACTATTAAGAGAGCTTCTACCAGATAGATACCCTTCTTTTCATTCAAAGAATTGCCCTGGGAGTAAATGATTAAAATGCAGGATAACTTTCAGCAGAGAACTCCTTTCTTCGCAATGTGTGAACTCATTATTTGCACCAACTTTTTTAAGGCCTCGGAGGAAACTGACTTGGTTGGGTTCACACAAGATAAACCATAGTTAAGTAGCCAGAATTCATATTTGGTTAGGGTTCCTTAGAACTGGCCTGCAAAAATGCAGACAGCCACTAGGTGGCTAAATGAGTGAGTTGTGTGAGTATCTGCTGCCGCCTAGTGGGCATTGCAGCCTGGATAAATTAAAACTAGCATGCCATGCAGGGACTGGGGGGGAGAACCTCAAGATGGTGACTAGGATCAAAGTCCCATCCCCATTTTTTGTATGCATCATATATAAAAAAGGAGGCAGAGTTTTGAGTGGATGGGCCCCATCTTGATGTTTTTGACCCTGGTGATGCCACATTATGGCTCAGCGTGTTGTTTTATGACAAAAGGGCATAAGAATTAAGATCCTGAGAAAAGTCTTGCTAGGTCAGATAAAAATCTACTGATCCACCCGCCACTTTTTTCATAAGATCCAGTTAAACGTTTCTAAGAAACGGGGCAAGAAGATGGTCACTGGCAGAGTTATGTTGATCCATGTAAACTTCAAAAGACTTTTATAATCTCGATCCTGTCTGAAAGGTAGCCAAGCTGTTCACCGTCACCCTGTCTTGTAGCAGTGAGTTCTGTAAGGCAATAAATGCATCATTTAAAGTCCTAAGTTTAATTTGGTTTGAAAGTCAGGTCAAAGCCCCCTGATATTGTTGTGGGTTATGGGCTAGGGTGTCTTTGGAGGGGGGGATATCTGGGAGCAGAAGCTGTTAGGAGAGAGATGTGTTTGAGGATAGAAATTGAAAATGTAATGAGACAATTCTTTGGGGGCTGGAGATGAGCAAGGCTGAGATTTCCAGTCAGGTAGCATTAGATAACCAGTATTTGCAGATGTTTGTGAGACTGAAAATAAAATAAAATTTATACTAAAACACATACATTTTCCCTGTTTGTCACTGTATGCTGTCTTCTTATTTTCTGAGAACCTTCCTTGTTATTTAAAGCACGTTGTTTTCACTTTTCTTGTTGACATTGGTGAAATGTCATAATCACAGGGCCATTTTTTGATGGCGTTACTTGTGTTTAAGTAATCTTTTAAAACATTTTTGCCTAGCTACGTTGATAATGAAAAATTATTTGATAGACAAGTTTTGGCAGCAGTGGTGGAATACAAGATGAAAAGCAGAAAAAGAGATTTCCGCATTTTTTACGATAGTTGTGTTTTTAGAGTAATTTTACTGTTGAATTTGGTGAGCCACCCAGAGTCATAATAGATTGGGGTGACCTATAAAAAAATGAATGAATGAATGAATGAATGAATGAATGAATGAATGAATGAATGAATGAATGAATGAGGTACTTGGGGAAGGAATAGGGAAATTGGGAGCAGGCAGAGCTGCTCAACATCTCTGTATCTGCCTTTTCTTAGAATAGGAGGGTGCCCTTCTTGACATGATGGAAGAAAGGGGGCAGGAATGTAGGTCAAGTCTGCAAAAATATCATAAGAACCCATTGTGCCACCTTAACTGAAATTTAAATCTCCAGGGGCAGAAAATTACAACTGAGCGCTGAAAGAGAGGCGATCTCAGAACAACAGACCTTTGAAAATGCTTAGAGAACCAATGAGGCGTTGGAAGATTGGAGAACACATTGGAGAATATAGTTCCCTAGATTCAAAAAGGGAGAAATGAAGGATCTTGGAAATGACAGACCAGTTAGCTTAATGTTCATAGTGGGCAACTACTGGAATAGGCCATCCAATCATATTTCTGTGCACACTTAGAAAAGAAGTCTACCATTATAAGAGTCAAGAGCAAGCATAAAGAGTCACTTTACAGCATCTCTTTTTACAGCAGTGATTATGGCAGTTACTACTTTGATAGACCAAGGGAATGCTGATGTAATGTATCTTGATTTCAGTGAAGTGTTTCTCAGGATATCCACCATAGACTAGCGTGCCTCTGCTCCTACAATCCAAGAAAAAGGTAATTGCAAACCATTTCTGTATCGTCGCCAAGAAAGCTCTGTCTTCTCCAGGAACTGAATTTGACCTTAGGGCACCTTTACTTTCAACTTGCTTGGACGGTGGGGATAAGAAGCAGAAATGCTACAAGGAAGGAAGAGAGACTGGCTGGCCAATCAGGGAATCTGGCCAATTTAACCAGGCGCATCCCCCATCGCCTTCCTCCTCCCCAATCACTTTGCCTTTTCTGTCCTTTTAGAATAGGAGCCTAAAGTGAAGGACTCTTTCCACCAAGATAATCTAAGCTCTTTTGAAGCTCTCCTTTCCCTCCCTCCCTCCCTTCTTTTCTCCCCCCACCCTTTGAAATGCACATAATGGGTTTTTACAGCTATAGTTTTCAGTCCCACTGATTTCACTGGACATGTAAGAGGAACCCAGAAGAAGCTCTTCCAAGATTGGTTTAATCTAGAGGGGCTGTTTAAATTCTGGCAAGATATGAGAAAAGCATTATACTCTTTCACTTACTGGCACTGATCCATTTCTGAAAGTAATATATAAACTATTATGGACTATTCCCCATAGGCTAGCGTCATACATCAAGCTGAATTTTGGTTTATTGAATAAACCACAATTGGTTGGGTCAGGCAGCACAATTAACCAAACCTACGCCATAGGGCCTTAGCGAAGGGGGTGAGCCCAGTCACAATAGGTGAGACTAGATTCACACATCACCCTAATTTTCCTTGATTTTAATTTAGAAAGTTCAATCTAGCTATTGTGGTTTATGATCCATGGTTTATGGATGTCCACTTGATCCTCCACAATGTGAGAACTAGGCCTGTAGTCTTCATGGGCTTGTCTAACCCCCTAACTGATTGATCATGGGCCATCAAATTGTTGTTGACTCTTAGCGACCACATAGATTCTCTCCATGATCTTCTGCCCCCAACCAGGTCCTTCAGCTCTTCCAACAGTGCCCCCATCTCCAGTGTAACTGAGTCCCACCCCCTTGGTGCTGGTCATCCTCTTCTCTTTCCTTCTACCTTTTCCAGCATCAGAGCTTCTCCAGAAAGCTGGGTCTTTGCATAATGGGTCTTTGCATAAATATGATCATTTGAGCCTGGTCTTTTATGCCTTGAGTGAGGATTCTGGGTTGATTTGTTCAATGATCCCTTTGTTTTCTTGGCTGTCCACGGTGTCCTCAGGAGCCTTCTCCAACACCAAGGTCCAGAACTAATCCCGTAATAGAGTTGAGCAAATTGGAGGTCTCCATTTGTCCAGGGAGCAGTGAATTCTGCGACTTAACTGGGTGTGAAACCACCTTCCTTTTGACTAGTTGGAATCTCTTTTTAACTTCCTAATTTGGGTGGCTCTCTTGGGGGTTTTTTTGGGGGGGGGTCTTTTCAGCACATTTTTAACCCCTCTATTGCTTCCTATTCCTTCATTCCTTTTCTTAGCCAAGCTCAATGCCTCAAACACTGTGAGTTTTCCTTCATATTTTGATTGGGCTTGTCTGCTGCTTCCTGAGTTTTAAGGAAAGTCTCAGAGTCGAGTTGGGTGACGGGATGGACATGTCGGAATCAGTTATTTGGCAATGGTAGGGAAGAGAGTTGCCAGTGGCTTCACCTGAGACAGGTTTTCTGGCTTCCCATTGTAGCCAAGTCAGATCTTGCTTAGTTTTTTGACAGATGCCAACGCAATGCTTGTTTCAAGACTCAGTGACCAGAATTGATACCAGTGAAGGGCATTATTTTGATACACAATTTTATATTCTATATATACACAATGTTATATTTTATATATATATATATATATATATATATATATATATATATATATGCTTCACATAATGTATAACCATACCTGTAACAGTGCACTCTATTTTATTTCTAAAGGGTTAACTTGCTTTTGTTTTGTAAAGAGCACGGTTTCTTCCCCCCTTATCTCTTTGCTGAATGCCGGATTGTCTTCGAATAAGCAATTAGCCGAGTACAAGCTCAATAAAAGTTGCCTTCTAAAGAGCCCAGCATCCCCCACCCCATCTCCCTTAGAACTAGGCAGATGCTGCAAGCCATAACTTAATTCGATACAAGGCTGGTGCTGGCAGGGTTTGTTGTACCAAGCTTTTTGCAACAGTTGTGAGGCCCTGCATTCTAGAGAAAGATAAGAAGAATCTGGTATGCCATTCCCTTGGTAACCAGAAGAAAAAGTTACATTTAAGTTTACCTTCCTAAGAACCACCTTTCACTTGCTCAGACCATCCCAAAAATCCCTTGTATGGGTATGAGGGGATGTACTATCTGATTACAGATTTAAATGTCTATAAAGCCTCTGATGTTTGTTTTGTGAGGTGTGGTTCCATCAACATCTCTTGTTAATGTGTTGATTGGGGTCACCCAGCTGTGTCTTGATCAAAATACATCTGCTATTCATCAGAAGTCTCATCTCAAGTCTTCTTATTGGCTTTTTATTGAAACTTGGGAAATAAAAGTGCCATACACCAGACACGAATGCTGATTGTGGTTTGATTTGTATAGATTCAGCGTGCTGGGTGAATTAAGCCATTATGCGTTTGCAGATCATAACTTACAGTTTAGCCCCGTTGTGGGAACTATTAATTCAACTTTCTTTAAGCAGTGTTTCTCAAACTTGGCAACTATAAGATGTGTGGACTTCAACACCCAGAATTCCCCAGCCAGACATCAGATCCAAGGGAGGCTTGTAGTTTATTTTCCCCCTCCCCCCCAAAAAACCCTCCCATGATGTAAAGCAGTGCTTTTCCAACTTGGCAACTTTAAGCTGTGTGGACTTCAACTCCCAGAATTCCCCAGCCAGCATGGCTGGCTGGGGAATTCTGGAAGTTGAAGTCCACACAGCTTAAAGTTGCCAGGTTGGAAAAACACTGCTTTAAACAGATACCCTTTCAGCCCCAGATCACAGTTCAGGAAGTTTTGCAACGACAAAGTACTTCAAGGCCATACATTTTGCTTTACAATATCGCCCATCTTATTTTGGACTTCTTTCTTATTCTCCTCTGACATCTCTTCTGGAAAAAAGAAAAGAGAACCAAACCTTTCCTCCCCACAAAGCGCGAAAGGGAACGATTAAGAGAGCGAAAAACTCAAGCCGCAGGAAGAAATCCCCGCGCCCGCTTTTGCTCCGGCACTCCACGGGTTAAGGAGAAGAAGTGGCCATTCCTAGAGGGGCTCCGGAAGATGAAAGGGCTGTGAGTTTAGAGGCATAAAAAAAAAAAAATCAAAGTTCCTTCCTGTTTTAATTTCCTGCAGAAGCTGGTGAATGGAAGATGGGAGAAGGTGTTTCTGCGTGGGGAGCGCGCAAAGGGAATGGGGTAAGTGCAGCAATAGGATACAACAAGGGGGAAAGGGCCAGGCGCCTTCCCTCTGCAGAGCTTGGCTTTTAAGAGATGGAGGGCAGGCAGAAATCCAACAGGGATAGCTTTTCCAGCATTCCGGGCAGTCGTGGGGAGAACACTCCCTGCAGCATTTCTGCCTGTCCTTTCCTTTTAAAGGCGAAGCGGCCCTCCTGGGGAGCCAGAAAACGAGACAAGCCAACCTATTGGGCGGGGGGTGTAAAACCCGCCTAAAATCACAAAGAATTCGTGCTGGACCCCAATGAAGTAAATAAAAGGACAGGATGAAGGACATAACCCCGCAGAGAAGGGGAGTCGCATGATCCACCTGCGCAGAGATGCTTTATTCCAGAGCAGTCTATCTTAACAGCTGCTAAAGGAAGCTGCTAACGGATGATGCAGCTTTGGGGGCGGTGTGGGAAATTTCAAAAGGGGGCTCTTTGAGCAGCTGGCTCTGGTGGCTCTCAACGTTTTGTGCGTGTCCCGGCTTGGCTTAACGTTTTTTAAATAAATAATAACATTTGGGGGTGGGGGGTGAAAAGAGTATGGAAAATGTTTCATTTTTGTTTCATGAATGTGGCCGTTAGTTCAGGTCATGAATGGCGAAACTTGAGTCAAGAAGGAAAGGTGGTTTAGACCGTCGGCGTCTCTTTGGCTTATGTTTAGCCGTGGGAAAAGTTCTTGTGTGCGTGGATATCTACCTCACCCGCTCTAATACGGCGTGTTTCCTTGGATTTGGAGTTTTCATTAAAAAGAAAAACAGCGTCAAGGAAGCCAGGTTAAATTTGTGGCTTATTATGAAGGTTCGATGTGGAAAATGTCCATATAGATATTTGAATAATAATGTTTATTGACAGTTCTGCACAAAAGTGTTTGTGTCCCTGTGTGTGTGTCCAGTTAAGTTGTCTTCTTCACTTTCCTTCATTCTTATTTTGCCTGCCATCTATTAGGATTATAATTCCTTGATTTGTCCAAAAATTAATACTTTCAGATGTTTTAGCAGTTGGTTGACAGCCTGGCTTGAATCAGAATGTAATTAAGCCAGCTTAAAAATCTAACCATACAATTAGTTGGCGTTAACCTTTGCTTCTTGATCTCAGCCCTTATTCCCAAAATTCAAAGTGAGATTTAAAACAGCGTGTAGTAAAGATTCAAACAAAGAGTAATGCTCCAGGCCTTTTTGAGCACCATCCTAAAAAATCAAGTCTCCATCATGTCAAGTTCAACTCTGATTTTGTGAACACATCCAGGGAGATTCTGCCATGCAAATACTAACCAGATCCAACTCCTATTAGCTTTTTCAAGATTAGGCAAGGTTGTGAGACTAGCCTGAATCATTACAGTATTCCCTCCTGTAACCTAACAGTCTGTTTCAGTGCTCCCAATAGCCTCATAATAAGTCCTGACTACTTTAGATATTCCTGATACTGACCTTAATTTTCCCCTTTGGAGATTTTTTTTCTTGACTGCCTAATCCACACTCCTGGGATTTCCTTGTGGTCTCCCATCCAAACACTAAGCAGCCTGACCTTGCTTAGCTTCTGATCCTAGAGAAAGGAAATCTAGTGTTACTACCTGCTAAGCTACCTGTTCATCTATTGCAGCAGTATTGTGTAGTAGTTAGAGTGGTGAACAAGGATGTGGGAAATCCCAGTTCAGTTCTCTGCTCAGTTGCAAAGCTCCTGGAAAGAGTCTGAAAGACACTGCCTCAAAGAGCTGCCAGCTGTGTAACTGGAGAGGAGGAAAGAACCATATATTCTATCTTGAACTCATGGGAAAAAAGTGGGGTGCCAATAAAATACACAAAATACTGTAATAATTATTATGAGCTGTTTGGAAGATTTGTTTGGATCAGAAAATAAATTTGGAAATACAAGTTTAAAAACAGAAATAAAGACAGGTCTTTTTTTTATTTATTAGATTTATATCTTGTCATTATTTTGTATTTCAGACTACATAATGCTCCAAGCTCCCTATTTTCCCCACAACAACCTTGTGAGGTGAGTTGGGCTAAGAGAGAGGGACTGGCCCAAAGCCACCTAGCCAGCTTCCATGACTAAGGGAGGATTAGAACACACGATCTCCTGGTTTCTAGTCCAGCACCTTCACCACTGTGTAGATATAGATATATATATATGCCAGTAGAAGAGAACAGATGTAGTTCATGGATGATCTGCGGGGTTCTTGATGTTCTGTGAACTTGGAGGTTTTCCTGCAGACGTTTCATTACCAAGCTGTGTAACATCCTTAGTGCAGCAATGGAGTGTGCTGGCTGTTTATATATAGTAGCTTGTTTTGCCATTCTTGGTTGGAGTGTGGTTTCTTCCTTGATGGCTCCTCGATTAGGTTATTGCACTGATGATGTTACCTTGCCTGGTAATGAAACATCTACAGAAAAACAACAAGCTCTGAGAATATCAAGAACGCAACGTTCAGATATACGGCCAGAGACATGTGAATTTGTACTAGTGATGCACTTTTTACACTGAAAGATGTGATTTAAATGTTATAATGAAAATGTTGTTGGGAGTTGATTTGTTCCGAGTATTTGTTATTCAGTCTTTCACATAAAGATTCACGGTGTGGCTCATTATCAGTGGAGAAAAATTAAATATAGCACCAAACGATGAAAGCACGTACTCAACTCCACTGGAGTTGGGCAGCCCATAAATTTAAATAAAATAGCAATCATAGTAATAGTAATAATAATGATGATAATTCTTTCAGAATAGTTGCTGAAAATGCTTTGCAATCATCAGGCTTAAAGTGATGCTTAGATTTGTATAATAAGTGTTCGTTTTGATTTCTTCACAAAATGTTTTGTCAGTTGAGTATAAGGACCAGATGGTTAGCAGTGCTTTTAGCTATCCTTGCCTGACCTCAAAAAACTAAATGGGGGTGGATCTGATTAGTACTTAGAAAGGAGATCATCAGGAAATATCTGATCGGTAGACTAGATGGAGAAATTAAAGGCTGTTAGCCTTGATGGCAGTGGGTCTGGCTCTGAAGGCCATCTACTGGGAGACCGGTGGACTTCCTTGTCCAGTTGGTGGGCCACTGGGGGAACACTCTTCTGGACCAGATGGGCCTAGAGTCTGATCCAGCAGGCACCGTTATGTTCTGAAGAAGGCAAAGCTAAACCATATCTGTAGTTGTTTGGCAGCCATTTGCCAACCATATGTTGCCAAATAACATTTCATGGATGAAAATCTCCAAGTGTCTGGCTTCCCACAAAGGAGACTTGACCTTTCTTTCTGCATAATCATGGAACCTTTATTTGGAACAAATCATGGAAATATATATAGTTTGTGTGTGTGTGTGTGTGTGAATAAAGAAGAGATCTATTCTCATTTATTTATTTACTGACTGACTGACTGACTGACTTATTTATTTATTTATTTATTTGATTTCTACAGCTGCGCATCTGAACAAGTGACTCTGGACAATCGTAAATCATAACCCTATTGCACAAATAGGCTTATCACGGCTCCTTCTAGGTCACACAAGGAAAAAAAGACCTGGAACAGAAGACCTTCCTTCCCCAGTGAAATTTGGATTGTAATTATTCCCATTTTACAAGTGGGAAATTGAGCTCCAGAAAACAAACTTTTCCCCAATCTAGTTGACTCAATGGGGCAATCTGTCAGGGCAGAGGTGGGCAGCCAGGGGCACTTCAGATATTTTCAGATTCCTTTTCTCATTAG
The DNA here is from genome assembly GCF_059951505.1 of Python bivittatus. NCBI lineage: Eukaryota > Metazoa > Chordata > Lepidosauria > Squamata > Pythonidae > Python > Python bivittatus. The sequence goes on along the minus strand of NW_028277111.1, from coordinate 1,923,231 downwards.
TCCAGGTGATGTTGCCAAGGCTCAGAGAGATGCAGATTGAAATCAAACAGCATTTGGGGGGTCACGAGTTCCCCATATCTGCATCAGGAAGAATGTCTTCCCCGTCTGCCTCCAGATTGCCTTTTTCTTCTCTCATCTACTGGAAGACAGACAAAATTACAGATTAATTATTGACAACACTAGGAGCTTCTCAAATTGTGGATTTCAACTTCTGTGTGTGTGTGTGTGTGCACGCACACACACTTTTTTTTTTAAGCCAATCAGGTTTTCTCCAGCAAAGCGGGAGTGCAGTCAATACTCGCTCACGGTTTGCCGAGCAGGCAATCAATATTATTCATTGGGGGAGCATACAAATTCATTTATCATTTTAGGAGTTTGCAGTATTACAAAATCTCCCTGGGCTGCCCCACACCTTGTTTTTTCAGAGTGAGTAATGTTTATTTTTTATCTGCGCACAAAATGGAACGAGGAGTTCCGTAAAAGCTTAACATCATGGTTCCCCTTTTCCATTCATCTGCATCCCACCCATGATCCCTGGTTCCTTTGTCTGTTCTTTTCCAGCTCCTCTGCAGAGAGCCGCCTGCCTCAGTAAACTAGAGTGAATGGCGTAACCAGGGAAGCCATGAGAATGCCTGTTGCTTGCTGAGCACCCTTCTATGAGAACTTGTCCAGGAATTCCCAGCTTCAGCCAGGCATTTGATCCAGCCCATGCTGAGGACTAGGAAGTGTCCTAGGGAAGGGGCTGGCTGACCACGGATGAGGCCCATCCAGACTTGGGACAAAATGGCTGCCAAGGAGGGGTCACAGTCAAGCTTTGGCCTCCGGTTTCATGCTGAGCTGGAGCAAGGAGTGCATCCGCGGATTAAAATGGAGGAGGAGGAGCCACCTGGTTCCACATCAGGAGAAGGATTGGAGGAAGCTCCTCACCTCCTTCAGGCTGGGAGTATTCGGGAGTTCCTGCAAAGGCCGTCTGGAGACCAGGAAGCTGGAGATGGGCTCCTTCAACGGTGGGAGGCCCAGTGGCAGGAGTTTCTGAAGAAGCTGGAATACCCTCACTCAGAATGGGAGACGCCCCAGTTGCTGGAGGAGCCCACCCCGTGGGACAATACCAAGGCCTTCCTAGCATCCTTTGAGCAAGTGGCCCAGGCCTGCCAGTGGCCCCGAGAGGACTGGATGGCCCGTCTCTTGCCAGCCCTCAGCGGGGAGGCAGAGCAGATCTTCAGCAATCTGGATACCAGAGACCGGGTGGACTATGACAAGGTGAAGGCGGCCATCTTGAGGGGGGATGCCATTTCCAGGGAGCGTCAGCGGCAGAACTTCCGTCGTTTTTGCTATCAAGAGGCCGAAGGTCCGAGGGGCGTCTACAGCCAGCTCCAGAAACTTTGTCATCGGTGGCTGAAGGTAGAGAGACACTCCAAGGAGCAGATCCTGGAGCTGCTGATCCTGGAGCAGTTTCTGGCCATCCTGCCCCCAGAGATGCAAAGTTGGGTCCGGGAACATGGCCCCGAGACGTGCTCCCAGGCGGTGGGCCTGGCTGAGGATTTCCTGCAAAGGCAACGAGCTGAGGCGGGTTGGGAAGAACAGGTGAGCTTTGGAGGCCCTGGGCTTTCTGTGCAGCAAGATGCTGCAGCTGAGTTCACACAATGTGGTAAGCCCCAAATCTGGATTAACAATTCAGTTCCGATGTTTTGTTCATGAACAGTGGTGTGAACTGAAGGCTGAGGTCTTGCAACTGCTGAAATGCAAGCTACCCAACCCTGTTTTGCAGGCACTCTCAAATTCTGTGATAATGCAACCCCTTAAAATGATAAATTAATTTTGTGAGCCCCCGTCATCTCATCCAGGAAAACTGATGAATTTATTGGGGTTATGGGTTATTGGGAAGAAATAAGTATAATATTACTTTTACTAATTAAAAATTAAACTATACATCAGAAGGGTTCTCAGATGTTATGGTGACCCAGCTGGCGACCACAGGCTGGCCGAAGCAAAGTGGAAGCAAGTTTTGACCGTGCTTCCACTTTATTTACGTAAGCCTGATCACACATTTAAAAAGAATGTGTGACTCACAATTTGAAACCCCTGCTGTAGACTACAAATAGTCCTCACTTAGCAACAGTAATTGGGACTGGAATTTCCATCGCTAAGCGATGCGGTCATAAAGCGTGATGTCACATCTGCATCGCTTAGCAATGGCAATCCTGGCAGTCCCTGTTGCCGTCATGAAGTGAGGATCACAGGTCGTTAAGCGAGGACCTCCTCATGACTTCCTGCCAATTTCCCACAAGCAAAGTCAATGGGGAAGCTGGCAGGAAGTTGCGAGTCCCAGATGGCTCACAAGCAGGCCTGCAGGCGGGTAAGTGGCTGCTGCCAGGTAGGGGAGGGTGTGAGCGACTTTGTGGAGCAACTTGCAACCTTCCTGCTGGTTTCCCCATTGACTTTGCTTGTGGGAAGCTGGCAGGAAAGGTCGCAAATGGCGATCACGTGACTGCAGGACATTGCGATGGTCGTAAGTGCGAGGCAGTTGCCAAGTGCCAAGATCACGATCACATGACCACAGGGGTGCTGGGATGGCCAGAACTTCAAGGACCAGTCCTATGTCCCCCTTGTTCAGTGCCATTGGAACTTTGAACAGTCGTCGATGAATGGTCATTAACCGAGGACTACCTACATTGTACAAATCCAATTTTAGTTACAATTTTACTCTTAAAATGATATCTTCCACAGCAGTATAGAGTGTCTTCAAGATCAAACCTGCATTTGAGAGCCACTGTGGGGTAATGGTTGAAAGTGCTAGACTAGGGGTGGGAAGTCCCACGTTCTGCTCCCCACTCAGTCATGGAAGCTCCCTGAAGGACTCTGGATGAGTCTGTCCCTCTTTGCCCATGAACCAGAGTGGGGTAGTGAGGAAGCGGCTGGACTAGGAGTGAGGAGACCCATGTTCTGGTCCCCCTTTGGTCATGGAAGCTTTCATTGTGATCCCTCCTTGACAGTGATTTTGTCCCACATCTGGATTGGCCTTCTCAATAGTCTAACTCAGCATTTCTCGACCTTGGCCACATGAAGACGTGTGGACTTCAACTCCCAGAATTCCCCAGCCAGCCATGCTGGCTGGGGAGTTCTGGGAGTTGAAGTCCACACGTCTTCAAGTGGCCAAGGTCGAGAAACACTGCCTTAGTGCCTCTTCATCCAAATTTTTCCTTGAAGTGATGTTTCCCTTTTCCTTCCAGGAGCTGGGACCCATTGAAGAGATAGCCCTGGATTTCTCCGAGGGGGAGGAGTCACCATCAAACGAGGCTGATGGGGAGGTTGAGGACAGAGATGTTGGTTCCCTGGGTGAGAGTAAATGAATTTTTTCTTCCCCTCCTTTTTTGGAAAAAAGCACGGTTCTTTCCTGTAATAATCCATCAACTTTGCAGCAAACCCTACCAATGAGAATCTGAAATAACAGAACAAAAAATTGGTGGCCACAAGCAAGAAAATAGGAGCGGAATGATGCCTTGTGTAGCTGGGTATCCAGATTTTTGGTATATGTATGTGTATATGCACACATATGCGTATGGACGTGTACCCCCAGGACTGCTCTGCATTTGAGCTGAAGGATCGAAAAGGTGTCAACTCCGGGGTTACCCAATCCCAAAGGTTAAACATGATGGAGCTTTTCAACATGTATCCTGACTTGTAGTCCGATCTCATATTTCAAAGGGCTTTATTTGCATATAACTTAAGGGAGGCAAAAACTGCCAACTCTCCCGCCCCCCCTTTTTATTATTTTACTTTTCTGACAGCCTACGAGGAGGAGATGAAACTAAGAACTTTCTCCCACTAGCCTCCTTCAATAAGGCTGCAATAAATATGGGATCTCTGATATAATATTCTGAGAACAGTGCCCCTCAGGCTCCTTGTCCACCCAATGGCTGATAAATTGATTAAATAAATCAACAAAGGGGGAAGAAGCCATGCTAGTTGGCTGGTTTAGCCTAACACTGCTTTTCTTTTTATTATTTTTATGTTAATACCATATTTAATGTTTCCTTTTGGTTTTTGTGGGTGCAGGGTGGACGTGCAGTAACGAGAAGATGGCCCACGCTGAAAGTTTTGATCACATTTTGAGCAAGACCCTGAAACGGGGGAGACCGGAAAACAAAGCTTCTCACTTTGGGGACCAGGAAGATGCTTTGGAGGGGTGGTACCGAGCCGAGAGGAAAAAAGGAAATACCTTGCAAGAGAGGGAGGAAGCCTCTCTTCTGTGGGAGGATGAGGAACAGCTGGATGGTCCCAGGGATGAGCCGAGATTCCACGAAGGCAAAGACGCCTGTCTGGTGGGTGGGTGGAGTTTCAGGCAGAGATCAGACCTTATCAAACACGAGAAAACCGACCCTTACAAATGCTCTGACGGTGGGAAGAGCTTCAAAGTGATTTCTCACTGCGTTTCCCGTAAAGAAAATGATGAAGAGAGGAAGCCCCACAGGTGCCCCGACTGTGGGAAGTCTTTTATTGCCAAAGCCCACCTGATTATTCATCAGAGGATCCACACTGGAGAGAGGCCATTTAAATGCCTGTCCTGTGGAAAGACCTTCACCCAGCGCTCGAACCTCACTGTCCATCAGCGGATCCACACAGGAGTAAAACCTTTCCAGTGCTCAGACTGTGGGAAAAGCTTTTGCTCCAGTACCAACCTCAGCAAACACCAGAGTGTTCATGTGAAGGGAAACCCATATAAATGTTTAGCTTGTGGGAAAAGCTTCAAGATTCATTCCCATTTTATCGCTCATAAAAGGATCCATGCGAGGAGGAAACTCCACACGTGTCCCGATTGTGGGAAGTCGTTCCTCGCTGCATTGCATCTCATCATACACCAGCGAATCCATACGGGAGAGAAACCCTATAAATGCTTAGAGTGCGGGAAAACCTTTAGCCAGAATGCTCACCTGAAAGTGCACCAGAGAATCCACAAAAAAGGAAAGATGTTCCAGTGCTCCGACTGTGGAGAAAGCTTCCATTCCAGGTTGAACCTTAGCCAACATCAAACCCTACATGCAGACGAGAACCCCTATAAATGCACGGAATGCGGGAAGTCCTTCCGCCTGAACTCTCACCTGATTGCTCACAGGAGGAATCACGCGGCCAAAAAACCCCATAAGTGCTCCTACTGCGGGAAAGCTTTCTTTACCAAATCCTACTTCATCATCCATCAGAGAATCCACACCGGGGAGAGGCCGTTCAAATGCTTGACGTGTGGGAAATGTTTCAGCCAGAGTTCCCATCTGAATGTCCACAAACGCACCCACACCGGGGTGAAGCCATTCCCGTGTTCTCACTGCGGACAGAGTTTCAGCTCTAGTACCAACCTCCTTAAGCATCAAAGAATCCACACAGGAGAAAATCTGTACATATGTTCCGACTGTGGGAAGAGCTTCAAAGTGCATTCTCACCTGATTGCTCATAAGAGAATGCACGCGGCCAAGAAACCTCATAAGTGCTCCTATTGTGGGAAATCCTTCTTTGCCAAGTCGTACCTCATCATCCACCAGAGGATCCACACCGGAGAGAGGCCCTACAAATGCCTGGCCTGTGGCAAAAGTTTCACGCAGAGCTCCAATCTTACGGTTCACGAACGAACCCACACCGGGAAAAACCCGTTCCAGTGTTCAGACTGCGGGAAAAGCTTCAAGGTGAGCTCTCACCTCCTCGCACACAAGAAGATTCACGAAACGAAGAAACCCCACAAGTGCTCGTACTGCAGCAAATCCTTTGTTTTCAAATCGTATTTGATCATACACGAGCGAATGCACACGGGCGAGAGACCATTCAAATGCCTCGCGTGTGGCAAAAGCTTTAGTCAGAGTTCCCACCTTAACGTTCATAAAAGAACTCACTTGGGGAAGAAGCCGTTCCAGTGTTCCGAATGCGGGAAATGTTTTCGCGTGAGTTCTCAACTCCTTGCCCACAAAACCATTCACACAGCAAAAAAGTCATACAGCAACACGAATAGTAATAGCAACAGCAACACGAATAGTAATAATAATAGCAATAGTAATAAATGCCTGGATTGTGGGAAAACATTTATTTCCAAATCCTACCTTATCATCCATCAGAGAATCCACACTGGAGAGAGACCCTACAAATGTATGGTGTGTGGGAAGTGTTTCAGCCAGAGTTCGCATCTGACGGTCCATCAAAAGACCCACCGCAGAGTGAAGATGTTTCAGTGTTCTGAGTGCGAGGAGAGTTTCAATTCCCACATGAAGTTGCTTAAGCACCAGAGGATCCATATGAAAGGGAACCCCTTCCAGTGCCTGGATTGTGGGAAATCGTTTGTCACCAAATCGCAACTCATCATCCATCAGAGAAGCCACACAGGGGAGAGGCCGTACAAATGCTTGGACTGCGGGAAAGGATTCAGCCAGAGCTCCAACCTTATCAGGCACCAGAGGATACACTCGGGGGAGAACCCCTATAAATGCTCAGACTGTGGGAAAAGCTTCTGTTCGCATGAGAACCTTATTAAACATCAGAGAATCCACACCTAAGCAAACGAAATCCCGAACGAGCTGTCTGTAAGAGGTTATGGACCATTGCACTGTATCAGCCAAGTGTGTATGGGGGAGACCATATTACCGCAAACACCACACTGCTGTTTTGCTGTCACAACTCAAGAATTTGCTGCTCATCAGACCATCAGCGGAAGAGATGAATTATGTAATTGCAGAGAAATGGGGAAACCTCTCAGGCGGAGATTCTCCCCTGTATTGAAAAGCCTGTGCTCAGAACCTGAACTCAATACTGGTTCTAAACTGAGGAGCTAAGAGTGGTCAGAATGTGTTAATCTACATGCCATCAGCCAGCTGCAGCCATTTTCAAAGAATGATTCTTAACTACCACAAGCCAAGCCGTCTCTTTGCAAAAGCTTCCAGATCATGTCTGTTAACTGGTCTCTCCAGATAAGTTTCTTCTTTTAATCTGACTTTTCTTCAGGCCCTCGGGCAGCATACAAGGGGATCTCCTTGTATTTTATCTCCACAAACAACAACTCTGCCAGGTAGGTTCAGCTGAGAGAGAGCCCCAGTCCTCCAGGGAGGTTCCGAAGCTAAGAATTGACCTGAACCTGGATCTCCATCATCCTGGTCCACCTCCATAATCGCTACCCTGCATTTATCTAGGAGTCTCTTCTGCTAGCTAGAACTTTTCATTCACCTAGCCACCATTGTCTACCCTAGAGACAGGCAATCCAGATGGACTACAGTCTCCATACGCCCAAAGATTGTGGGTGGTAGTTTAAAGCATGTCAAAGATTGGGGGTTATGACAGCTGGAGCTTAGTCTTGCTTTCTTCTGACTAGCAACAGTTCTCTAGATCTCGGGCGGAGCAGGCTCTTTCTGGTCCCCTTGTTGGCTGCTCCTTGTTATTAAAATACCAGGGATTCAGTTGGACCATCTTCAGGAAGACACGCTCCTGTCTCTGAGCTCAAAGGAGATTTTTTTTTTCACAGCTGTTGAAACACGTAGTGTGTGGAAAAACTGCATAAGTGTGGGACTTCCTAAATTCCTGTAAAAAGGGGGAAATGGCGATGGTAGGGCCAGTCCAGGAGAAAAGCCATAGAAATACTTTGTTTGTGGCTCTTGGTGGATTTTCAGGTGCCACAAGTCTAGTATTTTCTGTCAGATGTCTTAGAATCGGCACAGAACACAAGAAAGTGGATTTTAAAATGGTCTTCTGTTTAAAAAGCAAGTCTGCTGGCCAGCTTTCAGCCTCTTGGGTGTTTTTCTAAAAGTGTTTTTTTTTCAATGCATTGATGAAGTCAGATTCCAGTTGACCCAACCAACACCACCAGCGCTCTGCAGCTAAGAAAATGGTTGTGAGAATGTGTTGCTAGTGGCTAATTGGAGAAGACCCTGTTTCTCCTTGTCTTCCTCTGGAAACGTGTGGAGATCATCAACCTGTTTTCACAAGCAGTGGCAAGAAATTCTTGATTTTGCAGGTTTTGATATGGCCATCCAGCCTTCTCTGTTTGCTGCCTCCCAAAGGACAGAGACAAAGTCTTAGCAAACAACAATTTCTCCCTTTTTTTTGGAGCGGGGGAGTTGGAGTTTGTTCAGTTGCCACCTATGTCCCTGCTCAGAAGAAAGGAAGGATCAAAAAGCAGTGACAAGCTTTGAAGAAAAACTAAAAAGCAGTATAAGAAAACTTGTCATGATATTTCCCGCGTGGTCATCTCATGGGGGTTGTAGTTTTACAGCTTGAACTTCAGCCGTGTCATATTCTCTTGCCTATAAAATGGAGGCAGCCAAAAATGCCTGTCTTTAAATTGGAAATGATGGGAACCTTAAGGCACACATCCAGGTAGAAATTGTGTGGGGCAGGCCGTTCCCAGATGTGATGTCACAAAGGCATCGTCCAATCAGAAATATTGATATTCCCCAGGCTTGGTTCCCTTGTCACCCTATAGGATGTCATCTTAGGATTTTGGCTTCAGAAAGGGGCAAGAAATCTTTGCTGTGGGTGACATCATGGGGGAACCCCAGTCGGGGGCCAGGGGCCTTTATATAAGCTTCTCCCTCCCATCTCAGAAATCGTGAACAGTAGCTAGGTTCACATTTACAGTACAGTACAGATGCCATTTAAATCCGTGTTTCTCAAACTTGGCAACTTTTAAGATGTGTGGACTTCAACTCCCAGAAGTTCAACTTCAATTCCCCTGCTGGTTGGGGAATTCTGGGAGTTGAAGTCCACACATCTTAACGTTGCTAAGGTTGAGAAACAGTGATTTAAATCCTGCAAGGTGCCCCGGATTGCTAAAGTCAGATGCTTTGGGAAACTGTGAAGCATTTAAGACGTTGGGCATCTCTCTGGGCCAGGGAGGTAGACAACCCATGGCACACGAGGAGTATCTGTCCTTCCCATTTTTAATCAATCAAGGAACCTTCTCTTCCTTTGTTGATGGTTTTTGGTAGCATCCTTGCCTGTTGATGGTGATGTCCCAAATAAAGAAGAAGACCTCTTATTGAACTGAGGGGAAGTTATAGCAAAGAATAATAGGGAATGATAGCAAAGGATAGCAAACCATAGGAACTTATAGGAAAGAATGGCAGAATCACTGATAAATAATGCTCTCCAGGCTGCCAGCTGTGTCTCCCTCTCTTTTAGCTGAGTCCGTGTACTGTCTGCGCACAGTGCTTGGCCAGGTGAAGAAAGCACTAGGAGTCTTCATCCTGGCCCCCCTCCCAGAGCCCAGATATTGCCATGTTAGAAAGACTGAGAGATGTAGTGGTGATGCCAAGGGGCATCTGGGCATCCTTTCACAGCAGCTGCTGAAGGGCGCACACTGACTGATTTCATCCCTCTGTTTCCTTCAAAATAAACCAAAACGCAGCAATATAAGCAACTCTAGGAGTCCTGGGGCTTAGTGACTGTAAAAAAAAAAATGCCAACAAGAGAAACGAGAGCAAAGTTCTAAAAGAAGAGGTGGACGATTTGACATTGCAAAAAGAATACAGAACCTCTAAGGGGAAAAAACTGCTTTTTTTTGGTATTATTTGGAGCATTTCTGAGCACGGCGGCTATACGCAGGAATAGTTTGCTGGGCTTTTGAAATGGGAAGTCTTTGCACGCACAAAATACGGTATCAGCTATAAAATAGGTGGAAAGTGTTATCCATCAATGGAAAGTCAACCTCTCTCCCATCATCATCACCATAATCCAGCCTCGAGAGGCCCTTGGACACCCATCGAGGGTCCCACTACCCCTCCGTCATCCAATTCCTCTGTTCTAGTAGGAAAATCTCAACTTGAGCGCTCAGGAAAGCACAGGCAATGCCAAGGTCTCAGTTCTCCTGTCCAAATCATTGTACACCAAGTTACGCCGAAGTATGCGCCACAGGGCACCATCCTGCACAGAGGAAAAGTTGGCTAAAGTCCTGTGAAATCCACTTTGCATCTTGATGGTCTGGAAAAGCAGGGAGCAAACCGCAGGAGGGAGGAGAAGACACAAACTGAAGAAAAGTAGTTTGGAAAGGGACTTCCAGATCAGACATTTACTGTGGAAACATCCTTCCTCCTCCACAAAGTAGGATGGGGGAAAGAAGACCCCCTCAATATGGTCTTCCATTTAGAGCACGTGAGTAGCACCATTACTCCTAAGCCTTTTCCTCCTTTCCAGGGTATAAAAACACTTTTAAGATGGAAACGTTGACGGTGTCTTGGGAGCGGCAAAGCTCTCCATTGTCCATCAGGCAAAACCGAAGATAAAAGGTTGTTGTTAATAAGATCATCGGAATATTAAAATGGGAGGGGGGAAATTGGTAAAAAGGAAGGGGAAACTAAGAGTAGGAATTGTCCCAGCGCTCACAATATTGAAATGCCTTTGGAGTAGATGTTTGAAATGGAAAAGATTGCTATGACGTTGAGTTTAGGAACAAAAGGGATGCTGGAAGTAGGTGACTGTGATGGAGAATTCAAAGAAATACTGAAAAGATGTAGAAGGAAATGAGTGGGAAATGCTGTTGAGACCAGAGGATTTCCCCGTTAGAGTCGCTTATCTTTCCTGGACGTACGTTAGACAGAATTTAAGATGGGCTGTTTTGTGTCCGTTACTTTGAATAAAGTGTTTATAAAATGCTGTATGGGGAAAAAAACGGGACAGCTATAGCAACGGGAGACCCGGAAACCGCCAATTTTATGGACGCTCGAGAAGGGGATGAAAGCTTCGATGTAGTTTATATCAGATGCACAGCTTTGGCTTTCTGCAAAGAAAGAACGATATGCAACTAAAAAGAGACTCCCGTTATGGTGCCCCGCGAGTAAGAATGAAAAATCTCTTTACAGTTTGCCAAAATTAAAGAGAAGTGTAACATCTTCGTACATTTCTTGTAAGTATGAAAAATGATAATAAAATATATATCTATACAAAACTTCAGTGTGGGATGCTTGAGGGCTGCCCAAACACACACCACAGGTTGGAAAATCTTACCCAAATTCATTTCAAGAAAACCAAAATAGAAAGGACCTTCCAAATGCCGCATTCATACCCCTGAGATCGTTGTCGTGGTTTAATACGCTTCACAGAGATGTTGCAAAAGGTTTGATAATGGTGAATTCATGCAGACAAGGGGCAGTGTGGAGGGAGAGAGTTCTGTGCAGTGCAAAGTTTTCTGCGGGGGTTTATTTCATCATCAGACTCTGGCCTACAGCCGAGATTTGTCTTCCTTCTCACCCAATGGAAAATTGGAAAGAAATTATGTAAAGGGGTTGAGAACACTGTCTGACTATCTGCCAGGACTATCCAGAAAGAGAACAGAACAGGATCAAATTTAGTGTGGGGAGTGAAGCCAGCCAAAGAAAGATCAAGCTTCAAACTGGACCAGATCCGGCCAGGGGCCGCGGAGAAAAAAAAAACAGAAAAAAAGTGAAAGGGGCCGGGAAATGGCTCAGAATGTCACCACCTGCTCCATTCTAAGCCCCCTCCCTCCCTCCCTGGTCAGGTGACCCAGAGGGCAACATACACGCTTGTCCTTTTCTTCCCAGCACAACACACAAACACAGATGCAACCCAGAGGGAGACCAGAGACATGCACACAGAGGGAACACACGCACTTGCCCACGGATATGCCCACACACTTGCAGACAACATGTATGCATGCACTCTAGTTTGTCCCTGGGGAGAAAACATGCACGCATACACACACCCCGGATGCTCCAGGAGGGGAAAGCAGAAACCCAGACCCAGATCTGTTACTTCGTTTCAGATTTGAATTTTGGGATCTAAAGCACTGCTGGAATGCTCCAGGGGACCCAACAGAGTCTACCAACACCACTCATTGCAGTTGCTTCAACGGTACAGATGCACTCATTCTCGCTCGCTCCAGTGCACGCTGGCCAGGTGATATGTGGGGATTGGGGAAGGCAGGAGCACCCCTGCGGTTGATAGGATGAATCAATCCAGCCTGCCTTTTTATCCTTTGCCAGCCAGATTCCATCACGTGTCACCCCAACTGTCTCTTGGTTCACCTCTTAGGTTGCTGGATCAAACGTGGCTTGCTGCATGACAGTTAACTTATCTCTGGTTGCCAGTCCGGAGTTGTCTTCCTGATCTCTTCATTTTGCTTGCTTCTGTACATGTGAACATTCTTCTTTAGGGTCAGATTTGGGGGGCTCTACTCATCTGCTTCTCATTTTAGTTGTAACACAGAAGAAAAAGCAGATGTCTCCTATGGGATTGGAGAGAATTCCAGAAGCCAGACCCTACAGGCTTCCTCAATCCTGTTTTTCCCCTCCTGCAATTATTTAAAACCATCTCAGTTTCCTTTGTGATCAAAGTTAGGATTTAGCAGAGGATGCCTTGAAAAGGGATATGATATCTTTAGAAGTTGGACCAGGATTGAAACTTAAATTCAGCCATAAATTTCCTTGATAACGTTGTCCAGTCTCACCCAGGCTGATTCATGCAATGTCCTAATGAATGAATAAACCATTATTGGCTGGATTTACCCAACATATTGAGCCATGATACTGGCTTACACCTAGAGTGGCTGGATCTCACACCGTGTTATGCTAACATCAAATAAAACCAAACCAGCCACAATATGTTAGCCTGTTGTGTGAAATCAGTCACAGAGTGTTTTTGCCTATCCAAAAGGGCTGGTGGAATAAGAAAAGGAGTCATCCAAGAGTATCTTTTTGAAAAAAAGGGAGGAAGAGAGCAATAAAAAGATGAAAAACTTCCTCCAAATATTTTTCTCCTCTCCATCTGCTAATTGCTGGGAACCTATTGAATTAATCCGTTTTCCAGGTTTGCGCCATTCAAGAGCCCCTCCGTGACCAAAGTGAGCGACGTTCACTTTGGAGGGTGGGAAAAGGATTGTTCCAAATATACACCCAAGCCTACACTTTTCTAAATTACAGTGACGTTTATTGTTAAACAGTGCTTTTCAGGAAAATAATTTGTCCTGATTTCTCATACATACAGTGGCTTTAGCTTAACAAATGATATAGACCAGTGTTGTCCAACCTTGGCCACTTTAAGATGAGTGGACTTCAACTCCCAGAATTCCCCAGCCAGCATTGTCCACTCATCTTAAAGTGGCCAAGGTTGGACAACACTGATATAGACCTTTTCATACAAATATTTCTATACAGAGCTCCACAAATTCCTAGATATCTATCTATCTACAGAGTTTTTTACAGTTCCTTGATTGTTTCACTCTTCCCTTTATCGTTGCTGCGTTATGCTCCCTCCACTAATACTTTCACTTCTGGGTTTGATTTTAGCCTAGAGAGGAGGAGGGGAATAGGGGAAAATAACTTTTTCCTAAGCCATTGGAATTCCAATAACGTGGTTACACTTTTCCACCTTAACTCCCGGTTTGCCTGTTCCAAATGGAGCTTCAGACCTTTCACCCACCCGTCTTCTCTGCAGATCTCTTTCTCCTACCTTTCTGTTTCTTATCCTGTTTGCTCCTGCAGGGTCCTCAATGGGAAGTTTGTTCTTCCTTCAGGGATCCTCTCTGCGACTCTGCCTGCTTGATCCACACGGCCCAAATGCAACCCCAGCCATCTTCTCCACTGCCTGCCTTTTATAGATCCCATATGCTCCAGAAAGCAGATGCACCTGCCCACGGGTGTCTGAACGAGGCCAGAAGCTTCTAGGTGTCTATGGGACTCTGCAAGGAATGGGCAAATAGACCCCAGTTCTAACCTTGAAGCCAGTTTGCAACATCTGTGAGCATCAGGGCAGCTCAGGGTGCCAGTGTTCACACCACACATTCAGCAAAGTCAAAAACGGTACTCTAGTTGCATTCGCACAGCATGCTAATTCTGTTGGAGTGGCTCTCCTCCTCCAAGCATCGGTTCCCATCTTGTGGTAGGGAGAGCAACTGGGTGGGGTTTCACAGGGTCCTGCTCCTGTTCAACATCTGCACGAAGCTGCTGAGCGAGCTCATCCGACAGCACCAGGACGGTATCAGCAAAATGCTGATGATACCCAATTATACATCTCTACCCCGACCCCCAAGCAATCCTGTCAAGGTTCATTCTTGGTGTCTGGAGGCCGTGGGGGCCTGGATGTGGAGGAACACGCTACGGTTCAGCTCTAACATGCCTGGATCTAGGGACTTTCCAGAATTGGTTCCGAGTGGGGCGGCAGTCCCCCAAATGGACTGGTGGTCCTCCTAGACTCTCAGCTCCAGCAGTGGCCATGGCTAGGGGGGCCTTTGCGCAAATCCATCTTCTGCACCAGTTGCACTCATTCCTGGATCAGGAGGCTCTGCTCATGCCCACATCTTGGCCACTTCTCGTTTGGATTACTGCAAAGCTGTGTGTGTGGGGCTGCCCTTGAAGATGACTCAGAAACCACAGCCGGTGCAGAAGACAGTGGCATGCATAGTGAAGGCCATGCCTTGGGCAGTTGGCCTGAACATTAGGTGAGCCCATTATGAGAAGTTTACTATGCAGATCCTCAGCACAATATGCTTCTAATTTTTTGTCTATTTAGTTGCTGTTCTTAACTGGATGTTAGCCACCCAGAGTGGAATGGCGAGTTAGTGGCCATATAAAATGAGTGAATCAATCAATCTTGGTTAGATTTTTTTTTCTTTTGGCCTGGTGAACAATTGAATTCTTTATTTTAAAGACTGCGACTTGAAAATAATAAAAACTGATCATACCGTTCCAGAACGAAACATCCAAAACTCGCATTGTATAATGCAATAAATAAAGCATTCAATAAGGGAAGACTGGAATGACTCTCTTCCATGAGTTTATCCCAACTCCTTTTAAATACATCCCAATTAGGAGACATCAGTAATCTTGGGGTTAAGTCCACAGGTTAATTATGTCCCATATGAAGAAATGCCTCCTTGTCCCTTCTAAATCTCCTCCTGATCAGCCGCACCAAATAACTTCTGCTTGTGCAGTTTTTGAGATAGGAAGAAAACCTCTCCCACCCCACCCCCTTTTTATTTGTAGGGAAAGTTAGTGGCTGTCCTTGTAATATCCCTTTTCAAGGCCAGAACTGTGCACACGATTCCAGATGCAGATGTGCTATCAATTTCTATAAAATCACTGCAGACTAGGCATTTTTATTCTGACCTTTTTCTGACTGATCCCCAGCATGAAATTGGCATTTTTCACAGCTGCTGCAGATGGAGTCAACATCTCACAGGAGCTCTCCATTATGACCTCAAAATCCTTTTCCTGGTTAGTTACAGGCAGCTCCGAGACCATCAGTGGAATGGGAAATTAGGGGGTTTTTTTGCCCCAGTGCGTATTCCTGAATTGTCTTTACCATTTGATGGACAATTTGCCCTGTTTAAAGAGATCCCTCTAGAGGTCTTCACATTCGTGTTTCCTTTTTGACATTTGGTATCGTCTTCTTTCGCATCACTCTGTTCCCTTAAGATCATTTATGAACAAGTTAAAAAGCACCAATCCCAACCCTTTAGGGACTCCACTTCCTGCTTCCCTTCACTGAGAAAATTGCCCATATGTTCCTACGCTGGTTTGGAAAAAAAATCTCTGCTACAGAGATGACATGTATGAGGGTTGTTTTTTTTAAAAAAAAGTATTTGCAATCTGTTATAAGCCGTTTTAAATCAGCCAGCTCTGAACAGGTCCCATCTCAGATATGTAGACTAATTCTAATCCTGATGATGGGAGTTGTAGTTGAAGGCATTGAAGGAGGCATCATGGCAGCCCTGACGAGGTTTGCTCTACAATGCCTGTAACCAAGTTTGGACAACTTCTTAAATAAAACTGGGCCTGTGTTAGGATGTTTCTTCACTGAACATTTTTAAGGGAGTTTGTGAATTAATCATAATTAAACTTGTACACCACCCGTCTCTCAATGATTCTGGGCAGCTCACAACAATCAATTACAATAAAATCAATTAAAAGATAAAAGATAAAATATGGCAAGCACGATGAGGGGGTCTCACTTTCCCTCACCGAAGGATGAATGTGATGAAGCTGGAAGGAAAATAAGGGAGAGAAGCTTTCCTCGGACGGTGATCTGTCCTGTGGCCAAGAAGGTGGCTGTAAACCAGAGCTGGGGAATATTCTCCATAAATCAGTATTTCTAAAATTGACAGTGTCTCTGCAGGGCACAGGGACCATGACCAACGTTAAGGCATCCCTGGACTCAATGGGTCTTAAACTCATATATTTTGGTCTTTAACCCTGGCCTCCTCACCCCCATGGGAGAAAGCGCCTCTTAAGAATGAAGTGTCTGCCTTAAAACTTGAGCCTCCCAAAATCCCCCAAGGAAGGGGTGAAAATGTTGGCCCTGGATGTTCCGGGGGGGGGGGGTATGAAGGGCACAGAAAGGTTTCTAGGGGCCCACGTGGGCTAGAGATTCAGCTAGAAATCCTCTGGCTACATCTATGGAATGGCAAAACATAATTAGCCTGCTGGGCTAAAAAGTCATGTGCATACGAACATAATCCCAGTTACCACTTCTCTAGTCCACCCAAGTACTGTATCGGGGCTACGTTATTTGATGTGAAACAAATTAACATCCAGAGAAGCCTAAAGCTTGGGTGGAAAGAAATGACCGGGGAGTCCT
Organism: Python bivittatus; assembly: GCF_059951505.1. NCBI lineage: Eukaryota > Metazoa > Chordata > Lepidosauria > Squamata > Pythonidae > Python > Python bivittatus. Next base: position 1,906,677 of record NW_028277111.1, on the reverse strand, counting down.
TGGTGCTCTGAGCTGGGTGGTTTGCTTGCAGACGTTTCATTACCTAACTAGATATTGATGATGTTACCTGGTCAGGTAATGAAACATCTGCAGGAAAACCACCCAGCTCAGAGAGCACCAAGGATGCCACTGTTCAACCCTGAGCTACAGAGGATCTCTTCTGTTGGAGAAATGACTGGAAATGCATAGATACAGTTACTGACTTTATACCCCACCTTTCCTTCAGGAGTTCAAGGTGGCAAACACAACGCTCCCTTCTATTTTGTTTTTTTTTCTCTACAACAAACCTGTGAGGTAGGTTGGGCTGAGAGGGAGGGTCTGGCCCAAAGCATTCAGTGGACAGGGCTTGGCTTTCTTAGACCGTCCAGCTAATTATCCACAGGATTGCTTTTCAACGGCTCTCAAAAGTTCTACCTTTCTGATAGATACAATATAGAGAGTGCAAACTTTTCCTGGGGTTCATGCCTCTCTTCCTGATTTTGCTTCTACATCCCATTTTGCAAGTTAACTTTTTTTTTATGTTTGCTAATGATTAATAAATAAACATCAAGCTATATATTTTTTTGCTAGCTGAATGGCAGGTCTGCTTGCCCTGGTCTGGATATAGGGACTGACCGGGAGAGTGCCGAGGGCAAACCTAATTGAACTGACCCCCGGTAATTTTCTAACAACATCCAGAAGGAGCCACCTTCAGGGCACCTTTGAAAAATCACCCTTAAGTCACCCCAATTTTTAGATGGGGGCATTATTAAAACATGCTAGGGACGGAACATCATGGATTAAAATTGAGTTTAATTATGTTTACCTTATCATTAATTGACATTTAGTTTCAGGTAGCATGGCCCCAATATGGCACTCGAAAAGTCAGGTGGGGCCTTACAAGCCTCCAAAATGTGTGTGCAGGACCTCAAGGCAATATCCTATTCACACTCCCATGTGCTCCCCCCCAACTCTCATTCACAAACAACCGCCAAAGGATTCTTCTGGGATGAGAGCCATCTCTGGTCTATACTAACAGGACACACGCTTGCTTTAGGAAGATCTCAGCTCCAGAGCAAAGAGACAGGGAAGCACAACTAATAAATCACAAGAATCCATCAATCTTTTGGTCTTCAGCTTCACACTGTAACATTCATCTGCAACAGCTGTCTATCGATATGACGAGCAGGTTGTAAAGTTGAATCTCTGCAAATAAATATCAACCCGGAAGAGAGGACTGCACTGGCATTTTCTCTCCCATCAAAATCATTTCTGCCCCATCGTGAGGGTTCCTAAGCTTTCTCTCCACTATGGGTTCTCATGTGGGCCATGAGATTTGAGCTTGACCCAAAACTTTTCCCACAACCAACACACAAATAAGGCCTCTCCCCAGTGTGGATTCTCTGGTGCCCGATGAGGTGCGATTTTTGGCTGAAGCGTTTCCCACATTCGGAGCACTGAAAGGGCCTCACTCCCGTGTGTGTCCGCTCATGGGTGTTAAGGTTAGAGCTCACACTGAAGCCTTTGCCACAGTGCGCGCAGACATAGGGTTTTTCTCCCGTGTGAGTCCGTTGGTGGCTGGTCAAATGCTGCTTCTGGCTGAAACTCTTCCCACAGTCTAGGCACTTGTAGGGTTTATGGCCAGTGTGGATTCGCTCATGCGCAGTGAGGTCTGAGCTCACGCAGAAGTTTTTGCCACACTCCAGGCATTTAAAAAGTTTCTCCCCGGTGTGGATTCGCTGGTGCCTGTTGAGGTGTGACTTCCCACTGAAGGTCTTTCCACAATCGGAGCACGTAAAGGCTTTCATGCTAGCATGGACTCGCTGGTGACCGTTCAGATGCACGCTTCCGCTGAAGATCTTCCCACACTCAAGGCACTGGAAGGGCTTCTCGCCAGAGTGCGCTCTCCGGTGGCCAACAAGCTGGGAGCTGTGGCAGAACGTTCTCCCACAGTCTGAGCATTTGTAAAGCTTTTCGCCAGTGTGGGATCTCCCGTGCCTGCGCAGGTCCGGGCGGGCGCTGAAACCTTTCCCCCAGCACAGGCACTGAAACAGCTTTTCTCCCAAATGGCTTCTCAGTTGACAGGTGAAACCGCTGGTGTGGCGGAAGCATTTCCCGCATTCTGAGCATCTGTAAGGTTTCTCTCCAGTGTGGGTTTTGAAATCCGAGCTCGCGCCACACCTCGGACCGCAATGCAAGCAGGAGTGGAGTTTTTCTGCTGGGTGCATGCCTGGGTGGATTACGAGGTTGGATCTCAAAGCAAATGTCTTGGCACACGCCAAACCCTTGTGCACTTTTTCTCCTGGCTGGTTTCTCTGGTGAGAAATACAATCCATGGTCCAGCTGAAGGGCTTCCCATCCAGAGGACGTACATTTGGTTCCTTGCGCCTAAGGACCTTGTCTTCTCTTCCGCTGAAATCCTCATCATCTCTCCAAGAAGGAACAGAGTTACTTCCTTGTTGCTTCGCTTCAGAGTGACTCGCAGAGATCTCTCCGCTTGGCTGACATGAAGAACAGCTTTCAGCCGCCAATCCTTGGGATTCTACGGGATCAGCCACTTCCAGGTGCAGTTTCTTTTCCTCCTCACCCTGAATCCAGTCAGCTGGAAAGAGACAGCGAGGCATCAGACTCAGAAAGCATTCTAACGTGCAAAGAAAAAAATAAGGCACAGCGAGAAACTGGGAGGAAGACATAGTAACTGCTGAACTGTATAGTTTGTAAGACTGCAGAACTGCTCTGGGGACGAGGAAGCAGGACAGCACAGGCATAGGACCGTCGGCACTGTGTACAGGCATTTGTCGCAAAGCACAACCACTAATGCACTGATGCTGGTGGCACAGAAGCGTGACTAATAAATAATTAAAAACAAACTCTACAAGAATGTGAACAATGCAAAAACAAGGGCTCACCAACAGTGCCAAGGCCCCTGGTATCCTCTTGTTTGGGCTCGTTGTACGATGGTTTGGGTTCGGTACCCGGCAGGTCACTCGGTCCTTCTGCGAGATTAGCAGATACTTCAGAGAACAGCATCTGAAAAGAGAAGGATCCTGATCAGTCAGGTCAGAGGGGCAGAGGCAGAATGGTAAGCGGGAAGGCTGTTAAAAGCTTTCTAGCCTCGGCCCCTAATTTAGGATCAGAACACGGGACCTCCACGGAGGCAGGCTGGGGAAGGCAGATGGTGGCCCAGCCAAGCTCCCAGCCCATTAACTGGATTTGGAAGGTTGCAGGTTTGATCCCTTAAGAGGGAAAAGAGGAAGATGCACTGACTCTCAAGGCAGAAGGGAGCCCACAGTGTTCACGGAGGCGCCCTTGACACAGCACACGAGAGATGGTGCTCCCCAGAGCCAGCAGTGTTGGGCCAGGTTAATAGAGGACCTGTGATTTACATTTCAATGCAATTAAAACAAAAGAGCATTACGCAAGTGCAGTTCATAGTTCCTGTGTGTTTAATCATTTTCCTGGTGCCCACATCACAAACCACTCCTCAAGAGGACTAGGACTAGATATGGGAAGCAGGACTAGACCACATTCCATCCATGCATTTTCTATACTTCTGGGCATCACATCTCCAAGGTCACAAGCAGGGCTTTTTCTCTTCCTCCTCCCTGCCTGTCTGGGACTGACCCAGGACCCTCGGCATTCAAAACAAGAGCAGCCTCCTGAAACACGCTCCCCCCACTCCTTCCACCCCCCCAAAAGGCAGCCTGATGCTCCCACCTGCTTCCCCTGCCTCTCCTCAGCCTGCTCCTGCCTCTGTAAGAAATCCTCGGCCAAGGCCACTGCTTGACGGCAGGTCTCCGGCTCGCCCCCTCTCACCCAGCCCTGTAGCTCCGGGGGCAGGATGGCCACAAACTGCTCCAGGACCACCAGCTCTAACATCTGCTCCTTGGTGCTCCTCTCCGGTTGTAACCACTGCCAGCAACGTCTGGAGAGTTCCTGGTAGACATCTTTCGGTTCTTCGGCCTCCTGGTAGAGGAACCTCCGGAAACGTTGGCGTTGCTCCTCTGCACTGAGGACCTCCTCCTTCACTGGTTCGGTTGCCCCACAGAGGCCAATGCTCTCAGGAGCCTGGGCTGCTGCAGACCCAGGATCAGGAGATACCCGCTGGGTCTCTCTTTGAGGGCTTGACAGCACCAGCATCCTTTGCTGTCTTGCGGACCACTGACCAGCAGCAGCTGGTCCCCCGATGGGAGAGGTCACAGCATCCCACTCTGTTTGTGGGCATTCAAGGGGCAGGTCAGAACCCTGTTCCACTTTCACAAGTTCCAGAGGACTCCAGCAGTGACGCGTCTCCTCATCGGGTTCCTCTTTTACCCAGTGCTGCGTCCTGCCAGACAGGGATGTGGGACCCAGACAAGGTGCTTCCCTCGGTTCAGCAGCCATCGCCTCCTACTAAGAAATCAAGCACAGAAAAAGCCATTTCCTCCAATCTGACACCTGGAAGTTTTAAATTTCTGAGCCCAGCCATCCAGAAGCGTTCAGGAGTCAACCTTCAACCTCAGACCAGCATCGTTCTGTGTGAAAGGGCTGTATGGCGTGAAAAGGGTGCAGAGAAGTGAGCTTTCTTCCCTGATCTTTCACAATACTAGGGCCCAACAGTGCCATACCATAAAGCTAAAAGGTGGAAAGTTCAGGATAGATAAAAGAACAAATTCTCTCAGGACATAGTTCAGCCTGTGGAACTGCCTCCCACAAGATAAAGCTTCCCACTTGCATCACTTTAGAAGAGGCCTAAATAAATCCACAGAAGGCCAGGCTATTGGTCATAGTAACTGTATTTTAATTTCAGGATCAGAAACAATAGACGTTCAGTATTGGATGGCATGAAACACAAGGGAAAGGAAACAGCTGTTATCTCCAGCTTTCAAGAGATATTTGATCAGACGTGGTGGAAGAGAATGCTGGAGTAAAGATGACTTTGGCCTCATTTAGCAGCAAAGCTCTAAAATTTTCTCAAAAGTAAATATGACTATATTCAAAGGCATTAGAAACCAATCTATAAATGCCTTTTCTCCAATAAGCTCTTTTTCTTCCCATGCTTTCAAATGCCAAATACCAGATCAAACTTTTTTTTTCAATTTATCCATTATTTGTTGTTGTCCAGATTTTTTTCTTTAAGACAGAATTATTATTTTTCCTTTGTCTGTACAACAGTGGATCAATCTACCTATGGAGCTTGCAGATTCTCCATCTCTGGAGATTTTTAAGAAGAGATTGAACAATCACCTCTAATGGGTAGTTTAATTGACTTCTTTGTACATTGCAGAGGGTTGGCCTAGATCAGTGTTTTCAAACTTGGCAACTTTAATGCTGGCTGGGGAATTCTGGGAGTTGAAGTCCACCCATCTTAAAGTCCTGACTGGGGAATTCTGGGAGCTGAATCCACCCATCTTAAAGTGCTGGCTGGGGAATTCTGGGAGTTGAAGTCCACCCATCTTAGAGTTACCAAGTTTGAAAAACACTGGACTTCCAACTCCACAATTCTATTATTCCTTAAACAGAGCTGAAGCCCAAGGCTATCATAAGGATATGCAGCCTTGAATTCAGAGCAGGAAGGATGGAAAACGCTATATCATTGTTCTGTGCACATCCAGCTATGCCAAAAAAATAATAATAATAAAATGGCAACTTTCATTCTGAATTGTTTATAGGGAAATCTCAGGTCAATAATCACTTCTGTACAAAAGCGCACAGGATAACTCCGGCAAACATTATAGGCATCTTAAATTATTTTCAGGGGTTGATTGCTGTTTCAAAGTTGGTTTGGGCAGCCCAAGGGCTCCCTGCGACAACACAAGGGGACTTTAAGCAAGGACAGCCTGGTTTTTGCCAGACGTAATCCTGGTTCACTTATACCAGTGTTGTCCAAACTTGGCCACTTTAAGATGAAGTCCACTCATCTTAAAGTGGCCAAGTTTGGACAACGCTGACTTATACCGTTTGCTGACTACATTCCAATTAACTGAGTTCACAGCACAGGCCAAACCATGACCCATGGTTATCATATACACCCCAGTAGTGGCATTCACACCACAAGCTGACCTATGAATCCTTGCTTATAAACCCCAACTGGCTGCATTCTACCTCATGCTGAAGTAAAAATCATGGCTTACAAACCCAGTTGCTTGCATTCATATCACAACCTGACCTATAAAGGTTGTCCCCTTCTGAAGAGCCTCCCTGCCAGATCTCCACAGGCCCCCAACCCTCTTTAGACTTCTGGAAGGCCATCAAGCCCCCCAAACACTGGGCTAGGATGGAAAGGAGGCCAGCAAATGGGGAGTTGATGGGGTGTCACGGGGGAAATATGACTCTTTAATAAGGGGTGTGTATTAGTCTCCATTTGTATTATCTGTGGTTGTGAGCTGCCTAGAATTATTGTGTATAAGATAGGTGGCCATACAAGTTTTATAAATCAATCAATCCTAGTTTACACTCCCCAACTGCCTGAAGTATTGCCACATATTGAACCATCAACCCTAGCTTACAAACCCAATTGCCTGGATTCACACAACCTGAGCTATAAATCCTGGCTTAAAAACCCAAACTGGCTGAGTTCACACGATACAAACCATGGTTTACAAACCCCAACTACCTGAGCTCACCCTACAAGCTGAGTATGAATCCTAGTTTACACTCCCCAACTGTCTGAAGTCCCACCACCTATTGGACCATAAATCCTGGCTTACAAGCCCAATAGCTTGCGTCCGCATCACAAGCTGAGCCATGAGCCCTATTTACAACCCCCCACCAGCTGAGTCCACACAGGCTGAGCCCTAAACCATGGCTGACCCACCCCGGGGACTGAGCCCTGCTGCAGCTGCCCTCCAACTGCCCGAACCAGCCACCAGCGCTGCGGTCCCGCAACGCCCGAGCCTCGACCTCGCCTTTCCAACGTCCCCGCCCCCAGCGGGCTTCCCACCGCAGGTGCCTCCAGCTCCGGCTGAGCCTGTCCCGGGACTCCAGAGCGAGGGTCGCCCCGCCAACCTTCCTGCACGCCTGGAAAATGCAGGAGAGAAAGCCCCCCGCCAAAAAGGGGACGCGAGCCCCGCTCCCGGGAATGCGGCGGAGGCGCCGCACTTGCAACCGGGCACTCGCGTGCCCCGAAGGAGCGGGCCCTCCCCCACCGTGGGCGGGTCAGGAAGGAACTCGGGGCTCGGAGGCAGAGCGCCCACTCCCCAATTCCGGGGCTTCTCTAGGACTCCGGACTCGGATTTTTAACCCATCGAGCCCCGTGGCCAAGCCCGCCTCACCTGCGGTCGCTCCCGATTAAGGGTAACATCGCCCACCAGCTGAGTCCTGGCGATTTTCGAGGCACGTCCGTGTAGTTAGTTAGTTAGTTAATTTCTTTCTTTCTTTCTTTCTTTCTCTCTCTCCCTCCCTCCATTCTTCCTCTTTTTTCTTTTCTTTTCTTTTCTTTTCTTTTCCTTTCCTTTCCTTTCCTTTCTCATTCATTCATTCATTCATTCATTCATTCATTCATTCATTCATTCATTCATTCATTCATTCATTCATATAGTGCAGTGTTTCTCAACCTTGGGAACTTTAAGACGTGTGGACTTCAACTCCCAAAATTCCCCAGCCAGCCTGGATACCGCTGAATCCCAGGAGACTCCCAGCGGGTTGCCAAAGCTTATACAGATAAGACACCCATGGTAAGAATTCAATAGTGTACCCCTAACAGATAAAACATGCATGGTAAAGATAATCAGATTCAACAATCAAATAACAATCAAGCCTAAAATGCTCATGCCTTAACAAAATATGACAAACTATTAGGTTTTCTTGGCAGAAGTGCTTTGCTGCTGCCTTACATTAATTTTTTGTTAACTTCCCAGTCTAGCCCATAGCCCTGGGATTTCCTAGTGGTCTCCCATCCAAGCATTAATCAGTGCTGATCCTGTTTACTTCTTTCAGGTCATCCAAGATCATTCTGGTGGGTGTTACTGCTGCTGTGATGTGAGCAAAGCATGGGAGGTAACAATTGACTTTCAGGGATTAGATTGAAATACAAGTTGTCCTCATTTAGCTACCACAGTTGGGACTGGCAATTTGGTTGTTAAGCAAAGCAGTCTCTAAGTGAAACTGCAACTGTGTTTATAATCTTGACTTCAGCTTTCCTTTGCTTTAGACCTGCAAAGGTTGTAAATGCAAGGATTGGTCATAAAGTTATTTTTTCATCACCATTGTAAGACAGTCAGTAAACAAGGCAGTCGCTAAATGAGAACTTCCTGTAAGTCTCCAGCAAGCTCATGCTTTAAGGATGCTACAGCCAACAGGCTGGATCTAGCGGAGGGCAGGATGCAAATCAAATCAAGCTGAAATTGCAGCCACATTGCTGGAATTTGGCAGTAACGGAACATCAGTGGCCCAATTTCCCACCCGAAACTATTGGGAAAAGAAGGAAGGTGCGTTACATCAGGGTTTTTTTAAACCATGCTTGGTGGAATCCTGGAGTGCAGGAAGCCACCATGATAGCATCCGTGGCAGATGGCTGCCCAGTCTCTGTTTAAGGGCCTCCATTGAAGGTCTCCCACCTCCTGCAGTCTGGTCCACTGCAAACAGCGCTTGCCATTCAGAAACTCTTCCTGATGTCTGCTTCCTTGTAAATCTGTTCCTTGGCAATATAAACTGGGTGCAAGCAGAGTTCCCATGTTCTGGCATGCTTAGAGTGGAGACAAGCCACAAAATGGTCCCTGTCTGCTCCTTCTGCCATCCAATCACATAAAGGCTGGATAAGTTTGTCCCAGTTCAGGGACCCCTTCCTCCAGTGATGAGCTCATCTGCACGTTCAGTGACATCACAGAAATACCGCGAACGATAGGCTGAGCTGACGTGTACACCAGACCCGCACACGGACGTCTCAGTGCAGCGTTCATGGAAATGCTAAACACCACAATACCACAGCCAGCAGAAATAGTTATAGCGCTGTTCACCCTAAACTTCTTTGGGCCAAAAATTACAGAAAGTTCCCTTTTTTAGGATGGGAAATCATGATTCGGATCATAGCAGCAAGGTCAGAAACAGCTCTTTAATGAGTTTTACTCAGTTAAGTGTCCAAAACATGTAATTATAAAAGAAAAGGGAAAAAAAGGAAGTAGCAACCTAGGAAATGCCATGCAATGCATAATAGGCTAAAGGAATATCTTCTTTTTCTTGAAGCATTCAGAAGAAAGCTACAGAAGGTGGTTAGGAAACACCATGCAAAAAGAACAGAAAACCACGAATGCTTGGTTTTAAACGGTATTTTTAAATGCCTCCTTTTGGGCTTCCTAATAACTTAGTTAAGTACTTCCAAAAGAAAATTACATTACGTAAATAAAGTAGAAGCCAGATAATATCATTCCAATATACTGTTGATGTCCACAGTAAATCTCTTGAGATTTATCACATAAAAGGTCTTAGAGCAGTGTTTCTCACCCTTGGGGACTTGAAGATGTGTGGAGTTCAACTGGCTGGCTGGGGAATTCTGGGAGTTGAACTCCACACATCTTCAAGTCCCCAAGGTTGAGAAATGCTGCCCTAGGGAGATCCAAGCAAGAGAATGCAAAGTTTCCTGCTCGGTCTTCAGCTGTAGAGGGATTATCAACCAAGTCTTGACGCTAGGATAATAAATTAGAGATCCTGGAAAGATTACCTGGAATCCACATTAGCCACCAGCCAATGTGGACAAACGAAAGAATCTTTAGTCCAACATCTTAAGAGCCATATCCACCCCCCCCCAATTCCTTTTTAAGGAAAAACTGAAGTCTGTATCAAGGGAGAGAAGAAACTTAAGAAGTGTCAGCCAGCAGAGGGTCCTTATGCAAGGACGTGTAAGCGCCTGAAGCAAAAATGCACACCCCTCCCCGAAAAGAACAGCGCATGAAAATAACAACACAATAACGTTCATAATTCTCTATCAAAGGAGCAGACATTCCTGATGTAAACATTAAATTAGATGGTTTTCCCAAGCAACAAGAAGGGGCAAGCGTGTTGCTTTGCTGTTGTTTTTTTTTAAATATCCCAGAAACTAAGTTGTGAGGAAGAAAAAAAGGAAGAAAATTAGTGTCAGCTGTAGTGATGATCAACAGTTTTACAGAGGACTAGATGCACCAAAGGCTTTAGATTTTCTAACGAAAAATGCCCTTAACATTTATGGCCAAAACTGGGTGGCCATTTCAGAGGATTACTCAAAATCTCAAGTTTATTCTGGGCTGGGCTGCTTTTCACTTGCCACATGCCTTTCCCCCATCTATTCATTCCTAACTCCCAATTCACTGTTTGTTTTCTCGTGAGCAGGAACCTCTGGAGTGCCCCCAGCCAAAATCTTTTCACTTTTCTCTCCTGCGTGAACCGTGTAATGCCTGTGAAGTTCCGATTTCGACCGGAAGTTCTTCCCGCAGTCGATACACAGGAACGGCTTGGCCCCCGTGTGAATTCTCTGATGTGAAATGAGGTTCGAGTTACGGTTGAAGCTTTTCCCACAATCCATGCAGACGTATGGCTTTTCCCCCGTGTGGATCTTCTGATGCCTGGTGAGGCTGGTGCTATCGCAGAAACTCTTCCCGCAGTCGGAACAGATGTACGGGGTCCCCCCCGTATGGACTCGCTGATGCCTAACAAGACTCATGTTGGAATAGTAACTCTTCCCGCACTCGGTGCACTCAAACGGCTTCACCCCGGTGTGGGTTTTCTGGTGCGTAATGAGGTTGGAACTCCAGCGGAAACCTTTCCCGCACTCCAAGCACGTGTAAGGCATCTCCCCGGTGTGGATTCTCTGATGGAGGGTAAGATCCGCCTTCCGGCAAAAGTTTTTCCCACAGTCCGCACAATTGTAGGGTTTTTCTCCCGTGTGAATTCTTTGGTGGATTCGAAGTTCTGACCGTTCACAGAAGCTGACGCCGCATTCCGGGCACTTGTACGGCTTCTCCCCCTTGTGGATGATGGCGTGCCTAATTAAATGCGACTTCACCCGGAAACTTTTCCCACAATCCAAGCACTGATAGGCCTTCTCCCCTGCGTGGATCCTCTGGTGAATGGTGAGACCCGAGCTCTGGCAGAAACATTTCCCGCAATCCAAACATTTGTATGGTTTTTCCCCAGTATGGATTCTCTGATGTCTAACCAGGCTGGTGCTGTAATTAAAACTCTTCCCACAGTCCAGACATTTATAAGGCATATTCCCTGTATGGGTCACCTGAAATTCAATGATGTCTGAGTTATCATCGGCTACTCCGGCAGCCTCACTCTTCACCGGATGGATTCTTTTCGGATCTGGGCTTTCTCCAATGGTCTCTCTGCCTTCACAAAGAACAGCCTTCCCAACCTTCTTCCCTGAGGAATGCTCCACACACCCGTCAGGTCCCTGCCAAATTCTGGGAGTTTCTTGCAGTTCGCCACACTGGGAATCCTTCTGCTCCGAGTCCCCCATCTCTACCCCATTGGTACCTTCTCCTGAGACTTTGGGCAGATCCGTGGCTTCACTGGTACTCCTCAATGATTCACCTGGGGAAGAAGGAATATGAGATGAAAGGGGAAAATCCAGCATCTCCATTTGAGTTCACACTCCCAAGCTGACCACCAGAACTCTCGATTCACTTTCTGGAAACCAGATCCCCACTTTGGCCCTATTTCAATACAGAGCTGCAAGCTTATTCACTCATATAACGTGTTTCTTTGGGTCTAAGGCAGTGTTGTCCAAACTTGGCCACTTTAAAATGAGTGGACTTCAACTCCCAGAATTCCCCAGCCAGCATGAAGTTGAAGTCTACTCATCTTAAAGTGGCCAAGTTTGGACAACACTGGTCTAACGTCTTTCATCTGAGGAATGCTTTAGTCAATTTTATGATGGAGCTTTACAATACCAACAAATACGTCTTTCTACAAGAAATAAGTTGATAATGCAAGTGAACTTTAGACCTAAATAGGAATTTGAACCCATGTTCAACTATCTTTACGCCAGAAGTAGCTCATGTTTCTAAAGTAGGTCGTCACATTTTTTTAATTTAGGGCAGAGGAAAAGAGACCTGAGCAGTGATTCAGTGACATGATGGAGGAAGGGAAGCCAGATTTTTTTTTCCCTCCATGAATAGATGTGTTCACCCTATCAAGAGCTCACTACACCTATGTGATTGCTTAATTGTTCAGCAAAATTTAACTCCACACTTCAGGGGTACAACCTTGGGCAGCTTTTGGGGCTATAAAAGAAGATCAAGACTGGTGGATCCCTGCCTGGCTCTCCCTTCCTCCGGCTCTTTTCATTGGCCAGATGTTTAACTTCCTCAACAAACACAAGACAAAAATCCTATCCTAGATGCAGGTGTTCATTACAGATGTCTTCTTTTTCCACAGCTACTTTGAGACAACTTTCAGCATCCCCAGTTAACATATGAGAAGGCTATACACACCTAAAAGGGATTTCCTAGTGGTCTCCCATCCAAGTACTAACTAGGCCCAACCTTGTTTAGCTTTTGTGGGTGGGTCGGTGGGTGGGAGAAAGAACTACCAGGCAAGTCCATGTACTTTTCTGACAGCAATATAGAAGAGGTTTGCCACTGCCTTGTTCCAGGATATTTTTTTTTTTGAATTTCCCAGTTTAGTTCACATCTGTTGGATTTCCTGGTGGCCTCCCATCCAAGTATAAGACTTGCTTAGCTTTTTTTTTTTTTGAGATCAGTCAAGGTCGGCTAGGTCCTGATACTTAAAGAGTAATAAATTCCATCCACAACCTTCTGCAATGGACCGTTCATTTTATTTATACTATTATTTCCAAGTCCCTTTTTACCCCAAAGCACTCCCCAACTGAACGTACAATTTGAAAACTTGAAAGCATTGTGCACCACAAAAAAAGGGGGGGGAACTGAGTGTCAAAATGTCCCTCCAATATAGTTTTTGTGCTGTTGCTGTTATTTCTGCTATGGCAGCATTATGGGTTGATCTTCTGCTGTGACCATCCCACTTTCACACGTGGGGTAAAAAGGCACAGATCTGCACAGCCTTCTCCATGGTGCCAGAAAGACGGGGCATTTTAAAAAAAAACCTGATCGCCCTCGGCAAGGTGCAAGTACGATCCAAACTGGTTCCCGCTGGGCAAATCCAGACAGAGTTTGGACACCCTTCCTTGGTGCTTTGCCAGTGGAAAAGATTAAGCACCCCCACCAAATTCCTTACCCAGAATGGTGGAATTTCCACTGTCGCCTCCCTGGAAAATCTGATTCTGCTGACAGTCCAATGACCTCTGTTCAGCCCCAGAAAAATTCAGGGCCAGCTCTTTCACTGACACCTGAAACATAAAGGAAGATGCTAGAATCAAAGAAGTGGACAGGCCGTAACGGACATCTAGCTGACCCCCTTGTAGGGTGGAAAACCACGTGCTGTGTTCCCGCCGCCCATCATCACAGAGCCTGGAAACGGCAGGGACCCTCACCCAGCCCCTCCTCGAAAACCTGTTCCCACCCCTTTTCCAAAGTCTAAGGAGACTTTTCACAATCCTGATGCACCAACTTCATTTGGTGGCAAAATGTTACCATTCCAAGGAGCGCTGGGTTCTGCATCCACACCCATCATTTCTGCCCTCCAGAATGCTGTTGCCAGAATGCTGTTGTGGGGAACTGGTGAAATTTAAAATCAGGGATGGGCAGAAGCCCGGGCTCTGCTTTGCTTGTGAGTCACAACGAAAGACGAACCAGAACCCAGGAATGGAAGCAGGCGGACAATTACCATCCTGCACCTGATGCCCACAGTGTGGACTGGGAATCATGGGTCTTGTCCTGCCTCCGCTACAGAGCTATATGCTTCTCCTCAAACACAACTTATGGGGGTTTGTATGTTTTAATCCTATAAGCCACCCAGAGTCACTTGTGGGCAACTGGATGGATGGATGGATGGATGGATGGATGGATGGATGGATGGATGGATGGATGTCTAAGCAAATCCAGCAAGCACCAAAATCTGTGATTCCTCATCATAAATCATGCCTTCCTCACCTGCTTATCCAACCTCCCAGGTGCCCATTCCTTCTGCTGGAAGCCCTCGGCCAGAGCCACTGCCTGGGCACAGGTTTGGGGGCAACCCTCAACCACCCAGCTCTGGAGCTTGGGGGGCAGGATGGCCAGGAACTGCTCCAAGATCAGCAGCTCCAGGATCTGCTCCTTGGTGTGCCTCTCCGGCTTCAGCCACCGGCAGCAGAGAAACCAGAGGCGACTGCAGGCCTCTTGGGGCCCCTCGGCCTCCTGGTAGCGGAACTGACGGAAGCGTTGGCGCTGAATCTCCGAAACGACAGTGTCTGCATCTGGAACCTCTTCTTTCAGCTGCTCAGAGGATTTCAGATTTTGATTGGGCTCTTGGGGGTCCCCACTGGAATCTGGCTGGGTTTGGGTTTCCCGCTTTTCTGTGAAGCACTGGTGGCCTTCTGCCTTCACCTTGATGGAGGCTGGAGGCATCAGAGCAGTGGTCTGGAGAGGGGACCCCAGTTCTTGTAGACTTGGGCAGCCAAGTCCAGGTGATGCCACTGTCTTTGGGCACTCTTTCCACTGGCTGTCCTCAGAGACAAGAATCCCTTGGCCCAACTCTTCTTTAACCAGGTCTCTTGGGGACCTTGTCAGAAAAGCCCTGGTTCTTCCAACCTGGGAGATATCAACGCTTTCCCTCCCCTCCACTCCTCTCCTGGAATCTTCGGTCTCCTCCCATCTTGCGATCTCCTCCTCTGCTGGAACATCTGTCTCCTCTTCCTGCTCCTCCATTTCCACATCCAAGGCCACCTCTGGCTTTCGCCCGGCCTGGAATTCAGGCCCCAAATCCAACAGCACTCCCTCTTCCATTGCCATTTTGCACAAGGTTAACGCCCAACCATCAGCCCGCCTTCCAAAGCGTCTCAGTGCGACTTTCAAGGCTACTTGAAATTTCAAGGTAACAAGCAGTTATAAATAGGAGTGTTGAACAACCCCAAGGAGCTTCTTCCTGAAAAATAACATAGAAATTGGAATGAGAGGGAGATCAGTACATCCAAGCTTCCTCCTACCTTCTGATCTCACATGTAACAGCCAACTTCATCATCGTCACCATCATCATCGTCATCATTATCATAATCTAAATGTACAGGCCACCTGATTCCCAACAACTATCTTGCAGACCAGGGTCTGTGCTGAACACCTGAAAGTTGCTGAGGACCACACCACACATCTGGGCAAGGCTGATGCTTATAAGGTGGGAAAAGTTTGGTGTTTTTCCCTTTGCTTTGTAATTGGAATAGGCTTATTTTAGGGCTCACGCTACCCTTTCCATTTGTTTCCCACTCCAAAGCAGAAAACCATCACTTTTCAGTAATCAGAATGAATTTGGAGGACACCAAAAGGGGATCTTGCAACTGCAGATGGACCACAGCTACTATTTTTCTGATCCTTACACTTTTGGACATTTCAATATTTGGGAACATCCAATTGAGCAAAGTGCTGTTGTCACTGATGGGGGCCAAAGCTGAAGTTTCCAGCCCATTTCTCGAAGAGAAAGGAGTCTTTCCTCCAAACATTATTGAGGGATGGTGTGCCTTTTTCATCCTGGTTCTCATTACAGGGGGAAAAAATCACAAGTAGGTTACAAACCAAACACAGTTAAAAATCACAACAGCAGCTATCCCTCTGTCTGAAATCTTAGTACCAACTGGGAAAAAACAGTGTGTGCAATTTGGGGACCACAGGTGGCCCTCAAATTGCTTTTTTTTTTAATCCCCAGAATCCCAAATCACACTGCTGAAATTTGGCAACAAGCCATGAAATTATAGTGTCCTGTCGATTTGCAATGAGAAAGGAATTAGAGACAAGTCTGTGAAGCATCCTGCTGTGGGGGTGGGGGGGGTGCGCGCACATGCGCCTTCGAGTCAAGTCTTGACTCCTGGCACCTGCCTGGCCAAGTCCCTGCAGTTTTCTTGGTGAGATTTTCAGAAATATTAGCCTTTGCCTCCTTCCTGGGGCTAAGAGAGTGACTGGCCCAAGGTCACCCAGCTGGCTTTGGGCCTAAGGCAGGACTAGAACTCAGGGTCTCCTGCTTTCTGTCTTGGGCTAGTCCCTCCCTCTCAGTGTGGAGTAGTGAAGAAGAGCTGGACTGGGAATGGGGAGACCGAGGTTCTAGTCCCCACTTAGCCATGGAGGCTCCCCAGGCAACTCTGGGCCCATCCCTCGCTCTCAGATCGACTTTCATAGGATTGTGAGGATAAAATGAAACCTGTGAGTTCTTGGAGGAAGGCAGCATATGTCTCTTTCTCAACTTACTTTTTTGTAAAGGAAGCTCCTCATGTGCCTGATCCAGCTCTTGGATGAAATGGGCCATACACACAGAGTCACATCTAACCAGGGATTTTGTGTCTTGACACTGACCTGGAAAACAGTAGAAAAAAACGAAGAGGGTTGAGAAATCATCATAACTCTGTTTACAGCAGGATACTGTGCAGTGGAGAATGGGAAGATGAGACCAATGTTGTCAGCCTAATTCACTGACTGGATTCACACCACACAATTTGAGAGCTGAGTTTGCACAATACAATGAAGTATTAACTAACCAACTAGGCTGAGTTGTACAACAGGCTAGCCCAGAGACCAGGTTAAAATTAAGCAGGTACTGTATTTTGCAAATGCAGTCTTAGATCTGCCACACTCTCTCTCTAAAAAGTGCAGAATGGGAATCCCCAAAGGCCTTGATCTTCCGGATTTTTGCAAAGCACACAGAAAACTTTGAGCAGCCCTGCATGTATGCTAAGGCTTGGCCATTCCACACCAATCTCTATGAGTTTTACATCACATTGCTGTTTCCAAGTTTCTCCAACATCCCAGCGGGAGCCACATTTAACTGGTTCAATTAAAGCTCTGGGGGTTTCCTTCACACAACATCCTAAATTTGATTATGCTTGGTCTCATTGCCATGCAGCGTCTTGTGCGAATCCACCATGTTTAAGATTCAACTCCTTGGGCAAACCCAGAAAATGGGTCAATTCCATTCTGAAGTTAAGCGGATAGTGCAAACCCAGGTATTTTTATTATGGTTGGTCCCACAGTCAGCCAGACGTTTAGACCACATTTGGCCTTTTTATCCACCCATCGAGTCCTTCCCAAGGCCCTGGGATAGGCAGATGTGGTTGTCTGATGGTGTTGGGGTATCGTTGCAGGATGGAAGCTGTTCCAAGTAAAGCTGCCTTTTGCAATGGACCGACGCTGATGGTCTTCAAGGGGTGCTCCAGATGTTTTGGGATTGCACCCAAGGCACCTATTACTATTGGTCCTACCTTTGCTTTCTTTTGCCACAGTCGTCCGACTTCTATTTGCAGGTCTTCGTATTTTGTGATTTTCTCCAGTTCTTTCTCTTCTCTTCTGCTGTCTCCAGGTATTGCAATGTCCAGATTTTTTTCTCTTTCTTATCAACAATTGTTAAGTCTGGGGTGTTGTGTGGCAGGTGCTTGTCTGTTTGAATGCTAAAGTCCCAGAGCACTTTACCTTCATCATCATCATCATCATCATCAAACCGGGTGCGAACGCGGGAAGCTTTTCATACGGTGGATATAGCACGGAAGATTGGCTGGTGCAGCATTTCCCCAGCCTGGCTGGGGAGGATGGGGTTTACAGTCTAACTTATCTGAAAGTGAAGTGGGCAGGCTGGGGTTTAAAGGTGGCCCTGATGGCCGCCCCCGCCGCCGCTGCGCGCGCACAGCCTGCAACCCACCGCCCACTCTGCACGGCCTGCGCCTTCTCCCCGTCCCCTCGAGCGCGCCCGTTTGCAACTTACCACGCGGCCTCCATTCATCTCCTGCTGTGCAGCCGCTGAACGCTCCAACCGGAAGGAACCCTCATGTTTTCTCCTCTTTCGCGTTCCATCCCCCTTCCCCCTCCCATTCTTCCAGCCAGCCGGATTTTAACACTTCCTGTCCTCTCTAGGATATGCCTTCCAGTGAGAGCTCTAACATTTTAACCCTTCAAATGCCTAGGCAAGACCTCTAGATCATACAGTATATTGCCTAGAGCAGCGTTTCTCAAACTTGTCAACTTTGAGACATGTGGACTTCAATTCCCAGAATTCCCCAGCCAGCATGGCTGGCTGGGGAATTCTGGGAGTTGAAGTCCACATGTCACAAAGTTGACAGTTCGAAAAACACTTCTTTATTAGATGTGTTAAATCCCATCCTTCTTAGCCAGCATGCTTCCTCGTACAAGTGCATAACTTGTGGGAAAGGCTTCAACCAGAAGGGAATTCTGGATTGAAGTCCACACATCTTAAAGTTGCCAAGGTTGAGAAACACTGCTATAGACAGATTCTCTCCATGATCTTCTGCCCCCAACCAGATCCTTCAGGTCCCCCAACAGTGCCTCTGTGGCTGAGTCCACCCCCTTTGCTGCTGGTCCTCCTCTTCTCTTTCCTTCCATCGTTCCCAGCATGAGAGTTTCTCCAGAGAGCTCGCAGAAGGTGTCCAAAGTAGGATAATTTGAGCCTGGTCCTTTGTGCCTCGAGCCCACTTATGCTTTTGAACAAATGCACCCGCCCATCTTCCTGTCTGCCACCCCAGGGGACCCTCTGCAGGCAGACCGGAGACCTCACGTTTCCTTTTGGGCTATCCCTGAATTGCTTTGCAGGCTGACCTGTGGGCTTGATAGGCCCTTAAAGGGTTAAGCCCAACAAGGTTTGCATCCTAGAGCGGACCCTCTTTGGGATGGGTGGCTGGGCGGGTGCCTTCCCTGCCCAGCTGATAGAAAGGAAGCTACGAAGGTTGCATGGTGGAAATTCAAGGGAGGGGAGAAACAGCAGCAAAGACCCAAAGTGGCAGAGAAGGAGCAAGCCAGGGAGAAAAACCCAAGACGGAATGGGCAGAAGAAGAGGAAAGCAGGATTCGTCTGGGTCCCACCTTGTGGGAGGTTTCAAAGGACCTCCCCAAAGGTGTCCTGGTGAGAACCTGGCCAGCTGCAAAGAGGAGCACCCAATAAAATGGACAGCTCTAAATTCAGGATGGGGTGTTGCTCAGCCACCGGTCCCTGCCCTGGGGGAGAATCCCAAAGCCGTGGGAGGGGAGGCGTTTTCCACTGGAGACCAGGCAGAGCCTTGTGTGCAAGGTTGGAGCAGGGGAGCTGGACCAGCTGACAGCTGCCTGCCTTCCACGAAAGGTATGCCGATGCGAGGGAGGACGTCTTGGACAGAGCCATGCCCACCGAGATGCAGTGGCTGAACATCCGGCAGTTCCACTACCAGGGGGCCAAGTGCAGCCGGCTCTGGTACCTCTGCCACCGGTGGCTGAAGCCCGAGAGACACACCAAGGAGCAGATCCTGGAGCTGCTGATCCTGGAGCAGTTCCTGGCCATCCTGCCCTCCGAGATGCAGAGCTGGGTCAAGGGAAAGGGTGCCAAGAACTGCGCCCAGGCGGTGGCTGATGCCGAGGACTTTCTGGAGAGGCTGCGAGGCCCTGGGAGGTGGGGCGAGCAGGTGGGGCGAGCTTCATCCTGGCAGAAGACGGCTTCTTCTTCCATGTCAGCTTAAGTTTGTGCTCAGGTGGTCAATAAGAGGAAAGCAGATGAGAGATGAGAAAGGGGGAGGATCATCTAGTTCTGTAAGACACAACCTGGCTGGTAGATATATGCAGCTCAGGATTTAAATTGTGGACGTGTGTGTCTGTGTGTGTGTGCGCGCGTGCGCGCCTTCAAATCTGGCGACTCCTTGGGCTGCAGTTTTCTTGGCCCCGTTTTTGGAAGCAATTTGCCGTTGCCGCCTTCTTCCTGGGGCTGAGAGGGAGGGACTGGCCCAAAATCACCCGCTGGCTTTGCACAGAAGGCAAAACTAGGATTCACAGTCTCCCGGCTTTTACCCCAGTGCCTTTACCCACTACACCACACTGTTGACATTTTGGACCAACCAAATCCAAACCTGTTAGGGAATTCCTGCAAGCTCAGCCTTCTGACCGGCCCATGGGGATAAGCCCCGTCCACGTACCATTGAAAAGATAGACCCAAAAGTCAGGGAAGGAACCAAACAGTCCAGAACGCATGATCCCTAACAGCCGAAACCCAGATAAGCAGGAAACATCAGATAAAACAATCAGGGAAGAAGCAATATCCCAAACAAGGAACTATCAGAATGAAACCACACCCCAACCAAGACTGGCAGAGAAAGCTACTATATAGAAGAGTATTTCTCAACCTTAGCAACTTTAAGCTGTATGGACTTCAACTCCCAGAATTCCCCAGCCAGCATTGCTGGCTGGGGAATTCTGGGAGTTGAAGTCCATACAGCTTAAAGTTGCTAAGGTTGAGAAACACTGACATAGAAACAGCAAATCTCACTCCCCCTTGTACTGATGATGTTGCCAAGCCTGGTAATGAAACATCTGCAGAAAAATAAAGTTGTAATAACCTGTGTTAATGAAAGACAAGCCGAGTCCTGCTAAACCTTTCCTGCGTGATCAGCACAGAAACCTGGTGTGTCGGTGGTGCAGGCTGGGTTTCTCCCCCCTCCTTTACCAATTCATAGATCCTTCCACTGGCCCACTCAGAGGTTAGAACAGGGCTTACAACAGTGGTGCTAGCAGGAGCTGAAATACTCCCAGGTGCCACTGCATCGCCCCAAAATTAAAGGAACATTAAAGAAAAACCTCCCCAGTCTGGTGACATTTCACCATTCTCACCCAAAATCGTGTGGGAAATTTTGCAAACTAGGGTGATCTGGGGAAACTTGGACTGTCGTGATTGTTTAATCCTCACTTTCATTTTATGGCACCTGAAAAGAGGACTGATTTGTGATTTCCATAGCCAGCGTGGAAAACAGACAACTAGCTACTCGTAGAGTAGTTTTCAAAACGTAAGTTACTCCCTTGTGTCAGATTAGCGGCCAGTCTGCTTTCCTATTTTGGATCCCTGGGTTCACAGAAAGATGGCGACTTGTAGGCTAAGACAGAAAGTTCAGTTGCCATCTTTTTTGGGGGGTACCTCCCCCACAACATGGATACACCTGATTTCGGGAACATCAGGCATTGAAAGGGGTGAAATCAGGTCAAGTGGATCTCCTGTAGTGATCTGTGGGAATGATCTTGGGAGACAGGAGGGAGAGCCTCAGATGTGTCAGGCCTAGCCCAAGAGACAATGCCAATTCAGTCCAGCTATGTTTATTAGCTACAACCTCTAGCAAGAATCTTCCCAGACTGAAACCCCAGTTCCCAAAGTCAGCCAGCCACAACAGTGTGAATTCCTCAGGGAGGCGCCAGTCACATCCTCTTGTTCCTCCCACGCTCTTCTGGGGAGCTAAGAAAATGTTTATCTCCCTGAGCCTGCCCTTCATAAATCCATTCCATCACAGACGGGACAACTGGCATGTAAAAGGTATCTCAGCCCACAGAAGGAGAAGGGGTGTGGGAAGCATCTTAGAAGGGACCTTCCCTAATAGTAAAGGAAAGGAGGGGAGAAATATTTTCAGTCTTGCGAGATTCTGTTAATGTAACCTAACAATAGAGTTAGCATCCATTGTTGTGTTTCTTGTCTGGACTACCTCGAAGGGCCAACACCACCGGACATCTCCCCACACCAATAAAAGGGTTGAGAAGTTAAACCTCACTCACTCAAGAGGTGGTTGGAGGAGCTGTGTGCATCCCATGGGCCACACAGGTGGTCCTTCCCTTGTTTTCAGCCTCTCTCTTCCTCCGGGCTGGCTTTGCATCTCGGTTAACAAAGATCTGGTGGTGAATTGCAGTCTAAAACAAGGCTTGGCAGATTGCAGCAAGAAGACAGCCTGTCTTCGGTCCCCTCCCTCGCTTCTGCTTCTAGTATGACTGCCGGCTTATCAATACCTTCTGGGAAGGATCCCACTGGCTGGGTTCACACATCACAAGCCCTAATGTAGTTTGATTTTCACTTACCTGCTTGTGTGAACCCGGCCATTAGGGTTGGTTAGTTGATGGCCAAGGTGAGCAAGCTGTGGACCACATGCATTCCCCCACTTCATGTCATTCCATGGGAGAATCAGCGCTGGGTAGTGGGGAAGATGTTGGACTCGGAGTGGGGAGACCCGGGTTTGAAGGAAATGCCATATATGCTCTCTTGAGCTCCTGAATAAAAGGCAGGACATAAATGTGATCCATCGCTCATTGTGTAGCCTTCCAGCGATAGTTGGTCTACCCTCTCCTCTGCTAAACCTGCTGGGGATGATGGGAATGGGATTCTGGCAACATCTGGAAGGCTGCCTCATTCCAACCCAGCTGGTCAAGTAAATAAGGCACTGAGCCTTGAATCAAATCCTTCCTTCTGTTTTTCAGGTGCCTTGCCCAGCGCTGCCTGTGAACTCCCTCCAACTTGCGGGGGCTGATTCAGAGGCTGGGGGGGACCAGCCTGGCACAGAGGTCAAGCAGGAAGGCTTTTGGGGTAGGTGTCCCATTTGCAGAGTGGACACTGGGCTATCTCTGGGCGAGCTCTCTCCACTAGGCCTGCATGCCTATCGATGGGAGGGGTGGGCAACTGGCAGCCTGGCTATTCTTCCAGGCCTTGAGTGGTTATGAACCCCTTGGGGGCAGTTCTTTTGCTTGAGAAGCATGATTTTTCCTTTCTGGACATACATAATCTGTTTTTCCATATTATTGCTTCCTCCTTTTTAAAGACTAATCCTCCCAGGATTATCTGGAGTCGGGTAGCCTCTAAATTGTATAAATAAATCAATGCATTGTTTTATTCTTACAGGCGAGGGACTGGCAAGCCCAAGCTGAATAATTCAGCGCCAGTAACATTGCAGGAAGAGGGGGCAAGAAGCCACGTCCTTCTTGCAACAGAGGAGGAAGTTGGTTCAGGTCATCCCGAATCGGAGAAGAAACCTGGAAAGGGTTTGGAGGAGCCTGTCGCCCAGGGAGAAGTTTCCAGCTCCCGGGAGGAACGTGCTAAGCATCAGATGACTTCCCAAGGGAAGCAGGAGGCGATGTGTGCCCTGTGTGGGAAAAGCTTCAGCCGGAGGACAGGCCTCCTTGCTCACGAGAGAGTCCACACGGGAGAAAAACCGTACAAATGCTCACACTGCGGGAGAAGCTTCCGGTCCAAGTCGACCCTCGTGGTTCACCAGAGGACTCACACAGGGGAGAAACCCTACCAGTGCCAGGCGTGTGGAAAGGGCTTCCCAGTCACCATGCAGCTGATCGAACACGAGCGGACACACTCGGGCGAGAAGCCCTACCAGTGTGGGGAATGTGGGCACGCCTTCCGCCAGAGGTCTCACTTGAAGAACCACCAGAAGATCCACACCGGCCTCAAGCCATTCAAATGCTCATACTGCGGGAAAGACTTCAGCATCAGCTCCGACCTGATCCGACACGAGAGGGCCCACACGGGGGAGAAGCCCTACCAGTGTCCCGAGTGCCACCAACGCTTCTGCAACAGCTCGCAAGTGATCACGCACCGGCGAGTGCACACCGGAGAGAAGCCGTACAAGTGCCTGGAGTGCGGGAAGACCTTTGGGGTGAGCACCCTCCTAGCTGGACACTTACAGATTCACACCGGGGAGAAGCCACATGAATGCTCGGAGTGCGGGAAATGCTTTCGGCTGCGTTCGACCCTCATCACCCACGTGAAGATCCATGCTCCAAAAAAGGCATAATTGTGGCCAGGTGGGGAAAAATAACTTAAGATGGGTGGGGTAGGAGGAATCATTCCAAAATTGTTCATTCCAGAACAATTGGAACAGCCGCCTGGATAAAACACTCTGAACTTTTCCAAGGGCTCCGTCCTCTCGTGACTGTCAGAACAACCCTGTGGAGCGGTCACATTCCCCTATTAGAGATAAAACAAGGCAGCTGAGGTGGGCTTCATTAAGTTAATTTTTTTCTCACGGCAAAAAGGGAGATGGAAAGCGAAGGTCTTCGGATCCATAGGTTGGCCTGATTCTGTGATGAGCCAATTTGAGAATGGAAGGAAGTTTATATGTAAGATGGGATGGGCAAGGTCAGGCCAAGATTTGGGGGGCAACATTTTTACTAGTCCAGTCTTCCTAAGGGGATGAATGGGAAGTTTAAGGTACTCCTTCTGCTCCTTAAAAACCTCAGAAATCAGGCCAGAAAGTGTTGGCACCTTCATTCTGTCCCTAGTCGTGTTCCCAATAGCTCCTAAAGGCCAAGAAATATTTTTAAAATTAAGGGAGCAACCACTGCCTTAAAAAAATCAAGTCCCCCACTAATTTAAGCAGACAAATAGATTGAGGTCTAATGAATTGTGAAAGGATGAAATATGAAAAAGAGGGAGTGGGCAGGAAAAAGAATGAGATGGGTTCTAATTTTATCTACATTCATTTAATGAAAATAAAATACACATAAGGTGATTATGCCTTAATCATCTGTTGATTTTTCCTTTTCAACACATTAAAAATGAATACTTGATAATACATTTTTGGTTTTTTGGAATCTACCTCCAAGGTTTTTGGGGATGCATGCAGTCTCTGAAATCAAGGTTTGACTCTGAGGTTTAAAAGTAAAGGAGAGGGGGGAAAATTCCAAGTTTATGTCTTGGTCCTTATGCCAATATGAAGGAAGACAAATTGTGACTACAGATGAAGAAGTTAGCAAACAGTGGCCTATTAGTCAAATCAGGTGCAAGGGAGAAATCTGGTTTATTTTCCCCCTCAAAAAAAACAACAACTCCCATAGTGTTTCTCAAACTTAGCAACTTTAAGATGTGTGGGCTTCAACTCCCAGAATTCCCCAGCCAGAGTTGCCAATTCTGGGAGTTGAAGCCCACTCATCTTAAAGTTGCCATATTTGAGAAACACTGGTGGGAGGGAGGGAGGCAGGAAGGAAGGAAGGAAGGAACCATTAAGGGAGGAGAAGTAGCAACTCAGTCCTGGGGATGTGGAAAGTGTGAGAAAGAATCTCAAGATAACCTCACCTTGATTCTGTTTGGTATAAGATAGGGCAGAGGGAAACGGACAGTTTCCACTCTGCCCACTGACAGCTTTTAAATTTTCTGTTACTGTACCTGACTACAATAAAGTGGCATTCCTGGAATTCCTGTGGTGTCTTTTCCTTGCCCTGACCTACCTCAAGGGGCTGGCATTGGAAACCCTTTCAAAGTTTCTTTCTACCCTACCTTACACTCTCAAGGGGATGTGATGCTTGCGATAGCCAGAAGGGGGCAGCGAAGATTAAGCTGTCTGATCTTGTCTGGTCTCGGAAGCTAAGCAGGGCCAGGGCTGGTTAGAACTTGGATGGGAGACTACCAGGCAATGCCTGTAGGCTAGACTGGGAAATCAAAAAAAAAAACCAGGAGACCCCAGGAATCAAGCTTTACTCTAGAGATCTTCAGCGGGTAGCAGAATGTAGCCAACCTTGAGCAGAGTTAGTACTTGGATGGGAGACCACCAGAAGATCTCAAAGCTATAGATTCGAATGGGAAGTCCCCTAAATATCCCAGAAAATAGCATTGGTGAACCACTTCCATATAATTGTCAAGAAAACACCATGACCAGGTTGACTCAAGATATCTTTAGCAGGTAGAAAAACCTAGCCAACTTTGGCCAATCTCAACAAGCTAAGCTCTCCTTGGACCTAGTTAGTACTTGGTCAAGAAAACTACATGGATATGTCTATGAAGTTATCAAGGATCAAGCTTCCCTTGAAGGGGATTCTGTTTTTAGAGAGAAAGCCAGGTTAACACATGGCAGAAAACAGAAATAAAACCTTTGCACTATAAAAGCTAGAAGATATGTTACGACGTGGGCTTCTGTGAATTTATTCTACAGAGCCTTGCAAAAAAAAAACCCTGAAAAAAACATGAAAAAACAGAAAACCAAATCTGAGATGGCTCTACCTAAAAATGAGCCAGCACAGATCAGTGTGTCCTGATTTTTCAAGAAAAACTGCCTCTGATCCTGAAGGAATCCAAGGTGAAAGTTCCACTCCCTGAATCTGTCAAATCTCTTCTCACAACCAAGTACACTCTGTTATTGCTGTTTATTTGTGAGCCTCCAGCTACCAGAGTCTCTCCTGTTTACAATCAAATCACAAAACCAAAGTTAACCCCAAGGGACAGAGGTACAACTAAAATTTGAATTGAAGTTCATGGTTAGCAGTTCAAAGCCTGTTTTTAAACTGGGTTTGTTTTTAAGGTGGTTTTTTAAAAGCTCTGAGATCAGAAGACATCCATCCCAGATATATGGGGTGGGGCTGAGAAGTCCATGATCTTGAGTTGCCCCAAAACAGCTACACCACAATGCTAAATGAGTCTCCTCAAATGATCTCAGGGAGGGAGCAAAGTAGAACAACCAACACTTCATATTTCATTCCAAATCAAAGTAGTAGGGGCGAGTTGTCATTCAGATGAGGTGCTTTGGAATACATTTCTTGATTCCACCTTCTATTCAAGCTTGGGGATGGATGCGGCTGCTTTAAAGAGCCAGCTTTAAAGCGGCTGTGTCTTTTTAACAGCCTGGAAGAAGATACAGCTGCTTTTTAAAAAATGCTGTGTTCTTGGTCCTGTGTATCTTGAAGCACCTCTGAATCATTTCTGAAGCATCCACAGCCCTACTAAATGAGGGGCAGTGTAATATTTGAGGTGTGGGTATAAGTTTTTCCAGCAGGCAATCTGGTTACCAGGTGGTGTATCAACTGAACTTTCTGGAGTAGACCAAAGGGCAGCTGCAACTAGAGTCTGAAAATACTGCCGAAGGATACATAGTCCTCACTTACCAATGGTAACTGGAACTGGGAACTCCATTGCTAAGCAATGCAATCATGTGAGGCGATATCATGTGACTGTGCCAACTTACGACGACAGTCCCAGCAGTCCCAGTTGCGGTCGTTAGGTGAATCCCACATGGTCACAGTGTCCCATTGTCACATGATCACCATTTGTGACCTCCAGCCAGCTTCCCCATTGACTTTGCTTGTGGGAAGCCAGCAGGGAAGGTCGCAAATGGCAGTCGCATGACTGCAGGACGCTACAACGTCATAATTGCAAGCCAGTCACCAAGCGCTCGAATCGTGATTACATGACTGCGGGGACTCTGTGATGGCTGCAACTATGAGGACCCGTTGTAAATCCCCCTTGTTCAGCACCGTCGTAATTTCAACAGTGGCTGAACAAGTGGATGTTAAACAAGGACTACCTTTACTAGCACTTCTATCCCAGTTTAAAAGTCATCTTCTTCCAGCAAGGGGTGTAATTAGACTATTAACTAAAGTCCAGAAAAGACTTTCTTAGCTATGGTCGCAACCTTGGATTAGGATGAGGAAGTGATTCCAGAACGGTACCCGTTTCTTGAAATCCCCTTCGGGATAGGTGGTGGATCACCACCCTGGACTTTTCCCTGCTGGCCACCACCTCCCTCTGATCTGAATTCAGTTTCAGTCGAATAAATGCCTCCTCCGACCCATTTCTGACTGTGGGCCGGCACTGGGGGAGCTACCCCACTCTGAAGACCTGTCAGAAAAATAGATTTGGAGATCATCAGCTCCAGATCCCTCCAGGAGCTCTCGAAGCAGCTTCATAGAGATGTTCAAATGCAATGGTGAGAGAATCATGGAACAAGTTCTGTTTTGAGGAGCAACGATCTCTGAGGAGCACCACTGGAAATCTTCCAGAGAGATAAGAGCAGGGCAGAGAACTACTGCAAAACTCTGCCTCGTGACATCAGACCTGCTTTGTGATCCAGAAAGATACCCAGGCCGATGGTATCCGAAGCTGCTGAAAGAACAGGAAGGAAAAAAGACCCAGGATACTTAAGGCAGTATAAATGATGCCAACATAAAAATCATTGTAGAATAATGCCATCTTGAGATCTTCTTCTTCTTCTTCTTCTTCTTCTTCTTCTTCTTCTTCTTCTTCTTCTTCTTCTTCTTCTTCTTCTTCTTCTTCTTCTTCTTCTTCTTCTTCTTCAGAATTCAAATAGACAAACACCTGCCATACAACACCCCAGACTTAACAACCGTTGATAAGAAAGACAAAAAAGTCTGGAGAGTGGACATTGCAATACCTGGAGACAGTAGAAGAGAAGAGAAAGAATTGGAGAGATTCACAAAATACGAAGACCTGCAAATAGAAGTAGAACAACTGTGGCAAAAGAAAGCAAAGGTAGGACCAATAGTTACAGGCACCTTGGGTGCAGTCCCAAAACATCTGGAGCGCCACTTGAAGATCATTGGCACTGCCAAAATCACCACCAGTCCGTTGCAAAAGGCAGCTTTACTTGGAACAGCTTCCATCCTGCGACAATACCTCGAACACCATCAAACAACGACATCTGTCTACCCCAGGTCCTTGGGAAGGACTCAATGGGTGGATGAAAAGGCCAAATCCAGTCTAAACATCTGGCTGATTGTGCAACCAACCATGATAATCATTCGAATTTATTGGCCGCCCAACTCCAGCAGAAATAGAAGCCCAATGTTCATTTTGTATGCAAAGCAGCTGCAGGATAGGAAAACATCTCCAGGACGTAGAGGACGAAAAGTAAGTAGCAGCTATTAAATCATTAGCGGTACAATTCTGTGCTTCCCTGTCCCCAGGCATTCACTCATTTTATTCATTCAGCTTGTTTGCATGCCACGTTTTCAGTTATTAGCAGTGCCAACACCTGTAGATGATTCATTTGGAAAATTAAAGAACTGTTGCATTAAAAAAAAAAGTAATTCAATCAAACTCTCTAAAATAGCATATGCTTAAAACAGTCTTAAAAACTCTTTGACAATCCAGCAATCCAAAAATGCAGCTTCACTTGCATTTTTAACTTTATTACTGCTGGGGAGGTCTGTGTGGTGCTGAGAGACATGATTAGAGTGGGATACAACCCTAGTAAATCAATAAAAACAAATTAATAAATTGAGAACATTTTAAAAAAACACTAGGAATACACACACACACACACACCTACCTTTGTTAATGTAATCTCACAAAAAGATTGAGGGAATGAATGGACAATTAACTTGGTGATTAAAATATTGTAGAGCAGTGTTTCTCAACCTTGGCCACTTGAAGATGTGTGGACTTCAACTCCTAGAATTCCCCAGCCAGCATTGCTGGCTGGGGAATTTTGGGAGTTGAAGTCCACACATCTTAAAGCGGCCAAGGTTGAGAAACACTGTTGTAGAGCACATAGAATGCATAAACCAACAAATAAATAAGGAAAAAGTTCTGTTTTCAGCTGCAGATCCATGTAACGTTGGAAAGCAATCACATCCCACCTCTTTCTGTCTTCTCTACAGGAAAAATCTTCATTTCCTTGATGCTGAGGTTCTTACGGGGTCCAAGGTGTGACCTTCAGCTGCCATCTCAGAAGGCTGGATGAAATTGTGGGAAGGTTTGAAGAGCGGAGCTGAAACTTCCGTTTCATGGCAAGCAAGTGAAAATGGAAAAGGATGAACAGACAATGCTGGGTCACCATCGCCAAGTGCTGCTCCAACCGAGGGCACTGTCAGCCGTACCAGGTGGAGCAGACAGGAAACATGACCAGATGAGCTAATTCTACTTTATTGTAAGGCTACACTGACAAAATCTAGCAAGTCTGAAAGTACAATTCTCCCTCCCCCATCATCTCCTATACAGTCCAAGGAACTAGGGAGGGTCCCTTCTGACCCTCTTGCCATGCCCCTTATCCAGCTGCAGGCTATGCCGCCTCTTCTCTGCCCGTTCCCTTGGCAGTGTCTCTGGGCCCAGTCTCCCAAGGTCATTCCCACAGGCACAGCCTGGGACACAAACTGGAGGGCAGAATGGAAAAGGGCCAAGAACTGGAGAAGGACTGGAAAAGAACCCAGGAGGAACTCAGAGGGAGACGGTTGTGGTGCAACGTGATCTGTGGGAAGATGCAACAAACATAAGAACCTAAGCAATACCCTCCTGGATTGGACCCCTGGCCCATCTGGTCCAGCAGTCTCTTCTCCCACTGGCCCACCACCTGCCTAAGGAAGCCCACCAGTCTCTCAGCTGATGGCCTTCAGAGGCAGTCGCCCTGCCATCGAGGCTGATAGGCACGGATCCCAAGGACTTCTTGAAGACAGAGACCAGAGCAGGTGATGGCAAGCCCAGCCAGGCCTTGGCAGAAAATCAGAGAGACCTACAGGAGCTTGGGCCCCCGTGATGCCCTTGAAACGAACGCCTTCATTTGGGCTCCCCAGTGGCTCCTGCCCTGGGGTCCTGCTTAAGCAGACCACGACCCAACACTGCCCCCTCCCTCTCTCTCGGCCCAATCCACCTGAGAGGGGTGTCATGATGGGGAAAACAGGAGGCAGGAGCATTAGGTATGGCCCCTGGAGGTGTATAAAATAAAGGCGGGTTAGAAATCTAATCCTAAACTAAATACATTTCCTGTCCTTTTAATTGCAGACGTTGTAGGAGGAAAGTCCAGTTAGTCTATATTAGCCAAAAATCAGGAGCCTAGTAGTGCCTTTTCTGACTAGCAAACGTTGGCAAGCTACTATATGTAAACAGGGAGCAAACCCCACCCTCCCTCACACGGATAATGTAACCTAGTTGGGTAATGAAACGTCTGCAGGAAAACCACCCAGCTCAGAGAGCACCAAGGACTCCGTAGTACAACCTGAGCTACAGAGATTCTTTTCTACTGGAACCGAGTACTGTCCTCGCAGCACATCTGGGTGGCAGGATATTGGGGAAGGGTGATACTCAGTGACGTTGCCAGCTTTTTAGAGTTTGCTTATTATTATGACGATGATCAGAATGCCCCTCAGTACAAAATGCACGCCTCCACTCCACTAAGAAGAACAGCTGGCTAGCAAATCCAGCCACAATGTGCCAGTCTAGAAGACAGCGAATGAAGGTGGCCTGCTTCGGTTTGAAAAAGAGGAGAGAGAAGCAGCGGAGAGCAACGTTTTGATGGTGGCTGGGCTTCTGCTAAGCTACGATTTGCTGAATAAGAATCACACATCAGGGCTTAACGGCGATCTGTAAACCAGGCTTTAACAGCAATTTTTAACTGCGCCAAACTTTTCCATCTGGTGTTGTCCAGATGGCTGGATTACAACTCCCAGAATTCCTGAATCTGCTCTAAACCAAAAAAGGCTCCTTCTTCCTTGATCACATTCTGTATTTCGAGAAGCAGCCTGTCTGTCGAGATCCTTTCAGTTTTGCAATGGCAGCAAGAAGAGGAACAGGATCCCCAACAAAGAGAACAAAACATCTTTATTTTATACTTTATTCTCTTCAATTGGCAACTGTATTTTAGCCATTCAAAGGATTATCGGTTCAGTGCCCGGGCCAGCAATAATCAATGGCATATTCATGCAGATCCTGATCTACAGATTCAACAGATCTCCCCGGTGTCTGTTCAGGCCCCATTTCAATGTATTGTGTCACGTTTTTCATTTTGCCTTTTAGCACCGAGAAGCTGCCATCTCCCATCATGCCCCCCCTTAGAGGCGCACTCCAGGGCATTGTGGGAAATGTAAAGGGTTTTGCTGCTAGGAGTCTGGGACACATTGCGGACATTAAGCAAAGCAATTACTTAATTAACCAAGGTGTGATGAAATCGTCCCTAGAGAAGAAGAGGTTGGCTTGCTCCGTTCTGCCCACGCGTGGAGGGCATCTCGTCCAAAGAAAGCTTCAGGCTTTGGAATCATCCTGCAAAACAATCTGTTTCGTTCCGGCGGATAAAACGAATCAGTAGAAATAGACCTGAAGGGTGCGCTCCGTTCACACCGCTCTTTTTTCGCCCACTGATTGCAAGAGAGAACAAGGTGAAGAACGAATGGGGAAATAGGAGGCACTGAGAAGAAAGTCAGACGGGGGTTCAAGCGCTCATTCTGCCCCACAACCAATCTGTAAGTCCCCAGGCCCTCTAGAGCAGTGTCTCTCAACCGTGGGAACTTGAAGATGCGTGGACTTCAACTCCCAGAATTCCCCAGCCAGCGTTGCTGGCTGGGGAATTCTGGGAGTTGAAGTCCACGCATCTTCAAGTTCCCACGGTTGAGAGACACTGCTCTAGAAGCGGCTTTGAATTTTGTTGCAAGACAGAGCAGTGGAAACACCGGGCTGGATTCCTTTCCTTTTGGTTACTGATTTCGTAATTTTTATTTCCTACGCACCTCCCCGGGGGCTTTGTGACAATGGAAAAGCGGGGTAGCAAGAGGCTTAAACAAAAGCTAACCAAAGCACAGCGTTTTCATTTCGCTACCCGGTCGAAACGCCTCGCGGTCCGTTTTCCCTTTTTCCCACCGTTCGCTATTTGGTGCCGCCCCAGATCCGACCCCCAAAAGCACCCGCGACGCGTCTGATGGAGTCCCACGGGCCGCGCCGCCATTCCCGCCACTCCGCACACCCCAAACACAAACGGGTGGCGGTGGGATCTGCTGGCTGGGGATGATGGGAGTGGCAGCGCGGCAGTCCCCTCTGGAGGGCACTAGAAGCACTCTAAGCGCAGCGGCGTAAAGCACTCCTCTCGACAGGAGGAAATCCCACCGGTGTAGCTCTCTCCCTCGGGCTGCTCGGAGAAAACTCTTCTGCTCTCGGGAACTTTGTGGTGGGTTTGCGTGTATATGTGCGTGGTGGGTGTGTATCAATAGATAGAGATGTAGATCGTGCGTGCGTGCGTGTGGGCGCGCGCCTGTCTTTAACCCTGCCCCGCACCGTCCCCGGCTTTGCCCCCCCGAAAGCCGGGAGGCGCGTCTGCCCGCGCCCGGGGCTCGCAACGGCCGCCTGGTCCTTTGTTCTCAGAACCTCGGAAGCGCGTCACGGGGCCCGGCCTTGTTTTGCTCGTGTGCACGCGGCTCGCCCGGTCCTCCCCCCCCCCCCGCGCTCTCCCCGGGAGCCGCGCCGCGAAAGCTCGCCGGGGCTGACTTTGTCTCTCAAAGAGCGCTTTGTCTGGCCGGGGAACCCCCTCCCTCCCCTCCCCTCCCCTCCTTCCGCCCGTCCCGCTCCTTCCGCCCAGCCGACTCCGCTCGCTGTGTTCAAACGAGCGCGTCCGCCCCGCCCACCGCCAGCCAGTTAACCCTCTCCGGCGCCCCCGCCTGCCCCTCCGGCGCGTCCCTCTTGCCGAGCGCGCCCGGCGGAGGCCCCGAGTCCGCGCGCCGAACGCGCCGCGCGCCCTCGCGCGCCGCCGCGCGCGGCCAAACGGCCCGGGGTCGAGCGGGGCGCCGTCCGGTGGGATCCTTCGCGGGCCGGCGGAGCGGCTCCTCCGCTCCCGAGGAGGTGCCGGACGGGTTAAGGCGATAGAGGGCCGCCCTTCCCAGAGAGGACGAGAAACTTGAGCCGCGAGAGGCTCGGAGCAGCCCAGGCCCCTTTCCCGATGGGAGGGGAGCGCGCCGCCGCCGCCGCCGCCAGCCCCGACTGGGCGAGAGTTGCTCCGTCTGCCGCCGCCTTGCCCTCTGCGCGGGGGCTGGATCGCGAGCGGGAGAAATGCGCCGGAGGACGCCCGGTGGGTGACCGCGGGCGGCGCGGGGGGCGCGCGGGGGTCCTTGCCGCGGAAGGGAACTTCCCCGCTCCTCGCTCGCGGATAAAAGTAGCAGAGGAGGGAGGAGCGGACCGGGAGCGAACTGCGCGGGGCGCCCCCGGCCCCGAGGCTCCCCTCGCGGGGCGGGGGGCCGTGCGGCTGCTCCGGCGCAGCAGGGCCTCCCCCTCCCCGCCAGGACAATGGCTGAGCCAAGGGCGAGGGGGGCAGGGTGCCCCATCGCCCTTTCTTCTCCCTCTCTGCGTGCTTCCCTGCCGCCCCCCCCGCTCCGGGTCCCCCGTTCCCCGGCGGGGCGGGAGGGCGCCGCGCGGCGGGTCGCGCCCGGAGCTTTTGTGCGCTGGGGATCCGCGCCTGCCAGGAGGCACCTGGAGCTGCAGGGGCGGGATCCGGAGCAGCGCCGCGCCGCGCCGCGCGCCCCGACTTTCTGCCGGGGGAAGAGGCGCGCGGGCTCCGCGCGGAGCTCTCCTGCGTCCTCGCCCGCGTGGCAGCGCGGAGCCAAGCGGGCGGCGGAGGGAGTTGGGGGGACCGGGCGAACTCGGCTTTCGCGGGGGCGGGGGCGGGCTCAGCGAGACTTCGCCGCCGGGTCCTCCGTCCAGCCCGGAGATCCGCGCACTTGAGCGGGGAGCGAAATCCGAGTGCGGAGAGCTGCTTTACGGTGACGCTCGTTGTAGCGATGCCGGAGTTGCTCTCCTTACGGTGCCCCTGATTAAGGTTCTCAGCTTTCAGCGACGGGGTTTTCGGAGGGGGGGAATGAATTTCGTCGCTGCTCTGGAAATCCCCCGGATCTCCTGGAGATCGACCGATCCTCTGCCCCTCCCCTTGACCCCCACAAAGGGCTTTCTCAGCCAGCAACAACTCCAGTGGAACATTCTCAGGAGCAGGTTAGCCTAACCAAAGCCTAGGTAGGTCTACTCAGAAGGGCTGATCCTGGAGTAACTAAGGGGCTTTTGCCACTAAGGAGAATTAGATTCTTGCATGCTGCCGAATTGGTCCCCCCCCCCCCCCCCGCTGTGATGGGATCTGGAAGTTGAAATCCAGCATTTCAAAAGGTCCCAGGTTGGCCAAAGGGATGTAATTAGTAAGGATGACCAAATCAGTTTCGAAACTGCTCAGAATCTAATTTTCCCAGCAATTTACTAAGGCTTCTGTGCGACTCCTGTCGCATGTCACTCTAAGCGGCTTACTCTCTAGGTGCAGTAATTAAAAAAGGACCAAAAGGGCCTCCCGCTTTCTAACAGCACCAAGACCACATAACCATGTCCCACCCACCCCCACCCCATCTCCTCTGCAGAAAGGATCAAAATTCCTAATCAGGTTTCAGAAGCCCTCTGAAGCAGCCGCATCTTTTGGGCCTGTTTTCTTATCATTTGCATTTTATTAAAGCAAAAAACAAAGTCAGAAACAAAGCTTGCAGGTGTGTTCCTGAATGCATCTTTGAATAGCTCACCTGTTAGATATCTTTTTCCAATAATGGGCCTTTCCGTTATTAATTATTCGGGCGTAATATGCTCGTTTTTATTCCCAAACACACAAGTATGCTGTGTGTTGAATACACAAGTGTGATGTGTGCTGGGTGTTTCAAGGGTGGCGATGGAGGTATTTTGCAGAGGCTGAGGGGGTCTGTTCCTACTCTTACTTTGGCATGGTGGCACTGGAAATTATTCTTGCTGCCACCTTTATTTCTTTATTTACTTACTTACTTACATCATGGCCCATCCCAATCTGACTGACTCTGAGGATGTCTTTGAGCGAAGCAGATCTTAAAAGTGACACTGTAACAGGACAAAACCACAATAAAAGATGGATGTCCCACAAGTGTCCTTAGGGCCTGAAAACCTGCCAAATCAGGTGATTTTGGACTGAGGGGCTGTGAATAGGGTGGGTAATGTGTTTGAATTGCAGGTTCTCCATCAGTGCCCTACTTTGTGCATTTAGGTCTTTGCACCCTTTTCCTTAATATATGTTGTTACGTGTGTGCAGGGCTTTCTCCTAATTTGTGCATTTTGTGTGCACCTTTCCCAGCTGTGAACTGCGTAAGAATGACCAGCAAACTTCAGATTGCGGCGTAAGAGTGTGCGTGTGTGCAGGAAGTGTGAACTGGGTAAGTTCCCATCCCAAATGGACTGAACTGCAAGGACTGATGCTCTCACCTAACATTCAGCAGCTTCCTGCATTTTGGTTACAAGAACCCGAGAAGAGCCCTGCTGGACAAGGCCATGAGCTGGTCGAGTTCAGTGCTATGCGTCCTCCAGGGGATGGGTTCGCGTAACACACGTCCCTGGGTTGCCATTCTGGAATTCTGGGAGCCGAAGTCCAGACATCTTAAAGTGGCCACGGTTGGGAAACACTGTGCTAGGGGTTTACATTTCAGTAGCAGATTGGGCAGAGGTAACACTAGGGGGGTTAAAATTACAGTTCTTAGCTTTGGTCACTATGCAACATTAAAAAAAAAGGAGGGAGAGAGAGAAGGAAGGGAGGAAAGGAAAAGAAAAAAGAAAGGAAGAAGGGGGGAGGGAAGGAAGGAAGAAAGGAAAGGGGAAAGGAAGAGGGAGGGAAGGAGGAAAGGAAAGGATGGAAGGAAGGAAAGGAAGAGGGAGGGAAGGGAGGGAAAGGAAAGGAAGAGGGAGGAAAGGATGGAAGGAAAAGAAAAAGGAAGAAGGAGGGAAGGAAGGAAGAAAGGGAAAGAGAAAGGGAAAGGAAAGGAAGAGGGAGGAAAGGATGGAAGGAAGGAAAGGAAGAGGAAGGGAGGGAAGAGAAGGAAAGGAAAGGAAAGGAAAGGAAAGGAGGGAAGGAAGGAAGGAAGGAAGGAAGCGTGTCAGAGATCCTAAAGCAGGTCTGGAAGTCTGAAATTGGCCTGCAATTTGCACCCCCCCATCATTTCCCCCAACATTCAGCGGTGAGATCACTGATTTTCTTGGCCTGCTTTCTTCTTTTAAGGCTGGGCTAAAATAAAGGTGGCTGAACTTGGAATAATGGGCCCCAGTGGCCCCACCCACTTTGAGGTCATCACGTCACTGGTTGTGCCTTTGTGGCCTCGACTGCCAAAATCGTGCTCCCCCACCCCATCCACAGAATTACAGGAGGGCAACACTGCCCTTCTGAGCATCCAAGGAAAAGGCAGGGCGTAATGTTCACCCACAAATAAGCCAACAACCATGGAAAGTGCCAAGTTGTGTAAAGCAGTGTTTGCAAGAACCTAGATCTGAAATCTAGAATTAGACAGTATTGACTTTGGCACTTTCTTGCACTTCAAAATGTGTTGTGTTCCAGCAGGAAGGACACGTTAAAGACAAAACTCTTTCTGAGTTTGTAGGTAGAGGGGAAATGCAGGGGAAGGTTCTGTCCATTTTAAGCCAGTGCTGGTTACAAGGAGTAGAGGGAGGAGGAAATGATGGGTGGGTTGCAAAAAGAGTTGGAACAAAAATATAAAGGGTTTGTAGCTCAGCTGGCATGGATGGCTGTTGATTCAGATCATTTCTCAGTTGGATACAGAGCAGGGTTTCCTGGCTGGAGAATTCTGGGAGTTGACATCCGAAAGCTGAAATCTGAAAGCTGCCAAGGTTGATAAACATTGATATAGAGGATCTCAGGTTGTCTGGGATCCCCTTCCATCCAGCCTTGACAAAAGGGCACGGGATTTTGGAAATTAATAGTTTGAGTGACATGTAGACTAAGAGGCATTTGGTATCTGCGTCTGACTTCTGACTTCTTTCCAAGAGGGATTTGGGGGTGGCTAAACTGGGGAGGAATTCTTAGTCCCCCATTCTCTTTTTGTTCCCATTCCTCAGGTCAAAGGCCTTTCCACCAACCCCTGATCCCATTCATTTGGAGACTCGGGGTGCACCTTTGAGACTAAGGCACCCCCTCTTCTGCCCCTCTCAGCTGCGTTTCCAGGAAAAACAGACCCGTTGCCAAGTCGGGAGGCTTCGTTCCCCAAATCTCTTGCGTTTGCACCAAGAGAGAAGGCCGTTCACGAGCCTCTTCCAGGATGTCTGCAAAACGGGGATCGACTCCCAGCCTGCAGTTCCAAGGCCCGTTGGAGCAGGGAGCTCGCCGGGGAGCGAAAATGGAAGAGGAGGAACCCGAAACGCTGGACCCAGAGGAAGGGTGGAGGGGCAAAGCGGAGGCCTCTCGCCGCCCTCGAGAAAAAAATGAGAGGCTGACCAAGGCGAGATCAGTCCAGCAGAAAGAACATCACAATGCCACTCGTTCCCCTCGTTCGGGGTGGAGGAACCTACTGCGCCCCATGGAGTTAGAAGACCGGCAGGGGTTCTCGCCCTCTGCCGAGGGGCCGGCAGTCACCCGCCAGTGGCCCAGGGGTGGGCGGGCCAGCCGGCACCCTCCGGTCCTCAGCGAAGAAAGCCCTGAGGCCCAAAACATCTTGGACTCGGGGGAGATTGGAGAATCGGGGATGGTCAAAGTGAAGGAGGAGGTCCTGGGAGATGACTCGGCCAGTATGGAAATGAAGCGCCAGCGTTTCCGGCAATTCCGCTACCAGGAGGCCGAGGGTCCCCGTGAGGTGTGCAGCCAGCTCTGGTACCTCTGCCACCGGTGGCTGAAGCCCGAGAGACACACCAAGGAGCAGATCCTGGAGCTGCTGATCCTGGAGCAGTTCCTGGCCATCCTGCCCCCTGAGATCCAGAGCTGGGTCCGGGAACATGAACCCGAGACCTGTTCTCAGGCAGCATCCTTAGCTGAGGATTTTCTGCAGATGCAGTGCGAAGCTGAGAGGAAAGAACAGCAAGTACGAACATGCTTTCAGGAGGCGGGTTTGGGGAGGGGAAGGAGGAATTTGTAGAGCAGTGTTTCTCAACCTTGGCGGCTTGAAGATGGATGGACTTCAACTCCCAGAATTCCCCAGCCAGCATGGCTGGCTGGGGAATTCAGGGAGTTGAAGTCCACCCATCCTAAAGTTGCTGAGGTTGAGGAACCCTGCCTTAGGTAGTCCTAAGCCAGATAGGGCTTGGCAAGTCCATAGCCACCTCTTGCAATGTCCCTGAAACCAGCTGGGGGGAAATGCAGCAACTGCAGGATGGGTGCGGTGCTATTAAAGCGACCTTCAACCCCTAATTTAAGGGATTGTTCAAGTTACGTTTCTGAGCAGGGTGGGCCTCAAGTAAAGAGTGTTGTAGAAATCCATCGTAGAAGAAGGAGGGGTGGAAGGAACTGTTGCCAAAGCCCCATTTCATGAACAGGCATGAATCTTTGGACTACAATTCTCATAGGTCCTTGCCATACAAGGACTTTGCTTTGGACTACAGTTCTCATAGGTCCTTCCCATTGGCTGTGGCTAATGGGAAACAGAGAGCAAAGCAATGGGAGGACATCTCCTCTAGTTACCTGTAAACATGCACGTTGCCACTGGAATCAGTTTTAAAGAGGACAATCCAGATCCCCAGTGTAGTGCCTGGGGGCACCAAGGTGCCCACGAATATCTCCCTTGGTGTCCACTGTGCTGGTTTTACATTAGGGGAAACAAAATTAAAAAATGAGAAGCTGGCATATGGCAAAGCAGAACACCAATTTCCAGCATTGTCTTTATTTCTAAGAATGAATCTAGGCCCTAAATGCCTTTCCTAAACAGAAATTAAAATCACGGGTGGGCCGAGGGTAGTCGGAAGGCCGCCACTGCTCCAGAAAAAAAGAAAAGATTTGTATTTGCAGTCAGGGAAACAGCTAGAGGGAAGGTCAGGTTGTCTGTTGGTACAGTGCATTTGGAAAGTATTCAGACCCCCTTCACTTTTTTCACTTTTGTTATGTTGCAGCCTGATACTACAATTGTTCAAATTCATTTTTTTTCTCATTAATCTACAACCAGTACCCCATAATGACAAAGGG